>NC_143014.1:64020947-64620947 GCF_055824585.1 Amblyomma mixtum
TGGGCCGTCGACGACTCGCTGGATGCCCTGCCACCCCTGTAAGGTGTGGCCGGCCGCCGTGGAGACCCGGCCGCTGATTGCGGGGCCTGCCGATTCGGTCACCCGTTCTGCCGGCAGGCTAAACAACGCCCTCCTAATCAACGAATCTGCACGACGCAGCGCGGTCCTCGCCACTGTTGTTAACTCTCTTGGCACTCGGTCGCAGCTCACGCAAAGCACCAAAACGCTGGACACGCTGGTGTCAGGGTTCGCAACGCAGGTTTCTGCCCAAACCGCAGTCAAGGTCAATGAACGTGCCATGGCCACAGAAGCACTTGAACTGTGGCCTCCGAACGATAGTCATTCCAGGGCATTGTACAACGCAAACATTTCATCACCCACCAAAAACACCCTTGAAAGTCAAAGTACCACCGCCGGGTTCTCCATCACGTTCCTCGCTGTTGTTGGGCGGCAGCCACCAAAAGAAAAGCAAAAAGCGCGTGCTTGTTTTCTGCTCGGAGCATTCCTGTCTTTCCTTTTTGCTCGCCGTTACGAGTCCAAAGCAGCAGCAATTTTCGATTCGTAATTGCCTTTCGGCACTAGCGTTCGCGTCGCAGTCCAAGGCCCTCTTGGTCAGAGCGTTAGTGCCACGGCTGGGAAACGCGCAGAAGGCAACGAGTTTGCGCCATTACCAGGGGGCATATACTTATCGCCGCGGTATAACCGAAGAAACAAATGTATGCGGCTAGCATTGTATCGATCGCCGCGCTGAAGCTGTTTGTTTTAATCCAGCTTCCGATCAAAACTGGCGCCGCCTGGCACTTATTCACGCATTGCGCTGACGTCGATTCCCTCCATATAGCCACCGGCACGAGGCGACAAGTGCGCCAGCGAAAGGGAAGAAAAAAGCACAGTCACAAGCGTGCTGCTCGACTGAACCAAGCAAAGCAATAACCTCGACCACCGTACGCGTCTATGCAACAGCGATAACTACTTTCTTTTTCCGGGATAAACGTGACACACGCGCTGTCATCTCGAGAAACGCTCACTTTGAAAATCGCTCGAGCAATAACTCGCGGAGGAACGCTTCCTAGCGCGCCCCCACGAACGAAAAGCAATACCTAAAGTCGCGGCGAACTGCGGCGGCGGCGCTGCATCCGAGGGCAAATTAAGTGCTTCGTCTAGTCTCAGACCGCGGACGATCGTGGGCCGGCCACAGAGAGCCATTGAAGCGAGAGTCAGTGAAGGCTTGCGTGCGCTTATACGAAAACTGCTGCGATAGCTTTAGAAGAATGGTGCACATAGAGGTGATATTTATTGAGCTCATTGTATTTATTTAGCCGAATAGGTGTTTGTTTATATACACGCTTACTTAAGATTGCACGTTTCACTGTATATACTCATTTATTTGCAACAATGAAGTAGACCTGTGCTAGTCAGAATTAGCGCAAGTACGAAGACTACTCACTAGGCACGTAGAGTGTACCACTGCAAGGTCTCAAAGTATATTTAGACCACGAAAAGCGTACGCGTGAGTAGAGACGGGTGTCGTAAGAGAGGTGTACGTGCTCCCGGTGACAGTGACGGAACAGCCGAGCGCGCCGCCCCAGCAATTGGCAAAGAGGCGAACGATTTTAACGCCGCGGAAACTGTCACAACGGCGGAGCGAAAGCTTCCATGGCGCGTAACACAAGTGCTACTTCCGCACACGCGTCCGTTTTACTAGCAGCTTGACATTTATTTCCCTCCTCCCAAGTGTAAGGTCATCGACTTGAAAGCTTTGTGATAGCCCAATGTTAGAATTCAGCGAAGCTACTTCCTTTTTCTCATTCTCCATCGCGTACGTTTAGGTATTTGAGAGGCAGACACTCGCGTCTACATAGCACTTGAAAGGATGCTACTGTCATGACTACACGGTGTGCGGCTGTCTAACGACGGCTGACGAGAGTCGCTCGCTCTCCACCACAGCGGATCACAGAAACGCGCTTTCGCAGGTTTCTTCGCAGCAAGGATATGTCTGGCTGCGTTCTTAGGGGTGACCAACTAGTACGTCGAGGGACATTACGGGAAGGGGGGGAGGGAATGTTTGCAAAGACACTACTATATTAGGGCTATCAAATGCAGCTCTTCCAGCGGATGCTCCAGGCCAAGTGTCGTCCTGCAAATCTTGCTTGTAGCAGCGACAATAAACTTGCACTTCGATAGCGGCCACCTACACACTTTATCCCGCTGCCGCAAACTGCGCTAAATCAAGATGTTCAGAAATGCGCTGAGCAAGTTTACACAAACTTTTTCAGCGTGAATGCGCCTTCCACGTTCTCCAAGTTGAATGCGCAACAGGACGGGCCCCGTGCGCGTGCCAGTGCGAGTGGTTGCCTCATAACTGGCAGTGTCTCACAAATACAGGCGCGAACAATCTACATGAATTGCAATACAATAGCAAACCTCGTCTCACAGCAATAACCTTTCGGTGAACAGGAAATGACAATCCCCCTTTACTGCGAAACGACAGTACTTAAGCAATACTCGCGAAATGAAAAACAACGGACTACTCCATGGTGCTCTATTCACGTTATAATAAAACTGTATATGTAGGTGCAACGCATTTGGCCCGCACAATCAGGCTAAAAGCTTGTTTCGTCGCCCGATTTCAGGCGCCGTGTGCATTATTTAGCAAGGACAAATCAGGGGGCAGGCCTGGTGCAACAACACATGACAAAATGCCCCAGCATGTCTCCCAAAATCGTCTGATTTTTTTTTTGCTTGTTTTTTGCACGGGACACACCAGCGTTGGAAGTGCCAAACGAAAACCCAGCTTCAACCTATCACCGCGCTGGCTGACCTTTATCCGAAGTTCAAGGTAGTTACCCTGCCCTTGCTGTGCAAGCCGTGCGTAGCACAGAGATAATCCTTTCGCTTCGAAGGGTGTCTGCGTTTTTTTTTATGCATCTGTTTTCTGCTCTGCGGGCCTGGTTACTCGTTGAAGCTGGAGTATATTCGGGCAATGGCCACGTCAGTGTGTATGACTACAAGCGCATGTCTTCGTTTGGCCCTGGGTGTTGAAATGGCATCTCGGGTTCCCTTGGGGTTGTACTGTGCTGCGATTCTTTTTTTTCTAATTTCACATCTTTGCTCCTCTAACGCTGGTCACCACCACCCGTGACGTCAGAGCCTACAGCTGGCAAGCAATATATGCCGCCGGCTGAGCTGTCAAAGGCGCTGCTAAACATTGGAAAAGAGGAGCACAGGAAGGAATCGAAAAAAGGGTCTCTACAGTAATCGCTGCCCCTGACTTCTCAATACAACACCGAGTTACGGAGTGCCCCCCTGTCGTTTCCGCACACTACCACCTCGGTCATTGGCATGCCTCGTTTTTGTTGCAGTTTCGAGAATGCCGTAGTTCTGTACCGGATCATGGTCTTTCAAGCACTCGATGTGCTGTGTGTCTTGTGATGGCGTCATTTTATTTTCTTGTCACTGATACTCTGATGATGATATTTGCTTTTGTTGTGCCAGGTGTATATAGGTGGTGTCTTGACCGTACTGCGAACAAAAAATGTGTTCAGACCAGCAATAATTTTTAGGATGTAGAAGACAATAAAGTGCATCGTACTTTTTGAACAGCAGTGCTTGTAGTGGAAACGATGTACACGTATCGATAAACTACATTTTCATTCAAAAAGTGCTGACCAAAAACAATCAGCTTTGTGCCGTTTTTAATTTCAGTCCTGCATCTTGACTGTATCGATTTTGAAATGTTTCTTTGTGACCCCGAACAACGAAAGATGGTCTGCTATGCAGCAAGGTTGTTCAAGTTATGGACAAGATGTTATGCTGACGCTTGGGAAAACTTCAATATTGCGTCATCGGGGTTTATTTTGTAGCCTAATTAAGCAATAATGCAATAATGGGAAAAGTCTTGATGAAGACTTGCCCTATGGAAAATGATGGCGCCCCTACGAAGCGTTATCGTGTTGGTTATAAACTTCCAAGAAAATTCCCGCTACAATAGCCCGGTAGTACTTAAGCCCCAACTTTTTCGCTCCTACTCTAATAGGGCAGGGTTCAATGTTTTTCCTTTTTTTTTTTGTCGTGTATATAGGTGCTTTTTGGACAAAGCGAAAAATGCTAAAATACCGGTGCTGTCGTTGAGAAATGTGAGATTTGAAGCCGCCCAAGTTTTTGTAGCTAAAGTTTAAGAAAAAAAAAAGATTACAACAGCCGCTTGGCTCCGTAGTGACTTAGAATGTCTGTACTTCGAAGCGCTGTATATGGCACTCTGAAGCCATTAGCTGCATAAGATGGTTGCTGCTAAATTAAAAAAAAACAACCAATGTACGACCTTATCGGTCAATACGTTATGCAGCCAAGTAAAGTTCATGATCGATTTGATAAGCATAATTTCTAGTCTCTTTAATGCGTCTTTAATCTACATGTGCCCAGATAAGTCAATTGCTCGCTTACATATTTGGACGACTACATATTCCGCTCTTATAATAAATCTACCGAAATGTGAGCAAAGTATGTTGCGCTTTCTTTTCCGGATGCTAAACCGGCAGCACACTGAAGGGCTTGAAAAACGCGTTAATGAAGCCCGTCAAATGCAGTGAGCTCCTCGTTTGTGTCATGTCCGCCGCTTGAGCTTTCGTGGAACTGTTTCGCGTTGTCACAACAGAGAGTCCAATAGCGTACACTGCACCATACCAATGTCTGTCATCCGAACACTGCCTGGTGCAAGGTGTCCCAAATGGCATGGTGAAAAGCGTTTCACGCAGTCCTGTGCAATACTCGACAGACTGCGCCTTCAAACATGCTCGCTTCTTTCATTCTTTACGCTCCATACCTCCTCTATTAGTGTCAATGTAGGAGTTGTTAGCACGGAGTTGCTGCCTGTCATAAATTTTTCCAGTGTATCTGATTGTAATTCAATTGCATTTATTTGTGAGTGAACGCTACTGGGTATGATATGTTTCGGGCGATTTATTTTGTCGCCTGTTCACTTTGGAACTGTTCCTTTCAAAGCATTCCGATTGGCTGAATGAACAAGGTGATGTGACGCCACGCTCGAGGAGCGAAATGACTGGTCCTTCGGCCTCAAAATACGGTTCCGCCTTGAACGTGGCGTCGCGACGTGAAAGAAACGTTTCCAGAATGTGTAGAATCGCACAGTAAGGGTCCTGATGTTTTTCTTTTTATTTTCTCCCTGCGAGGTTACCCACTTTACGGATATCCAAATGTTTCAACTGTACGTTATTCGAGCATTAAATTATGCCTTCTACTCAGACGTGGTGAGGAATAGAGAGACTGTTTGAAAACTTTTTTTCTCTTTATTACATCTCCCTCTGAAAAGATAAGCAGAAAAAAGAGTTATTACAGTCTGTTCGTGGCAATGGAATTGCTGTGTGACCATCAGTCAGGCACGACGCTTGATTGTCGAAAACCCGATGCGTATTTGACTCTTGTCTACCACATATGCTCCTACATTAGTTCGTTTTTGACGACGGCTACAGTTATCTCAACTGTTTGTGAATGTACACAAATCAGGCTTCTCTAGCTCTTTTTAGGAAGTCGTCTGTACAGTTTGTAGAGTGAGAAGCTGCGTAGGCACCTGTACGGATTTTGCTGCCGCCGCGTAGCACTCTTTTTCGCAGCCTCCCTGCGGTGGGGCTTCGCACTAAAAGAGCGAAATAATTTGGGCAACGCTATTGTTCCAAATTAGGGGAATAAGACGAGCTGTTCGACTTGACCTTATACATAGTCACTTTCCCCTTTCTATGCATCTGTTTCGAGGTTTCTCCTGTACTAGAGTTTGCATCTCGAGCAATAAATGTCCCTATTTTTTACGAATATGCAGTTTGAGCACTGTGTTATTTCGCCGCGAATCAAATGATGGGAATTACGCGAGTGAAATGCATTGGCAGTTTCACAGCTTTTTGCTGTGAAGCTACCACCGTTCAGTATTTACCACCGAGTCTATGCACGGCAACTACAAAGTTTACATGCGTGCACTGATAAACACACTTTCACACGCTTCATGTTGCTTTTCTTCCTACCTGCATGCCCAACAATTCTGGGCAAATCACAAAGTGAACAAGAGAGGGAAAACCTCAGAGTGCTTGCCCACGTTTCGAAACAAGAACTTGTCTTCGTATGGGCAGGAGGATTTGTCTTCGCCCAGACGAAGACAGGCCCTCTTGCCGAAACGTGGCAAGCACCGCGAGGTTTCCCCCTCCCTTGTTCACTCTGTGGTTATCAAGAACCACGTGACCAACCTCTCTCTACCATGAATTCTAGACACAAGCATTTTTCAGCGGGAAAGAGTTTATGAACGCATTTTTTTTTTCATACATACCAAGATTTCACTACAACAATCAAAATATCCGCAGATCTCCTGTCGGCAGGCTTGATTTTTTTCGGTATTAACGTTTTTGCGATCGTCAAAAGTGTTCCCCATTGTTTTTTTACGGCCTACTTAACTGCTCCATGCGAGCAGAAAAGAAAGATTCGCTAAACATCGGAAGGATGGACCATTGCCTTCAATATTTCCGTTACAGTATACCTTACAACTTTTCAATATTCAATTTTTTTTTTTTCAAAAATGTTGGACATGTTACCACTGAGCGCATCGCAATGATGTGCAAAATGCAATACGAGGGGCGCCCCACACTCGACTGTAGGCAATGTAAGGTTCAGGGAGCTCATGACGGCGCAATTGTTTTAGATAGAGGTTCAATGTGGTACATCGGTAAGGCTACTTCCTGGGGCTATTATCTATGTGCTAATGGCCGCACTCTTTTAAGCATGAAATGCTTTTAGCTCCCGTTGTCGGCAGTGTGGTGACGTCACGCCGAGACCGAGAGCCATCATCCGGGCACTGAAATCCACTCATCCGGGCACTGAAATCCAGTTATCCGGGCACTGAATTCCAGTCATCCGGGCTCTGAAACGAGAACATCCGGGCACCGTACGAGACTTAACGAGATTTAACGAGACTCTCTAAGCCCTCCTACGCGACCGGCATGCAAGCGCCGGTTGGTCTCCAAACGAGTCACAAAAAATAACTGCTGCCAGTGCCTTCTCAATGTTTATCAAGATATCAGTCGCGCTGTGCGTTTGATACTGCACGGAATTATAATTTCCAATTTCTAATAACGCGTGCAAAAAACACATACATGCCACAAATTTCCTGTCCTCAAAAAGCGTCGCGTTCAAAGGACGAGGCATCACGCCGAACGGGTGGTGGCGTTCCGCGGACTGCCTGGCAGCGCTACAACACACTGTCGCGTTCCACTCCTAAAGGCGAAGCTTAAGCGTCATTAATTAGCAGTTTATTAGTATTTAGTCACTAATCATGTCACACTAATCAGTAATTTGTCATTACTTCGTCATGAATTATGTGTGACGTAATCCAGTGGTAACATCACCAGTGTCACATACGCAAAGTGGTGTTGAAAACGCTTTCGCCTCTACGCACTTCGGACAGTTTCGAACGCGCTGCATATACATTCTTGTCAGGCCTGCGTCTCGTCGTGTCCGCGCGCGCTTCGCATTATGCCCGTAAACATTTCATGTTTACTCTACTCTCAGTTACGGGAGAGGCAGATATTTTTTTGTTTTTTTGTTTCATTGCTGCCGTTAAATGTGCCCCAATGTTTTCAAGAAGTTAATTGCTCCAAAGAGCGGAATACTTCCAGGGGAGGGGAATTATTTATTTGAGTAAGAAGCTCAAAAAAATAACAACCTCGGCCACATCGGCAGCTATACCAGAAGAAAAAAAAATCCCTGAGAAAATGAACACGTGCAGAATACATAGCTTGAAAGGGGTACGTACTTGCGCGAAAGACGGGACGAAAACAAGGAAACACAAACGACATGTATGCCGTCTTTCGCGCAAGTACGTACCCCTTTCAAGCTATGAACCAACTCGCCCAGATTAGAATTTTAATAGAATACATATGCCGTACAGAAATAGGGGTTTTCTTTTTTTTTATACCTGAGCTATTTTGGGGTCTGAGCGTCTAAAGTAACGGATGTTCAAGGTTAATGTGCGTGAAAACTGGTGCTTTGGCTGCGTCTGTCAGAGGATATACCAGGAAATGTGCAAAATGTGGCAATATATAATGTGTAAATAAAGTAAATACACACACAAAAAGGCTCCCATACTCTTGGCCCTTCCCGTAGGCGTATAAATGACAGCTAGTAAGCATGCTCCCTTCCTTCGTTCCTCTTCGCCCTTCCCGGCCCAGATGGTCCAAATGATCTAAACCTGCCTAGATCACATGACCAGAGATTCTGCATTTCGTTAGTCAGCATAGTGCTTGGTCAGGGCAGTCGTCATTAGATTTTCAGTTGCGACAGGCTTGCTACGACAACGGCAAATACGCAACGTTTACCCCTCTCTCGCACAGTTGCGCTGTGAACTTCGAAACCTGATTGACGAAGTTATCTTTGTAAAAAAGTTAGCCAGCCATTTTAGCATAAACATGTGATTATACGACGATAGATTTTTCTTTTTAATATTAAGAAGTTATGTCAAATGTTTTGTGCTCGTACCTGTTGCAAATTGTGGTGTTTAACGTTCTAAAACGAGACATATGGGATGCCATAGTGGAGATCTCTGGATTAATTCAGACCAACGGGGGTTCTTTATCGTGCGCGGACATCGCACAACACACGGACGTCTTTACGCGTTTCGCTTCTATCTAAAAACGGCCGTCTCACTCGGGATTCGAGTCCCACATCTTTCGAATCAGTTGCCTACCTCCAAAGCCACAGAGCCGAGAGGCGGGCTTGTACTTATCAGCACGTAAATGAATAACTTCGATATCAAAGAGAGAAAAAAAAACGCTTCAATGGCGAAAACTTCAACAGAACACTGCCGCCCTCTACGATTCTTGACAGTTGAGGCCCCCAACATGACCACCACACCTCCTATCGGTTGTAATCTGCTCAGGTATGAAACGCTCTCAGTAAATAAAATGATCACCTGCCGTCTCTTGAAAGCTGGAGAAAGACAGCTGTGCAAAACAGAACTGCTGGTGCTACAGCAGCTCCAAGTTGTGCAACACACCGGAACAGAAAGGCTGGGCTTTACACTCAGCGTACGCAGTCGTTTTGAACCTCCTGCGTTGTCATGGAGCGCCAACACGCTGTTCTTTGGCAAAGAGAAAAAAAACTGAAGAGGCTGTAGGTTTTTCCGTGTTACTAGCTGATGGTTTTAGCAGATTAGTGGCCGAGCTCAACTAAAATTCCTGAAAGCGTTAGAAGCGTCCTGAATGTCGGTCGTTTGCACAGAGTTTTTTTAATGTTTTAGAAAGCGGACGAGACTAAGTGGCGTTGAGAATCTTTATAACGTCCAAAATGTAGGTGACGACTTTTCGGTGGCACATACTGGGTTGCATGAAGTCTCGTCTATTTCTGAACGTTAATTGTGGGAAATCTGCCTTGCAGATGTTTGTGGCCTTGAGGGCACGGACAACTTGTGTGCATTCGGAGACGGCCTAACTGTCTCACTGCGACCCCATGACGAAGCTAAACTGTGGCCGCAGTTCCAGCACCACGATCATGAGGTTGCAAGCGCGATCCGTTGCCTTGGAATATAGCTAGCTCCTGGCTCGTAACAAATGATTTTTGTGGCATAGAGGCGAGTGCAGGTGACTTGAAGGGCAGCATCCACGCGGGGGGCTATGCGTCTGCCCTTCGTGCCCTACAACGTTTGCCCGGGTTGCGTAACAAAAGATTTTCGCTACAAAAAATAGACAATGCCGAAGTTTACTCCTTACGGTTTCCACTGTTCGCCATTGTCATGGCTGCCACCATCGTCAGCGCTGGTCGAGTCCGCTATTGTGAAATTCAGACACATTTCGCGTTTTCTCCTTTACCGCAATGACGCTGGAGTGGCGCAAGTTAGAAACGGCGAAAAGAGGGGGATGGAGGAAAACGAAAAAAAAGAGAGAGAGAAAGCGCGGCTGACTGGGCACGGGAATAAATAAGGCGCGGCTTTCTGCGGGGAGGCCTTGGCCCCGGTGGGTCCCCTCGGCCGCCACAACAAATGGTCGGGTCGCTGCTGCGTCGAGAAGCACGCGCGCGCGCACGAGCGGGCGCTCAGGCGCTGGCGCGGGCGTCGCAAAAGCATATGTCGCGTGATGGATGCGACGGCGGCAAAGAGAAGGCGGTCAGCGGGCGCTCGGGTGCCGGTGTGTTTAATGATTGACCGTTTATACTTCTTTCGGGGCGCCCCCAAGAAGCCGGCCGAGGGAGGAGCCCACCCGGCGTTATCTATTTATTAGGCCGCGGTGTCGTGGGGACCCCGAACGGCCCAGAGACCGAGTCTGGTGTAGGGAAATCGCTGCCGGCTCAAATCTCTCTTGCTCCTTTTCGGCCGCTCTGCCACTCACAGCGGTGGGAATGATGGATGGTCGGGCCGCTTTGTAATGACCGGCCCTGCTGCTCTCGAGCGCCGCCGCTGTGTAGGACGCCTGGCCCTGGCTGCGCTTATTAAGCGCGCACTTCGCGCTGCAACCGGAGCCCGCGGCTGGGAGGGCGGGCCCCAGTCACCCGCAGCGCCTGCAACTGGTCGCTGGTCTCCAGCTGCACAGAGCGCGTCGTGTGGGACAATGGCTTCGAAGCCGTTCATACGTCCCAGTAAATGTTTCAGTGAATGATTTCGTTCCGGAGGTCCACGAAGTTCCGTTAACCCGGTTTCTGATCGTCTTGGACAGCCCGTCACAAATACGGAGCTCCACATGTTCAGACGTATGCAGTCTCGAACTCTGCTTCTCTGACGCCAGCGAGAAAAAAAAAAAGCATGCTGCCAGTCCATGGGTTTCAGATTGAAGGAGTTTACAGCGTAGTCAGATTTTTATTTTTTTTAACAGACTTATACAACGGCTACCACCGAAGCGAACTGCTTATTTGCGCTAGCTTCACCTTCACCTTTTTGACCACCGAAGAGCTGTGCTAGGGATAACGCCTTTGTCTGTCTGTCTCTCACACACACGCGCCACACGCGCGCGCGCAACCCCCCCCCCCCCCCCCTCCCCCCACACACACACGCGGGCCGTCGCATTCAAAGGCCCGAGCCCTGTCCGAGCCCGTCCCAGGCTCGTGGCTTCAAGCCTGGGTCAGCCACATTATTACCCCCTGGCCCACCAACCTCAACGTGAGGTCCGGCCCAGTCCCGTTCCTGCAGCAGCCCAAAAGGTAAATTGCTCACTGAGTGCAAATAATATCCTGCTACACAAGTTAAGAAGTGGCCGGCAGAGGTGCTCAAATCGCAATAACACTTGAAGTAATTGATTAGGCGAGCGCAAATAGAAGACAAGATTATGCGAGATCGCACACTCGGCTTTGTAAAAGTGATTTCATCTGTGAATAGCCCCGAAGTTCAGAGAACTAAATAAAAAGGCTCGCATACATGCGCACTAAACTTTGCGTTATCTCTCTTTTTTTTTTTTTTAATCGGTAACTTTGTGCAACCCGCGGTGTATAAATATCAAAACGTCCTCGAATCCGTAGCAAATGTATATATATTTTTAATGAGCACGACTTCGCGGGTTGAATTAATGGCCGCACTGGCCACGCTTCTATGGAGACGAAAAGCAAAAGCCCTTGATTATTGCGTAGAATGTTTATGAAGACCCGATGTGTCCTATCTAATATGCTCTTCTCCAATGGCGTTTCTCGTAGCACAAAGATGTGTTTCTGGGAGGCGAAGGCAGATAACCAAAGACTATCCTGTAACCGACGGCTTCTTGTCGAGCAATCGAACAGAGGTCCTTCTCGAAGTTTATTATGAGACTTCGAATGTCCTTCCATGAGCGGTAACGCAAAACCGAGCAGAGTCGGAGTGCCTTCTGGTAGATCTGAAGCGTGTACTCGCTGATAGCTGAAACAGCCCAAGCTAGCGGTGCTGTGTACTTTTGTAAGCGAACGCCCTAGTGTTAAGCGTCAGGCTTTACAACGCAGTACTGCAGCCCGTTGCCGGATTTCTGCGCTCTTTCTTTTTAACTACTCTTGTTCCGTTCAACGCTGCCAGGCTTCCACGTCAGAAGTTACTTTGGCATAGCACTGCCGGTGACGTTGATTAAAGTCGCTCTACAAATGGGTTTTCTCTCATTGCGCGTCAACAAAAGATTAGTAGTCGTAGTGATGTAGTGATGGCTTATTAATAAACCACTAGCAGAATTCGAGCACCGGGATTCCTTCATTTTCAAGAAGTTCCGGGCAACAGCCCCCGATATATATATATATATATATATATATATATATATATATATATATATATATATATATATATATATATATATATATATATATATATATATATATATATATATATATATATATATATATATATATATATGACAGAAGCCAACAGCCACAGAAACCAAGGGGCACAGGGGATTTTTTTTTAAGTTATTTATTTTGTGGTGTTGATCAATTTCGAATATTACTGAATATGTTATCGTTTAAAGATAACTGATTAGAAAAGCAGAAGAAAAAACAACCACCTGCCGCCGGTGGGATCCGAACCCACGACCTCCGAATTACGCGTCCGGTGCTCTACCTCTGAGCTACGGCGACGGCTGTCAATTCTTCTGCTTTCGGGGGTATTTATGTTTACAAGTATCCAAACCTTGAGAGTGTTCATCAGCGCCACCCACGTTCACAAGCGGCGGACGTAGAACGTCCTGAGTTACCGCAGGTGTGACGTAGAACGTCATCGAACGGAGAGGGCGGAAGCTGCGTGAGAACCCTCTTATGCTTCCTAAGGCGTCAAGGCTGCCAGAATCGAGGCCCTCGCTAAGCAATTAAGCAAACAAGGGAAGGGGATGAGGGGCTCGTTATAAATATGACAGAAGCCAACAGCCACAGAAACCAAGGGGCACAGGGGATTTTTTTTTAAGTTATTTATTTTGTGGTGTTGATCAATTTAGAATATTACTGAATATGTTATCGTTTAAAGATAACTGATTAGAAAAGCAGAAGAAAAAACAACCACCTGCCGCCGGTGGGATCCGAACCCACGACCTCCGAATTACGCGTCCGGTGCTCTACCTCTGAGCTACGGCGACGGCTGTCAATTCTTCTGCTTTCGGGGGTATTTATGTTTACAAGTATCCAAACCTTGAGAGTGTTCATCAGCGCCACCCACGTTCACAAGCGGCGGACGTAGAACGTCCTGAGTTACCGCAGGTGGGACGTAGAACGTCATCGAACGGAGAGGGTGGAAGCTGCGTGAGAACCCTCTTATGCTTCCTAAGGCGTCAAGGCTGCCAGAATCGAGGCCCTCGCTAAGCAATTAAGCAAACAAGGGAAGGGGATGAGGGGCTCGTTATAAATATGACAGAAGCCAACAGCCACAGAAACCAAGGGGCACAGGGGATTTTTTTTTAAGTTATTTATTTTGTGGTGTTGATCAATTTAGAATATTACTGAATATGTTATCGTTTAAAGATAACTGATTAGAAAAGCAGAAGAAAAAACAACCACCTGCCGCCGGTGGGATCCGAACCCACGACCTCCGAATTACGCGTCCGGTGCTCTACCTCTGAGCTACGGCGACGGCTGTCAATTCTTCTGCTTTCGGGGGTATATATGTTTACAAGTATCCAAACCTTGAGAGTGTTCATCAGCGCCACCCACGTTCACAAGCGGCGGACGTAGAACGTCCTGAGTTACCGCAGGTGTGACGTAGAACGTCATCGAACGGAGAGGGTGGAAACTGCGTGAGAACCCTCTTATGCTTCCTAAGGCGTCAAGGCTGCCAGAATCGAGGCCCTCGCTAAGCAATTAAGCAAACAAGGGAAGGGGATGAGGGGCTCGTTATAAATATGACAGAAGCCAACAGCCACAGAAACAGCCATATATATA
This sequence comes from Amblyomma mixtum, assembly GCF_055824585.1. Classification (NCBI taxonomy): domain Eukaryota; kingdom Metazoa; phylum Arthropoda; class Arachnida; order Ixodida; family Ixodidae; genus Amblyomma; species Amblyomma mixtum. The sequence continues at coordinate 64,034,802 of NC_143014.1, forward strand.
TATATATATATATATATGGCTGTTTCTGTGGCTGTTGGCTTCTGTCATATTTATAACGAGCCTCTCATCCCCTTCCCTTGTTTGCTTATATATATATATATATATATATATATATATATATATATATATATATATATATATACACACACACATATATTGGGGTGGGGGGTGGCTACATAGCTACACAGTATGGTAAAAAAAAACCTGGTTTGCCTTGGGACGTTAAACCCCAATAAACGAAACCAAACCAATTTCTTCATAAATTTTTTTTATGTATCCTAATGCCCTCTGCTTGGACCCAAAGGACCGCAGTATGTACTTAATTAATAAATAGCTATTGTTTGGAATTTTTATCGCGTGAGGAGAATGCAGCTATAGCAGGCACCAAAAATAAGTAACTAAACTCTGAGTAATTTTTTCTTACTCAGCCAATTGCTAGCACGTCCAAATTGCTTGACCCTGCTACATTGAGTCAAAAGCCGCACACAGCCCCTCTACGCACGCGCCGCTATCCCGGCCAGGTCTGGTAAAAGGGCACATTTTCACGGGCCAGGCTGGCCGGAGGACATGCAGGGCTGTACTTATAATTACCAACATTAGTGTATATGTCTGTCTTGCAATGCTAGGGCAACTGAACCATGTTGTCGTATTGTTGCTAGGAGCACAGGCTCTTCAGTGTCTATCATCAAAGCTTTCCTTAACAACTGCCTTCCCGCACCCAGGTGCATGGTGTGGACTACAGGACGGAAGGAGCCGAAATGTAGGCGCGCTGGCATATCTCGATGTATCCGAGCTGATAACAATTTAGCTGCCTGCTTCTCGAAAAAAGGAAAGACAAACTCAACTGCATGACATGTTGAATGAAACAAAGAGGGAGCTCTGAGGCAAACTTTCATCTGCAAGCGCCGCGAGCGCACGCATTGCTTCGACAATCGAGCTCGAGCTTGTTATGAGGATTGCACAGAATAAATTATTGTCAAATTGCTGTCGTCGTCTATTTTTGAGCAAGCATGTCTTGACGGTGGCAGTTCAAGCAGGAATGAATGAATCCGAGCTAAAAGTTACACCAACTGCACATGCTGCGCAGTATTAATTATTCTCCTGTCAAAAATACACACTTCTAAGGGATTCGCGCTGCTGCCATAATTTCTGTAACGAATCTGCGATGTCTAATATAGTGTGGCCGTAGCCTTAAAATAGTTACCTGCATATTGCGAACATCTTGCGTAAAAGCTCCCGTCTGCTTTTGTCCAGAAGCATATAGCACAAGGCACACTGCCAGCAAAGTGTCGCAAGATTCACTAAAGGCACATAAAAGAGAAAAAGGAAACTCTACTGTGATTTTCTTTCGTTCGCGCTGATATGGTTTTGGTTCGGCGTAATCATCGCCGCCCTCTGTCCCTTCTAAAATAGCCGCCTTTATCGTTTATTGCCTCAGTTCGCGTTGGCAGCTGAGAGTGATAGCGGCTTCTCGCTTGCTCAATGCGTCCATCTGGCGTTTCATAAATTAAAAAACAAAAACGAAACAGCGTAATTCCACTCCCTCGTAACATCTGGACTCGCTGTCACTGGCGGTTGCATTTTCTCCATGGTTCCAGAATCACAGGAGCATTGCTGTTCTCACTGTTCTTTCACTGTGCTCAAAGAAAGACATACCCACGGGAACCATTCAAGCAACGCAGTATTGAAATCATGACCCCTGTGACCCCGTTCGCATATTCTTTGATGCCAGCCCATTATCCCTGCTCGCATGGAGCAGCAGCCGACTCTCCAAGTTTTGCGCGATTGACGAAATGAACGTACTTTTTTTTTTGTGCATGCGTAGTTCATCAGGTCGCTGTAATGGCACATTTACATTTCAGCTTTGTTTTTTCGTCTTCGCTCTGTTTTGCCCTCTCGGTACCTCTAGAAACCACACCTAACTAAATGAAAGGAAGTGAGAATTGGCGCAAGATTTCTGTCCATATGCGAGAGCTATCTTGCGAAAGGTACCCGGGACATTCTTGGTGCGTGTGTAAACGCTGCCAGTGAACAAAGCGAGGCCGTAACTTTCAAACGTGCCGTCGAAAACAGGCATAAAGGAAACTTTGAGTGTCCACCTTGTCACCCTGAATGCTTCCTCCCCAACTACCGCTCGCCCAAGCACACAGGGTCTACTAACCTAATCTTTGTTGAGGGCGGGTTCGTTTGTTAAAGCTAGGTACTACTTAGCTTGAACACCCTGCATAATGCCTGACTTTCCAGGACAAAAACGTGAGCATAATGATGAAAAGCAATTCCTAGCATTTTCTGCGTGCATTCTAAAGTTTCACCTATTTTTGTAATTAGCCGTGTGCGCTCGAAAAGGCAAATTTCTGCTGTCTAACATTCATCGCGGTAATAGCTGCTCCATATTTAAAAAAAAAATAAAAATAAATAAGCAGCCTTCCCCGAATGTACGTTAGCCTATGTTCATAGAGTAATTCGTTACTCACTTTTATGATGACGCGGCTTCTTCTCTTGCTCAACATAACATCAAGCGCATTAACTGCTGATATATTTGTCGATGCTAGAAGCGTGTCCCACCAGGCATCTGGTCCAGGATCACCGCCGCATTGCCGAAGGAGGAAGGAAACGTGGGCCGGAGACGGGGAGTAGGGGAAGTGAAGGAAAAGCTGTATTCACATATTTACATTATTTACAAAGAGCGGGACTGAGAATGGCTCTCAGTGGAAGGGCAACGTCTTCGTCAACCGTAGTCGACTGGAGCTAGCAGGCTTCTTTTTCGGCCACACTCACGGCCGAGTTAAATATCGTCCGGTTTCCCCAGATCCCTGGCTGGGGAAAAATGGTCGACGAGCACTGTCCAATCGGATGGACCGAAGGGGACCTTCTTGCTACCGCCCACGGCTGGGCAGGTGCGAGCTTGTCCACTCTGTCGCAGCTGGGTCGAAGAGAGGGGGAGATTGCTGACTCATCCAGCCCCGCGGGAAAGGAATCTCCTGAAGTCTTTCAGCAGGGGAATGAACTTGCCTCCCCGCCGATTGCCCAGAACGCGAGTCGGGGACACAGAATTCTTCAATTATCCGCCAGCGTGACGGCGCCGCCAGGTCGCCTCCGCATTCACGGTGGTTGCTCGAACAATAGCTCCTGGGCCTCGCCTGCCTTCGTCGCCGCTGCACTCCGTTCAAGGAATTTCGCTGGGGTTTTGGCTGACAATGGCCTTTGACATTCCCGCCACACTAATCCGCTGAGGCTCGGAGGGGCATTCCAAGCATCTCACTTCCCATGGTCGTCGCGAGGTTGTCGACCTTGGCGATTGTTCACGGTAGCGGCTTGATCGGGCCCACGTGGTCCGAAGTGGACACAGGTGTGACGGGAACACACAAAGAGAACCGTCATTTTTCATTTCTTGACTTGGTCAGTGACCCAATTTTCCTTTGTGAATAAATAACACAAAGGGAGTTAAAGGGGGGGGGGGGGGTAGAAACACAACAGCACGTCCGCCGCCCGAAGAGGTCTCGTAGTGGTTGCAGCCAACGCTGCTGCGCGCAGAGACCTGGAGTTGTGTCCGTTCGGCCTTTGGTCACAGCTGGGCCCAAAGGTTCTTCTTGCTTCGTTGACAGCTGTAACGAGCTCAACCAGCAAAGTCCAAAGCCCAACAAGCAGAAAGCGCCAAACCGACTTCAAGAACTGCCAAGCTGTTTTCGGTCAACAAAACCTCTTTAGAGAAAATGAGCTGTAGCGTGAAATTTACGTCCTCCTCCGAAAGTTGACATGTTTGACCAAACCAGAATACCCAGAGCTTGTTTAGTCAAAAGGGAGGAAAATTTTCTAAAATTTTGGGGGGGGTGCCGTAGCACGGTGTATGTCACAGAAAGCCACCGCCCGTGAGAGCACAAAGGGAAGGTGGAGCTGCTGAACACACATACAAACAGACAAAAATGATTCTCGCTAAAGCAAAAGAACAATACAAATTTGCATAGCGGAATAACGTCTGGGGAGTCATGAAAGGGCATTACACGGGAAAGCTTCGGCTGAGGCCATCAGCGTTTCCATTACCTCGCACTTTACTGCAACGCATGTAAACTGAGTCCCGCAATGCCAAGCTCCAAAATTTCACTCTCATTTCGCATAGGAGAGTGTAATGAACAAAAGACAAAAACAAGCATTAAACTCAATATGAGATTATGCGTCATATCCGCCCCTTGCGCGGCCGTGGTCCGACAGCTGCTTTAGCAGATAAGACATTACATAATGCTAGGAATTCTAGCTTGCATTTCTGTACAGAGAGTTAAATGAACAAAAAGAAACAAAAGACGGGATTATTCCTCGAATCCGTCTGCAAACGGCGTTGCGATCAGAGGAATTTACTGCTTCCTATTCTTCAGCCGCCCCCTGCGCGGCCGCGGTCCGATAGCTACTCTAGCAGGTGCAAAATTACACAAGGCTAGGAACTTCAGCTTGGGACCCTGCACTGTTCTTCGTCCAAGTCTCGCGGTTCTGAAGTTTAGCTTACGCTCAGAAAGCAGAATGCGAGAAGGGAGCGCACGAGTGCGAATGCCGTGCCAGCGAATCTGCCTCTCTCGGATTGGGTTCGCGCGTCGCGTCCCCTTAGCTTGTGTTCTCTTCAAGCGGCGCGTGCGAACTCTGGAGCGCTGAGGTGCCAAATTGGGGCGGGTAACCGGTTGTCCGGTTTTCTGTGCAGCAGTCAACATGAGGCGCACTTTCCCCTTAAGTAACTCTTCCCGTTTGGCCACCTCTTTACGCTGCCGCTCCGTGGAAACCCTCGCTGTTGGTTTGCGGGGCGCGCCACTAGCCATCGCGGAACCGTCACAGGTTAAGTCGTCGGCGTTCGCCTTATTGTCAGTTTGTGATCCAGCCTGCTCTGGCTCACTACCGTTAGAGTTTATAAGGCTTACAGGGCCACGTTTGCCCTCTTCACCCGCGTGCTCTGCTGGCTCTGCGAATTCTGGAGCCTTCGAACTGGTGAGGACCTGCGCAGCGTTATCTCCAAAACTAAGGCCCTTTTCTTTCGGCAGCATATCCAAGCGGTTTGATAAAATCGAGGGATACTGCATAGGCAGGTTTTGGGAGACGGCTGTCTCGGTCAGACGCAGCTCGAGCGGGCTCTCGATCGCGACGCGGACAGTAAGTTGGTCGTGTTGGATACCTTTCCTATCCTTATACTGGCGGTACAGCAGGCCAGGACGGAGCTGGAAAGGTATGTTCTTCCGTGACATACCTATGTCACTTTGGTGACTCAAGTTGCGTAGAGTCTGGTCTTTCTCTTGCTCAGCGGTGAACGTTTCTCTGTCCACACGAAGGAGTTCGAGAAAGCCATCTGAGTGGGGCAATGCTAGATTGGTATTCAATTCCTCACCTAGCCCCAGCTCATCACTCGTGCCTGATTCGGAAGACTCACTATAGCTTGCACTACTATCGGTGCTCTTTACCCCTGTGCTAGAAGTGAGTAAGTCCTGGGCTGGCTCGTCATTAGGTAGCGCGGAACCGTCACGGGTTAAGTCGCCGGCGTTCGTCTCATCGTCAGTCTTTACTAGAGCCGGTTCTGGCTCACCACTGTGAGAATTTATAGGCTTCGGGCTTACAGGTTCAGGTTTGCCCTCTTCAACCACGTGCTCTGCTGGCGCCGCGACCTCACGAGCCTTCGAAATGGTAAGGACCTGCGCAGCATTGTCTCCAAAACAAAGGCCTTTTTCTTTCGGCAGCACATCCAAGCGATTTGAGCAAATCGAGGGATGCTGCTTAGGCAGGTTTTGGGAGATGGCTGCCTCGGTCAGACGCACCTCGAGCGGGCTCTCGATCGCGACGCAGGCAATTGGCAAAGACACGCAGTTTTCATTGACGATTTTAATTTCACTTCGCGCCGAAACCTCCTGATTTAATGTCGAATTCCTCTCGGCGCGCTTCGCCAGTAAATTTTGCAACTCCAAACGCATTAAAGCAAGTTGCCTTTCATCGGCTTCCTTGAGACGAAGATATTCTTTTTCTATCCTGTCAGCCTCTTCCTTAGCGGCTTCCTTGCGGTAAAGGCGTTCTTTTTCTACCCTGACGGCCTTCTCCTTGCGTTCATTTTCAACCCTGTCGGCCTCCTCCTTAGCGTTCCTGATTCCCTCCTGAATGACCTCCCAGGTCTCCAAAATTTTGTCACCCTCCTCCTTAGCACCACATTCCTTAATAGCCTCAATCAGCTGCGGCTTTCTGTGACTCTTCCTGGCCTCAATACCCAGCTTTTCACACAGCAACATCAACTCTGGCTTCTTTAGCTTGCTCAAATCCATGGCAACTTCCGAACGAGGACTTTCATAAACTAAGCTGCTACGTGAAATGCTTAAGCGAGCACGTGCAGAAAAACAATCTACAGGTAGTGATAAATTTCCAGAGTTATCAAGCCTGGCAGATTCTTAAAGAAAGTCAAGCGCTCACCACTGCTGAAGCCAGGACCAAGCGTGGAAGATCCCGCCGCTGCCAACCAGTTGATATATTTTGCCGATGCTAGAAGCGTGTCCCACCAGGCATCTGGTCCAGGATCACCGCCGCATTGCCGAAGGAGGAAGGAAACGTGGGCCGGAGACGGGGAGTAGGGGAAGTGAAGGAAAAGCTGTATTCACATATTTACATTATTTACAAAGAGCGGGACTGAGAATGGCTCTCAGTGGAAGGGCAACGTCTTCGTCAACCGTAGTCGACTGGAGCTAGCAGGCTTCTTTTTCGGCCACACTCACGGCCGAGTTAAATATCGTCCGGTTTCCCCAGATCCCTGGCTGGGGAAAAATGGTCGACGAGCACTGTCCAATCGGATGGACCGAAGGGGACCTTCTTGCTACCGCCCACGGCTGGGCAGGTGCGAGCTTGTCCACTCTGTCGCAGCTGGGTCGAAGAGAGGGGGAGATTGCTGACTCATCCAGCCCCGCGGGAAAGGAATCTCCTGAAGTCTTTCAGCAGGGGAATGAACTTGCCTCCCCGCCGATTGCCCAGAACGCGAGTCGGGGACACAGAATTCTTCAATTATCCGCCAGCGTGACGGCGCCGCCAGGTCGCCTCCGCATTCACGGTGGTTGCTCGAACAATAGCTCCTGGGCCTCGCCTGCCTTCGTCGCCGCTGCACTCCGTTCAAGGAATTTCGCTGGGGTTTTGGCTGACAATGGCCTTTGACATTCCCGCCACACTAATCCGCTGAGGCTCGGAGGGGCATTCCAAGCATCTCACTTCCCATGGTCGTCGCGAGGTTGTCGACCTTGGCGATTGTTCACGGTAGCGGCTTGATCGGGCCCACGTGGTCCGAAGTGGACACAGGTGTGACGGGAACACACAAAGAGAACCGTCATTTTTCATTTCTTGACTTGGTCAGTGACCCAATTTTCCTTTGTGAATAAATAACACAAAGGGAGTTAAAGGGGGGGGGGGGGGTAGAAACACAACACTGCCAAGTAGGAAAGGTGTTGTAATTCATGAACAGTGCATGAACAGCCTGATATTTCCAAACTGGCTTGATTAGAGAGTTTTTGCCTTAAAAGTGCTACGCTCATGTGAGCAGTAACACGAAGTTATCATCTTTTTGCGTTGCATGTTTATTCACCAACCTTAATTTCAATCTCTGTTGAAACATTGGGATATAAAGAGATCTTTTTTTTTTTTCACTTTATGTTACACACAATGCCAAGTTAGCCGTAAGGTAGATGGTTAACTGCATTTCTTGCATAAAACTGAAAAATAGGAAAATGTTACCTTAGAAGCCACCCCCCCCCCCCCCCCCCTTCCGCCCTTTTGGAGGGCACACACAGGCGCTCTTGCACCCGGCCTAGACCGCCTCTGCTATGTTAGTTTCTGTTTTACATTCACTTCGAAATGTGCTTTCCCTGCTACAGGCTACAATGATTTACAGAAGCACGCGCCATCTGTAATTAAATTCCACGCCTTCGCCTGAGCGTCAGTGGTTAACTTGAGGCAAAACAGACTTTCTGCTTCATTTTGGACCGAGCGCCTGCAGATACCATCGCCGGCCAATAAAGGTCGGCGTGTTTAAGCCTGCTCCTCATATCAAAAACTATAGCAGCATCATCCGTACGAGGGCGCGATAGAAGCGATTTTAAAACAGCGCAGCCCTAATCGAGCCCCTGTAAATAACGCGCTGCTAACACGTTTCAGCGGGACAGCCTTCCGCGAGCTGCATGCATGCACCTTGTGGCTTGCTTCGTTTCGGCTCGCTTCAAATGGGATTCTGCGCTCTGCGAGCGGATGAAAGGACGGCGAGAAGAAAGAAAGGAGCAGATGAAGATATCCCGTTTGCCGGGCCACGGGGCCTCTGTTGAAACATCGTCGAAACAGAGCGGGAGCATCTAAATACACTTCTCCTCCCGAGCGTTGATCACCTGTGCCACCTTTAAATTTTTAATCAGTTCGGGTTAAGTGCTCTCGTGATTATGAGTTTAATGGCCCCGGCAAATTAAACCACCGCGCGAGGCGTCCGGCCGCGGCCAGCCGCCTCGCAGGGCGTTATGAGTCGCCGGGCCTGTTTAGCTAGGCGCGGAAGCAAAACGCCGCCGGGTAATCAGCGAGTTGTTCTCGCCTGCCGCCCGAGTGCGCGGCGCTGCCAGCCGCCCCCACATTCCGCGGGCATCCTGCTAACAGCTACGGCCTCCGGGGGCAGCACTCACAGCGCTGCGCAAATGAGGAGATCATGCGCTGCCCATTACTTTTGCCCACCGCGGCATCATTGAAGGAGGTGAGCGAGCCGTTCGCAGCCGCAGGTTCGCCCGCCCGCGTTCGGGGAAGAAATTCGCAAATCGGCGAACGAGTGAAGAGAAAGCAAGGCGCGGAAAGAGAGCGAAGATTATTCCCCGGGCCAAATTAGTAAGCTGCAGCAACGTAGAGAATATGGGATACGTGGGCAGCCGCCGCTTACGTTTCGACAAAAAGATACGGGCTTTGATATTTCTATTCTCGGAGAGAAAGCCGCCGCGTTTTCTTTTTCTCTTTATCAATATTTCCCTTCTCAGTCATTTTCATTTTCGCGTTGCTGTTCCCGAATACCGGCTTTATTGTTTTTGTGTCCTGCACAACTTCTCGTCTAGTTTCTCAGAACTTAACATCGCCACGGTTCGAAACAATGGTCAGTTGACAATTGCTGCCTAACTGACGGCATCATTCACGAGTGGCTGCTTAAATGCTGTCAGTTGTGTTTTGTTACCAAGAAGTTTTAATTGTACTAACGACAGGAAAAAGTAGCTGGACCCCAAAAACGACTCTAAAATTTTGCTGCAGGGCAGCTTAGTGTACTGCAGTCAGAAAATTATGAGCGCGACAAGCGCGGTCGACCATTCTTACAAACTGCCGGCACAATAAATCATTACTGCTTCTCCACGTATTAAGTAATAAAATTTTAAAATCCTCTTTCATGCTCTATTTACTTTTGTAGCCGATAGAACAAATTGTGGCAAGAAAAATCAAAACAAGCATTCAGGCAGGCAAAGTTTTCCTTTCCTGATTTTGACTAGTGAACTTTCAGATATAAACATATGAAAGCTCCGGTTCTTTTTTTCTTTTTTTTTTAGAAAAAAAAAACGTGTAACGCCCACTACTTCAATGCGGGCATGTTACCAACAGTTTTATGTGCGTACTTTCCTGTGCTGGTGCGTCTTCCTAGGATCCAGTACATTTTTTGTCGCTCCCTCATGAAGTGGTATAGATATATGGATTTTTTTCGGGACGAACCGTTTTCTTCGCGTTTTCGTTACATTTTTCTTTCTTCCCCTCTTCCTTCTCCCAGTGCAGGGTTGCCAAACGGAACCGCCTTCTGTTTAACTTCACTGCCTTCATTGTTCCTCTCCCTCTCCTGAAGCTGGCTGACGCGGATGCTTAAACGATTGGGTTAAAAGAAAATTAAAGTGCATGTTTAATTACTATCGGATTCTAGCAACGTCGTCATTCGTGCCCGTGTACGTCACGAAGAACATGCATTCCCTTTTCTATTCGTACATGTTTGGACACCAAGTGTTCGCTGTAAATGAGAACAACCATCCCGTTCGATTTGCTCTGTCGACCACTAGATTCTTATTACAAATTCGCATGATGGATTCAGTTACTGGCCTTTTGGCTGTTATTCTTTGCAGTGTTCATCGTGTCACCGCCTGAAAGGAAGGCGCTGTAAATGGAAGTAATTTGTGGCCTAGGGCTGGCCTCGTCAGTCGGGCTTGAAAAAAAAATTTTCTCTCAAGAAGACAAGAAGTCTCAGAAATCCCAGGTACAAAGCCGCATCGTGATTATCTTGTCGACTTCGTAGGCTCCATGTGTGGCAAAAAAGGGAAAGCACATGGAGCACTGTGTATCATTTGCTTATTTTTCAACTCGCTAAGCTGCAAAATCGCGCGGTCAGAAGAGGCCGAACGCGAAGCTTTGTTTGAGCAGACATCTTACCCGTCTCCGTTTACTTTGCGCCCCTGCCTTCACTCGGTTCTCTTTATTTCACGAACGACCCGACGGGTCACGCACCTTGAGACCCCTGCCGTCGGGCTCATTTCGAAGGCCGGCTCTTTTGTCACTTCCGTCCAGGGCACACGGATTTCCGCGTGAGCACAACGCAGAAAGCTAGCTATATTTTTACTTTCCCTACGCTGCTCTGTTTTACTATTACCTTCTCAGGTCGCTCGGCATTCTCCATTCTGAGAGAAATCTCACTGCGCCATCCTCACCTATTCCGTATTTACTTATTTATTTATTTTGTGCCTGCATGCGTGCTTGCGGCAGCGCACGGCAGAATCCCGCGGGGTTAAAATGTTGTACTGCATGGCACCACTGTGGCGAGGCCATCAACTTTGTTTTTGCGGGATTTGCCATGCTTCTTTTTGTTTTCTTCACCTTTTCTCTGTTCAACGTATTTCTCGATCTCCCGATTTTCGTTATCTAGTCAGTCTTTTTTACCTCTGTTTCCGCTACATTTCGCGGTGGTGCGGATACCGAGAGCTTCCAAGTGGTACGAGTAACTTCTTGCGCTATAGCACCCTCATTTTCTTCCTTCTGCTTAGAGTCGTCATCTTCCCTGCCCAATTAGACAAATAAATCCTGGATGGAGCAGTATGATGGAAGGATTTCTTACTGGATCAAGCGAAGTTTTCTTGTGCTTGTTTTTTCATGCTCTTAGATTCATGGAAGCCGGCCAGCCGCCCTATTAGGTACTTTTTTTTGCCGCGCGAGATGCGACCAGATTGCTCTGGAACTGTCGTGCATCAGCTGCTACGATGTTCAAAACTGTCGTCGATGTTTTGGGAGCCTTATCTCGAAAGTTCGCTGTCAGCATTAAACACAGCGCGGCCGAAAGCGACGAGCATTGTTATCCCGACGGTCGTCTGGTGCACCTACTGCAAACGCTGCCTCCCAGTTGTTTTACGGTTATGCGAACGAGTTCGCGCGACGAACAGTCTGCTGCCGAAGACTTCGTTATCTGTTTGGATACCTGGGCCCTGGAGCCCGCAAATTCTGAGAACGAGCAGCACTGTCGAGTAACTACGCGTTCACCGGCCAAATGTTCGTGTTCACCAGTCAGCTGCGGACATTCCCTGGAATGAAAACATCCCGCATTACCGTCTGCAGTATGGCACTGTGCAGCCATGAGTTGGCACTGCAAATGCGATACTGGATCAGCGGCTGCTTGCGTGAAGGAAGCTGGCTGACGTTAGCCTCGAAAACGCTCGGCAGTTTGTTAAGAAAAAGAAAAGAAGATATTAAGGCACGTACCACGAATGAGGTGAGTTGTGAGAGATGGGAGGAGAATGAGGGACGCCTGCATAGTAGGCCGCAAGGAGCACTGCTCTCACTGAAGTGGTGCGTAAAAGTCATGCGTTGGGCTTCGAAGCCACTGCATGGGCGTCTCTTGCTCCACTCGACTTCATCTCAAGAAGACAGCACTTCATCGCACTAATCCTGCTGTTTAGCCTTTCTATTAGATGCTATGGGACATCAGGAACTGTATGCTTAAAAGCCCTATACTCTTCATGGCTGAGCTCATAGCCATTTCCTGTGCTCTCTATTTTCCCTCCTACAGAGGACTTCCCACAGACTGCTTTATGTCAATCCACCGTCCCCTTCTTTCTCTTTTTTGCCGTTTTCTTTCCTGTTTCTTTTCTTTTTCTTTGCCAATTTTTTTTCTCGTTCACGGGTATATGTGTACGGAAGGAACGCCAATGTATAGACTACACGAGATTTAATGCATGCTTCAATGGTGCATTCGCTCAGAACTTGAAACAAAGCTAGCCCTTGCACAGTTCTCTCAAGCTAAACTTCAGTTATTAGCGCTTTAAACAGCAGCTAAATTTAGGAAGAGAAAATTCTTGTTGCTGCATGCGACGCGTGATTGTTTCCGCTCACGGGTAGGCGACCACTGTTATGGGGCTCGACGATTCTATCCTGCGGACCTGTTTTGAGCGGAAAACACGACCCATTTCGCATTGTTTAAAGCACGGCGGCTGAGGACTATAGGCGGCTGACATAGCCATTTTCTCCCCGCGACAATTTTTATGCACCGTTCGCCTTTCCTTTTCCGGCCGCCTTTTATTTTGGCCTGGCAGGACAGGCGGAGGAAGCGGCGCTGCGGCCGGCCTTCGGTGACAGGACAGGTTCGCGGCGTCAGCGGGAGCTGCGTCCCCCGCGGCAAGACTGGTTTTTCCCGCGGCGGGCCCGAGCCCCGCGCCGGAACCAGCTTTCGCCAGAGGGGGCCGTCACACGCTGGTGTCGCGAGCAGCCGATGGGCGTGCACAAAGGCAAATTAACTGCGGCTGCCACGCACCGAGCGCACAAAGCGCGCGCGTCTGCGCCGCCGGAAAGACGAAAAAGGCGCGTCCTGCCTCCAAGAGGCGCTTCGGGCAGAGATCGAGTTATGCCCCGGAGAAAGCCAAAAGCGGTCCCGCAACAGTGTCAACGCCCTGCGGCGCGGAAGGCAGGCCAGCTCCGGTCACGCCAGCCATCCATTCTTCATGCCTGCTGCACTGCGCTCAGTCACGAAGTCGACCGCGCAAGACGCCGAGGCCGATTGGCGGTCCCGGCTTCGCTGCGTGGGTAGCGCGCTCGCCAAGGGGGCGAGCAACAGTAAGCAGTCTTGACAGGGCCCTCACATCACTCAGCACGCGTCGCGAGGAGGGAAGCTCTTAATGAATTAAGCGCCGTTCATTAAATTCGCCCCTCTTGAGGCTTTAAAGCGCTCCAGGCGTGAGCATACAATGGCAAGGTACAAAAACGAAAACGGGGAACTATGCACACGTGGAAGTGCCCGGAATTCGGATGACGCAAGCTCAGTGAAGTATTTAATTTTTTCTCGCTCTCTCTTCCTTTACGCTCCGCGCGAATTGTGCAACAAGAGTGCTTATGCATTCAGCCAAAATGGAGAAAAAAATTTGTTAAGAAAGAACGAGTCAGATGAAGACGTATTCAATTTGTTTTTCAGGATCTCGTGGGTCGCAAAGGAATCCAACAGCGCGTACATCTCTGTCTTGGTGAAGGTCTTCTCGAGGCGTCTCAGGAAAGCTGTAAACGATGCTTCCGATGCTGAATCGCTGCAGGCTTTTTCTGTACAGGGGCTTTGAAAGGGAAAGGAGATTTCAAATAAAATATTTCGAGCACTCTTCCACTCAAACAGCCACGACCGACTGCGGAGTTTGCAATCTGACCAAGTGGAGGCCACACATTCTTCTCAATCAAAAGAAAGGAAAAATTCAGGGGGCACTTTGACTGTCTAAAGTGGGTAGAGGCGGAAGCGTTTTCCGCACCACCTTCGCTGTTTCTGTGGCACTGGTGGCGTCACATGTAATTGAGTACTAATTACTAAGTGATGACAAATCACTAATTAATGGTTAATTGCTGATTAATGCCTGAATACTAATTAACTGCTAATTAATGACGCTTAAGCTTCGCCTTTAGGAGTGGAGCGCGACAGCGCGTTGTAGCGCTGCCAGGGAGTCCACGGAACGCCACCACCCGTTCAGCGCGATGCCTTGCCCTTTGAACGCAACGCTTTTTGAGGAAAGGAAATGGCGCAGTAATTCTCTGTCATCTCGGTGGACACCTGAACCGCACCGTAGAGGAAGAGAGGAAGTGGGAGTGAAAGAAGATAGATAAAGAGGAGCCGTAATGAAGAAAATGAAAATTGTATTTGAGGAAAGGAAATTACGCAGTAACTGTGTCACAAAATTCAGGGGGGCACTTTTTTGACCTAAAGTGTGGTCACTGATGTGTGGTTAAGATGTTAAGCTTCGCCCCTAAGAGTGGAACGCAGCAGCGTCTTGCAACGCTGCCAAGGAGTCCATAGAACGCCATCGCCCATTCGGTTCTACGCCTCGCTCGTCGGTAAATTGGTTTTTGAGGAAAGGAAATGTATCTGTCTCTCATTTGTCGGTGGACACCTAAACCTCGCCGGAAGGGAATGGAGGAGGATGAGAGTGAGTGAAGACACCGTATTCACTAGACGCGCCTTTGTTCATTCCAAACCATCGAGCTGGCATGGCGGAGTGGATAGCATGCTCGTCTCTCACGCCGAAGACCGGGGTTCGATTCCTGAGCTCGACCAATTTCTTAATCGGTTTTATTTATTTATATGGCCTGACTAGTAAAGCTAATTAGGCTAATTGGGTAATTAAGCAATTAACTAAGCTCAGTCCCACTTACTTGGAACATCACTATACGATCCCTTCAATTGGTTGCATGGTTACTAGCCAAAGTACAATTGGCCCCGTTTGAAATTCGCGCACTGTGACGTCACGACCGTTTCCACCAATTGAAAAGCGTGACATTTTCTGTCGACAACTGCGGCTTACAACGATGAGACATTAAAGGCTTCCGCCTTAAAAGAGCAAAATTAGAAAAATGAATCATGACGAGGAGTTGCATGGAGTTTGTATGATATTGATTGTCATTAGCTGCTACGCTTGATTAAGTGCAATGAGCATTAAGAGGGTTTAAAATGGGGCTAGTTGGTTGTCAACATGGCCATACGTAACTGCGCTTTTGAAATGACAGGAACAACAGAGGAACGACACAAACACTGGTGCGCAAACTTTCAATTGAAGTTTATTGCAATGCACGATGTAATGCAATGAACAAGCGATATCTAGTGATCGTGGCTCAACAAGATCCAGGTTATTGGCTCTTCATTCTAGAAATATTTCAACGCTTCCTTGAGTTAGTTTTAGAATGCAGATGTAAGAAAGGGGTTTATATCTGTGCCCTTTTCGTCTTGTACATTTGTTTTGGTCGGAACCTATAACTATAAGGATCGGAAATGTCGTTCATTTGGAAGCGCAGCACAACCGCAGAGGTCTAGAATAACATATAAAGTCTATTGTTTCTTAATCGTTTTCGTTTGTCTTTTTCCTCATTGGCTCAAGCGACTCCGGAGTTCAGTATCACTGGGTTCAAGCAGTGACAAAAAGTAAGAAATAATTAAAAAGGCAGTGTAATTAAAACAGCATCTCAAGTATGTCATTAACAATATCCTACTCCCCCAAGTTGTGGAACACAAATACCTCGGTGTAATCATATCCCATGACCTTAGATGGAGCTCCCATATAACTCATATTACATCAAAGGCTCTAAAAAGACTCTTCTTCCTGAGAAGGCGCCTGAAACTAGCACCATCAGAGACAGAACTATTAGCCTATAATACCCTTGTAAGGTCAATACTTGAATACTCTAATACTGTCTGGTTTCCCTCTACTAAACAACATGTAAGTAAACTAGAACACGTACAAAGGAAGGCAATCAGATTCATTTTTAATAAATATAGCCAAACTGACTCACCAACTGACCTACTCCATAAAGCTGGTATGCTTACCTTGCAGAAGAGAGCCAAACTAGCACGTCTTAGATTCATGCACCAGTTGCTCAATAATCAGCTGCATATTGACACTTCCAAATATTTATCCTTTACAGATACCAGGCCCACACGCCATAAGCACTCTCATACTTTAAACGAGTACACTTTCCGGACCGACTGCTTTAAACACTCATTCTTCCCACTAACCATACGCGAATGGAATACCCTTGACCCAACCATCACAAGCTGCTCATCATTAAATACCTTTGTAGCCCTCGTCGAACATCAACTGGGTTCGGAATAAATGCTTGACGTACTTTTCATATGTACCCGCCTTCCAGTCAGGCACAAATCGTGTTCATTGTGTGTGCTTTCCTATATGTTCTTCCGTTGCATTACCTTCCATTTTTGCCTATTATTTTTAAAATATTGATTCATTGGCTTCCAGTGTCTGTTCTGTTCCATGATTACTGTTTTCTGTTCCGTCCATTTGAAAGTTTATACCCCTTTACTTCTATTCTTGAGTTTCTTGTTAAACATCTTACCCCCACAACGCTGTGTTTACCTTTGTATTATGCTTGCTTGCCTTATTGTGCTTTAGACTGTTCAACTTATGCCCTTCCTGTTATAATCCCATATGGGATTGACAGTATGTACCAATAAATAAATAAAATAAATAAATAAATCTTATATCATGTCAGCCTACACCATGCACAATTTATTCCTCTACCTGACATGTTTCTTCACAAGCCATAGAGGGTTAGTGCGCTTAGCGTTCCCCTTCAATGCGTGCTTCACACAAAAATGTGATATTTTCTATGCTCGCCACGTTTCGAAAGCAAAAGCGTCCACAGCACTTCGGCTGGGCACAAATTTGTCTCCAACTGATTTTCATGGTTTGTTCTTAGAAAAACCTTAAAGGGACACTGAGGACAAATATAAGTTGGCCTGTATTGAATACTGTGCTCTTATCACAAACGGACTATTCTCCACGAAAACCGAGCTTTTATATGGCAGAAAAGATTTAAAAGAAACGAAATGAAGGTGTCGCCATCACCGGCCATTTTCGAAAGTGAAATGCTCGCGTCAACGCCGGTTTTTTGTGCGGATCCCGGAGGCTACGCTACAGCGCCATTTACCTTAAAACGTTGACAACCCGTCCTTTTTGGTAAGGACGTCCTAAGTTTCAATAGACTAACGGGAAGAGTTTTAAATCAAATTTTCCCGACGACAAACGCGTGTTTTGCTGCTGGACAAACATCAGCATACCCATAATGAGTCAGATAATCAGTTTTTACTGGGAGCAAGGACTGTCCGTTCAAAAACGCCTCGTATCTTTTGCCACGGCGGAGATTAAAACAAACAGACAAGAAACAGTCTCACTACTGTTCTTTTTTGCGAAGGACAACGAGCAAGTACTTCCGTAAGCAACACTACGTAAACTACGTCTATAACAAAATTTATTTCGTTTTTATGCTTGAATTATTTTACGGTACCAACTCGAATGCCATAGAAAGAATACTCCGGCCCCAGTGTAGCGAAGTGCGGCGACCTAAAACGATTTCAAGACACGTAGTACTACATAAGGTTGAAAGTCGGAGGGCCGCATACGCATTGCTTCCTATCACTCTTTCTTCTTTTTCTTCTTCTTCTAACACTCTGCCACTTGTTCCCGTCTCCTGCGCAGCCATCGAGAGCGTGGCTTTATTATCGGGAGATGGAGTGCAGGCGCGTCAGCGGAAAGCTGTCTCTAGGGGCCGCTTGGCTCCGGATCTGAAGAGCGAGACGTGCCCGATATCCTTGGGCCGTAATGGCACAATTTCTTTGCGCCGAGAGATGCACTTCCATGAAGGACCAACTTGTCGGTGAATAGCGGCTACTGACCGTGTACTTCCGCAGATATTGGGAGGCACGGCGCTCCTTCCAAAACTTCGCTAAGAGTCTTTCTGTCATTTTAAGGCCCGATACTTTTGTCTGCTGTGAAATTTGCGCTCGGGTGCGATAGACATGCGTGAGAACGAACGAGCCATCTCCTGCTATTCTTTTGATGCACGTTGGCTGCAGCCTGCCTGGCCGTGAATATAATTTTAATAACGTACTTAGTTTTACCCCTTTTCATCTTTCTTTAGCAATCATTTTTTTTTCTATTTAGAAAGAGATAAGAACCAAGTACCCATTATTGCCTAAAGGTACAAGCTCGAACTTCAGGCTGAAGGCATCAACAAGCATGCTGTTGCGCCTGATCCAATGTCTCAGTGCTTTTCTTTCTGTAATAATCCTGCTGAGAACAAATTTACAGCTCCTCCTAACTGTCCGCTGACATGCACTGCGAGTAACGGTGACTTTTCGGAACCGCGAACTGAACACTTTCCAATGTTTATGGTTTGCTGTCGTACCTGCACCTCTCAGCTTTACAATCGGACGAATCATCAGCGTTAAGCGCTACATGTTACCTTCTCTCATCGTTTGGGTCGTTGCATAGTGAGGTCGGCTGCATAAGTTCGCAAACATTAAACACAAACGTAATTACATTCATTTTCCTTCTTCTGCGGTAGACAGACGACAGGATATCCCCTAAAGGCACTAAACGGCACTTCTCTAAAACATATTCTTTCGATGTTCTTGAACGCGTATCAAAAGTGAGAACATAACTATGTAACTATAACATAACATAACATAACAAACATAACATAACATAAACATCATAACATAGACTATAACAGTTCCCTTCCAGCCGCAGATCCTAATAACAGGAGTGGAAACGCAACCGCAATGGTGGCCTAATAAAGCATTCGCCTCGTATTCGGAAGGCGCTGGGCTCGCATGTCGGAGGTGCATTTTTTTCTTTCCAGTGGGTGCCCTAAAATGCAGTTTTGCCCTTGGAGGCCCGGCGGTGGGCTTGTGGACGGCGCCGCCGACGCCACAGTTTTAAGGACCGAGCTAAGAACAACTAACGCTGTAAAAGTTAAATGTGGATTACACCAGTGGTAATGGGGATAATCACCGCAACCTCGTCCAATGAGTACTTTTAAAAGCGTCGCATTTATTTTTAATGCTGCTGCCACCCATGAGTAAGTGAAGATTGTGTTTCTGATTTGGGAAGGTTAAAAAGAGTGTTTAAAGGCATTAAAAATGCGTTCGCACAGACTTGAGCTTTCTGTTGTGCAGCGCGTTTGCGGGCGTTCATCCCATGTTCAACCCGCCTCACGTTTGTGGCACTGACCTCCCGCGTACGCGCATCGTTCAGAGCACAACGTTCGGCGACGGCTGCATCATGGGTACTCCCGTAACGCCACTGACGCAGTACGTGCCACGTCGCCGCTGGCGGCGTTATCGTTACTGGGCCGGCTGCTAATGCGCAGGCGAGAAAGATGCGCCGCCAACTATAGCTATTGCAGGTTGTTTTCTTCAACGGCTTTTCAAGGTGTTTGGCGGCATCTTGTTGCGACCCCGCGCACCACGTGATGACGATGAAGCCAGCTCGGGGAATTTCCTATGCGTACGGAGTGGTCAGGTGATCGCGGACGCTCGATGTTGCGCAGAGGAGGGGAACTTCGCTGCATGAGCCAGTGCTGTAAAAAGTCATCCTGCGGCAGCTCCGTGTCCTAAGAACCCCCAGGCTGTTTGATGATCGGTAATGCCATGCGTTAGCATATTTTGCGCCCGCCCTGAAAAATACGTAGTCCGCGAAAGTAATTATTGATTCGTAGCAACATTAACACAGGGTAAACAGAGGTCATTTTTTTAATAACTTAATCCGGGGCACAATATGGAGCCGCTGTACCTTTAAAGGTATATTCAGGGAGTTCGACATAAATGATACACTCCAAACAGAAAGGGGTAAAAAGGGAATACTCTGTTCTCTAGCGCTTGCCCTTTTATAAAAGGGAGTGGCATATTCGTGTTCAGAGTGTAGTACTTTAAAATGGGCCTGGTAAATGACGAAGGGTGAACAGCGCAGCAGGAGCGATCCTCCGAGATTAAGAGAAAGCGCCGGTACCATTCGTGTGTACCAGCGGTGCTGTGCAAACTTAACGCCGTTGGCTTGCAAACTGGTGCCACATTCGCACTGCCTCCTTCACGGCGTCCTGCCGCAAATGCAACTGATGCTCGTGCGTAATCTGTACCTGTAATGTAGTGACGTTCCTTGTACGTGTGCGCACGCTAGAAAACTCATTTCTCTCTCTACACTCTTAGAAAAAAAGGTAGTGAAAACGTAGTAACGGCTGCTGTTACAACCTTTTTTTAACCCTTACTACCTATGTACTATGTTGCCGCGACCTTGTTACTACCTCGAAAGAAAATTAAGTAGTAACAAGGTAGTAACTTCTGCTGTTACTACGTTTTTTGGCAGTTACTACACTTGTACTACCTCATTATAACCCTGGTAGTATCCATTACTACCTTGATCTGGAAATGGATGATCAGAACATGCACATGTACGTATACTAACATTCCCGGTGACATTGCTACACAATGCCCCATGTTTTTATATAATGAAAATGGTTTCCTAATTGGCAGCAAATCTAACAAAATTGCCAGTGCTGTTTTTTGTTTTCAGTACAATATACGCAGAGCGTATGTGTTCCATTCTTTAGTTTGATTTCTTAATTGCACTTTTTCACCAACCCCAAGCTATTGTGCCTGATTAGTGCTCATTTTTCCTTCTGGTTTACTGCAAGATGCACAAAAATGGGCGTTGAGTTTCTGGTGTCATGTTCATGCACTCCTTGTGACACATTAGAAAGTCACCACGAAGTCAGGTATTCACAGGGTTGCCGTTGGTGGCTACTTTGCGCCAAATTGGCTACTTTTCGACCCCGTCTGGCGATGAAAATTTCACGCTGGCTCCTGGGCTACTTTCTGGCTACTTTGAACTTGGCGCATTTACTAGCCATTTTTTTTTTTTTGCAATTGCATATACAATAGCAAGCAAGAACAGAAAAGAACAATTATTTCCAAGCTTTGCTGCCCTCATCGCTGTCCTGGTCGCCTTGATGCGCGCGCGCGTCCTCGACGCATATATTTCTCCAACGAACTGGAGTCTGAAATACGTCAGCAGCAGAGAATTAGCGGTGCACTTGATCGCGCATCATGTTTGACTTTCCGGCACGCAGCGGCATCGTACAAGGACACTTGCGGCGAATGCCCTTTTCAACACCTGGCGCAAGGAGCACTGAAAATTTTGACCCTTCCAATTTCTAATGCTGATGCAGAGCGCGTGTTCTCTTGCGTGAACTTGACGAAAACAGAGATCCGTAAAAAAATGTAGCTGGATTTGCTTATGGCAATTCTGCGAATCAAATTCGGGCTACGACTCCAAGCAAAAACAGCATCATCGTTTAACGTTCCTGCTTAGTTGTTGAATAGAATGTGCCAAAATTACTCCGGCAAGAACACTATCTACTCTAGATAAACTACGCGGACTGAACTTTTATTTATTTGCAACGTACCTGATACTTGAAGGCCGAGCAAGAGGCCCAAAATTCCGTGCTCTTTATTTACTCTGTGTTTTTGTGTTGATTCAAAATGATATTATTTATTGTTCATTAATAAAAGTGGCTTATAATAATGGTTCTTTTCTACTTGGCTACAAATTTGGCGCCAAGATCACGTGGCGTGGCTACTTTTGGCTACTTTTAGCTTCAGTTCTGGCTCTTTTTGAAAAATTCCCAACGGCAACCCTGGGTATTCATGTCTTTCGACAATAAAGACTCAGCAGAGACTCTTTTTCGTTAACACAGAAGATTTCCTTATGTCATTGGCCATCAGCCACTGAAAGGTCCTTCTCAACAACATTGTTGTCCCGTGCGAGAATGTAGATGCTGCTGCTACATTTACACGCAATGGAAAGAAGAAACAACTGTGGCTGTACATATCACCCCACATAAGTCGACGAAGTAACGTCTGGTGGCGAAGTCAGGCAATAAATAAAAAAAAAAAAAAGGTGGCGTGGTGTTGTGGTTAGCGTTGTAGGATAGAGAGTCTAAGGTCCGCGGTTCGAATCCTCGTGGAAGTAGGCAATTTGTTTTTGCTCGTTTTTTTTTTATTTCGGCTGTTATTTTGCACTATATCTTATAGGCATAAGATCCTAATGTCGACAGTCATTAGATTCTTTCTTAAGGTGTTTTCTCTCCAGAGGTAGTAAATGTTACTACCTTGCAGTTACTACGTACAGTTACTACCTAGGTAGTCATATATGTGACAGCCGTTGCTACCCCAAAAGGTAGTAACCTCAACTACCTTTTTTTTTAGAGTGTAAATACGAGGGTGATTATTTGCAGGCGCAACCCTTTAGGCACAGCATTGGCTTTCGCCGACCTTTAATTTATTTGACGCGGTAAGAATGCGAGCCTCCCACTCAATGCGAGGCATGTGCTACGGTCATAAACGAGAACCTCGCAAAGTACTCCTCGTACGTAACTATCGCGGTAAAACGTCTACTGTAACGCTGGTAATTTTCCGGAAGTTTTATTGTTAGATACTACTTTTGACATGCTACAGCTTTTAAAACGAAACTTTGCTGTTATCACCACTGATTCAATCTCAGGAAAAAAATTAGCGGATTAAAAAGTAACGGATAATTCCCCGAGAATTCTGCTTTGTTTCGATCGCACGAAATTAAAATTCTTTCTTTTTTTCAGGCATTTTAACCAGCATGCAGTTTTGGAGATTTCATGCGAAGCCAGCAAAATCTGCATTTCGCGAGCGGAGTAACAAGCGTTAGCTTCAGGAAACGCAGGAAAAGCTCGTGGAAACGAAGTCAGCGAAAACCTGACTGTTACGCCTAAAAAGCGAAAAGGACCTGTTTGCGAAATTCGCTGCTTGATCACAGTTCTCTAAGGGGCTTCATTTGCACAGCAAACGTTTTTCAGATCTCTCCGTCTTTCTCTTCACATAACGCAGAATCGGCCGTATAGCTGTTTTCCTCGCTTCCCGGATGCGTGCAATTCGTTCCTGCTTTCCGTTTTCGACGAGCGAAACAAACAGCCCCTATAAGTGCAGATTCCTCCACGTGGGGCTCTTTATTCACCGCCGCTTCGTTTTCTCCTTCTCGGCGCCTTTTCTTTTTCCTCGTTGTTCTTCTTTTAATGACGTCCGTTTAATGCTCCCCCCCCCCCCCCCCCCCCCGAGCAACAGCGGCGAAAAACAACGCTGACGTGCAGACAACAGGCGCACGAAGCAAAATCAACACTTGACTCATCGAGCTGCTTCGAACGCTAATCACATTTGCATTCAAAGCCCTCCCCACGCGGCCCGAGACACAAGTAAAACACTCGCGGCGGCACGCGACGAAGCGGGCACGCGAGGCGTCGCACGCCGCGCATTCTTCGTCGAATCGACGCCCGCGCAGGGGGGGTCCAAAGACAAGAAAATGCATAAAACGAAAATAAAAGGACGAGGCGCGCGCGCTCATTGCGGGGTGACGGGCAAAAAGTGCCGGGGGGACGCGACGAGCGCAGAGGCGAGTAGACGGGGCACATCTCTGTTTAGACAAGGAGGAAATTTGATTCGAGACCAGAGTTGGCACACGGCAGCTCCGTGCGGCGGCTGTGGCGTCGGCACGCGCCTGCTCGCAGATCGAGAGATCGGCACCCGCACACACCGGCCAGGAACGGAGGAGAGCCGCGTCGGAGACGTACGAAACAGGCCTCCGATGCGCGCGCCGGGTCGAACAAATACGAGGCGGCGCGCGGGAGGTGGGGTTTAAAGCGAGGCAAGAACAAGCAGCGAAGAACACGGCGACGTCAATAAGCAGAATGGAAAGGGTTTCGGCAGCAAGGGCTGGCCGCGCGAGGGGTGTCTTTGGCCAGCTAATCCGGTTTCCACTCAAGAGCAAAAGTCGAAGGTACCCTACGGGAAGGGAAAAAAAATATCGGATGAGGCGAGGGAAGGAAGAAGGGGGGCGTCAATATTTGGCTACCGTGACCGGAGACCGCTTCTGGGTGCCGTTGGGAAGCGAGGAGCCGGCCTAATAACGATACGCCCCTCCTGGGGTGACGAGCGGGACGGGGTGGTCAGGCGGCGGCGGCGCAAGGACGGAGCCGACGAGCGGCGACTAACAAGAAGCAAAAGCAGAAAAACGACCCCCCCCCCCCCCCCCCCCCCCCCCCCCCCCCCCCCCTCTTAAGTCGCTTGCAGCGGAACAGCGGTTCCGCCTGCTCATTTTGGCGCTGCCTCATTTCGGACAAATGTACATACGACCGGGTCGGTCGTCTTCACTTGTGTGTAGCGCGCGACTCCTAAAAGATATCAGCTCTCTTCATTATTTCCGGCTGAAAACAAACAAAGTCGGGCGTAAACGGAGCACAACTCCCGGCCCTCCTCTTCCTTTTCTCCGGGCCGGCAAATGCCGCCATCCGAACGAACGCACGCATACACGATGAAGGAATTTAGCATTCCTCTTTGGCGACAAAAACTTTGAGCACCCGCTGCTAATGAAAAGTCATCAGATACCTCACGAATGGGTCGTAATGAAACCGAGCTTGAAGGCCCTCCCGATCCTTCGCGCGGAAGCGGCGAAGTTGACAGAAAAAGGAGAGAACATATATAAGCGGCAATAGTTAATAGTCTCCCCACACTTCGCATTTCCTGCCTCGATTGAGTTTGGACTAGCACGTATTCTCTTTTCTAGCTAGAGGAGGGGACTTAGACGAAAGGTGTGTGTGTGAGAGAAAGAGAGAGAGAGAGAGAGAGAGAGAGAGAGAGAGAGAGAGAGATAGAAATGGGGCCAACTTACGCCTGGAAACATTCGAGCCGCTTAAGTGCAGACCTGCTCTAATGTTGCTCATACCGATGGCACTGTAGAGGGGGATTTATTTTTACCTTTACAGAAATTTATTTTAAAAACAGTGAGCGATACGTCGGTGCGATCTGTGCAGATAAATTGTACAGCAAGGCGGCCATTAAGTACGTGATAGAGCCCAACCAAAAGTCGATTAATTAACTAAGGTTGACTAATCTAGCTTCTAATTTTTGCTTTTACGGCGCAAGATCAAATTGCGAAATCGAAGGCTGTCAACATCAGTCAACATCGAAGGCGGGACGAGTTTCTGAATCGCTATTGAAGTTCGAAATATCGAGCGGGAAAAACATGCTTTTGAAAGCTCGTTGCGTTGGCTTTCCCGCGCAATAAAATGGTGGCACTGCGGGCGGCATCATCGCCCAGGGCGATGGAAAGGGCTCATGGGCATCATGAAAAGGGCATCATGACTAATCACGGAAAGGGCATCATGGAAAGGGCATCATGGCTAATCACAGAAAGGGCATCATGGAAAGGGCATCATGGCTAATCACGGAAAGGGCATCATGGAAAGGGCTCGCCAACTTTCGCGCGCGATTGCGGGTTCCCCGCTTCGTATAGAAGTCTATTGTTTGGCTCAAGTGCTCATGACAACACAATTCAGTGAATGAGCGAGTTGATGTGCTCTGCTAAGAAGGTGCTTCAGAGCCCCTTTAAAACTGCTAAATGTGCTTGACAGCTTCGGTATACGGTTTAGAAGCAAACCCTTTGGGCTGTATTCATTTGACAAAGGGTGTTCGTAATGTGCCCCTCGCTGTGCAATCTGCCCTCACAGGCCCGACCGACGTATCACTCAGTTTTTGAAATAAAAATATTTAAATTTTAGGAGAAAAAAAATCATCCTATATAGCCGCTGATGGCTGAAGAACACTTGCAGGAATGCTTGAGAAAACTTGTCCTCGTTGAATTTTACCGTATTTGGGCGTTATTTTACCACAGCTCCCTTAACGTGTGCTAACGGTAGTGCGATTATGGTCGGACACCCATGGATGGTGAACTTCGGGCTTGACTGGATAGTGGAGAAACTACAACGTTAGGACCTTACGGCTTCCTGACAAATCCAACAGGAGATTCGATATGAAAAGAGACGTTTGGCGTTAACAGAGTCATTCAATGACACTGGTGTTGGGCCCGTATTTCGTCGCTCAGTGTTAACTTGGCAAAATATACCGCACCACTTACACGAGCATAAAACTTAAAAAAAAGGGGGGGGGGGGGGGGGGGGAATGCACACAGAGTAATTTCGCACTTGAGACACCTTCGTGGACACACAGCGCGAAACACATCTCTCTCGCCGAAATAAATGGCCTAGTCGAAACCGCAAGTGAATGCGCAGCGCAAGAAACTGAATCGGAATACCGCCCGCCACAATGGCTCCGTAGTTTTGGCTTTCGGCGGCTGAGCAGGACGCTCAGCCGTACGTTATAGCCCCAAATAAAGATGGAGTCAAGGATGGGGAGGGCTGCTGCAGCCAGTGTTTTGAACTGACTAATCTGTCAAGATGAAGGAGGCATCACACGCGCGTTTACACGTATACCGAATGCTAGTGCAGTTGTTTCAAAATTATTCACAACTTTCCCAACGTGAGCATAAATTCAAAATAATTTCGAACACCAATTTTTATAAAACGCTGTCAACACTGAAGGACTAATATATAGCTACCTAAGCGCGAGCCATATATAGAACCAATGCAGTGATGCTTAAGTCACGGCTGTGATTCCTGGTCAACTCAGTCCAGTTTGTGTCGAAGGAAGCGACCACTATCACTCGATGTTTTTCCCTCTGCACAAAGAATTCGAATTCGCGGAGTAAACAATCATTCGCATATTTGTGCGCTGACGTGGACGTCGCATTGACTTTTAGGCAAAATCAACACGAATGATATTTTTTTGCACTACCTCCTTTGCAGCGCACGAAACAAAGGAAAGTCACAGCAAAGGCATTCTTTTTTATTTTTGTGGTCTTTTATTTCGCGACGGTGCCAAATGGCCAACAACGTTCTGTAGACCCCTCTGCGTTAGAAACTAGTGAGGGATCACTGCAGCAAACTAGTTTCTAGCGGCTAATTTCAGTACGCTCAAGTCCATCGTTCGTAATCTTTTCTACCCCCATCTAGCGATCAGCGACAAAATTGTTCTTATTGTACTGACAGTATGGCGGCCGTAAACACAACCAATAAATACGAGAAAACAATAATCAAGAATAATCGAGTAGTGAGCGGACATTCTTGGTCTTCTCTCCTTCGTCTCTTCTAGCTGCTTTCTCGGAGCTCTGCCAGTGGAATGGTGCTTGGACACGTGTATGTCCGTGGGCGTGATGGCGCGTTATAAACGACTCCTCCGGTATGCGTGTTTTCTCGCGTATGCGTTCGTGCACGCGGGCGCTGCTATTCGTGCGATAGGCAAAAAAAAAAGAAGAATACCGCAAGGGAACGAAGGCGTCGAGGTAATTAGATTTCGCGAGAGGAAGCGACCTGAAAGGCGGCCGGAACGTAGCCGTCCGATTCGCGGGCGGAGAATGAGAAATTCGCGGACACAAAGCTACGTGCCCACCACGTTTAATGATCCGGATTTTCCCGGTCCCGGCGGCGTGCCGACAGGTGTAAAGAACGACGCGTCGATAAGCCCAGAAGCCGTCGATCCGGATCGCGCTCAGCGCGAAGCGGCGCTACGGTGTCGGTTGCTCGCCCCGCGCGTCTTGCGCGGAGGGGGGGCGGAAGCGCGACAGACGAAGCAGGCCACGTTCCTTCTTGGCGAATGAGGTTCGGAGGCAACGGAGAACGCCGGGAAACAAGATCATTCCGGGTAGCGTGGGCGCTGAGGCTATATTCTCTGGGCAACTTTCTGCCGCCTAGTATTTCTCGCGGCGTGTATGCGCCTCGTAGGAGAAGAGACACGCGGATAATCTTCGGTTATTGCGGAATGGAAAACGTCTCCAGTCGGCGCAAATTTGTATTCTTAAAAAATTCCCCCGTAGAAGTGGGTGTACACGTAGAAGAGAAGGCGACAGTGCCAGTGATGAATGGGACTTTTCCTCTTTGAACTGGAAATGCTAATAAGAGCCAAGGAAAGCGTGGATGGATAGGGTGCCTTCTTTTTCTTCTTTTTTACTCAGTGAAGAATGCTTATTTTGAAAAACTGTAGCGCTCGAGACGAGGACACAACGATGACGACAACACATGCGCTAACTTTCAACTGAATCTTTATTTAATGCACAAACAGTTTTTAAATACTGCGCAAGCATCAAAATATCTTCCCACTAGCCTATCACACCGCAAGTCACTTTTCACATTTTGTACAAGCCATCAAGAAAAATCATCTCTTTCTTTGATAAATATACAGATAGGATGCTTACACACTTATCTTCTAAGTTTTTTATTCGTTTTGCTTCAACAATCTCCCGTGTTAGCTGTTTCCTGCTTCTGTTAATAACCTGGCATTCATCGAACTTCGGCATGCATGCATCTGGGTTGCATTCCTCACAGTGTTCTGAAAGATTACCTTTTTTATTTTCTATATTCCTATTGTGCTCCCGTAGCCTCTCGTTTAGGCACCTCCCGGTTTGGCCTACGTACACCTTACCACATGACAGTGGCAAGGAATACACAACACCTTCTGCGCAGTCAACAAATTTCTTGGTGTGGTTCTTTGTACAACCTTTATGTTTCACAGAGTACGGATTTGTCATCTTACATAGTTTTGCCAGTTTATCTGGGGCCGAAAACACTACCTGAACGCCTACTCGTTGACCTATCTTTTTTAGATTATGGGAAATCCTGTGCATGTACGGAATTACCGCTGTTTTCCTATATTTCTCAGGCAGAGTTTGACATTTGGATTTATTCTTACGAATCATCCCCTCAGCCACTGACACCAAAATGGCGTTAGGATACCCAGCCTCTTGTAACCGTTTTACCTGTTCCTGAAAACCACTGTTCACCTGGTGCCCACACGACTTCTCCAGAGCCTTTTTGAAGCACGTGTTGACAATGCCTCTTTTTATCAACTTAGAGTGCGCCGAATTGTAATCAAGCAAGGATTTGTTGGCACGAGGGGCATAGCTCCAGCAAGTGTGTTCTTGACCACATACGAGTTTGATATCAAGGAAGCGAATTTCTTTGTTTTCAGGATATTCACAGGTCAGCTGAAGTGGGTCGAGGCATTCATTAAAAACTTCTGTTACATCAGATGATACTTTGTTTAGGTCATCAGAGCTACTGTCGATGAGGATGAGAAAATCCTTGATATCAAACTCGTATGTGGTCAAGAACACACTTGCTGGAGCTATGCCCCTCGTGCCAACAAATCCTTGCTTGATTACAATTCGGCGCACTCTAAGTTGATAAAAAGAGGCATTGTCAACACGTGCTTCAAAAAGGCTCTGGAGAAGTCGTGTGGGCACCATGTGAAAAGTAGTTTTCAGGAACAGGTAAAACGGTTACAAGAGGCTGGGTATCCTAACGCCATTTTGGTGTCAGTGGCTGAGGGGATGATTCGTAAGAATAAATCCAAATGTCAAACTCTGCCTGAGAAATACCGCGTGTTTCTTTTTAGAAGGTCCAAAATTAAAAAAAAAGGTAAATTACTTTAGATTTATTTTAGCACTGGAGCTATACTGGAGGCTACGGCGGACGCCAGGCAAGAGGAAAACTGCTTTAATTAGTTCGCTGATTAACTAAATATGTTAATTAACTTTTCTAATTTTTGTTTTAGGGGATATGTTGTATTCGCAGAATTGGAGATCGTCCTCTAAACAGTCCAACCGAGAAAAAACAATTTTAATTAAAAATTTTTCACGCACGTTACGAAGCGCGAAAAATTCACCCTGGTAGGCATCTTCACACCGTAACGCAGCGGCGGGAGCGCCTCTGACGTAGTTCACTCCGCCTTGCGCTTTGCGTCACGCGTCCCGGACTGGCGGCCTGCGCTATCGCTGCGGCCTCACGGAATGCCGCGCTGGAACAAAACGCATTGACACAAAGTGCAGGGCGGAGCGAGCTACGTCACAGGCGCTCACAGACGCTGTGTTACAGTGCGAAGCTGCCTACCAGGGTGACTTTTTCGCGCTTCGTTACGCGCGCAAAAATTTTTTCATGAAAATCTTTTTCCTTTTCTGGACTGTTTGGAAGACGATCTCCAATTCTGCTAATACAACATATCCCATAAAATAAAAACTATAAAAGTTAATTAACGTATTCAGTTAATCAGCGAACTAATTAAAGTAGTTTGCCTCTTACCTGGTGTCCGCCGCAGCCCTCAGTATAGCCCCAGGGTTAAAATGAATCTAAAGGAATTTACCTTTCTTTAAAAATTTTGGACCTCCTAAAAAAAAACACCCTGTATAGGAAAACAGCGATAATTCCGTACAGGCACAGGATTTCCCATAATCTAAAAAAGATAGGTCAACGAGTAGGCGTTCAGGTAGTGTTTTCGGCCCCAGATAAACTGGCAAAACTATGTAAGATGACAAATCCGTACTCTGTGAAACATAAAGGTTGTACAAAGAACCACACCAAGAAATTTGTTGACTGCGCAGAAGGTGTTG
Organism: Amblyomma mixtum; assembly: GCF_055824585.1. NCBI lineage: Eukaryota > Metazoa > Arthropoda > Arachnida > Ixodida > Ixodidae > Amblyomma > Amblyomma mixtum. Next base: position 64,064,948 of record NC_143014.1, read on the forward strand.
TGTATTCTTGCCACTGTCATGTGGTAAGGTGTACGTAGGCCAAACCGGGAGGTGCCTAAACGAGAGGCTACGGGAGCACAATAGGAATATAGAAAATAAAAAAGGTAATCTTTCAGAACACTGCGAGGAATGCAACCCAGATGCATGCATGCCGAAGTTCGATGAATGCCAGGTTATTAACAGAAGCAGGAAACAGCTAACACGGGAGATTGTTGAAGCAAAACGAATAAAAAACTTAGAAGATAAGTGTGTAAGCATCCCATCTGTATATTTATCAAAGAAAGAGATGATGTTTCTTGATGGCTTGTACAAAATGTGAAAAGTGACTTGCGGTGTGATAGGCTAGTGGGAAGATATTTTGATGCTTGCGCAGTATTTAAAAACTGTTTGTGCATTAAATAAAGATTCAGTTGAAAGTTAGCGCATGTGTTGTCGTCTTCGTTGTGTCCTCGTCTCGAGCGCTACAGTTTTTCATCATGAGCAACCAACTCGCCAAAACATCCACCCTGATCAATGCTTATTTCTTCAATGAGACATTCGACAGAGGCGAACAAAGGTGCTGGAAGGGAAACGAAAATTTAAAATTTGGGGGATGGTTTCATTATGTTTCATATTTTATCTAAGCGTAGCAATCCGGACAGGCCTTTTTTGTTGTCGGGCTTTTGTTGTCACTGTACCCTAATATTCATACATCCCAAGCGCCTAGTTTCCGCTACTTTTCTTTCTCGACTTGAAGTACTTGCTCTTTTCTTTTCTTTTTTGCTGCTGTGGCTGCTGCTGCCGCTGATTTTAACGACTCGAACTTTCAGACATAAGAACATAAGGTGCTGGCACTAATGCGACTCTTCAATATAGCACGCAGAAAAAAAGAATTGCTTCGTTTTCACTGATTTGCAGAGAAATTGGTGTCTTCATTTTCCTATTTTTCACTTTATCGCCTCAATTCTTTTACAGATCCCGGATAGGCTGAATATCTTCTCTCTAACTGCTACAAAAAAAAATAAAGCTTTCCAAAAGCGAAAATGCTGCCTTATGGCATTCTGCACATCAGGTAGGTACAATCAGTTCTAGCTCACCATATTCATGCGAGTAAGGGCAACCATATGCAGCGATTAGCCCTCAGCTTTTATCGTGACAAAAATGCATGATTGTTCCCCATAGAATCCCCAAAATATGCTCTCGACATAAAGCGAAAAAAAGCGACATTATACGGGGGCTCTCAAAGCAAAGGCAGGTGGCGGGAAATGTTACCTGCGCCTGGATCTGGCCTCATAAAGGATTTCGCGTTCGAACTTTATGCATGGATCGTGCTTCGGAGCCTGATGCTTTGGGACGCAAAAATGTGAATAAGCTTACCGGCCTACGACTGCCATGAATAAAAAAGTAGCGTATGAGCATTAAAGGCCTTAGTACAAAGGTAATAATACAGCCAGTGCTGAGATAGCAAACACATTGTAATCAAAAATAACTTTACAGGTACAGCTTCCTTTTTTTTTAACTACCACAGTGTTATATCCTTTACTTAATATTAGCATGTAATGAAAATTCACGCGCGCTCTTTTCCGAGACTCCGCGAACGTGCACTGCATTTCTAATCAATTGCTGCTAAACCCGAAAGGCGCATAAAAACTTGCAGTCTTTTAATGCGAAGCCCGTCTGACCTTCTCGACTTTGTTTCAGTTTCTGACCTTTGCTTTTTTTTCTTTGCTTTGCGTTTTTTGTTTGTTTTTTTACTGCGGCGCTCGAACTACGTCGGGTGGCCGGGGAAGCAGAGCCGCACGCGACAGTAAGCACGGTCCGCTCATCTCGTCTGAGGCATCGCGCGAATGTTGTCTCCCAGGGAGCGGAGGAGGGCACGGTTCTCTGCACGCAGCCGACTGCCATAAAGAAATGCGCAACCACGGCACTAATTTGCATCCGCCCCCGCAGGCTGCAGAATTTGTGGCGCTACGGCGCAATATGCAAGGAGGAACAACTGGAGCACGTGTGAGACACACTCGGGTCACGGGACACGGCGCCGTCACGCGGGGCGCCCGGCGGGGCATGCCGAGGCGCAGTCCCGGAAATAGAGCGCCGCCGCCGGGAAATGCCAGCTATGCGCAGGGGACCGCCGGCCCTTTTCGTCACCGATTTTGGAATGTTTTTGTTCGGATTACGGAACGCGTGCTCGACACGCTGTCAGCAAAGCTGCTCCGGTCGACGAAGCACCGGATAAAGGGTGGAAGTAAACAAAGTTAACGATCGGTTGGTGGTATTTCAGCGCGTGGGTAGTAGATGGAAAATTACGCCGCGATGAAGAACGTAATGAACTAGACCTTGGTAGCTTCTAATAATAGTGCGAGCTCGAAGGTTAATCACTATTTATGAACGCTTTCGTTATTGGTAAGTCATATTTGCAGTGTTCTTTTTTGGCGTAAACCATGCAAGCGTAAGAAATACGTCTCTAATGCACTCGCATATAGCGAAAAACAAACAAAAAAAAGGTTTGATCATCTTTTTCGACACTGCTAAAGAGTCATCGTGCGTGGCGTTGGAACGACTGAAGTACATACTTGGTGTCGTAACATTCACTCCCTTTACCTCCGCGCCTCCCACTAAGGCTACGATTACCAGAGTTACCGCACCCGTGCTGCTGCCACTACAACACTCACCACGAGTGCCACACTGCCACCAAGATCACTACAAACATAGCCACTGTACTGATTTCACTGCCACAAACACCATCACCATCCCTACTACTACTACTACGACTACTACTATTGCTATAGTTGGCTAACAGCAGTAGTAGTAGGGGAAGTAGTAGTTTTACTTGGGTAATATCGGTGTCATAAGGGCAGTCTTGATCGTGATCGAGGCGATTGGGATCGAACTGAAGGCAGGTCTAGTGTCGCTATACGGCCAGCTCAATCTCGGTCGAGCCCGATCCTGCTAGACCTCAAACCAGTTTCGGAAGCGAGATCAAGCATTTCGGTCCCTCTCAGGGGATGCTACCCTCGTGCTCAAGAAACCATCGTATGCGAACTAAAAATGAAACGTACAGAAAGACAATCTATAAAAGCTGCTAAATTTTAAATTAACTTTTTATTTTTCTCAGTGCGGTTTCAATTTCACAAGAATTTTTTCTCGACACGTCTTGTCCGGGCCGTAGTGAACATGGTTTATGGGGGTTTAACGTCCTACAGCGACTCAGGCTACGAGGGACGGCGTAGTGGAGTGCTCTGGAAATTTCGACCACCTGGGGTTCTTTAACGTGCATCACCCTTATAAAAATGGTCTATAGACAGTCTATAGACTTCTTATTGACTCTATTGACTTCCTATAGATATTGCTTTTTGTCTATTCATAGTCGATAGACTGTCTATAGACAAAAGTCTACTAAAAGTGTATGGCCATAAATCTATAGATTGTCTATAGACTGTCTATGGCATTTGTATTGCCTATAGACTTTTGTCTATAGACAGTCTATAGACTTTATAGACTGAAGTCTATAGACACTCTATAGACTGTCTAAAACTTTTTTGTAAGGGACAACGCAAAGTACATGGGCCTCTAGAATTTCGCCTCCATCGAAATTCGACCGCCGCGACAGCCGAGCTCCATAACAACACCAACGACTCCTGGCTGGTTCACATTTAAGAGACTGAGCGATTGAGAGCCGCACAGCAGCGAAAATTTCCAACTGGTTGGAACCTCCCCGCTCGCCGCAGCGATGTCTCAAAACAGGTTTTTGCGCCGCGGCGGCAGGATTCGCTAGCGTTTTCGCTTGCATGTGAAACAGGCTTGAGCCACCGCAGCGGCTAGTAGTGAAAAAGCGCAGAAGAACCTATGTGCAGGGGGAAAGGTCCGTTACGGTGTTTTGCAAGCGTTTGAATCTGCTGTAGCTGCGCCATGTCAAAGGGATTGCTGATGAAAAGTGTTTTTTTTTTTTACTTATACCTGATTACAGACGCATTTCTTTCTCACAACTTGTATAAGTGAGTGTGCATGCAGCCATCTCATATTTTGCAAGTCAACTCGTCGATCGGAATCAAGTGGTAAAATGTAGCAATGTTCAGCACGCTTGGAACTTCATTCGAGACCAGACTCGATCGAGATCGGAAGTGGAAGTTATCTTATTTATGCATAAGATCACAGCCCTTTGATGTTTCGCTCTGCGCGTCCTACTTTGCTTTTAGTTATGGCTGCAGGCACACACAAACATCGTTCCTCTTTTATCGGCTCTGTTCACTGTCCTGTGAATGCATCAGCGAAAATAGGCATTGTGGCATTTCCGTACAAGACGCGTGTGCGTCTCTTCAGCTCGACGCATCGGTCAAACTTCCGGTTAGCGACTCACTGTCTGTCATGGCTACTGTCACGATTGAGTGGCGGCCGGCACCTCAAGAAAAGATCAATACTGCCGTACGCAAGATATCGCTGTCAGAAGCAAGAAATCTAAAAAAAGAAATGCGAAGACCTAACCATGGCGACAGCGTAAAGCAGATGGCTTAGAGTACGCACGCGATCCACGTGGATGCAACAATCTCGTATAAACGAAGAACATCAAAGGTCTTGAACGAGAGGCTCCTAAGACCGCAAGTGACGTGTAAATACGCGGAATCCATGGTCGGGAAGGTATATGGGCACAACGTACCCTGCGAGGCAAAGAAGACGTCGGTTTGGGACGTGCTCTGTGTGGCCGTTGCCGAGGACAAACTGACTCGAGCTTTGGTGATGGTGCTCGTAGGACGCATCGAGGCTTCCATCTTGGATCTATACGATTCCAGCTACGCTCCGGATCTTTATGTAGAGGCGCTCCCCCGGCAGGGGCCCCAGTGAGGAAACCTCAAGCGACCGGCATCTTAATGGCAAAGTACTAATTCATGCCCAATATTCTCGGATAAAAATTAAAAAATTGGATAGTTGTAAGATTCTGTTATGGAAATATTGAACTTAATGGTCCATTCTCCTGATATGTAGCGAAATCTTCCTTTCAAAGAGTTTCCATCGATCGCATTGCACAGTTTAGACTGCCATAGAAAACCTATTTTGAACACTTTTGACGATATCAAAACGTTATGAAAAAAAATAAAAGACTGCGGTCGGGTGATCTCCGGATATATTGATTGTTATCGTCAAAACTTGCATTCTATGAAAAAACTGGGTTTATTAACGGTTTCCCGCTCAAAAATGCTTTTGTGCGGAATTGTTGGGTATGGGGCTGCTTCCCTTCCTCTTTGATTCGTTTCTTAACCCCTCAAAGACTATTTAACCGGTACTCTCATTTGCAATGCTTAAACAAAATGCCTATGCGTGGTGATTTTCTTGCGTTAGCAATAGTACTGTAGGTTTCGCCTCGTCGCGTAGCCCCGGTCGGTAGGGACGGATGACCCTGAACAGCGTTGCTTCAGCCGCGCTCCGCCAGATGGCAGCGCCGTCGGCGCGCCATCTAGGTCAGGGTGTCCTAGGTCAGGGTGTCTTAGAACGCGCAGCTACAAAAAGAAATTTAACGAAGAAGATGACACGTGTGCAGTGTATAGTAGATCTGTGGAAACAATTGAACACCTAATAATCAAATGTGATGGTATCCATCCGGATGTCGATGCAGGCACAGTCACTCTTCCTGAGGCCCTAGGGTTTAAAGATAAAAATGGTCATGTAAATAAATCTGCCGTGGAAGTTAGCAAAAAGCGACTGGATGATTGGTGGCTGAAAAGCAGAGATGTGGCATAAGGTTAGAATTGTAGGAAACCGCAGGTAAAGATGATGACGAATCTTAATGAGAATTGCCAACACAGTAAACAAAAATAATAAAGAAAGAAAAGCTGAGAATGGTGGCAATTGCCACCACCCCGTTTCAAAGGGGGCGCTCCTATCCATCCATCCATCCATCCATCCGCGCGGCAGCGGCGCCGAGCAGTGTGCTCTGTCTATGACGGATCGCGCCACTAGGAGGTCTGCCACTTCTAGCCTTAGAAGTCGGCGTTAGCAGCATTGGCGCGCAGTGCGTCGATGGCATTCGAATAATATCGGTTAAGCAATTAGCCTAATTTCTAGTCAGACCACATAAATAAGTAACACCGAGTTGGAAATTGGTCGAGTTGGGGAATCGAGCCAGGGTCTCCGGAATGCGAGACGAGCACGCCATTTACTCTGCCATGCCATTTCGATGGTTTGGAATGAACAAAGGCGTGTCTAGTGAATACTAGACGCGCCTCCCATCCCTCCTCGTTCACTCCCATCCTCCCTTTCCGTTACGGCGAGGTTCAGGTGTCCATCGAGATATGCGAGACAGATACATTTCCTTTCCTCAAAAACCAATTTACCAACGAGCAAGGCGTACAGCCGAACGGGCGATAGAGTTCTTGGACTCCCTGGCAGCGTGGCGGTATGGTCACGTGACCAAATATGGCGGCGCCCATGCTCCCGCGCTGTAAAGCGTCTATAAATGCGCGCTTGCCTTGGCGTGAATGCTTTGCTATGCTGTCCTCTAAGGAGAAGTGGCAGCGACAGGAAGAAGCGAGAAAGCGACAACGTGCACAAGAGACGCCACAACAGCGTGAAGAACGTCTTGCAAAGCGTCGTGCTAAGGATGCAGCTCGGCGACAACGTTCTACCTCGCAGAGTGGGGCTACGTCATCGGTCACCGATGAATCTCAACACCTGACTGCTCAGGAACGCCGCAATGCTACCAGGCGAAGGCAACGCGCCGAAGAATCGCCAGAAGAACACGCGCACCATTGCTAACGCAATTTACCCGGTTTAACTAGAGCTAAACCACTGCCAACTTTTTGGTATATCTGCACGTATACTTCAGTGTTGCGGCCGCTTTTCCTTCGTTTTTGAGCACTGAAGTGAACGTTGTTTACGAGGGCCGTTTGATAAGTGTGGCAAAAAGCAATTAAAGATAGCAAGTTTGCTGTAAACTATTTTATTTTTCAACATAGTCCCCTTCCATTTCCAGGCACTTCTTCCAGCGGTGCTCCAGTTTTTTCATTCCCTCAGAAAAAAAAAAAAAAGGATGGTGAGAGGCCCTTGAAGTAGTCATTCACCACTGTGATAACCTCTTCATCTGAAGAAAATTTCTTTCCACCCAGCCAATTCTTTAGGTTTTGAAAAAGGAAAAAGTCGCATGGGGCCAAATCCGGAGAATAGGGTGGATGAGGCACAACCTCGAAGCCTAACTCATGCAATTTGGCCTTTGCAACAAGGTATCTGTGGGGTGGAGCATTGTCTTGGTGAAAGAGGACTTTTTTACGCGCTAACCCAGGTCGTTTTGTGCGCAATTCTTTTTTCATTTGCTCTAAAAGCGTCGCATAGCATGGTCCGGCTATCGTTTTGCTGTTTTATAAGTAGTCTACAAAGATTATTCCGCGTGAATCCCAAATGACGGTCGTCATCACCTTTCCGGCGCACCTTCATCAGGCCCAGGCCATTGCTTTGACTGCTGTTTGGACTCTGGAGTGTAAAGATGCACCCAAGTCTCGTCAGCTGTCACAAATCGACGCCAAAAGTCCTGAGGATTGCGATCAAGCATCAATAAACACACCTTCGAGATGTCTTTCCTCATGCGCGTTTGGTCGATCTTCAGCAGTCGCGGCACCCAACGTGCACAGACCTTCTTCATCTCCAATTTTTCTTGAAGAATACTGTGAATTCTCTCTGCTAAGATGCCTACAATTTCAGCTATCTCACGTACCTTCACTCGGTGGTCTTCCATGACAATTCCATGAATTTTCGATACCATTTCTGGCGTGGTGACCTCCACTGGACGCCCAGGACGTGCCATCTTCCGTCGAAGTTCGGCCACGTTTGAATTCATTTATCCAGCAGTAAATGGTCTTCAGTGATGGTGCAGAGTATCCATGAACTTCGCTAAACTCGGCTTTAATTTGGGCAGCCGTCCACTGCTTTAAATAAAAATGTTTGACTACTGCTCGAAATTCAAAATTTTCCATTTTCGGCGCAGATCGCCACCCAGCTCGGCGCCGATGGCTGTCGGAAGCTTACTAACTGTCGATGCAAGCCTAAACACGTTCTGACGTCATATGAAGTGTGTTTCTCGCTCGCCACCTACAAGAAACCACAACTGTAGCGCCATCTCTTGTATTTTTACCACACTCATCAAACGACCGTCGTAATAGACGCGCATCGCTTAGGTTTGTCTCACGTTATGCACAAAGTGACAGCGGCTGCATTGCACTGGGAACAATGTGTTAAAACACCCCTGCATCAAAACAACCCCGAAGCTAAATAAGCTGGCCGCTTGAATTGACCTAAGCCTTTGACACACCCTTTCTCGTTGCCATCTAAATGAACTATTTTTCCGCCTAAATTGTATATTCAGGACTTAGGAAAGGCAATTAGTTGCTTTTCCAGCGTAAAATACTAGCGGTTTTTTTGTACGGATGTGCAAAATTTCGTGCGAATTATCATAATTGGTGAAATTAGCAACATCTAAATGCTGCACTTCATCAAGTAAACACCCGAAGGATTGTGGAAATCATATATATTTCGAAGACGTACATAACGCATAAAGCTGGGAAAAAATTCATGTCACTACTGGTGGCAAATTATATCTGCACAAAAATGGTGGACGACGTTCTACCCCGCTCACTCTTTCACGAAATATTTTTTACTGCGTTCGCAATATGGCATAAAAACTAGCCTATTTGCGAGATGAAGGATGCAAAATTTATCTGAAACAAAGAAATCGCTGCTATACGTGCAACTCAGTCCCAGAAAAAGCTGCAAATTCGCTTTGTATACAGTTGTGTTCATAGCATAACAAAGGGTTGAAGCTCTACACTCAGGCTGCCTCATTTCATGTACGCGTAGCCTCTCCATAGTGCGAAGCCTACCGTATATCCCTGTCCCGAGAATTGACCACATATGTAGCCAACGACACTGCACTATTGTATTCGTCTGCCACTTGCTTTGAGAAGATGGCAACACAAAGGGCTACACTGTTTTCCTTCGATGCGCCTGTTTATTTGTTGGGGGCTGTGTTCAAGGGCGCATGCTCTTCATCAGCGGCTTGTATGCTTCACGCTTAAACAGCCAATGTGCCTTACAGCACAGGGCTTTAGCATGGCCCATTCAGTTTTTACAAACTGATTTAACTGATTTCTCGCCTCTAAGGCTTTTAGAGTGTCTCAGCGCACCACGATGCGTCCTATGCGAACCGAGTCAGCAAGCGCACCAGAAGGTTTGAGCCAGAACCTGTCGCCATAGGGCAGCACACTGCGGAAGCACATCGCGGATCGCGCTGTGCTAAAATCTCCGTGCTTTTGCAGGTCAGAGTTCACATGGTATGGTCTATGGTAGTACCCTTCCACAACGCACACATAAGGTCTTAACGAATGGTTTTATTTTAACTATTGTTAAGCCCTTATCATTAGGAACCACCGTTTCACCCTTGGCACAACTTTTAAGACAGGAAAAAAAAGTTATGTTGACTTACTTGCTTCTTCGCCTGCATAATAACACAACAATGCGTTAGCAGGTAGCCTCAGAGAAGACTTGCAGGGTTTTTTATAATTTCACCAAGGTACGAGGTGCTCCAGCCTTACACCAATTGAAAGCATTCACTCGCCGCTGTACGGGCTTATAAGATTTTTTTTCGAACAACGGCGGCTCTCGTTAGCGGGACGAATACTCTAAACACGGCCCTCTTCGCGCATCGCAGCTGTCAAAATGCGAGCGACCGGCGATCGCACCCGCCACCTCACGGTATACATGAACGCGTTTGTTGTGGCACCACGGGTCATGTGCGCCCGTTAAAAGTCCAATTACACCTAGTCCGTGGCGGATCTCCACTTCCTCCCCAGGCGACATCGCAGGGTCCAGTGAGCGTGACAGGCCGGCTGGCGCCACCCGTCGGCGCAGAGGCTGCAGTAGCAGCACTGGGTCGGCGCGTGCAAGAGCGCGCTGGAGCGCCCCCGAGCCAAGACGCCTCATCACGGCTCGGTGGGCCGGCCGTCGCCACAATGGCCTGAGGCCGTCATAGGGCCCGAGCCATTGGCTCTCCGCCGCGGACGCGATAGCGGCGCTGGGCCACGGGGGAGCCCTTATCGGCTGCTGCGCGGCCGGCCAGGGAAAAGTTTGCCTCGCTGGCGCCGGCGTCAGTCTCTCCGCGAGCGGGGCTCGCCTGCCAGCTTCGCAGCACGGGCCAGTTTCGCCCCTGCTCAAGGAGTGCGCAGCGCCTCTTTCTTTTTTCCGCTGTTTTTATTTTCTGGCCTCTTATATTCCGTGTATCTCTCTTTCAGCGACTATTTACGCCGCATGCATAGCCCGAATACGAGTGGTGTTCGGTAAGGCACGCCTCTCGTTGCCATGCCGCGCACAATTCGCGAGCTTTTTCCGTGACCCGGTCATCCAATCCGGTCACCGCCATCCTGTTGCTGGGCGCGTTATTTCGCGCTGTTATCATTAGCGAACACACCCCGCAGCCGGCGACGCTGAACGCCCGTTTTGGTCATGGCAGGCTCTAAGAAACACGCTGCCGACCTTTCAGCTGACCAGCGATGGCGCGGTTGCTTGACATAACAACCACTAGCCTTACTGAAGCATGCGTGAGGATGGTACTTAAAGCGTTCCATTAGATCCTAATCTCTCCATCCCGGTGGTTCTGGCTGTAAATACGTGTAGCTCCTGTTGCTCCTGTTGCTGCAGCTCCTGTTGTTTCCTAACTGTCAGCAGCTATCTGAGGAGCAGAATGAGACAAAATCATCTCCAACGTATATTTTTTTCTTTTATCGTAATCGTCATGTTACTCACATTCCAATTTTCTCCTCTTTTTTATTTATTATCTCTCATCTGTATAATTTTATTCGTATGCAGCAAAGTAAAGAAAACTTGCTCTAGGTTAAAAGATGTAATCCGAGTTGTTTACAATCCACCACAAGGAAGCAGCACCTATGCGCGGACTTGCTGCGTACTGTTGTGAGCAAGATCGCGGCACTGTATGTCAACTGGCCCCGGCCTCTGATCTGTTACCCATCCTATGAAGACGCAAGCAGCTGTTCCACGAACTCTGACTAGTCGACGCCGTGAGGCCAAAATTATTGTTTGATGCGCAACGCCCGACATCTGCGTTGAGGGCGAGAAGACGCCAGCCATTTTTCCTGGCCCGATTTCGGGCTGCTGTCGCCACGGTGACAATACTAATGTATTCACGGCACGTGCCCTACAGATGTAATTTGATGAGGACGGTCGGGTGGCGGACCGGCTGGATCATCTCAAGGTGATCGGCTCCCCGTGCTGGCTGGCCTGTCGAAGTGAAAGGATTTTGTCAAACATGCATATTTTTTGCGCGCCTTAAATGTGAGGACGGGAGTCTAAGCCTGGCAGCATGAAGGCTATGCCAGGAAGTGGGAAAAAAAAACTACTGAAAATGTTTACTACATTCGAATTTGAGCTAAAGCACTGATTTGTGCTACGTAGAAGACGACGGTGAGCAGGCAGTGCCGTGGGACGGAGCAGATGGAAGTTGATGAAGACGACGCTCTCCAATGCACAGACCGAAATTGTGTTGCAGTTTAACAGGAGGCGTGTTGGCTGCGGCGATAGCCTAGTGGTCTACAAAAAAAAAAACAGCCTAGTGGTCTCGTTGAGCAGCCCTTAAAGGAGATCTGTTTGCGCAGCCGCGGGTTCGACTCCCAGTCATGGATATTGATTCATTTTCTTTTTCTCTGTTTCATGGTTTGACCTCTAACTCAGCTGAATGTCAAATTTGCACGCTCCGCGATTGAAGCCCGAGGTCCCGTAGTGAAGCTTTCGGTTCAAAAATTGAATGGCGATTACACAACTAGCAATGCCGAAATCAGCGCTGGCTGGCGTACGATAATGATTGTGCACAGAAAGATTGAGCTCGTGCAGGATGCCCGTCCGAAGTGTCTGCCTCCCCTTCCCTTGCCCCCTTCCAGCCCTGCACAGCCGCGAAATGACTGCGAAGACGAACATACCTTTCCCGGGAACATTCCTTGTTGTTCTGGGAAAGTCAGCGCAAGGCACGGTATGTGCGCGTAGTAGTCACATGATCCTAATTTGATCATGATCCTACCATGGAGTGGCAGCCCGCACACCGTGCCGCGGGCACCTGGCGGGGCACCCAGCAAGGGGTGCCCGTCCTGTGTTCCCGCCTGACCCTCTCCTTCCTGTCATGCTTGGCTGCACGGACGCTTTTCGACGACTACGACGACGACAAACATACTTTGCCCGGGACCGCTTCCATTAACAGCTGGCGATAGAAAAAATAATTCAATGCGATTGGTAATTTAGTTAAAGTGGCTGCATGCGGCACCGAGTGAATTTAACAATGGCGTAAACAGAGAACGGAGGATGCTGACACATATCCCACTTGTATGATTGAAACAGCGCAAGACCGAAGGTCAAAGAAGAGAGCGGAATGAAGAAGGAAACGGACAACCCAGCGCTGAACTAACAACTGTTGTTAGTTCAGCGCTGTGTTGTCCGTTTCCTTCTTTCTTCCGCTCTCTTCCTTGGCCTTCGGCCTTGCGCTGTTTCAATCCTACAATGCATAACCAACTCGCCCATCAGTTCGTGCTTTCAATATCTCCCTTGGTGCAGAGCTTGGTTGGTTTCGGGGCGACAGGTTGGCACCTCTTGGGGCAGGCTCTGATCAGATTCCTGACCTGCTGTGATTGTTCAAGTTTCTCTCTTGACGATTCTCAGTCTTTTTGAGGCCCCATTACAGTCCTTGACTTCTGTACCTCCACTTGTATGTCATTGTGTTGCAGTATTTCATCTTGTTAATAAACATATTTCTCATTCTGTGTATTTCTCAGTGCATGTTCCTGAGTACGCCTTGCGGTTATTTACGTTTCCTTATTTCTGTTACTGCTGTATTCACAATTTAGTTTCATAATGATGATATTGTTTAAAAGTGATCTAAAAGTGATCAATGTTGAAACAGTGCTGCTGAGAGATATGTATGTGTTGGGAGAGGGGCGCCACTGAGTTAGACATTTTTTTTTCTTTTTGTGGGGCTCCTAAGCAACCAATGTTGTCTAAACTAAATACTTTGACTCATTCTGATTCAGTTATTGTTGGTCGAGCGTGCACGGCACAACTGTATACATTGAGTCGTAAATAAATGTAGAGACTTGAAAAAGAGCCTCGTCACTGATTACCAACGAGTAACCGGATCAGCCGGGGTAGAAACGCCGTCACCATGACAAGGGGAAAATTAACTGGGCAATTCAGCACGTCTTCAGTGGAGCAGGTTTTCTCGTGACTCAACAGTGAGCACTTTCCCAGGGCACCTAATGTGGCCGTCGGCACTCCTCACAGAAAATTCAACGCCTGCTGCATCGTGCTTGGGCAATGCGAGAGTTTTCTGACCAAGAGGTCACCTTAGTTTAGGCTTTAGAAGCGACCATTAGTTACAGTCGCGTCTGATATCGACATGTCAATTATCTGACATAATTTGATGTCTACGCTTGTGGAGACCTTGCCCCGCTCGTACCCTGTGGTTTGCTTCCCCGCGGTGTGTTTTCCCAATTTGGTTGCCTTAACTAACAAGGGAGGGCGCCGGCGTAGCAGCGACACGAGCGCCACGTACAGAGTGATTGCGTGGAGTATCTCCCCTGCCCTAGCGTGGGCGAACGTTCGCTCGTAACCTTGCCTTCTTTCTCCAGGAAAGACTATTGTGGTAGTACAACTAACATTTCCTCCTAAATTGACTGTAGCAAACAAGAAGAATAGGACCTCAGACAGTCAACAATCTTTCTTGCGGGAAACTTCTGGTAGTTTTTCTGGGATTTAAGAGCAGTTACATCCCTTCGAGAGCAGCGCTGTGTTTTCTCTCTTGTACTTCGTTTTTCACTGTGCAACTCCGGTTGCGCTGTACGCTTCATGATGTTGTAGCCAAAGTTGTATACGCGCTCTCGTGATTACACAGCGCCGGCTCCCTTTCTGACTTCATGAATCGAGGTAAACACTAACGCACCGTATTAGAGCACTAGATGTGTAACATACTCACTAAAGGTGCAGTAGTTCCGTTCATACGTTTCAAGAGGTGCTTACATGCTCCGAATTGATATCTTGAGTGTACCTTTACAGAAAACTTCTTTTGTATTAAGTTATAAAAAAAACTGACAACTGATTTTTCTCGCCGCCAAGTCATGTCTTTGTAAGCGTATACTGTACATACGTGACCATGTGTACCGTAAACTGCAGACACACGTCCGCATAGGTAGGAAGACAGGTCAAGTTCGAGTGAATGGAAATCTGAAGAAGAGGAGAATATTGTAGGCGATGGAGAAGGAGATTGTCTCGACAAAGGACAAGGACTTCTGTGGGCAATTGGTGGGAGTACGTTTCAGGAGAAGTGGCCTGTGAAATTTTCGTCTCGATGAGACAGGTCAACTATCGAAAAAGTCTGAAAACGGGGCACTGTTGACGGCATCTCAGTATTAAAAGCCTCGCTCACAATGTGCTAGCATTGCACATTCTTTTCTAAGCTCAGCTCTACCGCGTTTTTTAAACCTGCATCTTAATTTTTTTTTCTAACTTAATTGTGCGTGAAAATCTCAAAAAGATGAAAAGTACCAAACCAAGCGTTTCTTTTCATTCAATATGTTTTATTGTGTTCTTGTTGTTTCTTGGTCTGCCGGCTAGCTAGTTTCTCCAAATTAATAACTCATCTCTTCTCGTGTCATAGTACTCTGTGTTCCGCCCCCTTCCCCTTCATTTAAATTTTTAGAGGTGCGGGCACGAATTCGACGCACTAAAGCAGTTAGTGCTCGTTCCATGAATGTGTTTTAGCTATAAACGTATTTGAGTATGTCCACGCTACAAGTGATGGAAGCGAAACTTGCGTATTCTCCTCTTTAAAAGCACTCCGAAGAGCCCTTTTCGCGTTTAGCAACTCCTAGCTGAGCGTCCGACGCCTGTCGCTCCCCGCAGGCACCCGATCCTCACGGAGCCACTGGTAAACTGTCTAGCGAACTATGATCCGAGACCTGCGCTGGCCGCCCAAAAAATCCGGGTTCGGAGGCCACAGCCGCCGAAAGGGGCTCCGGCGAAAGCGGCTGCTCGTCGCGGCGGCGACCGCGTTCGGCGCGTCCCGATTCCGCGTCCTTGGCAGGCGTTGCGCGCGCTCCGTTTCCATTCCGTCGCTTCGGAACCCCGCCTTCCCCCGGAGAAAATTCGATTTCCAGCGTCCCGACTTCGATCAGACCGTTTGAATAATGGGAAGGAACGACCAGGCCGCGCCAAGCAGCACGCTGTTGCAGAGCAACATGTCAAGTGTGAGGCGGAGGAGGAAGAAGGGAGAGGCGACTTTCTCCCGGGGTCTCAATTCGAAGCGCTCTGCTGGCGACGCCGACAGTGCGAGGCGTGCCCTGCTTCCAGAAAGACGCTTTGCGTAGCGGCGCAACGCGGACGCGTTTCGCCTGGCTCTGCCGCTGATCTGGGAGACGTCAGCGCGCCTGTCGGCGGCAAAGCATGCGAGGCCGGAAAACGGAGCAACCTGCTGGCGGGCGGCCACAGGCTCCGGAAGTGGCGACTCGGCCGATCCGGCAGCTCTTCCCTCGCCGGCTCCCTTCGGTCCAGTTGCCCGCAAATTGAGCTCGACGCGAATGCGCCGTGCAGGGGCGCGCTGCGGCCCGGAGAGTGAGCGCCGCATGAATTTTGAAAAGGCCGCCGCCTCGCCGCGCGAGCACTGCGAGACTGACACCGTGAAGAAACAGGTTTGCCGCGGCCGCCAAAATCTCACCTTGGAGAGTGGTGTGGACGTTAATGGATCGTCGGTTTTGCTTTTGTCTTTCGTGTCTCGTGCAGACGTTGGTCTTCTTGGTAGAGAAACTCTAGGGGAGAGTAGCAACGCAAGAATGAGCACGGGACAGTCGCTGCTCAAAACTTATTTTCAAGGAGAAACATCTGCGCAAGTACACGTTTTTTTTTTTTTTTTGCACATGAGCAACAAGAGTCCGGTTAAGGAAACTGGACCTCAATAATGAATGCGCTAGGGTAATATTCTCAGCTCTTGACACGAGTTAAGAAGAGTTGCACGCGCAATATTCTTATTTCTTATCCTATGAACGCGTTCAGGCCCTCTTTCCGTCAGTGCTCACCTGTCGTGTACCAAATAATACCGTTCTTGCACGAAGGGGCAGCTGCAGCACAGGCACTCGCATGAACACAAAAAATCGCGCCATTCAAGCATATTTACAACTTGGTATCGTAACCAAATATTTCTTGCCAAACCAAATGTGTCAACCATTCGACGCTATGTTGTGTTGCATTGGCACCTTATATTATACAGGCCCGGTGTAGCAGACACGGGGCGCTTATTTATTTATTTAATTATTTATTTATTTTACCCTCAAGGCCTGGGGCATTACAGAGGGGCTTTTTTGTTTGTCTGTCTGTCTGTCTGTCTGTCTGTCTGTCTGTCTGTCTGTCTGTCTGTCTGTCTGTCTGTCTGTCTGTCTGTCTGTCTGTCTGTCTGTCTGTCTGTCTGTTTGTTTGTTTGTTTGTTTGTTCGTTCGTTTGTTCGTTTGTTCGTTTGTTCGTTTGTTCGTTCGTTTGTTCGTTCGTTTGTTCGTTTGTTTGTTTGTTTGTTTGTTTGTTTGTTTGTTTGTTTGTTTGTTTGTTTGTTTGTTTGTTTGTTTGTTTGTTTGTTTGTTTGAACAATGACATTGTGACAAGTGACAAACTTCAATTTGCTTCGGTTTCTCCATGAAAACTAGAATCCTGCCTGTTCAGAGACTACTGCGCTTTGTGTTATGAGTACTTGCTGCATTAAACTGTCAAGTTTATTTCTGCTGAAAGCGGACTCGTCGCTGAACCAGCGGTTATTGCCCAGACCGATGTCTTAGGCCAGAGGATTTACAATTCTTTTATTCTTCGATACTATAAGCCTTGGGAGCTTCATAAAGGCTGAAGCATAATGTGAGCCCATTGGTATACGTACTTCAACTTTTCTTTCGAGTCTGACGGCACAAACTAGAGGACACGGAGAGCAAACAGCATTGTTTCTGAAGAGGTCGTCTTTCCTGTTCGTCGTGGCGGCACAGTGGCATGTACCTATGAGAGAAATCGACCAAGGCTACTCGCATGGCACTTCAATCTAGGCAATCACTTGCACTACGAGTAACCTAACGAATGAAAATTTTCTGAAAACTGTCTGTAAATCAAAAGCACGCACTACTGCCTGTGCAAAAGCCTCAAGATCAAGGATACACAAACTTTTCTTCTACAGCAAAAACACTGATTCTCAAACGAACCAGTGGACGACCGGGGTAAAAAAATTATCGGAAGCTGAAGATTAAAAGCTCAATCATGCCTTCCCTTACAAGAAAGCAGCACATAGGCTGTTGCTTTAAGAGGCGAACCAGACCGTCGAGAAAACAATCCTGCACTGCTCTACATAAAAACTGTGTTAAGTGAAGCTTATGTCAAGATTATGAAGTCTCTCGTCCACCCCGTTCTGAGCTGCCTCGCTATGATTACACCGTCCTTAGCATTAACTAATTCGTACATCTCCGCCAAGTATGCCTCCAGAAAGCTGTCTTTTTGCGGTTCACAACTCTGTGAAGCCATATTTCACATTGGAACCATCGCCCGTTATATTCTTACGCTCACCACGGCCCTGATGGTACGTCCTACTCACCCGTCATCCGAAATTCGCAACGATTGATCTCAAGCTATGCGTGATTTTCCTTCACTAGCCAAGTTTCTAGCACAACAAGGGCCGTTCTCTTGAAAAAAAAAAAATCAGCAAACCCGTGGGACGAGAGAGAGAGAGCGACAAAAACGACGTACGGCGGTCCCGTTTCGGAGGGTGGAGTGGCACAGGAGGTCGTTAATGATTCAAGCCGATAATCTGCATAATTTTTTCCATCTCCTCTCGCACGCAAGGATCCTGATTACAAGATGATGAATCGCTGGCCAGGCATTAATAACAAATCAAGCGGTAAAAGATCAAAGCTCGGAGCCGCCGCGACGGCACAAAACATGCGAGTAGTCCCAGCCTCAACATTACTGCTCACGACTGCCGGAGGGAGTGGGGCAAAGGGGACAACAGGCAATTTGGGGAACATTACCTTCTCTGTGCTTAGTTTAAATCCGTGTTTCCCCGTCGTGATATTCGTGTTGAAAAGCAACAAGATGCCCTCCTGAAGTTTTGTTTTCACCTACTGCACATAAGTTTAACAGGCAAAACACGCTATACAGGAGCCGGCTTGTGGCTCGCACCGAGTTTGTTGTAAAGTGAAAGGGAAACCAATTAGGCCTATTGCGTGAGTTGTTTGCTGTTATCAGTTTACTAAAATCAAACAGCAATAAATCAGTTTTTGTATGCAAATTTTATGCGCCACCTCAGATGGAGCGAACTGCACAAGAGCAATGCCATTTTGAGTGCTTGAGCAAAGTCATAATCCCTTCGAAATGACAATTTATACAACGCGCTATGCTAATGTCAAAAAATCAGGAAATGTTGGGTTCATTGACAAGGTTCACTGTTTCACGAACTAAAAATGAATTAACGCACAGAACTGTATCTTCACTTAATTTCTTCGCATGATATCCCAGAATGGCAAGCTTTTTCAGTAGCTGCCAAAAATAGTGCATAGAATCTGAAATCTTGCATCTATGCCTGCGCACAGCACAGATTGCCCCACCATCTCTCTCCCGCCTTTCCATATTTTTACGTTAGCACTTTCGACCGCACTCTTATTCGAAAGCACGGATAACGACTCCTGCAATGACACACGTACGAGCCACAAAGCTGAGGTACAGAATCCATTGCGGGCATGCGGGCAAAAGAGACCGGGCGGGGAGGGGCAGCGAAAGGACTCAAGAATATAAAGAAAACACCCACAGAGAAGCGAAATTGAATTTGAATCCAATTGTAAATGGGGCTCGGAGCCACAGCGGCGGCGCAGCAGTGGAGCGAAGCTTAAAGTTGCTGAGCGCAATAGCGCGTGGCTAGGGCGAAAACACGACGAACAGAGCAAAAAGCGCGCGTGCAGCCGAGCAGTATCTAGCCCGAGTCCGCGCTATTCGTTTCGCCGCCGGTGCGCGCGATAACGTTCTCCAGGCGGCACGGGCGGCGGCCCGCTAGAGCAGCGGCGCCCATCACGCGAGCCCCAAGGAGGGGCCCGACGCAACAGCTGGATTCGCCCCCCTTGGCAATTTTCTTTTCCTCCAACTTCTCTCATTAGATTATTGAAGTGCACCCGCGACGCCCCGGCTCTCAGGGGCGCCCTGCTCGGCTCATTTGTTCCTCCGTCAGCTGCAGCGGAGCGCGAGCTGCGCCGAATTGAGTCGGAGCAGCCGGACCCGGTTGCCGGCTCGGCCAGACTGCGCCCCCCTCCCGCGAGAAGGGGAAACCCGCGGGCGGGTAGGACGACGGTGGGCAGCCACGCCGCACCAGAAATAGAAAAGGCGACGCAGGGCTCACTGGTCATTGTTTGGAGGCACGTTGCAGTTTGTACAGCTCGTAAATTTTTCTATCCTTGGGTAACAAACTGCAGATACAAGTAAGGCAACTGTGCCTGCACTCCGGGGATCGCAGGTCGTTCATTTAGAGAGGTGACTTCACATGGCACAGGTTGTTTGTTCTGGGTAACCTCAAAGTCCTTGCGTTCAGTGCCAGTGTCATTGCTTTTTATTTAAACCCTCCTTCTCAAGGTAGCGCCACTAAAAAGGAATAAACCTGTTGTACGTTGCTGCAGCAGAGTCCTTTTCAAGTAAACTGAGCTTTGTTACCTCAAAGGAATGTATGACTAATAGCAGCTCGTTACACGCTACGTCTCTTTTCACGTTACGAGAACTTTGAAGAAGCTTGCCTTATTGGAGCGGTAATAATGGTCGCCTGTTGTGCGGTTTTTATTATTTTGGTTTGGCGCGAATTCTTTAAAAATGAAGAGGCTGCATCTACAAGAAGAGACAAATAGATTGCCCAATACGCCACCTCTTCCACCCGCATTTTTTTATGACGTAGATGCCAAAGAATTAGGGCCAAACTTCTTAATTGCTGAGAACCAGATACCTCGCTCGTAAGCCGTCATTGCTTACAATGTATGACAGAAACTGAGACGTGATGTTTTTCGCGTTCGTTGAAAAGCTCCCAGGCTTTGCATAGTGTGGAGGCGCTTTTTTGCAAAGCAAGTGTCGTTTGCTCCGTCGTTAGAGTCGAGGCCGTCATTTACAAGGGCGGTGTATGGCCTATTTTAACAAACACACCCAATCTTTCTTGCAGCTTACAGTTTATCGTGGCTTGTTGTTCCCTGCCTCGTGGAGGAAAGCTAGCCGTTCGCCATAAAGATAAATAAACAAAGGAAAGCTGCCCTGGGTTATGAACGCGTGAACAAAGTTCACAGCTCTTCTTTTTTTTTTATCGCCGTTGCTGCATCCCGCATCGTAGCGCCCACTAGCTGGCACCGCGTCATTACCGAGCAAAAAGCGATTCACGCGTTTTACACTGCCAAAGGTTCTTTTTTCTCTCTCTGCAGCCGCACCACGAGGATGTTAAGGACGACGCGCGATGATCCTAAGGGATGCCTAACGTGAAAGCGCAGCGCGGCCTATTCATAATAATTGGCCTTTCATCATCCGGAAGCTTTTCACAAGTGTCTTCGGCGGCGTAAAAGCGTTGCGGCGCGCGTTGAGAAAATGTCTCATCTCCGCCTCCCGCGCTGCGCCGCTCTGAAAGTTGAGCAGCAGCATCGTCGGGCACCCTCTTTTCGTGCTCTTTTGGTGGCCCGCTACTTAACAGGTCGTTAGGGGCACTCATCTTTAGCGACCCGCTTAAGCTGTTGGGAGCCGCTCGCTCACTTTTCACACCCGCGTATTACCAAGAAGGTGTGGGAGCGACGCGATGCACGCCGGGCCCATCAATAAGGCTAAGCTTTCCCGTTGGCGTTGTTGCGTTTGCGAGTAGCTATAAAACACGCTGCTTGAGCCGGCCAACAAGTTTGGCCATTTGCCGCCGCGCGTGTGCAAATTGCGCCTCCTGGCGTTAACCCGGCCGAAACAGTAGTCCATTTTAGCCTGTGCCTGAAGCGGTGGCCTGTGCGCCGTCGGCCATCTAAAGCGAAAGCTTTGGTTTGGTGTACTTGTAGCTTTTCAGTGCCCTTTCATTAAATGCAAACAAGACAACAGGAGTAGAGAAACAGCAGTGCGCGCTTGGAGTGGATGACGACGTTAGCGCTCGCTTGGTGAAATCTTCAACTAGTGCGTCTGCCTGTACGCTTTTCTTCTTCTTTTCACCCTTTAAGCGCAGAGTGAACTGACGTTGGCAGTTGAGCGAAATACGCGTTCATAATTCAACGATGCGCGTAGGCTCGTCGCTAATGTCGGCCAAGTGACGTGACCCTCAGACGTATTAATGCTGAGAGTATGCAAGCCTGGCAGTTTCCAGCAGAGAACTTTGTCGCAAGATTTAATGCTAACTTTTCAAATAGCGATAACATATGCAAATGACTGAATAGTGTTTCCCGTGTGCTCCAACTAGCTGACTAGCAGCTGCTTGCTTGTGACAAACAACTCACTTTTGTAGCATAGAGAAACTTTTGAGCAAAAGAGACACTCAGCCCGCGAGTCTCCTGTGGATACGGCGATGAAATAACTTCGGAAACAGGCAATCCTAGTTTCTAATAATATCAACCACATTAGGTTCCATACGTAAAGCACTCTGTTTTCTTGCAGCATTCACTTGGAACAATACTTCTGATTTGCAGCTACTGCACAAAGCCAATGCCGAACGTACACTAAAGCCATGATAAGAACAAGCGGTAGTAAAGGCAAAAAAAAAAGACTTTCCTGGATTTTTTTTTTTGTTTCTCCGCACAAGAACAGACACTTTTCAGAAAATGCGCACTTTGTAGGCACTCTATTGTGCAGGACGCAGCTCATGCTGATGCGGTGCTTCCTGAACCTGATTCCTTTCTGAGCTTGGTGTTTCTGCCTGATTTCAGGCGATAACCATCACCATCATCCGAGTTGTAGCCACTCAAGGACAAATGGTTCTCTTAATTATGGGACAGCCGCAGACCACTTTATTCCAGCAGATTTCCTAAGCTCATCGCTCCATCAGATTATCGCGTGCCCTAGGTTACGTTTTTCGTTTCTTGGTGTCCATTCTGACACACGGTTGTCACCAGTGGTTGTCAGTTCTTCTCATTACATACCCTGCCTATGTCGATTTCCTCTTTCGTGCTTGTTCGCTTGTTGTAATCTTGTTCGTGCTGCAAGACTCTTCTATTATGTACCCTTCCTTAATTTCAGACAGTTAACTTCAACGCGATTTTTTTTTTCTAACCACGCTACTTAATGTACTTTAACGTTCCACCTATTACTTTTCTTTTCAAATGTTTGCTGTGCTATACTAGGTCTCATTGAACCATACTTTTGGTTTCGGTCCCGTAGGTGAGTATCGTTAAGATAGGGCGGTTATCTACTTACCCTTTCTGAGATATTCGTAAGCTGCTGTTCATGATTTCAGAATGGCAGCCAAATGCAGTCTATTTTATTCTTATCCTCCCGTTCCTCAAAAAATGCAGATGAAAAAATTATTTGAAGCTGCAATGACCCAGGATACGATCGCTGGCCTCTGCGGGCTAATGACGAGTAAAAGTCTAGTAAGCCATTTTACAAATATCAGTATCAATGTGGGAAACAGTATCTTTCAGTTAGACATAAACGCAGAGATAACGCAAAGAAGGAGATCAAGGAAATGGAAAAAGTAAGGCTGAAGTATGCGTTTTTTGTAGTGAGTGCGAAACACTGACTTTGCATCTTTGATGCTCAAGTAACCAAAAGTATGCGTCAGCTGTAATTTGGTGCGACTGGGGCGACTAACCTTTATTTTATTTTGTCCCTCAAAATTTATAGTTTTATATTAGCAAGGTCACCACAGGAACTGGAAATTTCATTTGTGCTATATTTTTAATATGAAAGGCATTGTATTCACAGAAGGAGCGGAGGAGGACATTGAAGGTTGTCTATTGCCCATTGACATTAGCTTTATGACTGCCACAATGTGCATGTTGTGTTTTCAGGATAAGTGCGCGACTGAAGGTCTCGAGTTTTGAAACGCCTTTTTAGTCAGATGAAAAATTAGGAGTACGTAGACGAACTTAGTGCCAAGTTCCCGCCACTACAAGTACAGTTGCAACGTTGATATCGTGCTAGGACGTAAACAACTACAGTGAACAAAGGACTAAAGTACTGAATAATATACTTTGCAGCTGCTTACTTCCCTCTCCGAAAAAGTAACACCTTGTGCTCCCTGAATAGTGTATTGGGCGACACGAGGCGTATGTGCAAAGACCGCTGGTTTGACGCAGTCTTCTCGAAAGCTAACGCCTAGTCGCCAAATGCAAGCCATTTTACAGTGCCAGAGCAGGTGCTCAAACTGCGAGACACGGCAGCCCAGGAAAGTTTTTGAACGAATAGCTTTCTTTCTTTTTTTTTTTTTTGCGGCAGCGCAAAATCTTAGCAAACTTTGTTGCGCAGGTACTTATATAGAGGACAAAACTCTTGTATAGAATACGCTACGGGCGCGTTTCGGCCTGAACACGCGATATCTAGCGATAACATTTGGTTAAAAATGGTCTGGATGTAAGCATGTGCGCTTAAACTCAAAGGATTTCATCCTCATTTTATGCCTTCCTGGTCGCAGCGGCTTTGGGAGCTGCGGAACACACAGTCCAGTCGTTCTAGACATGTTTCGCCCTCTGTCGAAATGCGTTCTACTGCGGCCAGAAATCCAGCCCCTGGGATTGGGCGCACTTCGCGCAGCTGAACCCGCGCGTGGGGCGACCGATTGGCGCGCATCTTGACGGCCCGGTGATGCATGGCCGGCCAGTGCGGGCACGCGTCAATGCGTGGCCGGCACAACAGGTAGACGACGGCCGCATACGTGCCCCCTCCTAGCAACTGGGCCGTGTTGCGCCCAGCCAAGGCCATGCTCCAGGGAACACGGGCCGCGCTCCGCTCTCCTGAGCAGGCTGGAACCGCGCAAGCTTCTCGCCGCACGCGCGGCGACACAGCAAGCCACGTCTCCATGGGAACGGAACGTGGCCGGTAAGCGCCCATACACTGGCGGACGGACACGATTCTCCTGCAGCCTTTGTCGCACTCCGCATCCCCCCTCCCCCGATGGCACTCTCCAACTCTTGCCAGCGCTGCCATCGCCGAAAGCAAGAAGAGCGGCGCGTCGGCCCGAGTTCAGCTGCTGCTGCTGCTGCTGGACTGGCGGCGATGACCGCGCGCGATCTCGTCAACTTGTTGGTCCACCTGCTCCTGAACGACGGCTAGCGCCGTGCACAGCTGCACAGTCTCTTCGGACGAGCGAGTTCGCTTCAGATGTGTGACTCGGTGCTCGCAAGTGGCAGACTGGCGCCTGACAGAGCTTGTGAATCGCGCCTATCGAAAAGTATTACGTGTATATGTGCGAATATTCGAAATTCTTGAATAGCGAATCGAATGTCATCCTGTTCGATTCGCCGAATCAATTAAAATAGTGCGTGTTCTAAATTCTCAGAAACGAATGAAGTGTGTTCTCAAGCTTTCGAATATTTTTCGCATAATTGACGCCAAGTTTGAATACAGCCCGCCGTAGTTTTCTTCAAAGAATGTTTAAGAATAAAGCCCACTTCGAGCTTGCTAGTGAAATTGCTCTGCGTGGGATGGAGAGTTCAGTGCCGCGACGCGCTCCGTCGTGCGGCAGCATTCATAATGCTCACACACGGCCTCCGAGATTAGGCTCGGGCAGGTTTATCAAACTCTGCCATGATGCCCGATCTCGGAAGCCATGGCTTATGCGTTGTTCTCAACCCCCTCATCTACTGAGATTGGAATGTGAACATTTGGACAGAGATCTGCCTCGTCGTGAGGCCAATCGGAGAGAAATACTGCGGTACCTCAGCCAAAGTATCATGAGAGAACCGACGTTTTGGTGCCGACTCGGTACCTTCTCCAGGGTTGGCTGGGTGGGATAAGAGACGCGCTTTTAACCTTCTTTTTGGCCCACTGCTACTGTTCCGGGAAAGAAGGTTGCTGCCGTGTGAGTTCACATAAATTAGGGTGCGAACAATGTGTGCTTGCGAGCTAGCGGTGGCACTAGTTTGTTCGCTGTTGTCATCAGCAGCAAAAATTAATCTTCTTGCACTCATAACGTGACGGTTATAGAGCTAATATACTGACTTCATGTTGTATACCACCTGGTGGAGATCAGTGTTGCGTCATTTGACGATTATAGCTATAACTCTTCAAGGTATAGCACCGCACGGCAGTGCCACTGCTAGCGCTTCGCTGTTTCACACACTTATTCGTTTCGTACGAATATTCGCACAATTAACAATTATTCGATTCGTATTCGATTCCGTAGCGAAGCTATGTTATTCGCATTTGGTTTGGTTTCGAAAAAGTCCTATTTGCACACCCCTAGTTATGTGCATTCTCGACAGCCCGACGTCTTCGTGGAAGTACACGTTTTAATCCTCGCAACACTGCTGACATAACGCGTATCGTCATTCAACATCAACAGAAGCACACATAAAATACAGAGCTAGTTACTTCGATTCACAGTCAAGGCAGCCCCCCAGATTCCAGTACCTAGCACCGCAGACGGCTGGGAAGTGTGCCACCGCGAGTACACTGAAAGTATTCTCAACGAAGGCAACAACTCGTACGTCTTCGGGAGTGAATCTGCTGCAGTGTTCCATATGGCAGTATATAATTACTAGTTCAAACCCTACTTTCACTACTTAGCAGAAACCATCTGACTGAAGGGTGCAGCGGATAACAGTTCCGAGATTTACGATAGGCAGTAAATCTTTCACTTGAGAAAAGTATGTGTTGTGTTGTGTTGTGTTGTGTTTAATGGCACATATAGCTAAGGCCATCATGCACCAAGCGCACTTGATAATAGGGAAGCTTTAATTACAGACGTGTGAGCGGACACTGATGCAAAAGCCGCGTCCGAATATATATGTGTGCATACATCGTCATGCGTAAACATCAAAGGTTTCTTCTTTTTCTGCTCCAACCCCCGGTTGATACGAGGTACACGGAGCAAGTGCTACCGCTCCGGATATGAAATAGCCATTCCCCACAAACACCACCGCCGACGCCGACAAGAGCAAACTGCAAACTGCACGCATGCACAAGAACTCTCTGAAGAAAAAAACGCTGCTGCCTGACTAAACGGGCAGTCACGGGCGTTCTGGAAGCTGCCACACGTTCTTCTAGACCAATCACTTGAGGCCGTAGTGCTGCAACCTGTCAGTCTTATTACCGGTTGCGTTTCTCGCCAGCGAGCGGCGAAGATCACGAGCGGAGACTGCGCCGCTTACTAAAGCCGGAGTGGCCGTCTGATGCCGACTTCCTGTTGCTGCAGCGTCCTTGCGGCCTGGAATTTCCGCTCGCCGCCGTCGGACCGCGAAGCCGGCAGAAGGATGCCGGTAATCGTGACGCATGGCCCACATAAACTCGAAGCGAAGGCGAGCCTCGGTTCACGTTGAATTACATCATCTTCAGAGGCGACTCTGATGATCGTTTCTGGGAAGACCTCTCGCGGGGTCGCCCATAAAAGTATGGCTGCTCAGCTTTTATGGGCCATCCTCGAATTCCGCCTCGCGAAGCGGACACCTGATAACGTTAGAGAGCGGGCGCAGCCGCGCGTCGCTGCAGATCATCCCATCCACCAAATGGCATTACGGCGACAGCCTCAATGAGGTCGGAGCGCTGCTATGCTTAAAGCGAGCCGGCCGAAACCCGGCTCCTCCGCCACCTGCGGCCCCCCGTGATGCGCCGAGGGACGCTCGCGTGACTACGCGCACACGCGTCACGGAGCGCGAAACCACCGAAGCCAAACTGCATGCGACACATTTTGTAGGTCAAGACGTGCACAAAGCATGACTGTGAGTTATGCCGTCTACTTCAAATTGCGTGCGTGCGTGCGTGCGTGCGTGCGTGCGTGCGTGCGTGCGTGCGCACTTGCGCGCCCGCGGATCTGTGTTTAACAATCAGCAGGGTGTTTAAGTTCAGGACACACGAATGCACTCCAATGTCAGCCAAAACTGACTCTGGAGTGCTAGAGCCAATGTGGAAGCGCTTATTTCTCAGCTGTGCCTAATTAAGTGGCCCGAAAAGACGCATCGGTCAGTAGTTTTCCCATCACGATTTAGTATGCCATTGTGCCATTCAGAATAAGTATATTTTTTCCATCCTAAGTCCTGTTGGGTGCCCCTAAAAGTTTCAAGGCATTTCTTTTTCTTTTTTTTACAATTTCGTTGTTTTTAAACTTTTAAACTTTAATGGCCGGCAGTAAAGGTCCTTGAAGATTGGAAATTTTAAACTTTCGTCTAAGTCGACACTGTTCTAGTCTACCAAACAGATAAGCACTGTAGCTAAGAATTAGTACGCCGGTAGAAAAAAAATTTACTTATGCGTTATTAAAGGCACTCAGCAGCCTCCAGCAGAGCAAATATGTTTTAACAAGAAACCGGGATAAGGTGAAGGGCACAATACATACTGTCGGAAAAACGTACACTTGGTTGTACTGCAGAAAAGAGAGCTCTTATACAATATGTTTGAATGTACCTTGTTAGGCGGCTAAAAAAATTCATATTTCAGTATCTGACAGCAACATATAGCCATAAATTTTCATGCCCGTAGCAGTTGTAGTGTTCGCGGCTGCTGTTTAGAAAGGAAAGAGGGTTTATTCGTAAACAATATGCAGAGCAAACGTTAGTGAATAGTTCCTCTGCTCCTCAGTTGCTCACATACTGCAGAATATATTCAGAGTTAGAGGAAAATTCAAGTCCCGTCGTAGACCTTCAAAAATTGATTTGCCATCGGTGCGCCAATAGGCTTGACTGGTCGTGTTTAGACACGCTGCGCTTTCTTCTGTGCTTACGAGTTTCCAGGGTTCTTTCATATGTCCTTTTTTTTAAGCTGTCGTTGTGGCTTGGCGCTGGGTTGCTGACCCTGAAGGCGCGCGTTCGATCCCGGACGTGGCGGTCGAATTTCGATGGAGGCGAAATTCTAGAGGCCCGTGTACTGTGCGGTGTCAGTGCACGTTAAAGAACCCCAGGTGGTCGAAATTATCCGGATCCCTCCACTACGGCGTCCCTCATAGCCTGAGCCGCTTTGCGACGTTAAAACCCCATAAGCCAAACCGAATCATCTGTCTTTTCTTCCCTTCACACCATTACGATTGTGCTGGGTAGCTAAGTAGAATGATGATTATGGTGGTGATGATGATGATGACGATGTGAAATTTTGAATGGGTCCAATAAGAAGCTTGCACCGTCCAGCATGGCCAGGGCTCCTGGAGCGGCCGCCCTCAGTTTGACCCGTTCCAGCAGCTTGCGCTGGTCATCCAGCTTCGAGCTGGACAGTGCAGCTTCCCCCATTTGGGCGGGAATGGGGCTGGGGATAGGGGGTACTGCCAGGTTGAGGTGGCACGCCTAGATAGCATGGTATAGGGAGGAGTATCCATTACAGTGTCTCACTTATGTTAGGATAGAGCGTGGGGTGTAGTTTGTGCAGAAAGCTCAGATCAGTATTGTATGTGTTGGACTGTAGCTGTATTGGGAGAGCATCTGGCTACGTCCCTGCTATCTCTTTTCTCGTCTTTCCTGGCGTCCACTCACACTCTGTCTTTTAGCTTTGACAGAAGGCGAACTTACGCCACATCGAGGTGGATGTCGAGTATTCATTTCAGCAGGTCAGGACGTATTTAAAGACGTCGATCAAGTTGAAATTATTCCTACGTTTTCCAGTGACGTATATACGAAAATATAAAACATAAAAACGTTCATCACTTGAGGCTGTGCAAGAATTCAGGATTCGACTGTGCCGGACCGACACATTACTGGCATCTGCATGAAGCGCTTTTCCCGGCAGCGCCTTGATGTAACTCATCTGGGCATGTGAAATGACGGATTTGACAATGGAAGGATGTTTTCGCAGGGTGCCTGCAGCGGCGCGTGAGTATGGCACTGACGCATAGATGCTGCAGACGCATGTGGTAAGGTATGCGAGGGAACAAATGCGGAAAGTTATAATTTTTACAACTGATAGAATAAAAAAACGAAAATGTGATTTGGTAAAAACATCTTCTTTGCGCATTTAACCAATCATTAATAGCTCATTTGTGAATGTCAGGTACATTCAGTCGCACAAACAAAAACGGGTGCCCATGCTTAATAATTTTTATTGCTAGAAATAACCCGTAAACGTCCCATTTCTGGAACCGCTTGCAGAAAAGCCCCATTTTAACCGTATTTTGACCGAAGCTTTCTATGAGAAACTCCACCTGAAAATGAGGACTTTTGGCGTACACTGCCAGCAGTTTAGGTTTGAAGCAGTGCACCGCTACCTAAAGTACTACGAAGGGGTAGCATGCACTGTGGCCTCAAGCACCTTTTTTCTTGTTAAAACGGTTACCGCCTGAACGCGCTGTCCACAAACTGCATGCGGCGCAATATTTTGCCCCTTTTTCAACGCCTGTCTACGAGACGGGCATCGAAATCGTGTGCACCCAATAAAGAGGTCCAAGAAAGGAATACGTTTCAGCTCCTAATTGCTTCAACTAGCGCATTTTGAGCATAGTGTCCAAAATTCAAAAGTAAAATGAAAATAAGCGGTGGGCAGGGCAAGAAAGTAATTTTTGCATGTGTGTTACGTGACCAGGTGGAAACAAAGTGGTAGAATATTTTCGCCACTAGTCTCTTAATTAATGACATTAATTAATGACAACTTTGATTACAGCAGTCAGCTTGCATGTTAATATTGGAAGTTCAAAGGCGGTAGTAGTTTGTGATGGAAATAAACGATGTGCACCGGTGCACCTCGTTTGTCTCGTCCAATTCGCTCGTAGTGTAGCGCGTTATTTCCATCAAAAATGTACAACCAACTATGCCCCATTGCTGCTCTGCTTGTCGCTAGTATTAACTCGTACTCATATCGAAATTGATTGATTGATTGATTGATTGATTGATTGATTGATTGATTGATTGATTGATTGATTGATTGATTGATTGATTGATTGATTGATTGATTGATTGATTGATTGATTGATTGATTGATTGATTGATTGATTGATTGATTGATTGATTGATTGATTGATTGATTGATCGATCGATCGATCGATCAAACGATCGATCGATCGATCCACCTGCTAATTTCCGACTCAATCAGTGTAGTTAGGCGTGTAAGATGGTAACGATCATCACTATACTTGCCAGTGCGACGCAGCTGTCGCATTTGGCGTTTCGGCTGCCAACAGCATATAGCAACATGTGATGCCGATAACTGCTCCACTTGATAAATGCGAAATCGAAGAAGCTCCATATGCAGCAGCTGTGTCACACCAGGGAGGAGTGTCGCGCCGACCATCCC
The DNA here is from genome assembly GCF_055824585.1 of Amblyomma mixtum. Taxonomy (NCBI): domain Eukaryota; kingdom Metazoa; phylum Arthropoda; class Arachnida; order Ixodida; family Ixodidae; genus Amblyomma; species Amblyomma mixtum. Next base: position 64,095,314 of record NC_143014.1, read on the forward strand.
CATCTCGCATGCGCAATTGCGTGGACTGAGTAAACTTTGAAAATGTGAAAACGGATATCCCGGTGCATGGCCGTACTAGGAGAGTCCCACATGAAGCATGCTAGGAATACGACCGCCGCTGAATGTAAATATGCACGGTAACCGCAGTGACTAAAAAGTCTATCGACTGATTTCACCTAAATTCAATCTAAGGGCAACAGTTATCCTCCCATTTTGTGGCCTCATGGACATATATCCTACGTGCTTAAACGGCTTACGTGTGCTACATATCGTTTTTAAAAGATAATTGAAAAAGCCTAATTGCGAACACCCTGCTTATGAGCCCATCTATATCTAATAAATATCAGCTGATCAGACACAAGCTCTCATATACTTGACATCGAGAATTACAAGCGTCTTTATGCCCTTTCCAAAGCACAGTTAAATTATGCTCCTCATTATATTTACTAGCCTTTTTTTAAGTGCGTGCCCTTTATCAGCGTACGCTATTAGAGCTAGTCAGAACGCCAGCACATCTCGGGTCAAATTACCTCCCGACACAGTAGCAGTTGCACTCCGATAAGTCGTCGTAGTGGAGTGATTCGGAATAAATTCGACCACTTGGAGTACTTTAACGTGCACTTACATCGCACTACACAAGGTCGTCTTTTAAATTTGGCCTAAATCGAAATGCGGCCGCCGTTGCCGGGATTCGATCCCATAACCTCGTGCCAAACAGCCCAGCGCCTTAACCACTGAGCCACCCCTGACTTTAAAAAATGGCTGAGGCTTAGCTAAGGTTAAGCCTAGTCAGATGCGAAGCATATTGATGGCTAGGTTTGGTAATACATGGCTTTCCTTGGTTGACGTTCATCCCGCTCTTCATCGGTCTCTGTGGCACGCTGAAGCTTTCGCTTCTCGTTCAAATCAGCCCTGCTTCTAGGCGGCATCCCAACACCTGGCCGCCTCGTAAGTGCCCGGGGAGCGAGGCAAGTTCAGCTTTATACCGCTGCTGTAGCGTCACGTGGTCAGCTGCAGCGCATCTGATGTGGAGCCTCCACCGCCGCGGCCGACCGCGCGAGCCGGCAGCCCATCTCTCCTCTGCTGTGACGTCATGTTGTCACGTGGTCAGCCGCCGCGCCTCTGATGTGGAGTCTCCACCGCCGCGGCCGACCGCGCGAGCCGGCAGCCCATCTCTCCTCTGTTGTGACGTCATGTTGTCACGTGGTGTCACGTAGTCGCGCTAAAGGTCAATGGTAGCTCCACCGCCGCGCTCGACGGGCTGTAGTGTAGCTCTAGTAATATGCTTCGCATAAAAACAGATGTCTCATTCAACGCCAAGTGACTCGGCGTGTTTTCGATAGTCACAGGATGAGTTGAAAAATACAGACATGCTGGCGGGACTGCAACTCGTGCTTCTTAGTGTATTTTTTAATTAAAAATATATTGGTGATTAGGTGAGTGTCGTTTTTCTGCTACCGAGAGGCTGTTATGTGACTTTTTTTCTATAAAAACGTTAGGCGACAGAATTACTTTAATTCTATTTCTCGCAAGCCAAAAATCTGTTGCGGCTGTTTGATTAAATTTTATTTCAAACATGTATTAACAAATTTTGTTATATATAGTTAACTTCCCAAACTGCACATATTATCAGGCAAGACGCCTAGGTACACGCGCCGTTTAGTTCGGCTTTCTCGTTTTTATTTTTATTTTTTTTTGTACAACAGCATTTTTCGGGCTTTACCCTGCCGCAGTGGCCCAGTGTCTTTGGCAGTCGGCTGCTGATATCAAGGCAGCGGCGTCTGCAGTTGAAATCTAAAAGCGCCCGTGTGCTGTGCGATGTCAGTACAGGTTAACCCAGGAGAAATCCGGAGCCCTCGACTACGGCGTCAATCATAGCCCGTGTGTCGCTTCAGGACGTGAAATTCTACAAACCGCCACCACTTTCCGGGCCTCAAAAAATTGAGCTCATTGTGAAATCAAAGATATTAGGATTTTTTTTTTCAGCGCTAATATTAAGAATATTCGCGTGAGAAAAAATTAGTTATCTCTAAAGGCCGCAAGAAGTGTATCCTGGATGGCTGAGGCCTATATTCAAAATAAAGAAGTACAAATTGTGTGATGTTAAGCTTAATCGCGCGCCTGACAAACCGCTCCTCACGCAGCAGCATTTGAAACAAAATTTATTCAGACTGCCGCAGCAATCTATTCCGAGAAATATAACCGGAACTATTCTGTCATATCTCGCTTTTTTATTATTAAAAATGTCGCATCACAGCCACTGTGCTGGTCAGCAAAACAGAAAATGAAAGACCGACCAAACAAGCAATACTTTTATAACGGCAAAAATACACCATCCAGCACATTTTGCCTTGCCGCCAAACTGCTTGCGATTATTCAGAAAGATATGTGACGGCCTTAAAAACCCTCCATCACCTGCCGACTTCAAATGTAGCATGCCAGAGTGTACATGTTTTATGTTCACTGGATGTGCAAAGCTTTGCATTGTTCCTCGCCTTCTTTCTTTCTTTCTTACTTTCTTCCTTTCTTTCTTTCTTTCTCTCGTTCTCTCTTTCTTTCTTCCTTTCTTTCTTTCTTACTTTTTTCTTACCTTTTTAATTTCCTCCTTTCTTCTTTTCTTTATTTCTTTGTTTAGCTTCGGTGAAGTTTATTTCCTATTTTGTTTTATTTCCTTACAGCACGAGTACTCCTCTGAACTACTCTGAAGCTCAAGGGCCAAATTTTGATGTCGCACTATTGACAGCGCACAAGGCCGCACTCGTGGCAACTTGTCGAGACGGCTCAGTGTCTATGGCGTTTTGATACTGACCTATAGGTCGCGGGTTTGATACCGGCCAAGGAGGCTCAACTTCGGTGGAAACGACACGTAAAAAATGCCCGCGTGCTGAAGTTCCGGTTCATATTAGACAATCTCAAACAGTGACATCTAATCCGAAGCCCTCCACTGAATCATGTCATCGTGACCAAAGTTTAACTTTGTCACCATGAAATCTCTTATTAATAATGTTACAGACGGGGAGAAGCGTGACGGAAAGGATAACGACTCGCTTCGGTTTTCTCCCGGTTCCTCTAAGCTCCATTTAACTGACCTCGGTGTTCGCCTTCACTTCCCGTCTCACTTGCAAGTTAAAACTTGCGTCGTCACAACATTATGTTACAAACATAAGACAAAAAGCATTTGTACTTTAATTAGATACTAGATTCAAACAAAGCAGGCCAAAGCGATGTAGTGGCTTAACCAAGTCGCGAGTAACTATTTATAGCAGAGAGCTAACAAAACGCAGACGTAGAATTCCATCTGGAGCGCATGCGTTCTCAAAGCTGCATTCCTGCGAATAACGTGGCAATACTTAGCGAAACAATGAAGAGCACTGTGAAACGTGCCCAGTGCGTCATTTATGTTAATTGGTCCGCAAACTTTTCGCTCGGCTGACTTGAGTGCAACGTCCTGCTGACCGCGACAAACCCTTCACTTGTCAAGGCTGCGACGAAGGCGCGTTTTCTGTCCCTCTTGTGTTTGCGCTGACCGCAAGGTCTGAGTGGCGTCCGACGCTGTTGCAACTGGCACTTTGCTTTCTCTGTCACGCGCGAGGGCTGTTACGCGTCTCCGCGCAAGACAGGACTGCTGCTAAATCGGTTTCTGCCATCTTCGCACGTCACTCCGAGCCTTCCCAGTGTCACTTGGCGTTAATGTCGTTGACCTCGAGTTCTTTTCGCGTCTCCAGCTCGTCTCAAAGCGCCGAAAGTGGCAACTTATCCGTCCTTCTTCCCCATGTTGCAAGTATGTGGAGAGCGCTTGACATGAGTAATTTATGGAATTTTAACACGATACAAATGTGAACTTTCTGACAGACGTTTACACTTTCTGGCGCCGAAGGTTGTTCGTATGTGCTGTATATACTGAGGTGGATGAGCAACTCGATCTGGCTTTGCTTGGCTCTATCTTTATACGTTCCGTTGGTGCTTTCTTGGGGAGCAAGCTGTGCGGACGTAGAGCATGGCTACCACAGCGCTAGAATTACGTATTAAAAGCTGCAGCGCACACAACACATTCGTACTCGCGCAAATGTGCTCTAGAGTACGCTGCACAATATAAGAACAGCGCGCTGAACTCATGAAGCAACGCCGTGAGCGTTTGCTGAAAACGTCCTGATCATTTCTTTCTTTTTTTTGTTACAGGAGAAAACAAGCAGCATAAAGCTGTTCGCTTGTCAGATCCGACCACCTGCCGTAAAATTATCTCCGCTAAAAGCGCTGATTTCCCTCTCCTGTGATTATGTTGTATTAAGCTCTGACTTGAAGTCAAGCGACAATATATTGTTGTTGTTTTTTGTTTTGTTTGTTTGTTTTTGTTTTGTTTTTGTTTTTTTCTAGGGGAGGCTTGTGAGGGGCGGGGGGTGTTGCGAAAGAGGTAAGAACGAGCAGGTGAGTAAAAAATAACAGGCCTGCGCCAATACACATCTCCATTCCTTTCCAACCCTTATCTCCTTTTATTTGTTTTTTTTTTCGCCGCCGAAGACGTTCATTTAATCCAGGAATTTCTAAAAGCACGTGCACAGTTTCCTTCACTCAGTGGTTGCGTCAATAAGCCTGGGTACTGTTAACAAAACAACAGCCTCCCTCCACCAATAATAAGTGAGGGAGTAGCGCCATCTATCAACAGCTGAGGTGCGAAAGAACGCCACGCAATACAAGCCTTGGCTCCCAGGTGGCTCTATTGTCGGGGTGAGGGGCTGCGATGGAGCGATGGCTCCGACAGTTCACGCAGAAGCTGACTTCCTCAGTACCTGAATGCAAAGGGAGCAAGCGACTGAGCTTCAGAGTACTGTTGACGATTTTACCGTATCCGCTAAAAGGTTCATTTCGTTGGTTATGACTTGTTCCATTCTAGTAGGGCTTCATTAAGTGAAGTAGAAATCCCGCATTTTTTTCAATTCAATTCAAAACTTTATTTCCAACGACTCGTTGGGGGTCATCAGGCAAAAAAGCTGCCATTGGCAGCTTGAGGGTGCCTGATGCCCGTACAAGGCAGCAGCATATAGCCAACACAAAATTCTGAACACATGTTCAGTTACACTTTCACACAAATTGACTCATCGGAACACATTCGAAACACATCAAAACACAGCACAAGAAAGTATACAGTACGAAAAACATAAAGGCAATGAAAATACATTGAATACGATTAGCTGCACAAAAACTGGGATGAGAAAAAAATTTCACGCGTCTGTTTTCTATTACATGCGCTTACGTCAAAATTTGCAGACAGTAATTTGTTAAGCAAGCACGGCAAGTTGTGCGTGAGCGACTGTAGCATATAATTTGTACGTCTGCGTGGTATCAGCCATTTCTCAGATCCACGGGTGCGACAATCACTTTTCTGTTTCTGCAAATGCGAAAGGAATTTTATGAGGCTCTTAAACTTTTCATCGGAAAATAAGTATGAGTACAGTAGACGGAACTCGTAAATTTTTTCGACGCTTATTATGTTATACCGTGTGTACAATGGTGCAGATGAATGTAAATAGGACACATTTGCAATGCAACGAAGTGCTTTCTTTTGAAGAAGGAGCAGTGTTTGAATATTTGTTTGTGTGGTTGTGGCCCAAACCAATGTGCAGTAATTTATGTGAGAGGAAAACAGTGCATGATAAATTTGAAGTTTTGCTCTATCTGGAAGAAAATGACGGCACCGTGCTAGTGCGCCGACTGACGTAGATAGTGTCCTTGATAATGATTGAATGTGAAGATTCCACGACATGTCAGCAGCAAAGGTCACGCCAAGAATTTTATGTTTCTTAACAATTTCTATGGGTGCACCCCCAAGAACCAACCTTTCTTCTATCTGTGCTTGCTTCCCTCTGGCCATGAATAATATGGCCTTAGATTTATTGCCATTTATTTTTAAACAGTTCTTACTTGACCAATCCCAAATTATTGCAAGCTCTTTTTTGGCTTCTATTATTAGTTCGTCTACATTTTTACCGGTGAAAAAGATGCTCGTGTCATCTGCGTAGAGCACGTATATTGCATTGCTTTCCTTTTGCACGATATCGTTCACATAGATGTTAAAAAGAAACGGCCCTAAAATACTTCCTTGTGGCACGCCGGAAGTTAGTAATCTGTGTGATGAGTCACTTTGAGCGATAGAGACGCGCTGCTGACGATTCAAAAGAAAAGATTTAAGTAAAGCGAAACCAACTCCTCGGACACCATAACTGAACAGTTTGTCTAGTAATATTTCATGGTTTAGGCGATCAAATGCTTTGCTGTAGTCAATGAAAATTCCGAGGGTAAGTCTGCCTTCATCAATATTAGAGATTATTAATTCCTTCTGAGTTAATAGTGCTGTTTCCGTTGACCTGCCTTTCCGAAAGCCATGTTGAGCATCTGAAAGCATGTTATGTTTAACGAAAAAGCTGTTCATGCGCAAAAGAATAATCTTCTCTAAACCCTTAGAAAATACAGGAAGTACTGAGACGGGTCTATAATTGTTAACATCGTTTTTATCGCCCCCCTTAAAAAGAACTGAAACTTTAGCGATTTTCATCCTATCCGGGAAACATCCAGATGTAAGAGCCAGATTGAATATACATACTAGATGCGGCGCAATAATATCGATAACGTATTTCACTGCCTTTATTTGAAAGCCGTCAATATCGCTGGCATTGGTGTTTTTCAAATTTATAAATGTGCGATAGATTTCTGTTTCATCCGTTGGGTAAAGAAATAGTGTCTCCTTACACTGGTAGTGAAGCAAAGCGCTAGTCGAGTTGTCGACTGCTGGCTTTGCCACATTGACGAAGTGTTCATTGAAATACTCGGCTAGAGGAATTCCGGATAATTTTTTACCATCTATTGTCAATTCAGAAGTGTTTTCTCGGGTTATTTGTCTATTTAGGGCTTCGTTGAATATTTTCCAAACTTTGTCCGGACGCTCTTTTCTTGCAGTACTGAAAAGGTGGTTGTAGTAGTATTTCTTTGCTCTTCGCAATTCCGCGTTTAGTTTGTTCCGATACTTCTTAAATATTTCAAGTTTAGCTAGGTCTTTTGTCCTGAGGAAGGCTTGAAAAAGAAGGTTTTTTTCAGTTATCATTTTTATGTGTTCTGGTCCTAGCCAAGGTTTCCTTATTTTTTTCTTAAGTTTAACATTCTGATATGGAAACGACAACTCATACAGCTGACGGAATATTGACAAAAAGTCAGCGTAGGCGTCACTGCTGGAGACCTTGTCAAAAATGGATGACCAGTCCGCATGGATTATTCGTCTGCGAAATGTTTCAAGGTTATCACTTGACAAGCATCTGTACTTTAGCCTGTTTGAGCACTGTTTTTGTCGGACTAAATTGGTAGAATAACTTATATATATAGGACAATGGTCACTGATGTCAGTACTGATTGTACCAGCCGCTAGAACAGGTGTGTCTGAATTAATAACGAAAAGATCGAGAAGTGTCTGACTTGTCGACGTTACACGAGTTGGCGTCGTTATGACGTTGTGGAACCCAGAAGCAAGAAACTTGTTTCCTAATTCATAAGAATGTTGACTATCAGTCAGCATGTCAATATTCATGTCACCGCCAAGTAGCAACCGATAATGGTGAACCGAGGCATATTCAAGTATTTCTTCTAGAAAATTTATGAACTCGTTGCGATTGCCAGATGGAGGGCGGTAGATGACAAGAAACATTTCAAGGCCACATATCACACACAAGCTTTCGTAATCAGTTGTGGCACGTGTAAATTCCTTGAAAACCTCTGTTGATATGCATCGTTTAACATATAGTGCAACACCCCCTCCACGCATGCCTGTTCTGTTGATGTTGTAATGGGTGTAGTCATCTAAGATCAGTACAGGGCTGCTATTTTGATACCAGGTTTCCGAGAACATGATGACGTCAAATTTTAAATGGAAGCTACTTAGGAACACAGTGACCTGATCTTCTTTACAAGCCAGAGACCGTGCATTAATATGAATAGCAGAGATGCTATTCTGCGTTTGACCGCAGGGAAGTGAAATGTCGCAGGTTAAAGTGTATTCTTTATACATGAACAGGTGAGTAAAGCCTTAGGGAAAAAGACAAAGAAAAAACGCTCAGTCAATCTTACATAGATCCCTATCAGAAGCAATCCGTATTGCATCGCACCCCTCTTCTTTTCGCGCATAGACCTTGCCGTTCCGCACCCACACAAAACGCCATCCGCGTTCAGTCTTTTTTGTGCCAGCTAGGTGCAACAGGCGTTTCAGTGCAGGACAAAGGTGTTCATTTACGAAGATCCGCATTTCGTTTTGTGTTTCACTTTGGATTCCGAGCTGGCTATCCTTGATTACAGTTCGACGTGCCCTTTCAAGAAATGCATCTCTTTTTTGTTTGCCTTTGAACTGCACCAGTACATTGCTCTTGCCCTCTTCTCTAGTTGGTACACGGTGACACACCTCGATGTCGGCAGGACTTACAGGCTCGCCTATAATTTCACCTATCGAAGTCACCATGTCAAGAACATTCTCATCCTGTTTCTCTTGGATGCCTCGGATTTCTACGTTGGTCCTACGAGAGTACTGCTCACACTGAACCATTCTGCTTTCAAGTCGTTTGAGTGCGGCGTCACTTTCCTGGCATTTAGCTTGTAAACTTTCATTTTCCTTCCTTAGAGCAACCGTTTCTGTCCGCGCCTCAGCCAGTTGCTTCTTCATGCTCTCAAACTCGTCGCTCATGAATTGCACGCTGTCTCTCAGCGTTTTAATCTCTGCACGAAGATCGCGCAGGTCGGAACGGTTGTCCCGGTCTGAGGACTGCGATGGGTTAGGCATTACCACTTGCTCTGAGTTAGATGCACAAGCCGTACAAACAAAAAGCTCAATAAGCTCAATAGCGCTGCAGAAGAAACACAAGCTTGGCAACAGCAACAGCAAAAACAAAAAACAAAGCAACCAGCCACAGGATAGCTTCGCACCAACCTGCAGTGCAGAAATGCGCTCGATAAGTCGAAGTGCGAAGTGCATTAAATGCGTATGCAGCAGAAATCAAGACGTGTTGCCGGAACAGCTGAAACGCACGCAGTAATTAATGCTCACGAGTGTCCTTTTCCTCAGTCGGATATGCACCAAGACCTCTAGAATCGGCGCAGTGTGTTTTAATACTATTATTTCAACACTGACAAGGTTATCGAAATCATTTTTCGCAACACTATAGATAAAGAAAGCGGCAGAGGCTTTTATGTTACTGAGCAGACACGTGTGCGCTGATAATAAACATGAAATCGAAACAATGGAAGCATGCACCAAGCGTGTACCCCAGCGAAAACTCTAATAGCAGGAGTAATAGCATATTTGCTTATCTACAATTAATAAGGAATTAGATTAATAAGAAGTACATGAAACAGAACCGTCTGATAGGCTGTTAGATGCCCTGATAGTGGTAAGTAGCCTTTGCAGAGCTATAACCGTGGCATAGATCTGCGTTTAAAGCACGCCTTTTGAGAACGGAGCGACATCAAAAAAAAAAAAAAATAAGCAGAGCATACGCCCTGTACGCTTACCGTGTATAGATCAGCACCTTCAATAGGCTTGAGCTCATCGAAACAGTCTAGTCGTATGTATTGGTGGCGAGTTTTTGATCAACAAAGATATGAAAAAAAAAATGCTATGCTGCGTATCAAACAGAGCAGGTTTGCGTGTGACGTTGCCTTAATTTAAGAATGCAATAATTGCTGACGCCGAATGAGTGAATGCTGTTCTTGTTTCAGGTTGTACATGTTGTTCCCCTAGACTAATTCAAACCCATAACAGATTAATAAGGGACCTATACAGCAAATACAAGAATGAACAGTGGTGAGCAGCCTTGTCTAGAGCGCTCGGGCGGTGCACTTCCTTGCAAACAAATCCAGATTTTGTGGCAGCCTCTAGGGTCCAGCTGCAACGCTTGCACGGAAGTAGCGCCAGATAGCCTCGTAAACAAAGCAGGCACGAAAACTTTGCCCTGTAATGAGGGGCTGCTCTCTAATTTCGGTTTTTGTTACCAAGTGCGCACTGCTCAAGCGCTCTAGACAAGGCTGCTCACCACTGTACCTGACCAATACATGCCTGTGTTATAATTTTCGTTTGAGGGGCTACGCCTGTGTCAGTGGGCACGCCGTAGAGGGGGGCTCAAGATTATTTTCGCGCGACTGGGGTTGCCTAAAGGGGATAAAGTATGAGTACATACATGGCCAACGTTTTCACCTTTCGCCTCCACCGCAATGCGGCCACCGCGGGCGCAAACTTCAAGCCGGCGAAGTTAAAGGCGAGGTTTGAAGTTTTCACAGATTGAGGTCGCGAACTCGAAAAAGCGAAGCCGCAAATCGTCAGAAGGTCCAGGGACAGGCGAGGGGTGGGATGGGCGCCCCTCCAATCTCCAAAGCCGCAAATTTTCCCTCACCGCATCAACAACCACTTTGTAACTATAAAAGTTCAAAAAAACCACTGTGAAAATGGGATCCCCTTGTACTGTCTCCTTCAATATGCGCCCTGGGTACATTTAAGCCCTGAGCCACCGCGGCGGGCACATGTCTTCTTGTGGCGTAAACTGAGCCTTCTGCACGAGGATGAAAGTTTTAAATGAAAATGAGCGACATTTTCTGTCTCTCCTGTCGTTCCGTTTTATGAGCTCGAAACACAGCCATAAGAATGTTGCATCAGGCTGTGTGCAACACTGACGGTAACCCGTATAAAATTTAAAGCACGTAGTTACGGTAGTATCGACATGCCATAACGTGAAAATAATGCATTAGCGCTTTTCGAAGCACATCTCTGGTCTTTAAACTCGGGGTTCATCTCTAGGACGACCGTTTGGATCGTACAAATGATGCGCCTGATAGTTGCATTTTTGGCGCCCGCGGCACAACGCGCGATCAAAGGATTTGGGGTAGCATTCCTACTATCGGTCATGTGAATGACCCGACGATAAGGGAGCCCCAGTACGAGGTCACAGCACTGCGTTGGTTTCTTCAGTGCGGGAGAGGCTTTTTTTTTTTTTTCATGTAAAAGAACTTTCGTCCGCAAAGTGCAAGACTTTTCGCAGTTTTTCTTTGTCTTGTTGCCTTCGCAGTAATACATATCTACTGCATAAATGTTTCTTCTCGTCGTGCCTTCTTATGTGTGCCTCTTTAGCTTAAAATAAAGAATGAGTGCCGAACCACGTTATCGTCTGCCTTCTCGTATGCAGCTTCAGCTTCGTTATTTTTTTTTTATTGGTTCCGCCGAAAATTTCTGAGTGTGTAACAATTTATATATGAAGTATAGAAAGTATACTAAAGTAAAGGAAGTTTTTATAATTAGTAGTATACAAAGTAAAGTGTTATTTAGTAGTAAGCACATAAATATACGTGTATGGACTACATAGTCTGACTAAAAACCTATAACTCACGTGGTTTACGAATAAATCCAAGACACTTTGAAAGATGCTCGCCGGTGCATATTTACCGAATCCGTGCTGATCCTAAAAACTTTGATTTGGTTGGATGTCTGCCCTGCCCCTGCCAGTTGTTGCCCTGTACCTTGGAATTTCGACGCATTTTGTCGCCACCATTGCAATGCGTGACATCCTGCGACAAGTAGGGCGACAAAGGGTGAAAGAACGGAGCTAAATATAGAATGACGGCGTACAGAACAAAAAACAATAGTGGCCATGCTAAGTGAGGTTTTTCTTGAGGACAAAGCGCGGCCAAGCAGAAACTGCTTTGTGTTGCGTCCCTCCTCTTCATTTTGTGCTTTGCTCCAGGGGGAATCACTATGGATCGTGTTAAGGTCGTACCTTCTTCCTGCTGTTGCTCCTTTACACGGGAATAAAGTGCGGAGAGGAGGTTGTCCAAACCCCCTGCGACGCCATCGTGGTACTGCTAAGAATGTTTTCACAAAACTCAAAATCAAGAAAACACTGCTTCATCAAGCATGAAATCTGTTTAAAGACAATATTTTCGTACTTTCGAACACTGTAATATTAAAAAAGTTTCAGAAATGCTATCTCTAGTGATCATCATGGTTCCGGTATGAACCACGTGATCTGAAAGATCATCGTTGCCGGATTAGTACACCCTATATTTTGTACAGGGAGTGACGGCTGCAACCGGGAGGCGTTACCATAAAGGCTGCCACCGCGATTAGCGCGATTGTGGGGATGGTGTGCATGGGAATTCGGCCGCCGCTTTCACTCCAGAATCGGCATATTAAATGTGTGTGCCGTTCCCTCTTACCATTAGCCAGGACGTAATGCGCATTTAACTCTGGAATGTACTCTGAGACAAGAAGCGCTTCCTTCGGCGCGCTGACATGAGCCGCAGCAACTCTGGCCAAACTGTGCAGTGACTGGATCGTCCTGTTCTTACCCAGCCACCGTAACTTAATCTGTCATCGTATATTACTCTCTGGACACCATCGCCTCAGCAAATCGGGCTATATACACTTGATATACGAGCTGCCGCGGTGACTCAGTGGTTAAGGCGCTCGGTTGCTGACCCGAAAGACGCGGGTTCGATCCCAGCTGCAACGGTCGCATTTCGATGGAGGAGAAATGTAGAGGGCCGTGTGCTGTGCGATGTCAGTGCACGTCAAAGAACCCCAGGTGCTCGAAATTTCCGGAGCCCTTCACTACGGCGTCCCTCACAGCCTGAGTCGCTTTGGCACGTTAAACCCACACAAAGCATAAACCAAAAACTTGATATACGTGGAAATAACCGCAGCGCTGCGATACTGCAAGCTGTTCTGAGCAGTATAACCGGAAGGTTCTCTGAAGGGACCCAAACCTTCACTGACGGTTCCTCCTTTAACGAGAGTTCTTGTGATTTCTATGTGCCTGCTGCATGGCAAATACTCTCCTGTCCCCTCAGGGGAGCGGATGACGTCGCCCACATCTGCAGAGCTGCGATATCAAAGGCACAGTCCTGTGTATCCTGCGGCGGACCAAATTCATAAAAGCCAAAGACGCTTGAAACTGTGCACCGCGTTTTGTTTGAATGTGCGGTTTATATAGACACGGAGACCCTTACACAAGTCATTAACAATGAAATGTGTTTTAGGTCCCTCGCCCTGCCTTTAGCTCTAGCGCGGTGCATTGAACTATTTGCTGAACAATAGCCTCCTGGACAAACTTTAAAACTTTTCTGCATACAGCCATGAAATATAGTCGCCTCAGTTCAATGCTTACATTTTTTTTTTTCATATTTTATTGTACACTTCACTACAAGGCTTGATTCACCATGATACTTTCCATCTACAAGAAACTTTAGCCAACATGACAACGGAGCGGCTCAGAAGCTATCCTGCAAGCGCAACTTATTATACCACTTCCACGAAGAAACACCGCTTTGCGGAGATGGAAATGCGTAACGTTACCCAGCACCGCTGCGCCCGTCGAGGACGCTAGAGAACGTAACTCAAGCCCAAGTTAGGAAAGTGGAGGATACTTACCATTGGTCTCGGAAACAGACACTTCGGCGTGAATAACGCGCGTAAACCACTCTCAGCTAACGTCATTTCAAGTCTGCAGGGGCACCGCATCACTGCCGCGGCAACAAACTACGCCCAATTCGAAAAAATCATATCAGCCTTACCAATAGCGTCATAAATGAGTATTTCCTGGTTTGCCCGGAAAGGGAATTTCGTGCTATTTTAACAACACTGCTCGCTGAAACAAATATCGAATAGTCAATCTTATCAGATATCGCCAAAGTGAAGTAAAGGCAGTTGCTTCCGACACTGTCATCTCTGTGAAATAGAGTAGCAAGGTGGAAAGTTGGGCGAGTTGAATCGGATTTGTGGCGAAGGTAGCATGAAAGACGAGGACGAAAGGAAGAAGCAAGGCACGACACGAGCGCTATTTCGCAACTAAATCTTTATTGTACGAACAGGAAATATAACCCCACCTCGTGAAAAATTTTCTGAAAATAAAAGATAAAAAAGGTCGGAACGAAAGCGATAACATGGATATCGCTTGGCAAGATATTCAACTGAGGAGAAAAGCTGAGTAACAAAACACATGGTACACTGAAAAGAAAAAGATGGTGATGCCATACAAACACCGGCTTTAGCACAATCTTGGGAATGTGGCTAAGCGCTACAATGTCCAAGTAATTTTTCAGCTCCTAACAAGCTCTCAAAAGTTTGCGGCCTGGTAAGCCTAAAAGTAACCAATCGGAACAGACAAAACAGAGAAAGATCTAAAACGTGCCATTCCTCAAGGTTCGTTCCTTGAAAATCAAGTGTGGTGTACGAACTCCCGGTTTCCTGTGACAAGACATGCATAAGACAAACAGGACGTTGTCTGAACGTGCGGCTGAAAGAACATGAAAATTCGCTCTCAGCATCAAAGTCTTCACAACTCGCTGACAACTGCCTGGACTGTAAAGGTTGTAGCCCAGTTTATGAGAGAGCAGAAATATTAGCAACGCATAAGGAGCGACTTTCACGAGAGACATCGAGCCTTTTCACATATCTAGACAGGAAGAATCTTGTATGAGCACACCATCAGTTGTTCTGACTGCGAAGGAACTAACACATATACGAGGTCTGTTAGAAAAGTATCCGACTTTATTTTTTTTTTGGAACACCTGATGGATTTGAAACAAGCACGCTTGCACCAGGCTACCTTGAGCCTTCGTGCGCATGCACAAATTTTTTCTCGCCTGCCGATAGCGTCAGTCTCTGGCACGCAGCGTTTGAGTGAGGCAGTGCGCAGTGCTCTCGTCGGTTTTTTATTGCAAGGAAAATGGCGGAGCCACAGGAGCAGCGCTACTGCATCAAATTTTGCCAGAAACTAGGCGACAGCCAAGTGGAAACCATTCGGAATATTCAGACGGCTTTCGGTGACAATGCTATGAGCAGGACACAGATTAAGCAGTGGTACAATTGGTTTAAAGACGGCCGCACACCGGTGCACAGAGAGCCACGCTCCGGTCGGCCATCAACATGCCGAAATGACCAGGTCATTGCCGAAGTGAACGCTGTGGTGACGCGGGACCATCGTGTGACTATCCGAAAAATTGTGGAAGAGAGGGACATCACCAATTTTTCTGAACATTCCATTATCACCGAAAATTTGGCCTTGGAGAAAGATGCGGCGAAATTCGCGCCGAAGCTGCTCACGGTGGAGCAAAAGCAGCTTCGTGTTGAAGTCTCACAGGATATGCTGGATTCCACAAACAGTGACCCCGACTTCATCAACACCATAACCGCTGGTGACGAGTCTTGGGTGTACAGGTACGACCCGGAAACCAAATCCCAGTAGTCACAATGGCAGCATTCCACGTCACCAAGACCAAAGAAGGCCCGCCAAGTGCGCAGCAATGTCAGAGTGATGCTGACTGCTTTCTTTGACTCCCTCTGTGTGGCACACCACGCGTACGCACCCCACAAAGTAAACATTGACTAAAAGAATACTACAGGGATGTCCTCCGTCGCCTGCGTGGTGCTGTGCGGCGCAAGAGGCCGAAGTTGAGGTCAACAGGAAATTGGCGCATCCATCACGACAATGCTCCTGCACATTCCTCGCACTAAATTCACTTTTTTCGCGAAAAACCAGACTGCTGTAGTTCAACAGACTACTTACTCTCCTGATATGGCCTCCTGTGACTTCTGGCTGTTTCCCAAAATCAAGAGGCCATTTGAAGGAGTGCGATTTCAGACAAGAGAGGACATTATGGCTGCAACGACAGCTGAGCTAAACTCCATTCCAAAAAGGGCCTTTTCGGAATACTTCCAACAATGGCAGCACCACTGGAAGAACTATGTGGAGTCCCAAGGAGCCTACTTTGAAGATGATTAGGTTTCCAAAGCTCCAGTTATGCCAGTTTTTTTTCTTCAGCAAAAGGTCGGATACTTTTCTAACAGACCTCGTAGACCACACGAGTACTAGATTACTTCTGGTGTTCCTTGATTGTGCCAGCGATGTTTTCAGGACAGTGTGCCATGTGTCTTGTTACTCAGCTTTTCTCGTCGGCTGAATATCTTGCCCAGTGATATCCATGTTATCGTTTTCGTTCCTCCCTTTTTCTCTTTTCTTTTTAGAAAGTTTTCGACGAGGTGGGTTTATATTCCGCGTTCTTACAATAAAGATTTGGTTGTGAAATAGCGCTTGTGTCGAGCTTTTTCCTTTCGTCCTCGCCTTTCGCGCTGCATTTACCATTAACTGTGAAATAAACTAAATGAGTATTCTCTACTGCAACTCCTTCGGCCTCTTTCCCCTCCTGAGACTAGTACACGAGTAAGAAAACCCGTAATCCACCCATAAAAGGCCGCCCTCTTTCAAACGAAGGTGTTCAAAGTCAAACTGATTGCGCAGTAACTTAGTATTTTATGGCGCTTGAATGCTGTGTATAGTCAGGCGAGACGGACATAAGCTAATGCTATTAATCCAACGTTTTCTTTTAAGAGCACTTACGAACATAGCACGTGGTTTTGAAAAGCAAGAAATGCGACCTATTACGTAGTCGGAAGTAAAATTGAGCGCGCAATGTTCAAAAGTGCGTGAACAAGCTTACGATTATTATCGCGTTCCATTCTGTGCTCGTCGGCACCGTCCTCAACAGTGCGGAAGCTCTGTTTGGTCGGTCAAACGCCGGTTAGACCCGGATTCCGATGCTTCAATCTCACTAACGGACGAAGCCGTCGTCGAAGACACAGCAGCGGCAGCCGCCGACGCTGACCGTTTGACCTTCCTCTCCTGGTCATACTTCCGTTGCTTCGCAAGTCTAGCTTCTCGTTGCTCCTCTGTTTCAGCGGCTAGCTAAGCTCGCGTCCTCTGCAGTGCACCTTCTAGTTGAGCTGTACCGACTGCGTGATTGCACGCGGCTTAACGGCGACGCATAAGAGCTGACACTCGGTCCGACGTGCGCCTCATCCATGGCGAAACTGGAGGACCCTCTCCTAGTCACGTGGCACCACGACGACGGAGCCGGCTAGCGCGCGCAGCTGCGCCTCTCCCAGCCTGCCCTCTCTTACTCTCGTGGTATCACAGCGGCGGAGCCGGCGAGCGCGCGTAGGTGCGCCTTGCTTGGCGAGTCACGTTTGCCTGCGCTCCGGGCCTCAAGGTCAAACGCGCATCGAGATTGACCTTGGAAGACATGTAGCAATAGAGCTTTCGCTCTAATATCCAAAATCACCCTCCCTCCTCCGACGCGCAGTGCGCGCTGCACCAGCAGCATCAGCTCTTGGGAACACACGCTGGCACTGTCATGTGCTACTGCTCAAAGCCAATGATTTTTCACGACCCCTAGCGCGCTTCATTGTGACAGGGTTCCTGCACATAAGATTCCCTCCAGTAAATACCGTGAAATGAAAAAAAAAAGTGCGCCTGCAGCTCAATCAGTAAAGAGGTGACCTAAGAAGTGATAGGTCACCGGCTCCGTTCCCAGCTGGACCAAGCGTACCTGGCCTTCTTTATAATGTCATGACAGGTAATGAACCGTGCTTAGACGAGGCTGTGCGTGAGCTCGGCTTAAGAATTGGCTGCTTACTAGCAAGTATTTCGTGCTTGAGACCCTCGCAGCTGCAGCACCTTAGGACCAAAATGGGTGTATCTAAAATCATCGTTTACTATTTTCAAGCTTAAATACAAGCTACGTCCTTATTTGTGAAAGAGTCCCATCAGCGCATTCCGCCCGCCAGCGGTCGGCTTTAGTCCTTGCGTGTAGTCATTGAATAGTCCACCACGACCATCAGCTGGAACTCATAACAGTCAACTGGCTCTTCTTCTTGAACTTGAGGTGTATCTCGATGGACAGGTAGCCCAGCATTCCAACGACTAAGAAAACCACCACGACCACAACCTTGTGGTGGATGGCAAGCACCTTCTGAATGGCGAACCCGATGATGAACCCGACAGATTCCCAAAGCCGGTAGTTGGCGAAGGCGGCTTCCTCATCTTCGGTGAATACTGTTCCATAGAAAGCTGCGAAAAAGTTGAATGGTCTGAGCACTCAAGAAGAATTACCGTTACATCACCGTGAAAAAAATGCAAAAGCACTCCTCTGCATAACACTTGATCATTCTGAACATGGGAAAGCACGCCGTGTTAACACGGCGATACGGTTAGCTTTGCTTCAGAAGGTACTCCTGCCTAAACGTTTAGAGTAAAGCAGGATGCAGGATGTTTCGATATATAAGCACTCGTGCTCTCTTGCCTTCGCCCGAACGAACCTAATATATTTGTTCTGATTTTAGCAAGCCCTTCGAGAAACTGAATACGTGTTCTTCCAGCAAAATATAAACAAAAAAAAGGCCAATAAGCAAAGAAAATAGAAACAAGCACTCAAATCGACAGCTCCCCTTCTCAAACAGTGAAAGTCTTCTTGTAAGCGCTTACCGTTTACTTGCGTCTGCCACACGGCGTCTCCGATGCCCCAGCAGCCGGCAATGACGAAGAAGACGTAGAAATCATCAGGCGTAGGCTTCCACGTGCACATCACAACCAATATAGCGCCGTTCACAGCACATCCAAATATAAATACGGGTACCCTGCCGATTACTTTTGTGATGAGGCCGAATGCCATCGAGAAAATGGCGTCCGCCACGCCATAGGTGATCATGATGAAGCCAACGTAGTGAATACCAAGAGCGCAGCTCACGTAAGCCTGAAATAAAAGGTAAATCATGTTAAGAGACATGTATGCAACTCCCTTTGCTTAACTCACAGAAGAAGAACAGCTTTATTTTGTCAGCTATTCTCCCATTAAGCGAAAAGCTTCTCACTCCGTTCTTAGCGAACAGCAGGAGGTCTGTTGTCACGTGTAACGTATAACAGGTATATACGTGACACCAATACGGCTAAAACAAGAAAGACCTTCCTAATCTTTGTTCTGAAGAAGTTCATAAACACACTGAGATTTCATTTCGGTGTCTATCCCTCCGCAACCAACTTTTAAGCCCACATCGAATCTTTGAACAATTGTGGCACGGAGGGTTGTTCCTCTACTGAACACACACATTCCTCTAATCCTAGCGCCACCCCGCGCGGCGTTACCTGGCTGAAGTCGGCGATGAGGAAGGCCTGTTGGACGCCGCTGTAGACGGTGAGCGGCAGGATGGCCCACTGGTATGGCTTGCGCAGATGCCTCAGCGTCTCCACGAGCAGCGAGACAGGCTTCTTCGAGACAAGCTTAGACGGCGCGGCCAATCGGTCCAACATTAGCAGCATGCTGAACACTGCGAGTACCGCGCATGCAGTGAGGATGCTCATGAGCGTGTACAACTTGGCGTTGTCCGGCCGCTGCAGGTTCTCGTTGTCTGCATCGTCCTCGGCTGTGACGAAGTTGATGCCACAGCTGTCGATGTTTACGCTGGCGTTGGACGGCCGACTGGCCGGCTTGAGCACGTAATAAGAGATG
Source organism: Amblyomma mixtum (assembly GCF_055824585.1). Taxonomy (NCBI): domain Eukaryota; kingdom Metazoa; phylum Arthropoda; class Arachnida; order Ixodida; family Ixodidae; genus Amblyomma; species Amblyomma mixtum. Next base: position 64,114,670 of record NC_143014.1, read on the forward strand.
AGGTTCCCCCAAATCTGCGCCGTCTGGAATATCATGAAGAAGAGTCCGAAGAAGCGGGTTACCACGTCCTCCGGCTTCTGGCGGGTCTTGACCGCGTATTCGTTGGCCACGGTGGTCAGGTAGGCGCACTTGGATGTCCAAAGGGGCGCGCCGCCCAAGCCCATCAGGATGGAAGCAGGAATCAGGGTGCCCCAGGTCGGGTAGAAGTTAGCCGCGAAGTAGAACGTGTACATGGCCATAGACACGACCAGCGTGTTCTTGAGGCTCAGCTTGCGGATCATGAACGTGGGCACGAACATACACGACAGCACGAGCGCGACGTAGATGGTCGCCATTGTGAATGTGCCCAAGCCCGCCTCGGAGTTGATGCTGCTTTGCAGGTTGGTCACTGACTGGAATGCACTGAATAAGAGCACAAAGCCGAAGCTTATTACCAGGACGTTTTTGATTATATTCCTCGGAGTTCTTTCTACACCCACGTCTTCGTGGCACATGACTTCGGGCCCCACAGCAAGGACTTTTTCTGGATTCTTCTCCATTATGCCGGCTTGCTATGCCGCTCACTTCCTCTGTTGTGCAACAAGCAGCTACCGCTCTTTCCACTGCAAAAAAAAAAACAAAAAAAACAATCCTGATTTCGACATGCGATCATGAACTCTTGTGAATAATTCATAAATATTCGAAGCTTATTAAATTTGTGCTTCACGTGAGCCGCTCTCGTGACAACAAAAACAAGGCTTAACAACCGCAGAAAATGGCAGCACTGGCCGCAGTCGATATCAACAATAGCTCTATCAGTGCTTATGAATTTGGCGCCTTTCGCTATTGGGGAAAGTGATACGGGCAGTGATGTTACATTTGGGCAATTTTCTCTTTTTCAAGAGTTTTTAAACAGACACCGAGCACAAATTGATGCTTGTCTGCATTAACAGACTGCGCCATTCTAAGGACAAAGTGATCACCCTCGACGAAAACACAGCTTGCACAAGCTAGGAAAGACCGAAAAACGAAATACAGGCTAACCCGCCACGGTGGCTCAGTGGTTAGATCGCTCGGCCACTGAGCTGGAGCTCCCGGGTTCGAACCCGGCCGCTGCGGCCTCGTTTTCGATGGAGGCGAAATGCAAAAAGGCGCCCGTGTGCTGTGCGATGTCAGTGCACGTTAAAGGTCCCCAGGGGGTCGAAATTATTCCGGTGACCTCCACTACGGCCTCCCTTTCTCTCTTTCTTCTTCCACTCCCACATTCCTTCCTTCCTCAACTGAGATGTGACAGAGTTACTGCTCCATTTCATTTCCTCAAAAACAAAAAAAAAATAACTTTCAAGCGTCGCCATCTTCGGCCACTTTCGCAAGCAAACTGCCTGCGGCAACAACGAATTATTTTCGTGGATCCAGACTATGAAACACAGCCATTCACTTCAAAACGATGGTAACTACAGTCCTTCTCGGTGTGGACGTCACGAGTTCGAAATGAGTGACAAGAAAAATTTTAAATGAATTTCCTCGGCCACAAATGAGCTTTTTCCTTTCGGGAAAACGTTAATATAGACAGGGAATCAATTTTACTGAAAACGGTTGTTGGAAGAGTTCTCCTCAGTGTCCCTCGAATCTAAATGTCGACCGAAAGTGAAAAGATTCTTCACTAGTCTACAGAAGTTTTTCAGAATTAAGATTGTAATTTTTAAATTGTGGTGTTTCACGTCCGGGAGCGACGCTTGGGCTGTGAACGACGCCGTAGCGTGGAGGGCTCCAGACTAATTTAGACCACCTGGTGTTATTTAACGTGCGCTGGTATTGCACAGAACACGGGCGTTTTCGAATTTCACCTCCATCGAAATTCGGGTGCCATTTCTATAAATACAAGAGCAATTAGATTTTTTTTATACACTGAATATGGCATGAAGTGGTTCGGCGTAGCATATGCTACCAGCGCTACCGCTTTCCGCGCACCGCCAGCAGACACCTACGCATGCGCATTGGCTGCATGCGATGGGCGGTAAGCGGAAAGTTAGGGTGTCGCCCTAAAAGTCGGATAGACCAGTTTGGACGTAAATACGGCAGTCGTGGTGAGCTAACAAAGTTGCGAAAGTCCCGTACGAGACTGAATAAAACTTGAAGCTGAATTCTCCACAAATGTTTCTTTTAACGCGTAGCCTTGGGTGGTGAGGGGGGCCAACTGTTTTCGGGCCGCCCCTTCTTGAAATAAGTAATGGAGCGCCGAAAACGCAAACACGCCGAACGAGTAGTATACCCGACCAATTTCTGCACTTTGGCTTTCGCTTATCCTGAAAAAAGGCTAGGATTAATGCGAAAAAATACTGTAAAATAACGCAGCGGAAAATGCAAACATTTTCCAAACTGCTCCAGGAAAAAGCGCCCCAAATAGCGACTTCTTGGTTTTGTGGAAGGGAATTTTTGGTTTCGGCAAAGAACATCACTGGACACAGAGCGGCAATCTTGGCTCTAGAACGAGCTACGCTCCTTAATACGTAGTTTCGGGAGTCGATCTCTCAGTTTCGGTCACTATAGGGGCAGCCGTCTTGTTTAAAAGGCTGCCCTCTCTTTGCTGCTCTATTACAGCTGGCTATTATGGCCTTCGTAATGCGAACGGTTTGAATTACGCAAGACTTTCGCAGGTACGACACTAGTGAGATGCATTTACTTTTTAGTTATTTAAAAATTCGTAAATCAAGTAATGGACCAGGTGAAAGTGAACGAGCCCGTAGAGGCTTATATACAGCCCAAATATTTTCCTTTAGTATTCTGGGATGGCTTCGAACGCAAGGGTAATGGCTGAAATGTCTCAGTCTTGGCTTTTTTTTCTCTCTCTTTGTATAACCTTGCTTATGTAACCGCATGCGAGCAGATTGAGCCGAAAGTTTGGTGAGGTCAAGTCAGCCACTGCTTTTATTTATACACTTTGCAAGTCAGGTTCAGCGAGGCAGCCTCCCCCTTGCAAGCAGGTTGACTCTAGACTCTGGTTTCAAATAAATCCGAAGAAGTCTGAAAAACACTCGGCGACAGATTTTTCCGAATTCGGATTTATCCAAGAAAATGCATTTGTTGAGGCTTTGGCTTGGAAATACCAGCCTCTGACTTTGATGAATTTCGTCGCGAACAGAGTGACCTGCGCATGCGTGGGCTTAAGAGACCAGAAGGAAGAAAAGTGAGCAGGCGCCATACAGTCAGTTAATATTGGTCTTTTCCGGCAACACCACCCTGTTGTGGCTGACAATTTGGCCCGTAATATCTAAATATTACAAGTTAACTGCTACACTGGCGAGTCATTCTGATACAGGGTATAAAACAAATCCAAACGTAAAGACAGAAGATTTATGAACCAATGATTGCTCTCGCTATGCTAGAAAATGGTAACGTACGTTCCCTGTTCTTCCACCGGAGTTCTCTCAACACCAAGCTTACTAAGGGAGAGAAGTTTTTGAATCATAAGGTTCTGCGCAATGTCTACGGCCAGGTGACACTGCGCCGGTTCCACTGCGTGCCTCAACCGTCAGCCATTTCGGCCGCTACAAACGTGAGACCACATTTGCCTAGGTGCCCTCGATGTAGCCCATTTAGCTGACGCAAGCCACGTGTGGCTTGCACAGATGCCAGAATCTCATGCCTACAAGAGCAGACAGGGGGCGTGGAAAGCACTACGAGTGCGCCTAGAAAATGCTTGCTTCTTTCACTAGGTTGCGTGTTACTGCGCTGCGATCGACACGGCAAACATCAGAGCAGGTTGCCTGGACAGGCCCTTTCTTTCCCGTTGTGTATTGAATCTGCTATCTTTGCTGTCAAGATCGAACGTCCGAAGGGAGTCGTCGACGTTCCGCGAACGCAAAGGAGAGTGCCGCAGTTACTCAAAAATTACGCTCGTATTTACTGCGCGATTTACATTGGGCTGACAAGGCTATATATGGCAAACAAAACACGCCTACATGACCCTGAATTTGCAGCGAACTAACAATAAATGTCTCTAGATAGGCCTGCATTGCAGTATTGCATAAAATGCAATAAGCCTCTCTAAACGTGGTCTGTAGATGTCGCTAAATACCTTAGTGGAACGGAATCGGTCCTCAAATGGATGCTGCCACTGACAGGCCTCAACATGACGCTGGGCATTTTGAGCATTACTAAATGCGAGTCTGTCGGCCTAATTTACTCGCTTGGTAGCTCGACTGACAACGTATTCTTTTAGTGCAGTATCCGTTTGAGGCAGTCGCCGTGGTGGCTCAGTCATTGAGGGGCTTTAGGCTCACCGGTTATGGCACTCGGCTGCTGATCCGAAAGACGTGGGTTCGATCCCGGCTGTGGAGGTCGAATTTAGATGGAGGCGAAATTCTAGAACCCCGAGTACTGTTCCGGGCTGTACTGTTCCGTGTAAATTTTCGGAGCCCTTCGCTACGGCGTCCCTGATAGCCTGATTCGCTTTGGGACCTGATTCGCTTTAATTTGATGGACGTTAAACCCCAATAAACCAATCAACCAAAGAGCCGCTCGAAAGCATGTGTCCGAAGCTAATGTATATGATGTGAAAAAAAAAAATTCCCTTAGCACACCTGCGATTTTACCTCGCCTCCTGAAGGTTTCAGAGCTTCCTTTAAACAACTGCTAGAATGCCTGCTGAATCGTACGAAGCGCACCACTCACTTTCCGACCAGTTTCACCGCTTGAGGGCGCCTAATTCTCCGAGATCGATACTCGCTAACGAAATGCGGCTACGCAGCAGGAGCCGCGAGCGCGATCCGGCAGCTTCCACAAGTGCGCTGTTCACACGCGCTCATGAGCCAACCACGCGGGTCTGGACGCTGACCGCTCGCCCCCGTAGCTTCCATTACAATGCCTGATAAAGCCACCGATTTCAGGGTGGCGGTCATTTTTTCTCAATGAATGTTACAAAATCGGCAACAGGCATCAAAAGTGCATGCCATAGCGCTTACCTCCCAAGTCATTACGCGCCGGTTTGTTGTCAAAGGGCCATCATGAACGAGAAATGTTCTGGAAATATGGCGCCATCACAACACGACGAACACTTTACACGTATTTCGGCGCGACTCGGCAGGCCGTATGCGAGCATTATAGGCAACCCGCACTGCCCAGGCGGCGCTGTGACGGTTCCACTGCGCGCCTAAAAATTGCTGCTGTCAACTCCTGGACCGCGATAAACAGCATACCACATTCTCAACAGCTAGACGCGCGTGTTTGGCTCATAACATTCCTTTCCCAGCTGCTCTCGACGCCCAGATAGCTTACGCACGCCACGTGCGGCTTCGCTGAAGCGCGGAAAATTTTGACCATGACCGCAGGCAGGTGGCGTGGAAAACTACTACGGGTGGGGCTAAATTGCTTTGTCCTCTCGCTAGGCAGTTTGCTATGGCGCTACGGTCGACACGGCTAACTTCTCGCAGGTTGCCCATAAGGCGATGCTAAGATTACTCTTTTATAGCGCGGATGTGCCTTCGCGCTGCGGACGGCTGAGACCGCAGATTGGATTTAGGGCAGCAGATTCTAGAGCCAAATCCCCACTCCAACGAAGCGACCACAGACCGCAACTGGCGGAAGTGGCATCCGCGTTCATAGGTGCAGTTCCCGCGACCGACAATGCATTTCATGAACATCAACTAAAGCCGTAAATGCGCATCACACACGAATCGCAAAGGAGAACGAACGGCCTTCAACGACATTGCACTCCGTACGAAGCGCGGACCGGCACCGGATTTCGTGAGAACATTGTGTTTACAACAGACAATGTTTTCACGTTTGAACCTGTACGGGGCCTGTACCTGCAGTGGGGCAAGCACTCTCTGCTAATAGTTATGCGCATGATCAGGTGGACCAATGCCCAACTCATGAGCGGTGGGTGGAACATGACATTGTAAAGTGCGAGTACCTTAGGTTAAAAAAACGAATAACAAGGATTAGAGTATCGAGAAGAGCAGTACTTTATCCGTAGTAGTGATGTGGTCGGCCACCAGCGCGATCACTGAGTTGACCGCATGAAGTGCGGCAATTAGTACAAAATTTCTGGCGATGCAGTCATTTAGGTGCATATATTACACAAGTATACCCTTAGCTTGAGCAAAGGGTCTAATTTCTTCACCGAAAAGACTGCCATCGTCAAAGCGGATATCGAACTCGGAGAAACAATTCGCCAGAACGGCTACTCACATGCCTGAAAGGAGCAGCGTAGAACCGGACAAAAGATGAAATGAATGCTAGCACACCCTCATTACCTGTTCGACTACTGACGTCGCGTTCGAATCCCTTCAACTATTCATATATAGCCCTTTTGTTGACTGCATGAGTTCCAAAAGCGGAAGCTTCTGGGAAAAAGCTTCGCGACAAGTCACGTAGCACGGGCGCGATTGGTCACAAGCTGAGAACTGATAACAAACTGGGTATTGTTTCACAAGAGACGTGAAAGAATTCTCTCACGAGATTAGAAGCCATCACGCTAGGCAGCATGTCCCATGTGAAATGTATCAGTCCGCAGAGCATAACCGTTCTTATCGTCCGTCAGCAGTAGGAGTGATATAAACTGAGCAGTTGTTTTTCGCATGCACATTCCTTGGCTTTAGCGAGAAATGTGCGTGCGATAGTTTAGCGATATGGACCTGTAGTCACCGGTGGTTACGTAAGATTACGCGGGCCAATGGTACAGTTTGAGCGCCGTAAAAACAAACACTTAATCCTTTCTGTGAACACAAATGACGCACTTTCTGTGAACACAAAGAGGCCGCCCCGTATCCGAATCCTTGATGCTCTTCATCGATAGACTCCAACTCGAGGATACCAGAGCTCAGAGCATAACATCAGCTCTCAACGACAGCGATGCACATATATGCACGTTCTATCAAATCACACTTTTTTTTTAGGGATACTTGAGCCTTCCGCTCTACACCACCAAACTTCAGTCTGGTGATTATCATTATGATGAAGTTCTATTGCGCAAAATGATGAAGTTTCATTGCTCATTGACCTAAAGGGGGTAGCAGATTATGAGGTTTACAAGGATATCAATGGGATCAGCCATGTAGGAGTGTTCCCGCATTGTCAAAGCATGTAGAGGATGCCCGATTTCGCGGCAAAGCGAACAACGTTTTTAGGACATGGTCGGCCACCTGCGAGGGACGGATAAAACCTTGACTCCGCTGGAGAGGGGGAAAGATAAGTAGAGCTTGCCTCTGATAAGTTTTGCACCCTGAGCTGCAATTCTTGTTTCGCTTGTGAGTTGTATGGCAAGAGTCCTAAGAAAATGCGGCACGGGACGGCAATACGTGATGCCCTATTTCTGGCGCTCGGAAACTCGCGAACCACTGGAAGGAGAGTGGGCGCGAGCGAAACAGTGTCGTTGGCTGCGTAGCGTGAGCGCTTCGCAAGAAGATTACAATTTTGACACAATATTGCTGCAAAAATTACTTTAGGAAGCGCTGCTGCATATATTTTTGCACAGTAACGACACCCAAGAGCTGCGAGGTGTCATTTCGTGAGATCTTGAATGTCAGCGACGAAAAGATACGAGAGCTTTGGGACAGTGAATTTGGACGACAGCTTTAGTGCAACGCTCGGACAAATTTCGTCGAGACGACACGGCAAGCTACAGACTATGTCAACGTGGATTGTGTTGACAGAAGACTAACTTGCGTCTAAGAATCAACTTGATTATCGGCGACATACTGGACTGTGTCTGTTGGTTTATTGGTTTACTGGGGTTTAACGTCCCAAAGCGACTTAGGCTATGAGGGATGCCGTAGTGAAGGGCTCCGGAAATTTCGACCACCTGGGGTTCTTTAACGTGCACTGATATCGCACAGTACACGGGCCTCTACAATTTCGCCTTCATCGAAATTCAACCTCCGCGGCCGGGATCGAACCCGCGTCTTTCGGGCCAGCAGCCGAGCGCCGTAACCACTGAGCCACCGCGGCGGGCCTGTGTCTTTTCATTCAGCAACGTCATCACAGTTAACCGGCAAGCCTTAATCGGCAATAGGGATAAGAAAAACACAGAGGCTTCAATGAAAAATGTCAGGAAGCGAAAAAAACGTCTACAGTCACGCGATTCAAGCCCTGTGTCATAAATAATGGCCTTGCCTACTTAGACTTCTGCAAAATGGTTACAATTAATCCCAGCAATTGAGTTGCGCTAGTACCTTGGTATGTTTATAGTTACAGTTTACAGTCAAACAGTTAACTTGGCACATCCCTAGTTAACCCAACGACGGAATAGGTCTCTTACATATATTGTTTCTTTTATCCAGTCACAAGCGTTGTGGTGGCTCCGTATACCTATCGCGTTCCGCTACTCAGCACGAGGTCACAGGTCTGATTTCTGCTCTTTACTTTGCAGTGCATCAAATACTGACTCCCCAAACTAAGGCGAGCGTGAGCACTAGCAATGAGCACGCGAAACTGATTGCGATGCCGCCCTCTGTGGCAATGTTATCAATCTATGACGCTAGTATCTCAGAATGTTTAGGAAGAAAATAGTGGCATACACGCGAGCGCACAAGTTGGTGCCTGTCCGAAACATACAACATACCAAACGTTAAGGCTCGACGTCATTTCGTTCAGAATGTCCGATTCATCGACATTCTTGTTACAGGTTGCCTCGTTTCTGAGCGATGGTCGCGCGCTTGGAAATTAACGACCAGTTGAAAACGTCCTTTGCTATCACCGTATGACCGCATCCTTCCCCTTACCGGCCACTCTACCTGTTCTTTTATCTCTCTTCTCGCCTTCTCGCATTGCCGGGTTGAAATTTCCATACAGAGTGAAACAGCTACTGGGGCTTTCTTTTCATTCAAAACATATTTCCCATACGATTTCGAGAGAGAACTTTTATTCATTCACAAAATTGTAGTGGGAGTATGTGAGGGTGCAACCTCGTCACGTGTCCTTGAGCCCTTGGCGTTCGGCGACCTCAATGGCTCCGTCCACGACACGGAGTAGGAGGTCCCGATCGGAGTTAAGCAACGCGGCCTCCGACTGTTCGGGGTTCAATAGCTGCAGGTCCTCCGGTGGAATTTCCTGAAGGCACTCATTCAGGGAATGGGCAAGGGTAGCCTTGATGTGAAGACACAGCTTGCAGGAGGGCTTGTATTCGCCCTTACATATTATGGTTTATATAAATGGGTTCTTGAAGGCGATGGTTTGGAGTTGGCGATAGGTGACTTGCTCGGATTTTGTGAGAACTTTTTCCGGGTGAGGGTAGATTAACCTATCATTGCTATAGTGTAGAGTGATCTCGTGGTAAGATGGTAAGATACCATACGCTCTCTCGCCAACCGCAGGTAAGGGCAGTTCACCGCCCGGTAGTCGAAACCACGGGCAAAATGGTGGGCTGCCTCATTACCAGAGTTGGCTGATTGATTGTAAAACATTTTATTCGCCGGGAAGAGCTTGGCAAGAGGTCGCGTTAAGTGGTCGAGAGTACATAGCCCTCGACGACTTTGTCAGCCCACTCCACCGCCAAAACTTGCGTTCTGGGGTCAGAGCTAGCCAGCACGGTCTCCCACCGCTCGAGAGAAGGAGCTGTAACTAGATCACCCGGAGGTGGCTCTATTTTGCAGTCCCACAGGATGTGATCGTAGGTAGCACGTTCGCCACAGTGAATTTTCCCCCCTCCAGACAGAGTTGGCTGAATGCGCCGGAACCCAGATCATTTGAATCTGGCGGTTTTCGAGGGAGGTGTTGCGGAGGAGTTGGATAGCGCATGGGTAAACCCTTCCCATGGCAAAGCGTCTGACCGCAGTTTTAGAGTCGCTGGGGATTACCGCTGCCGAGCTGTGAGCGATGGAAATGCTATGGCCGCTTCTTCGGCCTCAGCCGCTGTGTCGAGTGGGATGGAAGCGGCTCTGAGGGGTACGCTACTCTGATTGACGATAGCTACAGTGCAATCTTTTTTGTTCTGAATGTTCACTGACACCTACGTGGACTGCCTCCTGCCTGTGAACGAGGTGTTTTTTGCAGGGCTTTGGCTCGATCCTGACGGTGGGCTATGTGATGCTCAGGACGCGTGTGCTTTGGAATGCGGTTCATGATGAGGCATTGGTGAATCTCTCTAGGGAAGGAGCGGAGCGGGGGAGTTGAGATGGGGTAGCCGATCCCTGGCTGGTGAGAGTTTCAGTGAGCCGTGCAAACTGGGTGGTTATGTGAGCCTCCGCTGGCTCTAAGATGGTACTGGATGACAAGCTGAAAGAGTTTATCCGGAGAGGTACAAGGAATACGAAACTCCTCTTAGCCCCCGGTGTTGCTTTTGCACGTAAAAGCACATTAATTAGTTTTTTTTTTTTAGCCGTTGCCTCGTCATCCTCTCCCTTTCACACGCTAGTTCATAGGCAAGAGAATTCAATCAAGTTCGTCGCTTTACTCTTTTTCAAACTTGCTGCTACGCGGGGGCCACTGGTCATCATATTTCGCCTCAGATCGGTTACACTGTTTCAGTGATGTAGACACCAGCCGTGGCAAAAATATGAAATAAAAAAACATAACCGTTAAGGAAAAAAGCGATGAGTCACTGCACTTTCATTGCGCATGTGAATGTCATTGTTGCTGTTATAACAATCGCTGAGCGGAATGCCGTCCCACATCGAATTTCAGACCAGTTAATTAACCTCCAAAGTGCGCGTTTTTGCTGAGCAATCAATTTTTCACATGAACGGCAAGACCTGCGAAGAGGTCTGTAATCAACGATGGCTTGGGCACTGTCATGTTTGTTTTACTCGAGCGCCGCCTGCCATCGATGCCATCTTGGGCTGATAATTTGCAGCCCGTGGGCTGCTAACGAGAGCACTGTGTGTTCTCTGGTAGTGCCACCCGCTCGCTGACTCTTTCCAAGTCTGGAATTTAGGCTTGGGAGTTCGCCCCGTGTTCATCCGCGTGTGTACTATGCCATGGTGCCTGCAGCAACCAACCAGGAGCACGCGACAATACTTCGATGGAGCGAACGGTCAGCGTTGGTGAGTGCCATGCTCGCAGTTCACGTGTGTACTTTTTGTCACCTGTTGTCCGTAGGGTAAATGGGACACTGTGCTGCATGATCGAAAAACAAAATTGAAATGTGTTGAAACTCAAAATCGATGAGTGCGACCAAACCGCTGAGATTTATAGGAGCACTTCAGATTGTTATGAACTCTCTCAATGCCTGCTTGGCCATAGCAAGTGTGACAATTAAGACTGCTGAGCTTAGACGGAGCCACCCCGTTCGCAAATTGGACATTCTGGAGACGACGGGGAGCTATGGGTGACAGAAACTAATCCACATCTGATGGATGCAGCACTCACCGGTTCACAAATAAAGAAGTTTGTGTAATTACACGGTCTGACAGGTAGGGAAGCCGAATCGCCTCGCCTGTGTTGAGAGTTCCAGTCTCGTTTGAGGAGTGGCACCGCTGAAATCGTCATGTTTGTTGTACGTATGTCTGCCACGGTTATGAATCGTCTAATTAAGTAAACTGGGCCTATTTACGATACATTGGATGTGTTTTCAATCGAACGATGTATTACAATGCCTGACAGAGTTTATCGTCCCGTGCATGCCGTGTTTTTTTTCTTCTTTTGTGGTGGTGGTGGTAGTGGTTTATTTAAAAATAAAAAAGTGAAAAAATATAAAAAGTGGCCGTTGCTGTATTTTTGCGCACCTTGCAAATGGGTAAAAAGTTCGTGCCGCCGTTTCCATTCATACCGTGCTGTGCAAATGCGATTATTTTCATACTAACGGAATTTTTTAGAGTGGTAGCTCTACTCAACACAGAAATCGCTCAGCAATCCGTGCCTGACTTGACCCGGGTTTAACCTTGAGAAGGACAGCACCGCAACAGAATGACAGATTGACCTTGGCCAGTTTGAACCAAAATCGATATCCAACCATAACTGACCGTACCTGACACGATGGCGACCTCCAAATTTGGCCCCGGTCATTTCCAAAATTTTGACCCCGCCAACCTCCGAAATTTAAGTTTGGCCAATTTGGACCAAAATCGATGTTCAGCCATAACTGAGCGTGCCCGACAAGATGGCTACCTCCTAATTTCCCTGGTAATTGCCAAAATACTATCGCTCGACCTTTGGCTATAACCATTGTTAAACCCTGCCTCACTTTATTTGTTTTTCAGGTGGCGATGCCTGCACACGCCCGATGTTCGTGAACATGCAAGTAGGGTGCCGACACAAAGTTGTGACCGACTTTGTAAAGTCCTTACATCGTTTGCTATTTAATCAAACCAGCTTTGACTGAACCATCCAGCAGCCCAGACTCCTCAAATCATGTACAGTCTAGAGCGATTTATCAGGTCCGTTCCGGTTGAAACGCACCAACAATTTTTTTTCCTGGCGTGACAGTAACCTAGCGCGCAACAAACATGTTGGTGCAGTATAGCGGAATCATCCGGCTAGCTAAGCTCATGTATTCGTCGCAGCGTTCTTGCGAAAATAAACCGCGTTATAGCAGTCTAATACGAGTAGGTTAAGCCTGAAGTGACCACCTTCAAATCGCGTTAGATGTACAGAGTAGTGGTAAGCCAGGCGCGGTGCTTCGTTCGCAGCCAAGAGTAAGCAAAGACAGTGAGTTTATGTCTGTGATGAACAAATAGATATCGCAGCTGCACAGAGACACGGCATAACATGCTGCGCGCACGCACTGGCGGCATTTGTTTCCGTTCACTATTGCTGCAGCCCGCGATAAAACACTATGTTCAGGGGACATTGACATTGCATATAACACTGTAGCTTTTGTTATACAGGCGCAAACAAGCACTTCACCGGTACCGGACATTGCTCCACGCGACGGATTAACAGCCCTGTGGAGGATGGTAACAGTGGGGTGTCGCGTGCAGTGCACAGTGTTCACTGCACTTCCCTCTCTCCTCCCAGCTCCCCGTAAAATGGTGTATAAGAAGAACTTTGGCGACGTAATAACCGCCCTCATGCTCTCGCTGGTGGAGCGCTTTGACGCTTTGAAACGAGCCCATTTCAGAGTATTGCCCCAAATACAGGGTGGTGATCGTCTGGAAAGAGGCGACGGTTAAAAATCTGAGGTACGGTTTTTTTCTTGTTGGCTTTCTCCATACTAGTATGCACAGCGGCCGATGTACAATAAAACTGCAGTTCCATATGTCGCATTATAAGAACGAACTAAGAATGCTAGGTACTGTGAAACTTTATGAGAACTGAAGACAACCGCGCGCAACCAGGTTCAGATTCAATCAGCTGCACGACTGTCGTCTAGGGGATATCGATATATGGTGAAATTCTGAGCCTTTCGCTTTTCCACTCGCTCCCAAGTTATAGATGTCGCGGCTTATCAGTTCTAAGATAACGCTGCGATAAGTTCATTCGTAAAACCGAACGTTGCGAACAGTGTCTCGTTTAATCAAACAGTCTGAGTGTAACAGATGGTCACACTGGTCGCTTACTATGCACTGACTGTAGACTGACAACAGAGAGGCGCATTGCGCATTTTTGCGCTCTTTCTGTCTTTTGCTCCTTCCTGTGTAAGAGAGGCGCATAATGTCGAAGCAATACAAAATGCAACACTCCGTTAGCTTGCGCGCTGCGGTCACTACCCAAGTTGGAGGGAGGAGTGCGCATTTTGCATTCTTTTTTTTTTAAGTAGTTTTACCGAATATGGACGACATTTTTACTGGATTTTCAAGTTTGGTGCAAGAAGAAAAATTAATTTGCTTCTTGCGGAAGAACAGTGTTCCCTTTAACCTTTCTCGCATCTGTATTTACTATCGTCAATGAATTAAATGTTATAATCCAAGTGTGTCCTTCCACTACTTGGCCTTGTGTGGAGCCAGTTGGTTGGTATGAAAACTGTAACACTAAGATTTGCCTCTGATCAGTAAGACTTTTTAATCGACCTAAGATACAGCAGTTTTTTCTTAATTTATTAATGAGACAGCACTTATAGGCTATGTCGGCGGGTTTGTGTCCGCAAATAACGTGTCGGCAGCAGTTGCTGATAACTATAATGAGATATCGTCTAAAAAGTGGTTGTAATCGAGGGGAGATGATATGAGGATTCCGGGCAAAAAATGATACATTGGGGTGAATGACGCTTAATTCGAGAATCAATTGTGAATTAATGAGTTATATCTGAATTGAACGAATTAAATACATCAATGCTTTCGCCTTACTCCAATGCGGTTTCAGAAGTGACCTCTTACGTTTTACTTCTTTTCCTTCTTAAACTACACTAAGCAGTCTTCGTTTTAGGATTCTCTTCAGCCATGTAACTTTTGGGATGAGATGTTCCGTCCGCTTTATAATTGACGAGTCGTGCATCATACATATATTGATGACGTCCCGGACATGAAACGCTCAGTGAATGAATCTTTGTTCGTTGATTGTGTACAACCTTTGCGAAAAATATTCAGTCCACTTCGTAACCAGCCAAAGTAGTTGGCATTGCTCACACACTTCTATGATGCTGTTGACAACACCCCCCCCCCCCCCCCTGCATTCCGGAGATGCCATTGTAGGAGACGGAAACTATATGGGAAAACAATGAAATGTGGGTACATATCTTAGGCAACAACTGCGCATGTAAATGTTTGATGTTCCAAGCTAATGCGGCACTACCACCTTGTGCTCTTGTATACTTGAGCGGAATAATTCTGCGTAGCTAACACCTCAGGTGTACAAAGCCTTTGGTAATTAAAAGATGAGGATTTAGATTAGCTGCACAGCCACCAACTGTTGTCCTCCATGAAGTCCGCAATAAAATTACACTGAGGAAGAGTTTCAGGCAGGGAGACACGATCTCGCCAATGCCATTGATCGCTTGTTTACAGGAGGTATTCAGAAGCCTGGATTGGGAACAGCTGGGGATAAGAGTTAATGGAGAATACCTTAACAATCTGCGATTTACTGATGACATTGCCTTGCTAAGTCGCTCAGGAGACCAATGACTTAGGCAGTGAGAGCAGAACGGTGGGTCTAAAAATTAATATACGGAAAACTAAAGTAATGTTCAACAGACTCGGTAGATAATAGCAGTTTACGGTGGGTAGCGAAGCGCTGGAAGCTGTAACGGAATGCGTGCACTTGGGGCAGATAGCAACAGCAGATCTGGATCCCGAGAGTGAAATAACTAAAAGATTAAGAATGGGGGCATTTGACAGGCTATCTCAGATCATGAATGGCAGTTTACCAATATCCCTCAAGAGAACTTCTGCAATAGGTGTATGTTATCGGTACTCACCTATGGAGTAGAAAGGGTGAGGCTAGCTGAAATTAACGGAATAGATTCCAAGAGAAAAGAGAAGGCAACAGTAACAGGGCACGGCAGACGGTTAGGTGGGCAGATGAGATCAAGAAATTTGCGGGGATAACCCTGGCCGCAGCTGGCACAGGACATGGTTAAATGGATAGATATGGAAGAGGGCTTTGTCCTGCAGTGGGCGTAGCCATGCTGACAATGATTATGATAATTAAAAGAGAAGGCAACAGTAACAGGGCACGACAGACGGTTAGGTGGGCAGATGAGATCAAGAAATTTGCGGGGATAACCCTGGCCGCAGCTGGCACAGGACATGGTTAAATGGATAGATATGGAAGAGGGCTTTGTCCTGCAGTGGGCGTAGCCATGCTGACAATGATTATGATAATTAAAAGAGAAGGCAACAGTAACAGGGCACGACAGACGGTTAGGTGGGCGGATGAGATCAAGAGATTTTCGGGGATAACCCTGGCCGCAGCTGGCACAGGACATGGTTAAATGGATAGATATGGAAGAGGGCTTTGTCCTGCAGTGGGCGTAGTCATGCTGACAATGATTATGATGATTAAAAGAGAAGGCAACAGTAACAGGGCACGACAGGCGGTTAGGTGGGCGGATGAGATCAAGAAATTTGCGGGGATAACCCTGGCCGCAGCTGGCACAGGACATGGTTAAATGGATAGATATGGAAGAGGGCTTTGTCCTGCAGTGGGCGTAGCCATGCTGACAATGATTATGATAATTAAAAGAGAAGGCAACAGTAACAGGGCACGACAGACGGTTAGGTGGGCGGATGAGATCAAGAGATTTTCGGGGATAACCCTGGCCGCAGCTGGCACAGGACATGGTTAAATGGATAGATATGGAAGAGGGCTTTGTCCTGCAGTGGGCGTAGTCATGCTGACAATGATTATGATGATTAAAAGAGAAGGCAACAGTAACAGGGCACGACAGACGGTTAGGTGGGCGGATGAGATCAAGAAATTTGCGGGGATAACCCTGGCCGCAGCTGGCACAGGACATGGTTAAATGGATAGATATGGAAGAGGGCTTTGTCCTGCAGTGGGCGTAGCCATGCTGACAATGATTATGATAATTAAAAGAGAAGGCAACAGTAACAGGGCACGACAGACGGTTAGGTGGGCGGATGAGATCAAGAAATTTGCGGAGATAACCCTGGCCGCATTTGGCACAGGACATGGTTAAATGGAGAGATATGGAAGAGGGCTTTGTCCTGCAGTGGGCGTAGCCATGCTGACAATGATTATAATAATTAAAGGGTAACTACCTTTCTCTTGTTTACTGTCTCAGAAATTGAACTAAAAAAGTATGATTACTCCAAAGAGTTCTAATAAAAAATTTTCAGGCCATTTGCGCGCAGACAAAAAACACGCAGCACGAAAAAGCGTTCTGTACGTGTCCTCTCCCGTGTTGCCTATGGTGGAATTCAGCAATTATAAAACTGCGCGAAGAAGACAGGAGAAGACGAGACACAAAGTGGGAGACACGCCATTAAAGAAAAAATCAATAGGTCCATCTGGGCGTTCTACTGCGTTCCAACTGAAACCAGTTGTTGTACTCGATAGGCCAGCCAATTGGGCTCACGAAGCCGCCGCGATGCCTAAGTGGTTATGGCGCTCGACTGCTGACCCCAAAAGACGTGGCATCGATCCCGGCCGCGGCGGTCGCATTTCGATGGAGGCGAAATGCTAGAGGCCCGCGTGCTGTGCGATGACAGTGCACGTTAAAGAAGTCCAGCTGGTCGAAATTATCAGGAGCACTGCACTAAGTTGCCTTACATAGCCTGAGTAGCTTTGCGACGTTATCTTCGCATAAACCATAAATTCCATACAATTTTTAGCATGCCTGGCGAAAGAGAAGCATATGCCCGAATAGCGCGAGAATTTCTACATCCCATGTCAACGAGTGAGAGAAAAAACAGGGCTGGGCAAGAGCGGGCGAAGGTCGACCGGACTGAATCCGGTCTACTACTTTACTGCGCTCACACAGAACTGCGTTCATATGAAACGCAATGCTGTTCCTTTTCGCGGCAGGAAGTAGTTTCTTGGCAGTGGAAACGCAGATGAACTGCGACTGCACCTTCAAAATACCGAAAAATGTCCTCCATGTGAGCGGGTAAGTCCGCATGAGTCGACTGAGTCCTAACCAACCGCATGCACGAGCACAGTTTTCTGATAGGGAGGACGCCTGGTACGCTACGCAGATGGTTAGAGCGCAGCGGTTCGCCTTCCCGCCGGTAGAAACGTTCTTTTCATCGTAGTCCGACTTGCAGAACAAATGCGGTAGAGCTGCGGTGTTCTTGTCGCCAGAGCACATTCACGAGTTGGCAGTCCAGGCTATGTCATGGAGGTACGCGCAGTTATTAATACTGGTGAATTTCTACGGGTAGCGCGGATTTCAAAATATGTATATTCATCGCCGTATTTATCAGTTTGGGTTTATGTGCCCAACGTCTTGGGAAAATTAAACTTGAAAAGTAGTTTGCCGATGACAAAGTCCTAATAATAGATCATCAGATATGAGGGGACATTATTTCTTCGCATTTTTTTTTTCTACGTCTAGACGAGGTTCTTCTTCTATCGCTTGTCATTTAGAGCAGGAAGTGACAGGCTTTACAGAAGACTCCGGTGGCCAGGCTAAGAATGCCGATGGCAAGACGGACGAAGACGCCGCCTTGCACATGGGGACCGCTGTGCTGCCGCTCACTGCTTCATCCGCTCGCCAGGTGCCGTCATCTTGCAGCCACAACGAAGGTGACGCAAACTTCTTGCACACCACGTCCTGCTGGCAGCCATCCTGGTGCAGCCTCCCTTTGACCCCGATCTCCCGCTGACCCTCAACTGTGGTGCACTTGATGTTCTCCTGCTGCGCGGCTTCGTGCGCGAGTTTCCCCGGCTCTTCCTGGAGAACTTGGAAGCCAGATGAACAATTCGCAGCAGGGGCACCACCAGCGGGGTTTCGTCAGAAGATGAGGGAGACCAGCGGCAGTCCAGCAGAGAGCCTGCAGCTGGTGCACAAGTTCTTCCTCGTCTTCTCTGACGTCGGGGAGGGCAGACGGCGCAAGGGCACCAGCCATGTCACCAGAGTCGCCGTGGGACGGAGGATTCCGGCAGCATCCTGAGCTAGATCTTGAGGCAGGATGGCGAGTCCTTCTGCGCTTTCGGTGGTGTGGAGGCCTGGTGGCGTAAGCGCTGCTGGTATGCGCACATGTACTGCCGAAGGACAGACGGCAGCATTATTACCCTGGGCGAGATCTTCCAGCAGGACTATCAGTTGTTCCACGTCTTCAATGCTGTTCAAGGCAGATGATATAAGCCCACCAGGTTCCTCCAGAACGGGGTTTGACGCAATTGTGGGGAAGCGACTGGCAGCGTGGTCAAGAATCAAGAGAACGATGCGGTCACCCTCGCAGCGACGACGGCGCAGGCCTTGGGCAATAGTCACAGTTGCGGGTCGGATGTGGGTGACGAATGCGTGGTGCCCGGCATCGACTCCAGTTTCAACCAGATATTCATGCTGACCAGTGCACTCGTCTGTATCATCAGAGGTAGACAATTCCGTTTGGTGGAGCGCGGCAACGGGCTGGGTGTGGGCAGAACCGTGGCGGCGCTCTAGAGTCTGTAGGAAGAGTAGGACGCTCTTCGGAGAATCTTGTAGAAGAGGAAAGCTGGTTACCTCTTCCTGGAACTCCCGCGTCCCGTCGTAGACGTCCATCCACTGGCCAACTAGCCAGCGTCCACCGGACGCAAGCAAGTATCTCCAAGGTGACCGCTGTTGATGCCCCTCGTCCTCGTGAGGCTGGTGCACCGTCGAAGAGTGCACGACAGCAGCCTTCAGAAGAGTAAGGATGCTCAGGATGCGGGCACAACCTCGGGCTCCAGGGCTGTGCCACGGTCCGATGAGAAGGCCTCCGTGGCTGTTCGAAATGGCGGTGCAGCCCTCCCTGAAGGCCGCTGGCGGTGTCTGCTTCCGTTTGGCCGCGCAGTAAGGCATAACCTCGTTGTCCTAGGCTCAGAGGCCGGCCGGGCAGACTTCGGTCACTGAAGGCAGCTTAGATTCAAGGCTACGGGGTCTGCAGAATCAGTTCTGAACGGGCGTGGCACGTTCGTTCGGTGGCATGCGCTGAAAGTGGCTCGAGGACACGTAGTCGCGTGGTTGTTGTTGTTGTTGTTGTTGCTTAGTGACGTGGCATATACCCACGACGGGGGATAAGCCAGGGTTCAGTGAGGACAGCCAGAAGAAGAGGGTAAAGTGGTGCCAAGGTGATGGGTTTGCATTGGGTAAGAATTCGGAATAATTAGAGAGGAAGTTTTAAAATATGAAAAAGAAATAAAAATAAACGGGTGAGAAGATTAGAGAATTGAATGCATGAAAACTGGTGAAAGATCTTTTTTTTTAATGCGGAAATTTTGGATGCCGTTAGCAAGGAAATCTGCCGATAGAAATTATGTAATTGTGGAGGTATTCGCGAACTTGATGCAACGAGCTCGTCCTTCTTTTCTCCGGTATTCGCTAAAAAGGGGTCAAGATGGGGTTTCTGTGTGCAGTGTGAACGGCCGTTTAATAGGTGAAATATATAGTAGCGAACCACCTCGACTTGGCTGCCATCTCGCAGGTATTGTTGCGGCTTGTTCACCCCGGTATAGGGTGAAAGTGTGAAAGTGAATGCAGGGAGGCCATTTAATGTCTACATTCATGATTTTCTGCGTCCGGCACAGGCGCGGTCTTCTTCGCGAGCGCAATTTTCTTAGACCCACGCTGCATCAGAATAAAGGGCACACAGAGTGAACTTATAAGCGCACACTGTATTCATGGCCTCGCATGTGTATGCTGTATGCACTACCGCTTGGGAAGGAATACAGGTTAGACAGCCATGCAGGAGGGCTTGCAAAAAGAAGGTAAAGAAACCGAAGAAGAAGGTAGCTTGGATAAAATAATTGGGCTTTAACAACAACAGCAACGTGGGCTTCTATTGGAGCTCCAGTAAGAAGGACAAATTGTAATTTGAGGCTCAGATAAATCAATATTGGCAGTGGTTTAGCTCTAGTTAAACCGGGTAAATTGCGTTAGCAATGTCAACCTCGATAATGCGCTGTTTTACGAGTCTTTGCGCGCGTTCTTCTGGCGATTCTTCGGCGCGTTGCCTTCGCCTGGTAGCATTGCGGAGTTCCTGAGCAGTCAGGTGTTGAGATTCATCGGTGACCGATGACGTGGAACCACTCTGCGAGGCAGAACGGTGTTGCCGAGCTGCATCCTTAGCACGACGCTTTGCAAGACGTTCTTCACGCTGTTCTGGCGCCTCTTGTGCACATTGTCGCTTCCTCGCTTCTTCCTGTCGCTGCCACTTCTCCTGAGAGGACTGCATAGCAAAGCATTCACGCCAAGGCAAGCGCGCATTTATAGACGCTTAACAGCGCGGGAGCATGGGCGCCGCCATATTTGGTGATGTGACCATTCCGCCACGCTGCCAGGGAGTCCACAGAACGCCATGGCTCGTTCTGCTGTACGCCTTGCTCGTCGGTAAATTGGTTTTTGAGGAAAGGAAATGTGTCTGTCTCGCATATCTCGGTGGACACCTGAACCTCGTCGTAACGGGAAGGGAGGAAGATGGGAGTGAACGAAGACACCGTATTTACTAGACGCGCCTTTGTTCATTCCAAACCATCTAGCTGGCATGGCGGCGTGGTTAGCGTGCTCGTCTCGCACTCCGGAGACCCAGGTTCGATTCCTCACTCGACCAATTTCCTTCTCGGTGTTATTTATTTATGTGTTCTGATCAGAAATTAGGCTAATTGCTTAAGTATTATTACTCAATTAGTCATTATCATGCAAAACAGCTAAATTAATTCAACAATACGCATGACATACGTATCACAGCTGGATTGTTTAAGAGTCACTTGACGTTCGTACACAAGCTGCGCAGCAGTGCTTCGCACTGCGCGCCAATGCTGCTAACGCCGGCTTCGAAGGCCAAATTTGTGGACCTCCTAGTGGCGCCATCTGTCGTAGACAGAGCAACCTGCTCTCGCCGCTGCGCGAGGCGCGCCGACGGCGCTGCTATCTGGAGGAGTGAGGCTGAAGCAACGGCGCGCCACCTGCATGCTCGGCGCAGCGGCTGTTCAAGGTCATCCGTCCCTACAGACCGGGGCTACGCGACGAGGCGAAACCTGCAGATAGTAGATGAGTCCTTTAGAGAGGACTTCCCGCTCCACATAAAGCGAAACCTACAGTAGTATTGCTAACGCAATAAAAAGAAATATTGCCGCTACAGCAAGAACAGCGGAGGGAACTTGCACTATCACTTGAAGCCTGCCGCCCCTCCTAGTTAGGTCGCACTTACAGTTACTGCTTCGTTTGAACGTAAGAAAAGATGAAGGCACCGCATGCATCTGCACTCAGCGATATACTTGTGAGTCCGTCATGGTGGCTCAGTGGTTATTGCGCTCGGCTGCTGACCTGAAAGACGTGGCATCGATCCCGGCCGCGGCGGTCGCATTTCGATAAAGGCGAAATGCTAGACGCCCGTGTACTGTGCCATGTCAGTGCACGTTAAAGAAGCCTAGCTGGTCGAAATTATCAGGAGCCCTGCACTAAGTTGCCTTACATAGCCTGAGTAGCTATGCGACGCTAGTCCCGCATAAACCATAAATTCCGTACAATTTATAGCACGCCTGGCGAAAGAGAAGCATATGCCCGAATAACGCGAGAGTTTCTATATTCCATGTCAACGAGAGAGAGAATGCACAGGGCTGGGCAAGAGCGGGTGAAGGTCGACCGGACTGAATCCGGTCTACTACTTTACTGCGCTCATTTGAAACGCAATTATGTTTCTTTTCGCGGCAGGTAGTAGTTTCTTGGCAGTGACAAAGTAGATGAACTGCGACTGCACCTTCAAAACACCAAAAAATGTCCTCCATGTGAGCGGGTAAGTCCGCATGAGTCGACTGAGTCCTACCATAGTCGACTATGGTCCTACCCAACCGCAAGCACGTGCACAAAGTTTTCTAATAGGGATGAAGCCTTGGAAGCTACGCAGATAGTTGGACCGCAGTGGTTCGCCTTCCCGCCGGTAAACGTTCTTTTCATCGTAGTCAGACTTGCAGAACAAATGCGGTAGGGCTACGGTGTTCGTCTCCAGAACACATTCACGAGTTGGCAGTCCCAGCTTAGTCATAGCGGTACGCGCAGTTATTAATACTGAAGAATAAATTCTACGGGCAGCGCGGATTTCAAAATATTTATATTCATCGCCATATTTATCAGATCGGGTTAATCCAGCTGCTTGGAAAAAGTAAACTTCAATGTAGTTTGCCGATGACAAAGTCCTAATAATAGATCATCATATTTGAGGGGACATTATTTCTCCACATTTTTTTTTCTACGTCCCGCCAAGGTTCCTCTCCTATCACCTGCCATTCAGGACAAGAAATGACAGGCTTGGCAGAAGACTCCGGTGGCCAGGCTAAGAATGCCGATGGCAAGACGGACGAAGACGGCGCCTTGCACACGGGGGCCACTGTGCTGCCGCTCACTCCTTCATCCGCTCGCCAGCTGCAGTCGTCTTGCAGCCACAACGAAGATGGCGCAGACTTCTCGCCCACCACGTCCTGCTGGCAGCCATCATGTTGCAGCCTCCCTTTGACCCCGATCTCCCGCTGACCCTCAACTGTGGTGCACTTGATGTTTTCCTGCTGCGCGGCTTCGTGCGCGAGTTTCCCCGGCTATTCCTGGAGAACTTGGAAGCCAGATGAACAATTCGCAGCAGGGGCACCACCAGCGGGGTTTCGTCAGAAGATGAGGGAGACCAGCGGCAGTCCAGCAGAGAGCCTGCAGCTGGTGCACAAGTTCTTCCTCGTCTTCTCTGACGTCGGGGAGGGCAGACGACGCAAGGGCACCAGCCATGTCTCCAGAGTTGCCGTGGGGCGGAAGACTCCAGCAGCATCCTGAGCTAGATCTTGGGGCAGGATGGCGAGTCTTTCTGCGCCTTCGGTGGTGTGGAGGCCTGGTGGCGTAAGCGCTTCTGGTGTCCGCACAACGTGGGCTATCGAGGGACAGGTGACAGCAGCATTACCCTTGGCGAGATCTTCCAGCAGGACTGTCAGTTGTTCCACGTCTTCGATGGTGTTCAAGGCAGATGATATAAGCCCACCAGGTTCCTCCAGAACGGGGCTTGTCGCAATTGTGGGGAAGCGACTGGCAGCGTGGTCGAGAATCAAGAGAACGACGCGGACACCCTTGCACTGACGACGGTGCAGGCCTTGTGCAATAGGCACAGTTGCGGGTCGGATGTGGATGTCGAATACGTGGTGCCCGGCATCGACTCTACTTTCAACCAGATGTTCATGCTGACCAGTGCACTCGTCTGTATCGTCAGGGATAGACAATTCCGTTTGGTAGAGCGTGGCAACGGGCTGGGTCTGGGCAGAACCGCGGCGGCGCTCCAGAGTCTGTAGAAAGAGTAGGACGCTCTTCGGAGAATCATGTAGAAGAGGAAAGCTGGTTACCTCTGCATGGAATCCCCGCGTCCCGTAGTAGACCTGCATCCACTGGCCAACTAGCCAGCGTCCACCGGACGCAAGCAAGCATCTCCAAGGCGACCGCTGTCGATGCCCCTCGTCCTCGTTAGGCTGGTGCACCGTCGAAGAGCGCACGACAGCAGTCTTCAGAAGAGTAGGGACGCTTCCCATGCGGGCACAACCTTGGGCTCCCGGGCTGTGCCAAGGTCCGATGAGAAGGGCTCCGTGGCTGTTCGAAGTGGCGGCGCAGCCCTCCCTGAAGGCCGCCGGCGCTGTCTGCTTCCGTTTGACCGCGCGCTGCGGCATCATCGCGATGTCCTAGACTCAAAGGCCGCCCGGGGAGACTTCGGTAACTGAAGGCAGCTGAGGTTCAAGGCTTCGGGGTCTGCAGAGTCAGTTCCAAACGGACGTGGCACGTTCGTTTGGTGGCTTGCGCCAAAAGTGGCTCGAGGACACGTAGTCGCGTGGTGCGCGATAGTTAAACGAGCTCGTCCTTCTTTTCTCCGGTAATCGCTAAAAAGTGGTCAAGATATGGTTTCTCTGTGCAATGTAAACGGCCGTTTAATAGGTGAAATATATAGTGGCAAACCACCTGGATTTGGCTGCCACCGCGCGGGTATCGCTGTGGCTTGTCCGCCCCGGAATAGGGTGAAAGTCTGGAAGTGATGCGCGGTGTTCTTCGTGAGCGCAGTTTTCCTAGACCCACGCTGCATCAGAATAAAGGGCATACAGAGTGAACTTATAAGCGCACACTTTATTCATGGCTACGTATGTGTATGCTGTATACATAGCCGCTTTGGTAGGAATACAGGTTAGACATGCCATGCAGGAAGGGTTGCAAAAAGAAGGTAAAGAAACCGAAGAAGAAGATAGCCTGGATAATATACATGGGCTTTAACAACAACAACATGGGCTTCTATTGGAACATGAACCAAACCAAATGGGCCAATGAATTTGGGTAGTCAATTTGGTTTCCCTAGTTCCACTTGGATATTATAATCGGTTCTGGCATTCCAACTGGATTTCACTACTGGTTCCTGAGGTTCCACTTGGTTTCGGCAGTCCCAATTGGATTGCCCATTTATTATAACAATTTGGAACCAATTGGAGGTGCCAATTAGTTTCCTGAGTTCCAACTCGAAGCTCCAATTGGTTTTAACGCCGCGATCCAATAGAAAAGTCCAAGTGCAAGCCAGTGATGTCCTTCACTGATATCTGCATATGTACGGCTGTCTATAAAAACAGCAATCAACCAATTATGTGCCTCTAGAATATATTAACAGGTTAATCTTCTGAATTGTTTTATAATTTCCACCCTTAGAGCTTGCGTTACTAAATAAGACAGTTTCACTAAATGGACAAGGGCTACTGGCCCCACCAGGACACTCTCAGAAGAGTGCGTCCTCTGGTTATGTGTTGAGAACTTGTCCGACTAAAGTGTTCCTTGTGAGTGATGCGTGCTTGTTGGTCTCGCTTGATTTCTATAAAAGCGTGTAATTATCATTTCAATTCCCACTGTCGCAATGGTGGCAGATGTCTCTAAGCAGTCCTGGAAGAAAATGAATTGGCTCCAAATATAATTCTGAATTATTTTTGGCTGGCTTGCCAGTTCAAACCTTTTTGTTCGAATGCCAATTGAGTTTTTGGTCTGGTTGGGTGACCAATTATTTCTAATTAGAAGAACGATTTGGGTTCAACTGGTTGAGTCCAATTGGCGGCGAAAGCACAATTGGCTTTCAACAAGTTGCTTTCAATTGGAAAGTTTTCAACTGAACCTAATGTTTTTTGTTTTGTTTTACGGGGATTGCATATTAATACGAAAGAAAATTTACTGGCACTACCGCGCAGGAATACACGATTACCTTTAATTTCAGCCAGGAAAAATGCTGACGCAGTTTCAACATTGCAGCGTGCTTCGTCTGCTTCACTCGCACCTGTATAGATGTCATGCGAAAGCTTTGTTTCTGGAAGCGCGAAAAACGCACTCACTAAGTGGCTCATAAATTACCGATACTTAAGCATGACGACCGAAAATGTTCCGTTAGCCTCCCTGTCGCACAGTGCGCCTCCAACATGCAGCTCAGGCTCGAGTTTAATAGCGTGGAAAGTGGGTCGAATCTAATTGAGTTCTTCGTTGCGACAGTAATTCACAGAAGCGCCACACATTTTCCTTTCAGACACGTTTACCTCAGCCTTGCCAGATAATTTTTGAGACCTCTAAGGCGACATGCAGGATGCCGTCGTATCGCAAGTGTAATCCCAAGTGCCTTCCTGATAGGCGATAACACCTTGAGTTTGTTCAAGAACTCACTCGGCACACTCAAGCAAACCTTTCCATCTCCCTATCTAAAAGTCCTTATAACTTCGGCCTTGCCAGGGACACGACAACCTACATATGACGTTTATGACTATTTATTAGAGTGGCTTTACTGCTTTCATGTATATCTGGTCTTTACTGAAGGAAAAACTTAATCATGATTAGGAATGCTTGTAAGCTTTAAGATACATACAGGGCGTTAACTCAGCATGCACCAAGATTTAAAAAAACAAGGACATTCTTGAGAAATTAAGTCAGTTGAATATTGTTAGACGACACGCATATCAATGGTTGGCTTTTCTTTTTATTGTGCCTACATCAATATAGGTGCCTTTAGTACAGCCCCAATAATTTTAACTGAACCACGATAGTAATAATCAATGTAAGAGTCAGCAGTCTCAAATAAAAAAAAAGCAGACAACGAACTCCTTACCATATAACGGCAGCACTAAATACCTACTGCGATGTCTGAGTGGCTAAAGCACTCAGCTGGAGAGGTGAGCGCTATAGCCGCAGAGGCCCCGATTTTTTTTTTTTTCTAGTGGCAGCTGTTAAGCGCTTGTACCTGTTTCGCGTCGTAATAGTAGTGGTGGCAGTAGTCGTAGTTGTCGGCGTAACCAGTTGGTGCGTTGACATGCTAACCATGACACGGCGGAAAGGCACCTTGCTCGGTGTTTGCAAGGCGCGGAAAACACAGCGTTTACACCGAGTCTTTCCACCAAAATCTTAATATCAAAAAGGTGGTGGTGGAAAGGCACGGTGTAAGCGTTGTGTTTTCCGCACCTTGCAGACTGTCTGGTCTTTGCGCGAGAATTGGAAACGAGGGAGGGAGGGAGGGAGGGAGGGAGGAAGGAAGGAAGGAAGGAAGGAAGGAAGGAAGGAAGGAAGGAAGGAAGGAAGGAAGGAAAGAAAGAAAGAAAGAAAGAAGGAAAGAAAGAAAGAAAGAAAGAAAGAAAGAAAGAAAGAAAGAAAGAAAGAAAGGAAGAAGGAAGGGAGGAAAGAAAGAAAGAAGGAAGGGAGGAAAGAAAGAAAGAAGGAAGGGAGGAAAGAAAGAAAGAAGGAAGGGAGGAAAGAAAGAAAGAAGGAAGGAAAGAAAGAAAGAAAGAAAGAAAGAAAGAAAGAAAGAAAGGAAGGAAAGAAAGAAAGAAAGAAAGAAAGAAGGAAAGAAAGAAAGAAAGAAAGAAAGAAAGCAAGAAAGCAAGAAAGAAAGAAAGAAAGAAAGAAAGAGAGAAAGAAAGAGAGAAAGAAAGAAAGAAAGAAAGAAAGAAAGAAAGAAAGAAAGAAAGAAAGAAAGAAAGAAAGAAAGAAAGAAGGAAGAAGAAGGAAGGAAGGAAGGAAGGAAGGAAGGAAGGAAGGAAGGAAGGAAGGAAGGAAGGAAGGAAGGAAGGAAGGAAGGAAGGAAGGAAGGAAGGAAGGAAGGAAGGAAGGAAGGAAGGAAGGAAGGAAGGAAGGAAGGAAGGTAGGAGCATGTAAAACCAAGCTTGTGAAGCCCTTCGCCGAATGCAAGACTGGTGGTGTTTACAGCATTTCGCTGACCCGTGGAAGATGTATATAGGCCACACAGGCAGGTGTGTTAATAAACGCTTGCAGGAACATAAAAACTCCCTACGAGGAGGAAACCCAGGGAGGCATTTGGATCTTCATTGCAGCAGCTGCAAAATGTGCAAAAAAACTGTGCCGATGTTCGAGGGTGTCACCAAGACAAAGGTGCTTTTCACTGGTCTTAGCTCGGCCGACTAAGAGGGGCAGGCGTGCGTGCGTCACTTTACACACGCATATCCTTGCACTGGCAGTGATTTATTTCTGAACGATTACATCCCGCTTTACACACTTCGTGTGGAAAGCGGGAACATTGGAAAGCGAACTTTTCAATGTTCGAAAAGTAGCAATAACGGCAAATATTAAGCTGCTATGACCATGCCTTACATGTTTCTAGGTATCGCGTCTCTGTTGAAAACAAGGAGGCTGAGGCTTCACTGATGCGCACCGCCCTTTTTACGAAGATGTAGAACGCTGTTTAGCCAGCATTAATGCTCATCACGGCTTTTGCCAAGTATTCTCGCCCTTTCAAAGTGTGCCAAACAGCGGCACAAGTTGAAGTGGGTCACTGTATGCGCGATTTCTGTCTTTTTCTGATGCTCAATACGTGTTTTGCCGTTAAACCGGCCTTTCACTCACCAGTCGGTGAAACTTACGCGACATTTCCCGTAAAGCAGCTGAGTGTCGTATGTCACCCCAGCGATGCATCTAACATAATGGGAAGCACGGTTCCTCTCGAGCTCTTCTCTCGCCGCCTTCAACGGCCGTACCTTGAAGAGCAAAGATTGGCGAGCGCGACAGAAAGCGGCTGGCAGCCTTCTTAAGGTGTGCGAGACTGCGCAGATAAGGCACCACTTGCAGCCGGCACTCGATTTGCGTGGCTTCATCGGGTTCTTTGCCGCACTCTCTTTTTATCTTAAGAAGAACAGTTTCGCAACCCATGTGGTCACAGTGGGAGAAACACCGACAGCATGATGTCTAGCCACCTTATGGTCAAAGATCCGCTGCAGATTGTGATGGCACGATTTCTCGCGTGCGGACGCGAGGCAAAAAAGATCCATAAACTCTCTGTACGCTTTTTGAAGGGGAGAAACAAAATGGCAAGAGCTCGTTTCCTGCACCTTCGTGTACAGACTGTTGAGCATCATGGCCTATAACTAAGCAAGTCATCTCCACAGTCCTTGAGCATTCTCGTTCTTTGGAATGGCTGCTCGCAGATGCAAAGCCCACCCACATAGAATTCTTGACAATGTTTGCGTGTGAGTATGTAAACTTAACGCGCCGAAGCTGCACGTGGGCTACATGCGCCGTAGTGGAGGTTATCGGTTTAATTTCGACCACCTGGGCTTTTTAAAGGGCTCTGACATCGCACACCACACGAGCATTTGTTTGCTTTCGAAATGCGATTGCCGCGGCTGGGATTCGGTCCCGCGATTTGGCGCTCAGCAAGTCTAACGCCAAAGACACTGAACTACCGCGGCGAATCGAACGAAGTATCGGATTTCCTTCTGCCTGTTAACGTGTCACCTACCATCTTCCGTTCCGTCGCTCGCTGCTCTGTCCTTAACTTGATATCAAGCCATTTTATTGGCTTCCTGCGTTCCGCACTACACAGGAGTACTGGCAATGTACGCAAGTAAACACTTCCCTTTTCAGGGATACGGACAAACTGATGTCTATAATTTGGTAGTGACAGCCAAGTGCAATCCACCTTAAGTTTATTTGCCTGCTAATTTCTCTTTCGTGATCTTGGCCTCCATGGTCTCTTGGTCTGGATATAGGTCTGGATAGATGTACTCCTGAACTAGTTCCAGTACCTTATTACGTAACGCAAGTTGTTGAACCTTCGCCGAACTCTTCAAAATTACTTTTCTTGTATTGATATTAACTCTAAGGCCTATGAATGCATTTTCACGCACTTAGGACGTCATTAATGTGCTGTGATTCATCATCTGAGTAGTTTACTTCGTCAACGTCGTCGGCAAATCTGAGGTCTCTGCGGTATTCCCCGTTACTCCTGCCACCCCCTCCTTCCCAATTGGACGTTCTGAATACTTCTTTCAGAATAGCAGTGGAGAGATTGCCTCCCTGCCTGGGATCTGTTTTTATTGGTATTTCGCCACTCATCCTGTGAAGAACTAGGTTCGCTGAACAGTCCTCGATGACTTTTTTTTTAATATAGCATTCGAGTTGTCGTCACAACGAAATTCCGCCGAAGTCTAGTGTAACGAAATTCACTTATTGGTCCAGGGAGATCACGTGGCCTGGTGACATCATCACAACTTACCCTGGCGGGCCACCCTGATTGGTCGAGAGAGGTCACGTGAACATGTGACGTCATCACAATCTACCCACCGGGTTGTGAGCAACCTGGTTTCTAGACAGCAACCTTGATAGTGAATCGAAACCAAACATCTGGAAAAAAAATGTCATATATGCAAATGGCATCGTTATAGCATAGCGGATACCTGCTACTGCAGCTACCAGTCCGAATATGGCGGTTGGTGGACCGACAATTGCAAAGAAACTTATGAGAACACGCATAGAAGTTGCAACAGAAGCTCCGAAAAATGTGTAATCTAATAATTCTTAAAACAGCGCGGACAAGACAACGACGCAGAGAAGAGACGTACACACGAGCGCGTCTTCTCTCTGTGTCTCTTCTCTGCGTCCTTGCTTTGCTCGCGCTGTTTTAAGACTCATCCGCCACCAACTCGCCCAAGATTCTACATTTAAATCTAATGCTATCGCATGACTTAAGCATCCCCATAGTTTATTTTTATTTCTTTTATTTACTTTTGGCCCCTCCGCATTTTGTTTGCATTACGCTTTCATACCCGCTGCTGTTTCCACCAAAGCAAACAGTTCTTAGTCTCCTGTGGACTTCAAACATGAGGCGCATTGCATTATGCGGAATTTTCTATAATCTGACGATGATGTGAACTATTTTCCTTACAAAACCGCAGCTCCCCGTGCTGCATGATTCTATTAGCAAATAACTCGGCAAATGCTTTGTGCGTAAAGAATGATACTGACTAACTAAAAAGAATTTTTCCTGCACTGGTGACATCGCACGGTAAGGGGTCATGTATCTAATTCTCCCAAAATTTACTTGAGCTGCTTCCGAGCCCAAGGACGTGGGATCAAGTCCCGACCGCTTCAGCGGCGTTTCGACGGAGGCGAAATGCAAAAGACGCCCGTGTGCTGTGCGATGCCGATGCACTTAACTAACCCGTGGTGGTCTAAATTGGCCGGAAGCCCTCCGCTACGGCGTTTCTCATAGCCGAAGTGCATATCTCAATTTCAATTCAATTCAATTTCAATTTATTTTTCTATGTACACATGGTGAGGGCCGAGGGAAAAAAAGCCAGAAAATGTGGCTTGACGTGCCCCTCGGCCCCTACATTGCAGGGCAGCAGGTAGCATATAAATGTTCTAGACAAGTAGCATCCCAAAATGCAAACAATAGTTATCAAAAATGGTTTGGCGCATTATTAGAAAAAATTACAAGGAATGAAGTGTACAAAAAAAATGTTAATAAAAAAGGAAACAGAAAAATACACGTCATCGAAAAACAGGAATTCGGTTATTCAAACCAGGTCAACACCATACGGAAACGAAAGAGATAAAGAAGCAGTGAATCTAAAAAGTAGCACATACATCGTGTATATCTTTGCGGCATGCTCGCGAAAGATCAACTTTTACAGCTTGAAACTTATTTAAAAGACGGGGCAGCGTGTTTGCTAGACTATGTGTGCCATATATTGTGCGGCATGTTGGAATATGCCACAGTTCGCTGTGTCTGCTAGGATAAACTTGAACATTTAGTGAAAGGTGTGCCGTGTCACGCAAGTAATTCATATTTTGTTTTATGTCCTTCTTATATCTTTCAGCTAGCCTAACATTATACATTTCAGATACTTTTATGGCACTGAACTGGTGGAATAAATCGCATGTGTTTATATCACGTTAAACCCCACATACTATACATGCTGCTTCCCGCGTTGCAGCTGATGCCGTTATCATCAGTCCAATCAAATCCAGCTGTACAGTGACAGAAGAAACAAACAATGTTTTAAAAAAAAAAAGTAGCATAGCGTGTGATAGACTATGCAAAAAAACAGCGCGAACAAACGGGGACGAGACGAAGAAAACACAGGAACAAGCGCTGTGACGGCGGCTTGCGCGTGATAAACGCATGCTTATTTCGTCTACTTAAAGCCGCACTCAAAATTATGCTCGCCCGCATCGTACAGTGCGGAAGCTCGAAGCCGTGATTTAGATAGTGATCTGCGTGCATGATGGTTAGCAGGGCGTGCTTGTAGATATATGCGATTCCACCATCGATTCTCCTAGACACGCGAAGAGCGCTCTTTATTTTGCACCGTTTATAGGGCACCAGTGACGCTATCTGGCCAACTTCAGAGTGGAAGTCGCCTTTTAGAGCGAGTTTTGGAGCCGAGCAGCCGTGAACAGGCGGTACGTGTGAAAGGTGTAATCTGAAGTGAACTTTATCTGCAGCACAAGTTACGCGTTTGGAAAGACGAAAGGTGCACTGCCTAGCGAGGCATTGAGCGCGTTATATTGTCACTCTTCGTATAGGTTTAACCGTACGGCTCTTCGTTCCCCCAAAAGGGTGTCCTGTTCAATAAACGAAAAAGCTTTTAACACTGACTATCAGCTTGGATAATTTAAAGCCGGAATCAAGTGAGAAACCGAATACTGCATATCGCGATGTTCCCACGAGCCCAGATACATACGGTTCACTCAAAGAAAGCCGAGCACTAGGCCGGTGAAAACCTTGAACCCATTGTGAAACCGGTGCGTACCCGGCGGCACTGGGGATCGAACCCAGCACCACCCGCGCAAGCGTCGGATGCTCAAACCACAGCAAGTCGTTCAAACGCAGTTTATTATGTTGCAGGCGTACTTTTAACAAGCTTGTTGACGTTCCCGCTCCTGTATATATAGTAGCTCTACAAGAGAAAGCCGCATAGAAGAAAAGTTTTAGCGTTTTCGAAGCACGGTGATGAAAAATAGTTGCTCATAACCTTCGATTTCACTCCACGCTGACAGCGAGCGCTACGATTGAAGGCGGCCCCCGATACATGTGTGGCGCATTCAGAATGGATCCGCGGACGCACTTTCACCACTTCATGTCCTCCATTTTTCATTTCCCTGCGGGAAGCATCAATCAACGCAGGCCCGGTTTCCAACGGCTCTGGGGCGCGCGCGCCATCAATCTTTCAGCTGCAGAGAAAGGGACTCTCCTCAAGCTGGACATTGCGTATACTCTTTCACAAACTTGCCAGACTTCAAGGAGGGCCGGACTGCGCTGGCTATCAGCGTGTTCACAACCCGCGGCCTGAGAAAGTACACACCCCATGGACGTTGCAACTGCCGGAACTGTTGCGTTGCGTAAGTATGCTACTTGAACAGGCATGAAGGATCTAATGCCGCAGCTACGATTCCATGTTCTGGTGCCGTGACCCTGAAGAATGCTATCTTGGTTAAAAGACACGATGCAGCATCACTGTGCACGAGGCCGAATGCCCTTCTGACCGTTATAGACGTGTAGAAGTTGCTCACTTTTCTGAAATGCACAGCGCACAGACCGAAATGACGATACACTGGTCCCAAGTAGCTTGTGGCCGTAATACATAGAGTTCGTCATTTCGGCCTTCGCGAAGCTTTCATTATTTGCCATCAAGATGTGACTTTACGTAGTAGGATTCGGTTAATACGCTAGTACATATACACCAGCTGAGTACTGTAGACACTTTAATATTCCAGTCGAGTATATATAGTTCGCCAGACTTGCGAACAGTAAGTCGACATAGCCTATCATTTT
This sequence comes from Amblyomma mixtum, assembly GCF_055824585.1. NCBI lineage: Eukaryota > Metazoa > Arthropoda > Arachnida > Ixodida > Ixodidae > Amblyomma > Amblyomma mixtum. The sequence goes on from NC_143014.1 coordinate 64,148,140, forward strand.
AAGTATCCTACATTTACAGGGTCCTTGGTTCTGCATTCAAGAACGTGCAAAATTTAGATTTATTAAGTTGATCTCTACAACGCTGAAATATTTCCAAATATACCCGCGTTTTGTCAATGGTATTTGATTTTTCTTAGTGCAAACTACTGCTACATTATTTGTATATACTATATAAATTCATGTGTAAATATATGTAAATAATATACATGTGTAAATATGTACGTACTATGTATGTAAATTCTTGACTTAAATCAACTTGTTTCATCCTAGTCAGCATGTTTTTCTAAAAAGACTATCTTGCGAAATTCAACTAGCGTTCTTCATTAACGAACTAAGTTCCTCCCTTGATATTAACATACCTACGGACTCAGTCTTCATTTACTTCGAAAAGCTATTTTATAAAGTTCCTCAGTGAGGTCTATTTTCAATACTTCCATGCTTAAATAATAACTCCAGCTTTCAATGGTCTATGTTCCCTGCTCATCGACAGACAACAATTCGTCTACGTCGACAAGTGATTATCCCAAATGTCCCACGTCGTGTCTGGAGCGGACCAAGGGACTGTCCACGGGCCCTATACTATTCCTAATATACATTAACGACCTGTCAAATAACATACCTTCTAGCATTCGTTTATTCGCAGAAGATTGTGTAATATGTCGCCCTACACATAACTGCAACGACACCATCGCGTTACCGAATGATCTACATCACATTGAATAATGGTGCAATAAATGGTTAATGACTATCAACCGTAACAAAGCATCATTAGCATTTTTTCACTGAAGGCACCGTCACCCCTCTCCTAATTACGTTATTTTTGGCTCGACTATATTCTCTGTTCCCTCGTACAAATATCTAGGCATTAACTTAACTTACGCTTGGTCAGATAACATATCTGCAGAGTCACTAACAGCGCCAACCGATGCCTTGGCTTTGCTCGTCTCTATTTTAAACTAGCTTGCTCCTCGGTAAAACTTAGTGCTTATTTAACTCTCGTTTGATCAAAATTAGAATACGCATGCGCGATTCGGGACCCACATCAGCCATGACTTTCTAACACTCTTGAATGGATACAGAACCGAGCTGCCCGGTTTATTTACTCCAACTATAGCTACTAGCACGAGCGTGATCAAGAAATACAAAACCAAGAAAGAGAGGGAAGTTTTCGAGGCACTGATCATTCAGCAGAGGGGCCAGAATTGCGTCAGCAAGCCATCTGTTCACCTGATCGAGAAATAAATCACCTATATCTCATGTTGACTCGATAATGATCCGTCTCTTGCATCGAGTTGTCTGTCATGTTGTGCCTGTTTTTTTTTTTTTTTTGCTTGTTATCTTTCTTTTTCTGTGTGTATATTTCGCTCCTGGCGGATTAAACTTGAGTTGCTAGTCGGCGCGTTGTGTGTCGTTTTCTTCCTTCGTCCTGTGTTTTGAGCTGGTTTACCTTTCTTTATAGCTACTACACTAGCGTATCTAACCTGAAGTCACAAGCTAACCATCCTGCTCTCGTTCTTCGGCGTAAAATTTCAAGACTGTGTCTGTTCCACAGATTTTATCATTCACGACAGTCCATCTGTGCCATCCTTCCCTCCCACCGTACTTCGCAATGCACCAGCCACAACAAAAGAGCTTACCCGCAGCATGGCCATACTACTGCGCGTCTCTTCTCATTTTGCACTCATACTGCGAACGACTTGAACGATCTTCCCACTGAAGCCATGCTCCACACTAACCTACAAAATTTTAAGAATGCGATTGAAAAAAACGTCTGCTAATCTATAACATCATCCCTCATGTAAATGCCCATACCTAGGGTCTTTGAAATAAATAAATACATTTTTACTACGACATAATTTTTTGGCTATTTAGGCGCCTATTGTTGACACCTGTAAAAACACTGGCAACTATTATTCTGCGGACAGAAAAAAGCAATGGGATAGCACCTCTTGCTTTTTTCTGACCACAAAAAAGTATGCATGCACGTTTCCAACGCCCTTGTCTAAATCCTTACTACAGAATAACAATGACAAGCATTGCAAACAAAGAGCTGCGAGAGCTCTAAGCGCTAGTAAGTTCATATTTGGAAACACCTTTCCTCATTGTGGGAGACCGCATTTCACGAACGCTTTCAACAATCGAGACTTTTGGGATAAATGCTGCAAATAACTATGGACACGAAAAGGCTTGTCAGTGTATTTGCGAGCCGCAGATAACCGAATGTATTTGAGAACCTCGAGTTCCGTTTTATCTGTCACGTTAGCAATGGCCTCTAGAGGTCATATACCTGACCACACGAAGATAAAGTTTTCCAAGGTCATTTGAAGATTCCTAACCTTTAACATTTTTTTTTTTTTTAGATTATAAACTGCAACTGTAGCGGCACATCTCTCTTGTTCATTTTTTGTTATGTTCACTGGTGCGGTGCCTTAAAGTGTGATATGTCTGCGAGTACTAATATGAATAGTAGTAACTGCACGCGCGGCCCGCTTCGATGAATTCTATTTCAACGCGATAGCGTGAAGGCTCCCGTTCAGCGTAGAACCCGGCGGCGTGCGACGTCCTCGTGTGACGTCAGTACAAGGTATTGACGTCACACATGGACATGGTAGTGAAGCGGCGGATTTGAAAAGAGATTAAAACTTCACATTAATTGTGAATATAAGGTTGCAACATCACTAAAACGTCATTATGACATGCAAGAACGTAAAGTTACTAAAGTAAATTAACTGCACTGAAAACAAAACTGGGATGGGAATCGGGCCCATGCCCCTTAGATCCCGAGTCAAACACGCTACCCCCAGGGTCACCGAGGCACGTGCGTTCGACTTCGTTAAAGGGTGGCCTTGTGTGTCTTGTCCGACACTGTCTTTGTCTGCAAACTGATAAGCTAAGAGGACCCCAGGCCGCTGGAGGGAGCCATTAAGTGTACATCGAATTTTCGTCCCTTTTACGCACACGTCGTGTGCCCCACACTGCTGTCGCCTGGCGGACGGCGTTTTATCCGGGGCAATGACCTATGTCAGGGGGTAATTGGGCCTCATTTCGCATAGTCTCGCCGGCAGTTTTACGTGCAGTTTCTGGAATACACTAAAAAAAAAAAAGCAGTTCCGCAAGCGAAGACTTAACGCGACACGTCGCGTCATCTGATGCCAAGCTGGTAGGTTTTTTGTCTTACTTTGTTTTGCGAAAAATAAATTATCAGAGCTGCACACCTAACCTTGCGAAAAAGATTTCTTGTTCCAGTAAGCACGCCAGTTTTTTTTTGTTTTTTTTTTTTTTTTGCTCCTAGCACGCACTGAGGAATGCTCAATAATATTTTTTTTGTCTATTTACCTGCCCACAGAAACCGATAGTCCGGCGTCCCGATGTGGACGAAGGTTACTAGAATGTCAGAGCACAGCCGAGACTTAGCAGAATCGGAACACAAATAAAGCAGTAGAGAAAAATAAACACGAAAAGCGTCGTTCTGATGCGAGCTCTGGACACGAAAAATGCAGACGAAAGAGGTAGTAGTTGTAGCGAACTAACTCTTTCAGCGAAGTAACTACACAGTACTAGACGCTCAGGTGCGACAAGCGTGCGCGTAGAACGAGCTGTCAGGGAAGGTGACGTTCACAGCTGCACAGCTGTGAGCGAGGGCGTTCAAGACAGTACCTGTGTGAGTATACGTTGGACCCTGTGCGTGGCGGCAGGCGCAGTACGCGGAGCGTCCGCGGACGTTAAATGCACTCTGCACGAAACGAAATCCAAGAGCCAAAAGAAGAAGACGTCGCTCTGGAGAAACTTCCTGCGCTGTATGAGCTGCAGGCTTCCTAAGCCCTTATCTGGCTGATACGTCGGTTAGGCAGGTAGCCGAGTAAGCGGCCGATTGTGTTTTTCTTTTGCGGTCACGCCGCCGTCGGATAGGTGGACCCCGACGGTTCCTTTGCTGCTGCGTCTCCCTCTCCTTGTTTGCCCCCTACATCAAAAAGAAGCAGCTCTCCAACGTCAACGCACGTGCCGGCATAGCGCGCTGACGTGTAAAAGGCTTTCGATGTGCAGCCTCCCCCTTTCACCGCGCACGCCTATTTCCGCCTCGTTTTCGGTTTCCCGCGCTTTCTCCCTTTGCCCTCCGCCACGATTGCACGGACTTGGCTACTTTAGGGGAAATATTTTCCAGCCGACGCTTCTGCGACCCCTAGAAAGGGCACGCGCGCGCGTGTGTTCGACGCGGTCAGCGCGGCGTCTTTTCGTGGCGTCGCGCCAGTCGACCGGAGTTTCCCGCTCCGCCAGGGTCACACGCTGGACCTGTATGTGAAATTCTCTTCACACTGCCTATTCCATCGCAGCGATCAATGCTTTGTGTGCGCTAAAGCACAGCGCGGCGGTTTCTTGTAACGCGACGGTGCAACGCAAACTCTCCACTATTTTTAGCACAAGGGGCGAGACCCGCAGCCGTTCACTCGCGCGTGAAAGCCGAGGACATGCGTACAACCTTGTTTCACATCCCTGGAAGGTAATCTGCGACAACGCTCAGGACCAGCTGCATACCGCGCGGCCAAGGTCGGGGCAGTGTAAACCCGCACGCAATCTCAGCAAGTGTCACCTCATTTCAGACATCCCCCCGCCAGAACTCGCGGATGTAATCACAAACACGTTCTACCTATCAGCCGAGAATAGGACATCCATCCATCGACCCATACCCCGACACGTTTGCACGTGACGACTCCGAAAACAACTCGCCTTTCAGCATGCTGCACGCGGCACTCGTCAACTGGAACGTAGCATGACTTCGCGCAGGGACAAGATCAGTCTGAATGTTGTGGAATATGCACAGCCTGCCTAAAGGATACAATAAACCATGCATGTGCGAACAGCGGGTATCACTCGTTCGTGCAACGCAAGAGGAGAATCACACCCACAACACACGCTTAGACCCATATTCATGTATGTCACTCTCAAGAAAACTGGATTGCTCTCATACGCCTGGAGCGGTACCTGACAGAAAAAAATATCGGTGGCTTCCATACTCGCTGGTTTACGTAAGCACGTCAGCTCTCACGGCGTTGCAAAACGAATCGACGAAAAAGCCTCGCTATTAATGCGTTCGTTGGCATTACAGGCCCCATCGTCCTTCTCCCTCTGAACATTTAGGGGAGCGGAGGGGGAGCCCGAAAGGCGGCTGCCACGGAAGAACCCCCCTCCCCCCAAAAGAAAGAAGAAACGAAGAAAGAAATGACTTTGTAAAATTAAAAATGGCTAAGAATGACTCAACAGCAATTAAAATTATGAGGAATGACTAAGAAAAAATTAATATGACCAAGAATGACCCAGAAAAATTACTAAGAACATAAAATAATGACTACAAAGAAAATTACTAAAAAGAACGAAGAGGTTTCGCGAGCGGTTAAAGGCAAACTACGGGGTTTTTTTTTATATTTTGAGTTAATAATCACATCACATTCCTTACAGTCCCCTCGCCACGGCACAAAAAGAAAAATGTTTTTCAATATACCAAATAGAAGTAGTATCTAAAAAGGTCTAAAACGAGGAAAACCGAAACTGAGTTTTGAGAAAACAATGACGTCACGGCGGCCCGTCCTATGGCGTCATGGGTACTGTCGCAAAACATATTGTTTGCACGTTGACGGGCTAAACTGGCGACTGTAAGTAAGAGCTTGGGTTACTATTTATCTGAAATGAGCAAAAGCCAGCTCGAAATTTTGTCCTTCAGAGTAGTAGTAGTAGTAGTAGTGGCTTCATTATGACATTTCATATGGAAGGTAAAAGAATGTTTGCTGCCCCGGCATCTGCTATTGCCGCTGGAGGCACCTGAGTTGGGGCAGCGGAAATAAAGGATAGCAGGCAGTATGTAGAAGTGAAAGAAAAGGGGTGAGGGGATAGTAGAAAGGACAGGAGGAGACCTTCAGAGAACACAGAACGAATATCGACGGCGGTCACCACACGTAAGGTTGCCTGTACAAGTCTCCCCGATTGAGGTCACGAAATGAGAAATTTTTAAATTAATTTGCGCTGCACGAAAACACCGCCCCGCTGCCAAACTTGGTACAAAGGGCCAGAAAACTGCGGAGTACGTGCCATGAAAGTTTCAGTAAAATGAGAGGAGGTAGAAAAAACGCCGGTGTTGCCCTTTAAGATAGCATTCTGGCAATTAGGCAAAGTTCACCCACAAAAATCGCAGCAGCACAAATCCCTGCATAGTGCACAAAGTTTTCTAATGCTCACACATTGTAAACGCGTAATGCAATTAAGCATCCCTTATTTTATTTTTTATTTTTTTGCTCAACTTACAAGTAGAGCGCAAGTCAACATTAAAAAAGCTTTTAATAACGTCACTCGTGAATCTCGTCCAACGTCTTTCAGATAAATTCGACTAGATTCCTGCTGCTCCCTCGAACTCTATCATTTTTTAATCATATCCTACGTTTTAATTATATCACTTCAAGCAGTTTTTTTTTTATTTTTTACAGCGCGAGCTTTCTTTGGAAGTTCTGCCGCCTAAATGACGCCGTCAACATCGAGTGTCCGCGATCGTGTCACCAATTCATGGATTTATACCAGCCCCGATCCGTGACGTAAGCAAGGTGCGGTGGCGCTTCTGTCGCCGTGTAGGAACGCCCCGTAGAAATACATGTAAATCAAAATTTTCAAAGTAGTTTTCTGATTTCACAGCGCAGCTCTGAAGTCGTTCCTTCGTTAACAAAAGCCGAGTACATCCTATAACGCAATATCCAGGTATGGAACGTCATTTGAAAGCCAATGTATACTTAAAACACCACAATATGTGCGCGCCGGAGTTACCCCTGATAAGGAAAGGGGAGGGGAAGAGGGGGGGGGGGGGGGGGGGGGCACCGGGCGGAAGCGCGGCCGTTAGAATATGTGTAACCAAAACTTTCCAAGCTTATTTTCTCATTTCCCAGTGTGCGTATGAAGAAAGCCACTCGTTAACCATTGGCAGGCGCTCAAAAAGGGTATGAAAACGTATGCAACACCATTTGGAAGCTGAAATCTTTGTAGAACGTCACGATAAATGTACGTTGTGATGCCCAACATAACCTCGAAACGTCTGGGAGCGCTTCAGCTGGGTGTCTATCCGAATCGCACAAGCGTCTCGTGTAGGCCGATATGCTGCCGCGTGCGCTGAATTTGCTCGCAAATAAAGTCGTTCAATCTAGACAGTTTATACACAGCTCTACATGGAAGAGAGGGCAACTTCTAAACAGTTCGCAGTTCTATCTCCCAAAACACGCCCATAAAAAAAAATGAGACTGTGCAGCAGGCATTTGACTCTTACATTCAGGACATGCAGAGAACGCACAATCCTGCAATACGCGAAGAATGAGAGAAGTGGAAAGTGAAAAAGGAGCGACAGCCTCCATTTCTGCTTTCATTTCTTATACTGACAAATCTCAAAGGGAAGGCTACTTGGGTAAAAGTGGTGCAAATCCTCACTGGAGCAACGAGCGAAGGTACCGGGCAGAAGAATAAATCTGAAACCGCCATATTAAGACAATAAAGATGATGAGGCTAGAGGAAGAAAAAATTGGGACACAGCTTAATGTTACGTGCGGAAGGCACAACTCCTCAGAAAGAGGACCCCCCCCTTCGTGAAAAAATATCCTGGCTGCGTACCTGCATCGGGAAAATAACTCGCGCAGTCATCTAACACGTTTAAAGCCTTCCGCGCGAAAGGGGTGCCACTCAAAAGTGTGTGCGCGACTTGGTCTCTCCTCGTGCGGAACATAAGGCTACACGAAATGTCGTTGGCGCAACAGTGGTTTCCATCCACGGTATAGGAATGATTAAACGTCTGTGACTATGGAGCGATGGGCTAGTTGGCATTGCATGCCGGAAAAAACAACACTTTAGGATGGAAAGCGCAGGCACGAACAGCGCAGTGTTTGTGCAAACGGCGTCGTCGTACGTTGAAACCCTAGCATTCTCCTGTTGCCCGAAGAGTGTGCTGCCCAGGTGGAGCTGAGCACACATGGGTCCCAGACAGAGGCCGGTCTCGACGTTGCTCCATATGCGGTCATGAGAACACGATGGACGTGGGAGTGGGCGCACTAGGGGGGGAGCAGTGACGTTCCGTGTTGTAACCAATAATTCCCTTGATTACATCCATAAGTCTCTATTTCTGGCCTTCTTTCCCTGCAGCGGCTTGGAAAAGACCAACAGTCTGGAAAAAGCGCAAAAGTTCCGGCGGCTGATGAAATTCCCTACAAACTCGTGAACATCATTTTCGCCAAATTTTACACCTAATATACACTGGAAACGAGAAGATTCCCCGATAGAACATCACTACGCGGGGATGAAGGCGAGAGCGATAGAGCTAACGCTGTATTTTTTTTCGTCATTAAAGAAAGATACCTTCAAAGTAGGAGGCTTACTTCCATCCATATATACTCATTATCACCAACGGCGCACCACCACTAGCAAACAATAAAATCTGTGAGCAAGAAGCCACCGCCCTTTCACTAAAGGTCGCCCCTGGTAGCCAGGCAGTGATAATTTTCTATAGACATTTTTCACGACAGGCGCCAAGATAGAGTTATAGACAGAAGCGTTTTGCATCCCATGGAAACCACACCGGGCGCTGCATCAGCGCTGTGAAACCGTAAGATAATTTATCAGTTCAGACTTCTTTGTATGCAAAACAGTAGTGTAGTCCCGACCCGCGCACACTTTCGCATTTTTCCCTGGACGATATGATGCCGTAACGGCTCAAGCATCAAGCTTGCAGCGTCGGTTTTATGACGGGTAGCATGTCACTTCGCAGTGGCTAAGACAATATGTTACTGCTCCATTGCAGGCTTCCAGGCACTCGTGCAAGCCTCCCCCCCCCCCCCCTTCCCCTCAGACCCTATCCCTTTAGGTGCACCTGCTGGACCACTTGGCCAAAGATGACCCCATAATTCTCGTGCATTGTTGCGCTTACGAAGGAACTGGGACACAATCAGGGACGACACAGAACAGATGTGCGCAAACTATCAACTGCAAGTTTATTTCTGAGTGCATGTATATATAGGCATTGTCAAGACAAAAACAAAAACAAAAACAAATCCGTGATCACATCTTCATGGCAAGATATCTTTTAACGTCCTGTCCAGCAGTAAAAAAAAACATGCATTATCTTTCTGACTTAGCTGTTTGTTTTTATTTTTCCAAAAATTCTTTTTCCTGATTTGAGAGCTCGATAGAAGGCACGCTTACACATGGCCCTTCTTTTCCTGATTGTATGCAGTATGCTTCCCAAAGTTCCCTGATTAGCTTCTCTCTTGAACCGAGCAGTATTGCTGTCTGCTTAAAGTGAGGTGTGCAATTTTTGCATCTGGCGCAATGCGCTGCCAGATTTCCCGGTGAGTTGACAAGACTGCAGTTGCGCCTATGTTCTCTGAGCCTCTCATTGAGGCACCTACTGGTCTGGCCAACGTACGTTTGCCCGCATGATAGCGGTATCTTATATCTTATAGCGGTATCTTATATCTTATAGAACATAGGCGCAACTGCAGTCTTGTCAACTCACCGGGAAATCTGGCAGCGCATTGCGCCAGATGCAAAAATTGCACACCTCACTTTAAGCAGACAGCAATACTGCTCGGTTCAAGAGAGAAGCTAATCAGGGAACTTTGGGAAGCATACTGCATACAATCAGGAAAAGAAGGGCCATGTGTAAGCGTGCCTTCTATCGAGCTCTCAAATCAGGAAAAAGAATTTTTGGAAAAATAAAAACAAACAGCTAAGTCAGAAAGATAATGCATGTTTTTTTTTACTGCTGGACAGGACGTTAAAAGATATCTTGCCATGAAGATGTGATCACGGATTTGTTTTTGTTTTTGTCTTGACAATGCCTATATATACATGCACTCAGAAATAAACTTGCAGTTGATAGTTTGCGCACATCTGTTCTGTGTCGTCCCTGATTGTGTCCCAGTTCCTTCGTAAGCGCAACAATGCACGAGAATAACAACCACCAACTAGCCCAATTTGAAACTCTCCTAATGACCCCATAACATGAACATGGCCCGGCTGGGTAACTTCCTCAATGGCCAGGAGGACGTGAGAGCTTTCGACCACACTATACTACACTCACAATAAAGAAACTTTCTCAAATAGCTGTGCCGATTTCAGCGGGTGTTAAATATGACTGTAAACAGACGCTAAACCCTCACGTGCTAAATCATAGCACAATTTACCCCTCCTTCCATCATATATCACACCCTATAAAGCGTTTTAGTAATGGCGTTAACGCGCAACAGTCAACTCGAGCTCTGTTTATTACATTTTGAGAGAGTACGAACGTGAATATTCTGTTCAACACATACTATACGTATAGTGCCCAGCCGCAGCCCTGCGCGCTTCCACGGAGGCTGAGTAGACCCAACAGAAGTGCTGTTCATACCAGTGACAACGCAACTTTAGCGCGAACTTCATAAAGCGTTTCCCCGTTCCGCGCTCTCAGAGAACAAATTAAGAAAAGAAGAAAGCGTTGAATTAGAGACCCAACATTTAATTTTGGATAGCAATGACAGCTGAGCACCGCCGCTGTTTAACTGTCTTCACAGCCACGAATGAAGCCTCCAGCAGAAAATTATGCCTATGAGGTGAACGAGCATATTGGTACTCTAGAACCCTCAGCGCATTGCCGGTATACCATCTCGCCGTGAGAGCATAAAAGCCTTGCGCGCACCCAGAGCCACGCTTCCATGGGCCGCGCCATCACTTGCGACGTTCTTGACGCCCTCTTAGGCCATCAGTGAAGTCGTTTTTGAGGCCACATTGGCAACGAAAGAGGCATATTTAATAATGTCACATGAAAAATAGCACAGGCACGAGTTCCAAACGACAACAAGAAGGCGCACGCACACACACACACCACCCGAGCGGGCGAGAGAGGAGCAACACGGGGCGCCCCAGAGGAGAGGCTGGCACGGGGCCAGTTTACTGAGCTCAGCGTGTCACCAGGGAGTTCGAGGTGAGCAGAGCGGGTATGACAACGGGGATGCCCCCGTCGAGGCTTGTGGCCGCGGCCAGCGGCTGCAGCGCGGCCGCGCTCACGATGGGCGTCACAGTGGCGTTGACCACGGTGGCGTTGGGCAGCGCCACGGGCGCCGTGGAGCGCTTCACTTCGGCGTCCACGGCAAAGTAGCCTGCCACGCCCACGGTGAGTGCGCACAGGAGAATGTACAGCTTCATGTCAGTGCACACGAGGTTGCTGTAGCCCAGCGAAGCGATGGCGCCCACGGACCGCCACAGGTGGCAGCTGGCGAACGCCGCCTCCGGGTTCTGCCAGAAGGCCACCGCGTAGAAGGCTGCGGCGCAAGGACAGCTGCACTCGCTCAGCATGCCACAGCACTGCGCCTCTGGCTGGTCAGGCTTCGCATCTTAGCACAACAACGCGTGCGTGGCCATGCCGAGATTGCAAAGAACCAACAGATGCTGGACTTTTCTCTGCATATACAGCTTACCCTCGTTAGTAACCCAAACATAGCGCCGCCTTCGTGAAAGGGCATGCAACTAAAGAAGTTAGACACGCCCCAAGCTTACAGATGATGTTTGTTGTCCAGGCAGCGTCGGCAATACCCCAGACACCCGAGGCGACAAGCAGAACGAGGAGGAGGTAGCCGGTGTCGTAGCTCAGCATGAGGATGATCATGGCCACGTTCACGACGGCGCCGAGCAGGACCATCTGCGACCGGCCGGTCAGGTTCAGCAGCCAGCCGAAGCTGAGCGAGAACAGCGCTCCAGACACGCCCAGGCTCACCAGGAACAGCCCCACGTAGTGGACGCCCCATGTGCAAGTGATGTACGCCTGCGCCCGCAAACACTACAATGACCGCCGGAAAACCAACGCTTCGCTCTTTTTTTTTTTTTCACTCTCAAAAGGAGCCGTCCAAATAACGTGATGAATGAAAAAAATAGAAATCAACTGGCAATAACGCTCAGAATGAAGACCGTGATTTGCAAAGCCGCGTTTAGATGTTGCTAATTATGCATACACAGAGCTGAATACTAAAGCTTGATTTCAACCTAGTATTATTGGATGGGCTTTTAAACACGACAAAACCGTAATTGCTGTGATGAATTTCCCCCATATTTCTCTTAAAAGTAATTCTATGCCCAGATAGCAAATAAACGCCCGCGCGAAAATTTCTACTAGTGCAATAAATCTGCAAGCAAGCTTCGCGGACAGCTATTGTTACACAGCCTACGATTACACTAGTTATCTAGTCCACTCTGTATAAAATCTGATGCCGGTTAAGTCCAAGAATGCCAAAAATGTCGCGTGCTTAACGGACCAATAATTTGGCACACTGCCTTCGGTTAACGCTGCGCGCACTGGCCTCCTGTCTGCGATTGCTCTATTATCTCAACAACAAACAATTTGTCTGTGTGCAGTTTTCATGCGATTAGTTGACGAGTGCTAAATAAATAACACTTGTATGTGATGTGTGCTCAATGGGCCTGACTCTATGAAGTTATGCAAAGTGCTACCGCTGCTTCCTGTGTAGCTCAGCACCAGGGGGTGTTTCACTTAAGAAGTGCTCTGTGCGCGGGGCTTCCTAAGTTGCCTGTCAAAAATTTCACGCGAAGCCAGTCAGGAAGCGTTCATCTTAAGTTTCCCAGTGCGCTCACTCTTGCGATATAAACTGAGCAAAAAGGCTGCAACCAGTTTTTAAAAGAATCATGCTACCGCTACCCTACAGAAGAGACTTCGTGCGACAGTGGTGTGACAAGTGCGAACAGTACTGCACTAGCCACCCCGCCCCGCCTGGCACATCATCGGCCCACCGACCTTAGCGAAGTCGTCAGCAATGAATGAGATCTCCAGTCCACTGAAGATAGTCAAAGGGATGATGAATATCTGGTAGGGGTTCTTCATGTGTCTCATGGTAAGCATGAGCAGATGGAGGGACGCCCTGTCTTGGCGTTGCACCTTGCGCTCTATCGGGTCGAGCAGCAGGAAGACGATCAGCGCGGCGATCCAGCCAAAGGCCGTGTACACCACGCACAGCTGGAAGCGGCTGGTCACCGACGGGGCCGTGATGTTCGCAGGCAGCGCCGACTGCGGACAGAAGTTGACACCACAGGTGGCACGCTTGTCGCTGCTGGCCTCTTGGCTGACAACGGAGCCGTCTGTGGCGCTGCTGGCCCCGAGGACCACGTACGAGAGCAAGTTGCCGAACACTTGTGACAGCTGGCCGAACATGAGGAAGACGCCGAAAAAGCGGCCCAGGGCCACATCGGCGCTCTGGCGGTGTAGACCGGCGTACTGGGTGGCAAGCTCGGCCACATAGGCGCTGTTGGCAGTGCACAGGGGCCCTGCCCCGAAGCCGAGCACGAACGACGTGGGCAGCACGGTCACCCAGTGCGGGTAGAAGTTGGCGATGAAGTAAGGCGTGTAGAGCAGAGTGCACGCTCCGATGGTGACCTTGAGGCCGGCCACGCTGATGAAGAAGGGTGCCAGGAAGAGGCACGACAGTACGAACGAGGAAGAGATGGCGCTCAGCGACACGGTGCCCAGACCGCTCTCGACGTTGAGCACGCTCGTCTGCAGGTGGCTCAGAGACAGAAAGGCCGAGTTGACGAGGAAAGAACAGGCGCTCACCACGAGCAGATTTCGGCGCAGCCGCTGCTTGCGCTGCCGCGGGTCCCAGCTCTGTCCATCAGGTGGTGACAAGACACCCGCGCTGCCTCGCGGCTCAGGAAGGGCAGCCCCTGGGCTGCTCGCCTGCATGCCGTCGACCCCGTCAGGCTAGCCTGACGCCAGACACGACATGGCACGCGCTCCGCGCCTCCGGATCTTGTAGGCAGGTCTGTGCTGGACGTTACGCGGCAGCATGACGCTTGCTGCGGGCGCTCACTAAAATGGGAAAACCATGACCCGCGCGAACTTTCCACGCCGCCTTTGCGGAACCGTGGCCCTCAGCTTCTCCCAACGCCCACCATGATCTTTCGGTGGGCCCCACGGCGTACGCGATGCACAAATTCGAAGCGGAGGTGAAACACCATGAACGGCGAACGCGCGCCTTCATCCGCATCTTCCTCTTTCTCTGCACATTAATGCGCTCTCTTTTAGACGTGTGGGGGCAGAGCTTTCCATGCGCGTCTCGCCTCAGCGTGTGTTTCTACAATGACTCGCAAAAGACAGTCAATTGTTTGGTTGGTTTATTGTTTGGTTGGTAATTGTTTGGTTGGTTGGTTTGGTTGGGGTTTAACGTCCCAAAGCGACTAAGGCTATGAGAGACGCCGTAGTGGAGGGCTCCGGAAATTTTTTTCGACCACCTGGGGTTCTTTAACGTGCATTGACATCACACAGTACACGGGCGTCTAGAATTACTCCTCCAAAGAAATTCAGGCACCGCAGCCGAAACTGAACCGACGTCTCTTGGGTCAGCAGCCGAGCACCATAACCACTGAGCCACCGCGGCGGCAGTCAATTGTTTATCCTATGCATAGACGACACTACGGCCTAAAAGGAGGACAGAAGTGTCTAAGGGCAGCTATGTTGCTTCAGAACTCCGAACCAGGATGGTATCATAGTGACTACAGAATAGCCCCGAAGGTCTGGGTTAGGGGGTCGTACCACTCATCAAGGATTTGAGCTTGGTCTTTGTGTCAGTCATTGATACTCCGATGACTGCAGGTAACAAACCGCTAGTGCTTGTATTCCACAAGGAGCACGGTGCTACTGGAGAGGCCACGGTGCCGGCCTATACGCCTTGCGAAGATGATGGAGTGTTGGCATGGAAAGTGTACGTTTTGAGCGTGTTGACGCGCACGCAAGCACGTATATGCCTTCCGTTTTCACTGTTTTGTGTAGTGAAAGAATGTTTGTTGAGTATACAGAGACGCCCCTTCAGGTATCGCCTTCATAAAAGCGATCTGCATCGGCGTAGTCATCAACTAAGAAAAATTGCTCCTCAGCTGATATGAAGCCCCTCCCTCTCCTCTCGTCACTCCTATTGATCCGGAAGCTATGCATCTGCGTCAGCACTACGATACACTCGTGATTCTTCACCCAGGAACTGTGCATATCATTTTTTTGCTGGCATGTGTAAGCCTATTACAGCCGGTTTTGGCGCGCGACTGGCCGCTTTCACTACGCCTCCTTAATTTCTATGTCCCTCTGCCACCGTGGGCACCTGTCATGAGGCTGCTGTAACGATGAAAGAATCGCGCCAATTGCTACCATCTTCCCGCTGTGACGTGTAACGGGTAGGGATGACGTTAAAGAGCACGAACTGAGGGTGCGGAACCGACGCCGGAAATGGTAACAAATATTCGGAGCGAAATTGGCCCTCTGCTGTACCCGGAGTAGCTACAGTAATTGACCGGAAAAACTGAAACAGTGGCACTTATTTGTGGTCTATCGACAGCTAGTCTTTGAAGTGTATCGACAGCCATGGTATTCCGGATCATGTTGGCATGTTTGGAAGACGGACAACAAATCAAAAAGGAGTAAGTGACGTTGCAGAAACAGCCAGCATCGGGCGATACGCGAAGATCACGTTCAACCATTTATCTATGTGGTGTCATGTAGCCAGGTGGTGTCATGTAGCCAGGTGGTGCCATGTAGCAGGATGACGATGTTCCAATACACAAATCAAGATTAGCGGAAGAATGGTCTGACGAGCATGAAGGTAAAGTAGGACATTTTTTATACCCTGTGCAGTCGCCTGACCTTATCATTACTAAGGAAGTTTGGAGTACCTTGGAGCAGAGAAGGAGGAAACACTTCCTTTTACCAGTGTCTCCTGGCAGCTGTTTTGCAATACTGGCTCAAAATCATGTTCGCTAATTGTATTTGTCCTTCCCAAAGCCAACTGATGCTGTAGTAGCCACCAAAGGAGGTGAGACATGGTGCTAGTAAGTGATTGCGTATTCAAGTCTATATGTTCCTATTTCGCTGTCCACCCCACTTGGTTATCATCAGGTCGTCTGAAGGCTGAGCGGGCTTATTTACCGTGTTCAAAAATGGATTCCTCCAATCCACCTCCAGCACAACACAAAATCACCAGGCTGGCACTGTCCAAACGTAGTGGTACATAAGGGCATGACTACCCCTTTCAACTTTACCCTTCCCGGATGAACAGGTCTCTCTTCAGAGTCTTCTGGAGGAAGCACCAGTCGCATTTAAATATGGCGGAGATCATGACACACTGATTGCAAGTGATTGCAGATTGTCGATGGCTTCAGGATTTGATCCTCATCGCCATTGTAACATCTACATAGAGTTTATATTGCCGGGAATCCTTGTAGTGTTTGTTCATTCTTCAAAGCTGCCGGCGCGCCACTTTATCGCTTTGTCTGTGATGCAAGACACGACCAGATTTATTTCGATTGATCGCATCCAGGCGGAGCCGATTTTACGTTGTTCCAGAATGTTCTAGTAATTTTACACGCTTTAGCTTGAAAGTTCGCTATCAGCTTTAAAGTGAACATGGCCAAGGGCGGCGGGCATATTCTATTCGACGACCGCCGAGCACGCTTGTTGCAACGCCGCCGCCGACTCATTCAGTTCTTTGCGGGCGCAAGTCAGCCCAAATAAATAGTTTTGTTTGGAAGCCATTTTCGCTGTCTTCCTTCTCTCCGGACTGCAGTCACCATTACGAGGCATCTAGGGAAGGTGCTAACGGATGTCCCTGTCGCCCTCACCCCCTGGGAGCCGCCAAAGCAGCCCGAGCCGTCTCGAAGAAGCAGATCACGAGAAAGCCGCAGAAGCCGTCCCAACCGAAGACGAAGTGCGAAGCAGCCATCGTCTCCATAAGCGTTCACCTGAATACGGACTACTACCGGACCGCACGCGAGCAAAGAAGGACTCCTCAATTCCGACGTCAACCTTGGCTACGACGCCAGCCCCCATTATTTTGCACCAGCCCCGACTGCCGCCCATGTTCAACGGTTCACCGGGCGAGGACCCTGAAGAATGGCTGGCACAGTTTGACCGTGTCGCCATATTCAAATGCCGCCGTGGTGGCTCAGCGGTTATGGTGCTCGGCTGCTGACCCGAAAGACGCGGGTTCGATCCCGGCCGCGGCGGCTGGAATTTCTTTGGAGGAGAAATTCTAGAGGCCCGTGTACTGTGCGATGTCATTGCAGGTTAAAGAACCCCAGGTGGTCGAAATTTCCGGAGCCCTTCACTACGGCGTCTCTCATAGCCTCAGTCGCTTTGGGACGTTAAACCCCATAAACCAAACCAAACCAGCCATATTCAACAGTTGGAATAACCAGACTAAAGCAAGCCACGTTTTCTTCGCCCTGGAAGGATCAGCCAGAATTTGGTTCGAACACCATGAAGCTTCTCTGGCGACGTGGGAATCATTCCAGCGGGAGTCCGTGGAGGCATTCACAAGCATCATCAGGAAAGAAAGAGCCCAGCTGCTTTTACAGTCACTCATCCAGCACCCTAATTAGACAGCGACCGCGTACGTAGAAGACATGAAGCGCCTTTTTTTACGTGTCAATCCTGATATGACAGAAGAGAAGGTGTAGCTTTTGATGCGTGGTGCTAAAGTGGCACTTTTCGGTGTTATGACCCGCAATCCACCGAAGACGGTCGCTGAATTCACTAGCGAAGCAGCCACCATTGAGAAAACCTTGGAAGCACGAGCCCGCCGTTTCCCTCGACAGCTCCGAGGGACCTCGACAACAATCTCGGATGGCACAGTATTCGGAGGCAACCTGCGGGATGTGATCCGCGAAATTGTACGAGAGGAGCTGCATCGGCTGTTACCATCTTCCAACCAGCCTCAAGTAGCGACCCTTGAGGAAATCGTCCGCGAAGAAGTTCAGAATGCACTTTGCTCCCCGTCATCGACTCCTCAAGCTGAAGCTCCAGCCTTGGCCTACGCCGCTGCAGTACCTGCAAGTCTGCACGAAGAAGTTCTTCAGGCTTCACACGACGAGCCCACAGGTGGACATCTCGGGTTTTCTCCCACCCTCCGCCGCATTCAAGACATTACTGGCCCCGACTGTCTGCCAATGTTGCACATTATGTGAAAACCTGCCGAGATTGTCAGCGACGAAAGACCCCTCCAACCCGACCAGCAGGATTTCTGAATCCCATTGAACCCCCCTCAAGACCCTTTCAGCAGACCGGCATGAATTTGCTTGGCCCTTTCCCGAAGTCAACATCTGGAAACAAGTGGATCATTATAGCGACCGACTGCCTGACCCGCTACGCCGAGGTGAAAGCCCTACCGAACGGAACAGCAGCAGAAGTCGCCAAATTTTTCGTGGAGTGCATTCTTCTGCGACACGGCGCCCCCGATGTGCTCATCACGGACAGAGGAACAGCATTCACAGCGGAACTGACGCAAGCCATCCTGCGTTATGGCCAAACCAGCCACCGGAGGACAACTGCATACCATCCGCAGACCAACGGACTGATCGAGTGACTGAACAAAACCATTGCCGATATGCTCGCCATGTATGTCGATGCCAAACACAAGTCCTGGGACGTCATCCTGCCTTACACCGTCTTCGCCTACAACACCGCAGTGCAGGAGACCACACAGTTGACGCCTTTAGGAGAGTCCATGGCAGGGAGGCCACGACCACGCTAGATGCCATGCCGCCCAACGTTACCGAAGAAGATAATGACGACGTCGCCGCTTACCTCCAACGCGCAGAAGTAGCCCGAATACTTGCCCGATTACGGATCAAAGACCGGCAGCGGAACGACGCCAGACGCTACAACATTACGAAGACGCAACGCGGAATACAAGCCAGAAGACAATCTGGGTTTGGACGCCCATTCGCCGCCGCGGATTGAGTGAAAAACCTTTGCTCCGCTATTTAGGCCCATACAAAGTTATTCGCCGACTAGATGAACTGGACTATGAAGTCATCCTTGACGAAATGACTGCATCCCAGCGACGCCGCGTCCGACCAGAAGTTGTCTATGTCGTCCTTCTAAAGCCCTATTATGCGCGCTAAAGGACGCTGTGTTTCCACACTCGGTGTTTATTTTTGCGCAATCCATTTTATTTGTTTGTAGTCTCCTTATATTTTAAAGCGTTGGGTCGGTGCTTCCTTGAGAGGGGAGTAACGGCGCGAATCCTTGTAGTGTGTTTTTTTTTTCATGCTTCAAAGCTGCCGGCACGCCGCTTTATCACTTTCTCTGTGATGCTGCAAGACGCCACCAGATTTATCTCGATAGATCGCATCCAGGCGGAGCCGATTCTGCGTTGTTCCAGAATGTTCTAGTAACTTTACATGCTTTATCTCGAAAGCTCGCTATCAGCTTTAAATTGTACACGGCCGAGAGCGGCGGGCATTCTGTTCGGCGACCGCCGAGCACGCTTGTTGCTACGCCGCCGCCGACTCGTTCAGTTCTTTGTGGGCACAAGTCAGCCCAAATAAAGAGTTTTGTTTAGACGCCATCTTTCGCTGTCTTCCCGCTCTCCGGACTGCAGTCACCACTACGTGACAGTATCGCAGATTACGTTAGCAAGTAGGTTCGACTACTTGGCCACGTTCGCCTTGTTCCTTCTCGATGCACACATCTTAGCATGTGATAGTACCGCCCAGTTCGGTATTGAGACCCAACGAAATCAAAACACAGCACTACAGCATCCCAGCATCTTAATTCCGCCAAATGGATTTCATGGGATGGATGTGGATAGTGTATATAGCGCCCGCGTCTCTTGTCAACGGCGCTCGAGTGCGCGTGCCGAAATCATTCAGCAATGCCAGACCAACCTGAGGCCAAGCACTATAACCTCACCGCATTACCGGAGCAAAGCGGGACTGTAACCTGTTGCTACCACCATTCTGCTTTACTATGCGCTGCGGAAAACTGTGTGGATAAAAATACCATGCCAAAATTTGATTTTCACGAGATTTAGGATGAAACTGCGATAAGGTGCTGCAGGGGCAAGCGTCGTCCGCTGGGCTGTTATACTTAGTGCGAACAACCTCTGCAATTCATCGCTATCATTCGCTATCGCGCAGCGGTATGCCATGCTGTTACGCCCACTTGATTTCACCCGGCCGCCCATACAGTGCGGAGTCTTACCTTGAAACAAGCACGCGCAGTTGCGATAAATAGCCAATAATATCCCAGGAAAGAGTTGCAGTTGTATTGAATAAAAAATAACCGCTACGCTCGCGACCGTGTTCTCTGCGATGTTATTGCACGTAAAGAACCCCAGGTGGTCCAAATCAATCCGTAGTCTTCCACTACGGCATCGTAGCCGATGTGTCGCTTATGGACGTCAACTCTTACAAACTGTAAAATCAATAATTTACTACTCTCTGATATGCTGCGTAACTCGCGAAATCCAGCAAGAGCACGTGTAGACGCTTAGTTTCTAAAGCTCTCCCCTTTCACCCATTATTTGATTCCTTCATTTACGGTATACGATCCGCGTGTTCACCCACAGTAAGACTGCTTCCGCGCCTTTCCTTTTAATGCGAAAACCTTACTAGTCCCATTACGAGGAAAACTCGCCGCGGTGGCTCAGTGGTTTACGGCGCTCGGATGCTGACCCGGAACACGCCGGTTCGATCCCGGCCGCGGCGGCCGAATTTCGATGAAGGCGAAATTCTAGAGGCCCGTGGGCTGTGCGATGTCAGTGCACGTTAAAGAACCCCAGGTGGTCGAAATTTCCGGAGCCCTTCACTACGGCGTCCCTCATAGCCTCAGTTGCTTCTGGACGTTAAACCCTAATAAACCAAACCAAACCATTACGAGAAAAGCCGGCGGCATGTGTTAGTATGTTAGGGTGTGTACTCGCAGATGGTACAGAAAATCACAGCGATGGCAGGAAAAATAGGTTGACGTCATCAAGCAGCCGTATGACGCAGGCGTAATTGTGACTTAATCAACGCCTGCAAGCTTATCAGCACATAATTTGGGCACTACAGCACAAAACGAGATGAGGCCGTCTAGTTTTGTGCTGATAACGCCCAACAGATTACCAATCAGCCCAATTCCTTGCACTGTTAAGTTATTAGCGCAGTTTCATAAGGCTAATGCGCTATCTCACAAAGAAAGACACATTCATAATGATGAAAAATTAGCACACCTGGTGACGAAATACTAGACCAAACAGGTTGCATAAAAACTGATTTCCCTCAAGGCCACAGCACTGTAACTATGTCTTGCAGTGGGTGTGCCACACCATGCCTGCCGTTTGCAAGCAGACGCTCTGGGAAAAATTCTGTTTTACAAGAAGAGGAAAGGCGCAGTAATTGTCATGGAGGTCACCTGAACCATGCCGTAAGGGAACTGATGCCTTCGCCCAACAAGCCATGTGTGACCAAGGGACTAGTGCACTGCACGGGCTCGGGCCGGCCCGAAAGGCCGGGCCGTGAAAGATCTGTTTTGCCGGGCCTGGGCCGGGCCCGGGCCTGAAGTTGCGGGCCCGGGCCGGGCTTAAAGCTGCGGACCCTAGTGGGGCTTGGGTCCGTACAGAAACGGCTGGTGTCCGACTATTCATTCACTATTGCAGAGTGAAGTACACGACTGCGACATTGGAGCAGCGACACTGATGAGCTATGGGTAGAGACCGGATTTTAGGCAAATGCCTATTTTTTTCAACGCTTCGTAGGCGCACCATTTTTACATATGAGCACGAATTAGGTATTGACAATATGTTTAATACTCTTTTTATAGTGCCTATAAATGCCTATTTTGGGTGTCAGTGCCTATAAATGCCTATTTCCGACGTCGGTGCCTAAAGGTACCCTATTTTACAGAAAAGGTGCGTGAAACACGCTGTGGTTTTGCTTTCAGATTCTGTTTGCTTTCGAATCCATTTCGGTTTTGAGTAGAACACACACGTGGCAACATCAGATGACTTCGTCAGTTGGCTCTGGTGAACACTGCACCTACGCCGGCTGTGTACAGAATACCAACCACGTCAGCCGAAAATATCGAAGCAACCTTTTTCCTATTTTCTGCCGTTTTATCGTGGCAGCTTGTTGATGACTTTGGCTGTTAAAGTGGTAGTTGACCAGATGGCACCACATTTCGGAAAGTATACGGACTAAGTTATAGGTTCGTCCAAACAATTCCCAGTTGGTTCCAATTGAAACCATCTGTAAACTGTTCCATAAACCTGTCTGTAAACTGTTCCATAAAATTTCCACCTGGGTAACCTGCCTTATTTTCGTTCCTTGTGCCCCAGCCGCATGCCATCTTCATCAAATGGCATTTGGCGGTAATCTTGTTGGAGCAGGCCACACTAGGCAGCTGGCAGTCGTGCGTGCATACGAAAACGCATTCGTGCACTCAAACCATAGAGCAAATGACTGAAACAATGTTTATTTAATGCTTGCATGAAGGCCACTCTTCCGGCGTCGCTCCCGCGCCATATTCCCTCGATCCTTAAATCGAACCTTAAACCGTCATAAGCAGTTTCTCAGGTGATGAAAGTGCTCTAGTCAGGAGAGCTCAAGCTGCCCTCTCTGCGGACAACCACCAAGGAGACCTCGCGTACTTGTGCGCTAACTTCACTTTTCTTGCGAGCACTATAAAAAAATGGAATGTAGGGGTGTAATGCTCACTACCAACATTGTATTAATTGAGAGTGTGCAGCAACGAATCGCTGCTCTTCCTCACGGAGAAGTTGCCGAGAAAATCCGCGCAAAGTTGCAGTCCGTCTTGGACAAAAACGAGGGGTTCTCAGTCCTCAAGCAAATTTAAGGAGTACTTACCGGTGAACATTCTATGGTACCGAACAGTGTAAAGCCATCAAATGTTGTAAGTAAAAGCACGCTCCTGTAACATCCGTTGATGTTGAGCGTTCCTTTTCAGCGCACAAGCTTGTTCTTACTGATGAGAGGCATAAATTTGAGTCAATCAACCTGAAGATGGTGCTTGTCTGCTACTGCTTCCATAGCTTCAACAGTGATTTCTAGATGGATGATGTTTATTTTACCATTGATCTTCGTGGATGTACGGAAGCCCACGCAGAACTATGATTCTTTTCGGCATATTCCGCATCAAACAGCACTGTGTGTAACATTTTCTAGCATCTCGTGTTTATGGTTTCCAGACCCTTCTAATGGAAAGCACCATTTGATAGTCGCGTGGCTCCAGACACGTGAAACCAAAAACTATAAAACACTGTTTACATAAATGACAACATATTTGTTAATGTTGAAGCATCGTGTATTCCTGCAATAAATAAGTTCAATTCCTGTGTGAGCGAAGACTGAACTCATTTATCAGATGCTTTGAATTGGCAATGTTTCTATCGATTTTTAAATATATGGCCTCCTGTTAAGGTGTTCATTGTTTTTACTTTTGTACACGACAAGCGAATTGTTTGTTCCGAGGTATACGAAAGTGTCTTGAAAGGGTTGGTAACCGTCCCTTTTGCTCAGCTGAAGCGTGTGTATTGTACGAAAAGTTGTGCGACAGCCTTAAAAAAAACGGCTTCTAATGTTCGAACCTTCCATAAGGTCCCAAATCATTCCTGTTGTGTTTTTGTTTTATTCTACGGCAGATATTGCGCGCTGAAGTTCGGAACTGTGTGCACTTTTGATAAAGTTTATAGTGCCTATTTTTCTCCGTTAGATGCCTAAAATGCAATTTTTACTGCCTATTTATGGCGCCTAAAACGTGCTTTTTAGTGCCTAAAAATCCGGCCTCTAGCTATGGGTTATAGTACGCGCTGAGAAAAAAAAAAACTAAAGTTTTTTTCATTTATTTATTTATTTCCTTATTTCCACGTCGTGGTGGCTTAGAGGTCAAGGCGCTTGATTACTGAGCCAGAAAACCAGGGTTTGCTCCTAGCCTCGGCGGCCGCATTTCTATTTAGGTAACAAGCCTGAAAGCCATGTACTTTGTAGTATAATTTCACTTTGAGGAAACCCAGGTGGTCGAAATGATCCGGAGCCCTTTGCTTCGGTATCTCTCACAGCCTGACTCCCCTTGGGCCCTAAAGCCGCCAAAACATAGCTTTAATTCTATAGCTATATTTTTCTCATGTGAGAAAATCCACAAACTAAAGCGAGTTTGGTTTTCTTTTTGATGAGCTGACCGGAATGTCTCGTAAATGAAATAGCACAAAAACTCGCGAGAGTTTGTAAATCTCATCTCATAGCCACATCTATCTCTCCTCGCTTCTTCGGCCTGGCTGTCATGACAAGCTTTTTGCCCTGTAAGTTATCACGTGGTTCGCACGTTATCTTCTGCTCCACCAGTATGAGTAGAATTTAACCGGTCTTAATTGGCCACTGATAGTTCGTCATCCCAAAGTTTAGGACGCTTATAGTCTTCAAAGCACACATTGTGAAATACTCAAGCCTAGCTTTTCGTTTCTGCTGAAAGGCGACCAATTCGGCTACGATTTCAACCTGTGAGATCGCGTTCCCTAAAAAATGTCATCCCACTGCTTGCTAGGCAGCTTTAATTTTTATTCTTCCGGGCGGCAAAATATAACTGATTAAAATCATGGGGGAATGCAAAGTACTCTATTACGCGCGTATGCAGCCCTTTTATTTGGCTTTCGGAACTTCCGAGTTTATCTTTACGCACCTACACGAGAATACTGTCCAAAAGAGGGCCTGGCGAGCACTACTCTTAATCACTTCCTTCTAGGTTAAAAAGAACCAACTTTCTGCAAGCCAAACTTTGGTTTCAGAACCTTTGTCGGCCAGTTTCTTATCGGTCTAGTAGCAGTCTACTTGCTCAGGGTGAGCAGTATAGACCAGAATTTTGAGCCTTTCCCGGGCGCGGCCATTTTGCACCGACTGGCGCGCCGCGGTGCGGGCGTTTCTTTGGGGACTGCGGGGCTGCGGCAGTTCCGCGGCCGCGCGTGCATATAGCCGCGCTTCGGGCGCTAAAAAAACATTGTCGAGCATACTACCGCTGCGTGGCTGTGTTGCAGGAAGTATTTACGTTATCACAGCGATAACATTGACGCGTTTTAATGGCATTTAGTTTGACATTCAGGCTAATTGTGCCGGCGCTTAGAACGCGCTCGTGCTTATATCGAATTCCGTCTTGGTGCTCCACCGCAAATAAACTTTTTGTTCAATATCAAGCATTAGGTGTGCGGCTAGCATGCAGTTCCAATTCCCATGCACTCTTATTCCTTCCCGCCGGCCGGCCATAAAGGCCCCCCCCCCTCCCCCTTTCACAAACAGGGCTTTCTTGTCGCCGCGCTAGTTTATCAACAAATTACCGCTGCGAGCTCAACTGAGTCGCCGCGCCAACAGAAAACAAATGTTGTCATGGTTTATGCAACCAGGTGCATAAAAAAGTACTTTCGCTTAATTTATCGAAGCTTGAATAGATATGAGCTGCTAATCCAGCTTTCACTAATTCTGAGGTCCGAAGTCGCGTTATTTTATTCAGGAGCTCTCGCCGCGTGAGAGCCTTGCGTAGCCGTTTGGCTAAGTGTGGAAATGTAATGAAACCGCGCATATTTTTCTATAAATAAGGTAGATACCGCACCGCTGCGGTGGCTCAGTGGTTACGGCTGTCGGCTGCGGCCCAAAAGACGCGGGTTCGATCCCGGCCGCGGCGGCCGAATTTCGATGGAGGCGAAATTCTAGAGGCCCGTGTACTTTGCGATGTCAGTGCACGTTAAAGAACCCCAGGTGGTCGAAATTTCCGGAGTCCTTCACTACGGCGTCCCTCATAGCCTGAGTCGCCGCCGCGGTGGCTCAGCGGTTATGGTGCTCGGCTGCTGACCCAAAAGACGCGGGTTCGATCCCGGCCGCGGCGGCTGGAATTTCTTTGGAGGAGAAATTCTAGAGGCCCGTGTACTGTGCGATGTCAGTGCACGTTAAAGAACCCCAGGTGGTCGAAATTTCCGAAGCCCTCCACTACGGCGTCTCTCATAGCCTTAGTCGCTTTGGGACGTTAAACCCCATAAACCAAACTAAACCAATCATAGCCTGAGTCGCTTTGGGACGTAAAACCTTAATAAACCAAACCAAACTAAGGTATATACCAAGAGCAGAAAGATACTATAGATAAACCTTTACCCCCCCCCCCCCCCCCCCCCCGATACCTGTGACATGCGTGCGGAAACAGCAGCTGAAGTCGGTAGCGGTCGTGCTTACAATCCTGTGCATGAAATGTGTTTAATGGGAACAAGAGCAAGCTCAGCGCAAGGATGCCGAACACGTACTGGTGATCGAAAACACGCGCTCCGTCGGGACAACCTTCAGTCTGCAGCTCGCCTATCCAGTTACTACTCCACTGAGTCAAATCAATAGATCTACATTCTGATGCATAAAATTATCATAGATGATATCGCACGTAAAAGGCGACAACAAACGACACGACAGCGCAGAAATCTGCTTAGAAGTGCCGGTTTCCAGTCCGTACACTACCTGGTCGACTACCCTCGGATGTCACGTTAACGAGTAACTGCGCACAAGATAACCGCAGTACTGTCTGGAAGAGGGAAAATGTGAGTAGTGACGCACAGCACACACCCTCATAGGTTAGCTGATGGAGCACAGCAACGGCAGAAGCGAACACGTAAACATGCGTTCTACGCGCGGCGTCGGCGCGACCCGCAGTCCCTCGGGCCGCGCGCGCCGACAGATGGCGACTGGTGTCGAGAGTAGGAGCGCGCCCGCAGCCTGCGTGCGAGGGTAAAAAAATCTCAAGCGTTACTGTGAAATGGGCCGGGCCGGGCCCGGGCTGGGCTTCACTCAGGGATTCACGGGCCGGGCCGGGCTCGCTAGAGCGATAATTTAGCGGGCCTGGGCCGGGCCCGGGCTCGGGCTTCAGGTCTCGGGCCCGGGCCGGGCTCGGGCCCCAGATTGAGGCCCGTGCAGTGCTCTACAAGGGACTAAAAAGATCCCGGGCTCCATTACTACAACGCATTCGCACGGGCTCTGCTCGTACCCCTGCAAGGGTGCATAAGACGGGTCTGGCATCGTCTCCGCTGTGTTCCACATGTGTTGTGTGCGGTGATATAGAACATTACCTTATGCTCTGTACAGTGTACAACGCGGAAAGGTGTGTGTTGTTCGCTTCCCTCAACAATACAGGAGCCCCTCACAGTTCCCTTACGGAAAACAGTCGTGTACAAAGGAGGCTTCACACCTTCTCTTAAAGCTCCTCCAGGACTCGGATTTGGACTCCAGATGGTGGCAGCAGTAGTTGATTACTGACTGTTATACGTGATGTGTTTAAGAACTATGTAGATCAGCTAAGTCTCGAGTATGTGCCTGATCTGTGGACCTTATTTAGCATTTAAGTGTCGCTATGGAGAAATTGCCGGCAGAATGCGCAAGGCTATACCCCACCAGTAGCATGTTAACCTCTCTCTGTAGCATGAAAGCTTTTGATGCTGGACATAAGTGCGGACAAAACCTAATACGCTGTGCCAACTTTACGTAAAAATGGCTTCACAAAGGGAGGAAGAGAAATTGAAACTGGTAGTATAATGGCGGAATGGAACGACTTTTAGCATAGCGCGTACCGCGCGCCACCAGTGCGCCCGCGTCGATTGGTCCCGGCACGGCAGGCGTGCGCGTAACTGGCTGGAACCTGGCACATTCAGGGCGATCTGTCAGGATCGGTCAGTGACCCATAGGATAGGATAACTTTATTTGGCTCTAGCGCAAGTGCTTTTTTTTTATGTGGTCAGATGAGTCCATCCGCAACGGTCGGTTGCCCCTATTCCAGGGCTCCGCTGGATGCTGCCGTCAGCTGAGCTCGCCAAGTCAGTGACCCATGAAAAGTTTCAATCTGCCTTTTTCATAAGATGCGGCTCCCTCTGGGGAGCGGCGAAAATTCGTCTGCTACAGGTTGAAAATTGGTTCTGGTTCCACGATGAGCCAGCTGCGATTTGAGGAGCTGCAGCTGCGACTGCGAAATGGTGAGTGTATGTGCTTAGTGTTCCTGTATAGGAACACTATTTGTGCTTTACAGTTGCTGCCATCTGTCGCAAGCGCCTGTCACTAACATGAACGGCGCATGCGCAGGAGGAGCTGGTGGCTTCATTTACAACCAGTGCAGCTGGAAAAGAGGCGCACATGCGCAGAGAGGCCTTGTGAAAAAGGCGGATTGGGACGATGCACGAAAAGTAAATTGCAAATGGCAAAATTTCTAAGGAGCTCTCTTCACTCTAGAGGTGTTACATGCTCTGAAAAACATGCAAGAATTACAGGAGCAACAGACTGCGGTACCTGATGCTGAACCCAACAAACACAAAACCTCCTCAGAAACTCCAAAAAAGGATGGAATGTCCCAGTCCCAGTACAACGTTTATCAAACGTTTCCAGACCATAGAGGCACGACATAGAAACACAAGCAAAAAGGCAGTGCTCCCACTAAAAGTCTAGAAACGTTTTTTCTGGAGTGTTAAGCAGCAACAAAAACGAGTTAATGCATTTTCGTCCCAGAAATGTAACTGGGCATAACGTTTTGGGACCAATGATTTTCAACAAGAAATAAAAATCGACTGCTCGCGCTCTCTTTTCTCTCTCCTTCGCGCCACAAGCTGCGGGGAGAGAAGGTTTTGCTCTTGCACTCGTCGTTTTGAGAGATGAAACGGCAGTTTCATTCGAACAGCCGAAGGAAGCGGTTAACCCCGCATCTCTCTCGGTGCATGCGTTTCTCGCACGTGGGCCGTCGGCTCCATGCTGGAGGCAGGCGGCGGCGGTCTGCATTTTCATCGCGCCGCCGGCAGCAGCGGTCAACATCTTTCCCGTCTTCTAGCGTTTTCCCAGCTTGCGCCCAACTTCAAAATTGTGTGGTGGTCCCTCCAGGCGTCTCCGACTATCGGCACTCCTCGCTGCGCCGCTGTCTAGCAGAAGTGCGGTAATGGCCTCCCGTCGCTCGCCCGGCTTCCTCGCTGGACGGACGCCATTTTGCGCACGCTTATTCGCGCTGCCCCAGATGTTCGAGCACGAGCCCCAGCGCGCGGCAGTTCTTGCTCTCGTCTCTGCGCCAACTGGGCTGTCGTGGACTTCGTAGCTACGGATTCGCGGAAGTTTTCCCGCGCACCTCGGCGTGCCCACACCATTCCTTTTGGAACTGATGCCGCGGCTGCGCATCGCAAGTCCTTTGCGCAGCTCCACGGCCCTACTGATGCCGCTGTTCGAGGCGGCGTTCGTGGCAGCGGAGTTCGTGGCAATAGGTGACTCCTCACACGCACCCTGCATTCCTCAGCGCCTCCGACGACTGCAGCACGTTGGTGGTGGCAGCGTGGCCGTCTACTACGGTCTGAGGCGGGAAGGACCTTCCGAGACCCACCACTCTCTTTCTGCGAGTGCCCATGGATTAGCCTGCTCTACCAACTTCGCCACCGCGCAGCCATCCTGCCGCAGCGGTATAGTTTGTGCAGTGTTCGCGTGGTTATATTGACTCTCTCCCACTGGATTAATCGTGCCTTGATCTCGACTCCCACGCTGGACTGTGCCGCATGCGCGGTCTGCCGCACCATGGATGCAGCGCGCCATCGCACGTACCTGAGCACGTTCACCTTCCCGCCTGGCTCCAAGCAGTCTCATCCCCACACTTAGTCGCAAGAAAATAAAACTCCCAGGATCGTTACGAGGGTGTAACGCGTAGTTTGAGCGCTCGCTGTGCTGTGAGAAGGCGCAGGACAGAAGCCTGCGTTTAATTTATGGTTTCAGCTGTTGCAGCCTTGTATTTCATCCCTGGGTTTCCGTAGGCAACGTCGTCAAGGTATGTTGGTTTATTTTAATTATTTATTTAATTTATTTATTTAAGCATACTGCAGGCCCTTTTCGCATTTTTTTTTTATTTTCGCCTAGTAGAACTAATATTTTTTTTTCTGTTTTGATAACACGTCGCTGAAGCTTGCTCCGAGTCTCTAAGCGTGAGGGGGGTTTCAACTTGAAGAAAATCCGTGACCTGAAACTGCGTGTCTGCAGCGTACGCCCATCTCGTCTTTTCTTTTGTCACCGAAGTTGCTCTTTACATACGTTTGCTTTTGCATGTGCATATCTGCTTTTGGAGCCCTTAGAATGCTCGTTTAAGGTGCATCAACTTTCAGCCTGTATTCTGTTTTACTTGCTTCATATTGCAGATTTCTCAGGGCTGGAGAAAAAAGTGGCCAGCATATGCATGGCGCCGTAGTATTATGTACACTGTGTATTAAATGGTGCATACGTTTGCGTCTGCTGTTTGTATTCATTCAGATTTGCGCCGTTGAACGTAAGTTTTTCGGCACGGACTTTCAATTCGGTCTGTATTGTTTTTCTTTGACTGAAACATGAATGCATTTTGATTGTGGTGGTGTATGGTGCGGTCGCCGGCATGGACGACAGGATGCAATTCGTGCTAAGAGCACACCTAGTAAACTGAAATTACTCCTGTATGGCGCTGCTATTTGCTCTTATATGAGCCAAATCGGGTGACTTTTTGAGTTCATATTACCTTTGTGTGCAAAATGCTAGGACATTTCACGTAAACGGATAAGTGCAGAACGGCCGAGCCAGCACGCATTCAGACGAGTGGAAAGGTGGATTACACCACATGTAACGTAAGTATGCACCTGAAATTTGGCACATATGTGCGCTTGGATGCCTGCAGGCTGCACGAAAAATGAGGAATAATTTTATTGAACCAGAGCCGAGAAATCGAGCATTAACCTTTTGGGGCATTCCATGGGACGCACAACTTTTTGGACATTGCTAGTTGTGGGGACGTTTTTTAGATGTGTTCGGGAAAAATGAGCACCTCCTGGGGAGATTCCAGATGTCCCGATGGGTCATTTTTGGGAGATTTTGAGGAGGTTTTGTGTTTGTTGGGAATGCAGCAGCGCACGAGGTTTTCCAAAACGTACGCTTGTGACACAGACCACTCGAATTTTCTGCACTTTGTTCAGTGCACAGAAAAAGCACAACAAAGCAACCTGTATGATTTGTGGTTTCATTAAAGCTCTACAGCTTTTCAATTAAAACTTGTGCTTTTGCAGTGGCTCAAGTTCGCCAATCAAATTTAACTTCTACAGAGTTAAAACAGCAGTTGGTAACAATGGGCCATGGTCCACAGGGTGTTGTATTAAAGTTCGCCAATCAAATTTAACTTCTACAGAGTTAAAACAGCAGTTGGTAACAATGGGCCATGGTCCACAGGGTGTTGTATTACTACGCTAACCAATCGCAGCAACAAACTACATAAATGCTTAAATTTTATTAAATAAGTAAGAGGCAAGAAAACTTATAATTCCATCTCGTGATTAGACTTTTGTTCAGGTAATAAGAGAAGCTTTAAAACGGACTATTTGAAGGACTACTTCCTTGTCGGTGAGGGATACTGCGTGGCGGTCATGAATGTGGCCGGAGCTTCATTGCAGACTTCAGTTGTATCAGCTGCTAACAATGCTAAAGCATCTGTTAAAAACACTGATTTCACACCCGCGTACAGTAGGAATCCTTCGAAGTTCGAACCACATTTATCTGCTCGCACGTGGCTATAGGCTTAATAGGTCCTCAATGTGGCTGCCATCTCGCGTATGCGATGTCACGTAACGGCTCGCGTTGCCCGTGCAACGCACCTGCCTCCGCACTTTCGACCCCGTGCAGGCGGTGTTGAAGGAGCTGCTCTTCCCTCACCGTCGCTAGGAGAGAGCACCGAAAACCGCAGCGCCTGCATCTTGTCTCTCCTGCCCGAGGCCAGGGCCGACGTTCGCTGTTCAGCGGCACTTCAACAGAGCTTCACCCACACCGCGACAGTCAGGCGA
Source organism: Amblyomma mixtum (assembly GCF_055824585.1). Lineage (NCBI taxonomy): Eukaryota > Metazoa > Arthropoda > Arachnida > Ixodida > Ixodidae > Amblyomma > Amblyomma mixtum. The sequence continues at coordinate 64,179,786 of NC_143014.1, forward strand.
ATCACCGAACCTGCCGGGGAGCGAGGAAGCTTCCTTCTAGGCCTTAGCTAACTGGGTGCGAACATCGCGTAGCGCAAGCCCCACAATACTTAGTCGGTCTTGTACATCACTAAGACAGCCTTTACAGATAAGGTACGTCGGGGTTAACACCCCGAAGCAGCGCGTGGGCTATGAGGGACTTCGCAGTGGGGGCCTCCGAATTAATTTCAAGCCCCTGGGTTTTTATGATGTGCGTCATTGCACAGTGCACTGGCGCCTTTTGTGTTTAGCCTCTATCGAAATGCGGCCACCGCGACCGGGATTCGAACAAGTGACCTTGAGTTCTGCAGCCGAGCGCCATAGCTATTGAGCCAGCGCGACGGGTGACAGCCGTTATTGACTCACAGTGGAGTAGCCTTACGCGCGTTCTTAGCATATAAAACATCATAAAATGCTGTACAATTACAAACAAGAGCAAAAGCATTTTACCTAATCACCTGCGCCCAATTAACGAGAAAAACAATCCACAAATTAGCCCATTTTACGACTATAGTTCTTAAGTGAATGGAGCAGGTGATGCATAAGACTGCTACCGACTAGTAGGGACTAAATGATGCATAACAAAATGAATTGCAGTCGATACTTGTTACAGCGGATCCAGATAAAGCGGGCAGCCGGATATAACAGATATTATATTTTTTCGGTCACTTCACACCTGAATTCAACATGTTTTGGTTTTAATACACCCGGCTACAACATATCACTTACAGCAGACTAAATTTGTAAATTTTGGCCCAGAACATCTTTTACAACAAATATTTGTGTTCGGTTCCAACTTGTCACCAAGCAATACTTAACAGTGATGCCCCCTTCCTTATCGATTATGGAGCCCCAATAGTCAACACCAGCAGTGTTGTGAATTCCGCCATCAAAGCATGTTGCCATCTTCCATAGTAGGCGACGAAATGTTTTCTATCCTTCCCACTCTCGGCTCTTGCACCTGCTGCGCATTAGCTGAGCGGGAGGCTACCTACCCAGACATCGACTCTATCCTTTTGTTGTGGGTGCAAGACACACGTGCATGCCACACGCGTGTAAATGGACTGCTTCTGTGAAAGTGCACCAAAGAACTCGCTGTGATTTTCGGCTATGGCGACATAGACTTCAGCGATGCTTTGCTCAGTCTATTTAAGGTTTGGAATGGTGTTGTCTTCAAGCAAATTTGCGGAGCACATGAAAGCAAGAATGAAGAACGATGTCGCCTGCGAGTGGCAAAGACGCTGCCTGATCTCTTGGACAGATATGGAAAGAAACACATTCAAAGCAGACTCTTTTTCAAAGCTAACCTAGATAAAGCATACACTTTCTCGAGTGGCAAGCGTCACGGTGGCAAGGGCTCCAAGGAATGTCTAAATGTGCTTTTTTGTTGCAATATGGATGGCGCCGGGAAAAAAAAAGAACGATTTTAGCGTGGTTAGGTCAAATGCAAATTAGGTGAACTAGCACTTCGGTTTCGGTTCGGGGCTCAGTTTTCAAGGTCAAGCAGGCTTCAGACAAAGATTGGCGAAAGCGGTGAGTGGGGGCCTCCATGCTGCACACTAAACTGGAGAATACTGGAGGGTTAAGCTCCGCCTTAAAGGGGGATGCGGCTTTCAAATCGCTAAAATCTAAAAAAAAATGACTTTTAGGAAACACCAGATTTCACACATATAATTATATCCCGAAAAACTTTCTCTCAAATCAGCCAATTAATGATTTTAAAAAACTTTTTTTTTTTACCGTAGGTAGCAGAAACCTGGCTAAAATCTCCGTGAAAATGCCAGTTTTCCTAAAAGTGTTTTTTGACCCCATTGCCATACTTGCCGAAAGCATAGCATGACACTGGCTTCATGGAGTTTCATGTGGTTCATTGAATTGTTCCTTGATAAATTCTTTATGCACTGATATTCGTATTTTTCCAAATTACTTACTCATTTTTTCACTGTCACTAATTTGACATGACAGTAAAGAGTGCACTATGCAAGCACAAATATAATGTTCTGTGTAGAAAAGAACTCAAGTTGATAACAATATTGGGAGAATGTCACAGTATGATCCATTCCTCTGGCAAAAATTTAAGAGCGATTCTAGGCTTCTCCCACATTTTGATGTCACGTCAGGATTTCTCTAAGTTTGGTATAACAATGAAGCACATAAAAATTTATCACATCATGAAAATTTGTGCTTAGTCATTTAGTACACTTCCCAATAAGTGTGTCAGTTTTCACCGCTTCAAACAAACAAACAAAAAATCACATCCGAAACCTGGGTCACCCCTTAAGGGTATGATGCAATAGCTTTAATAGGTTAATACCCATGTTTGTGGAATTGGTCATTCTCTGCTTTGCATTCATAGATCACTGGAAGTCCTCATACCACTCCTGGCATAGCGGTGCACCGGTCAAGCAATGCGCCACTGCCCTGTGATGGCAGGTGCCACCACCAGTGGGGTTAGTGAGACCTAGGTTACTCTTGCCAAGATACCTGCATCACCACACAGAGGCGAAATCGGTGAGTGAGGGTCTTAGTGCTCACACACTAACACAAATACTTTTGCTGAATGGAAAGTCTGAACAGCTACACACCTTACGGCACATACAGAGCATGCTTGTTGATTGGGAGGCTAACAAAAAGGTGTGGGTGATGGCAGACTTGTTCAAAGCCTGGCGAATCAATTTCAACAATAATGTGGTAAAAGAAAAAAAAGAGAGGTGTTTTACTAGACAACTGCTCCACCCAAACGAGGACACCAAAGCTCAAAGCTACTGAAGTGGCGTATTTTCCACCGAATGCTACATCAGCTCTGTAGCCCATTGACCAAGGTATTGTGCATGAAGTTAAGGTTGCCTACAACCAGACTAGCATATCACCTGTTGCTTGATATGAAGCATGTACAAGACACCAAGAGTGGTGTTGCATTCAGAGTGGAGATGTCTGCAGTATGGGAACAACTTAAAGGGGCCCAGAAACACAATCTTAGTTAACTGTCTTGCCTGTTGATTGCATACGGTGAGTTATAATGGTGCTATTAGCGTCGGTAATGCCGCGTATATTCCGTTTTTTAATATTTTAATGTCCTCCCAAAAACAACTTCATGGCTCTGATGGTGTCGCCACACAGTGGCGGGTTTTTAGCAGCGGATATGACATCACCTGGCGCGAGCTTGATGATCGGACAAACAGTAAATATACTGCAAATTGTGTGAATAAATAGAGACACATTTTGTCACCTGTCTGCGTTTTATATTAGGTCAACAAAAACAACTTGTTTGTCTTAGATAAAAGTCCTGCAAAGCAAGTAAAATAAAAATACACCACCAGGGGCGCTCTGGCATGGAAACGACGCTGCCCGTCTCAGCAAGAACGAGTTACAGAGAGCAGGCAACCATGGAGTACAAACTTCCGCGACGTGCTCTGGCTGGCTGTTTTGATTGGTTGCGCCAGGTGCCGTCATTGGGAGAGCGAAATAGGAGTGGGAAGCCCCGCCAAAATCGAGTTGAGGGCAGCGTTTTGTTTGCTTGTATTCTGAAATTTCTTCACTGAATAACTTCCGTTCCTGTGCACCGATTCCTGCAATTCTTTTTAAGTCAGCATCTGTGTGACATAAAGAACCCACCTGAAGTATAGCCGGTATCCCCCCAAGCAGTGTTTCGCAGCCCCTTTAAAGGTGACATCGTTTGCAGCTGCTTCATGAAAGCTGTATTTTGCGAACACTACAGATACTTCGTATGCTGCAAGAGATGGGAACGCAGGCTTGCCTGAAGTTTGGTCACTTCTGAGAGAATCTTCCGAGGCAGGGGATCTGAATTTGTCACATTTGAAGATGGCATTGTGGATAGTGAAGAGCTCAAAGACCAGGACATTTTAACCATCAACAAAGGCCCATCAGTGCCGGTGTCAGATGATGGCAGTACAGACAGTGAAGGCAGCAGTGCACAGAGTGAACTCTTGGCTAAACTGAGCTCGCACGAAGCCATTAGACACATCGAAACTGCCAAGGGATACTACCAACACCAGCAAGATGACTGCTCTACTGAAGTTCTGCACCTAATAAAAATGCAGCAGATGGTCACGGCAGGTTTGCTGAAACAATCACGGCAGACCATCCTAAGCGAGTTTTTTGAAGTGGTAAACAAACTTTCATTAAGCTTTCATGAAGAGATCTCACACGAACCCATTCAGCACATTTTAGAGCAGCAAGACAACTATTCAGCAGATTGTCTGCAGCTACGCAATAGAAATGAGATGCAAAGTTGCTCCCAGTTCATTTAAAAGACGAACAAGTTGAGAAATAAAGCTTTGTGAAAATGGACCACAAAAGGGTCTTTTATTTGCATGCCTTTAAAACTCTTCTTTCTCATAAAGCATACTCTGGATATAACGGACTTTTTGTCACGATTATGAGAGTTCATTGTAACACGCTTCAAATGTAATTTCTCTCCTGAATCCACTAGTACCTTTCAATACAAATAAGGCCAGAGAGCTAATAAATAACAAAAATTTATTTAAACTCCACCCAAAGGTCATGGCTGCTTTAAGGAAGTACGGTGACTGGGGCAGCATCATCAGGGACCCTATCGACAGTTGTCGCCAGAATATGGTTTCCATTCAAAATCTGAATGTGGTGGGTCTGCTGAATCTGGGCAATTTGCTCAGCAGTTGCATGAACAACATGGAAGTTACCGTGCTGCGTGCAGAGTACCTATGCAAGAAAGAATGAAGATGTTATTTACTGCATACATCTAGAGGGACATGAACACTTCAAAATGTGACTCACAAACACAACATCTTGAAGACATCTCACAAACGTTAATTGCGCCACAGTGCACTAGGTGAACTGAATACATTACAGAAATTTACAGAAAATTACAGAAATTATAACTAAAAAATTACATTTATACAAGAGAGTACCCAAATTAAAAGCAAGATATAATACATCTAACAAGAATCACAGACAGAATGTAACAATCCAGTGTAGGTTTCTGCCGTCCCAAAGATTCTACTTAAGTATCAAAGAGGAATCTGATGCAATCTATTAGGTGTTCTTTAATTGTTTAAAAGCTGTTAACAGTGTGCCTGTCAAAACTTCAGATATGAACAAGCTCAAACAAGTTAGAAACATGCAAGCAGCTTGCAAGCAACCAATTGCAATGACACTATTATGAAACATGACATGGTGTTTAAGAGCTAAAGGTGGGGAATTATCATGCATTTCACAAAACAAAAACAAATGTATTGTAACCAAACTCATAACCAAACAGCCAATGCACAGACCTCGACACAAACATGCTCTGGCATATCATGATAAAAAAAAGTTGGCACGAACACCAGAAAATAAAATTTTTTTCATTCACTATGATATAAATCTTCAAAGGAATAGTATGGTACTTAAAGAGACTCCACACCAATTTTTTTTTTCCCAGTAGATTATTCCACTTTAAAAGATTAAGACCAGAGCAAAAGTACAAGCAGATGAAAAGATAACACTTGACAAGCTCAGTGACACAGGCCACAAATAATCAGTAATGCAGTCACTACATGCTGCACTTCTGCTGGCAGGTCATTCGAAGAGTCAGGCTTCCTCATCACTGCTTACAATTCTTTGAGCGCAAATAAGTTGGATAGTCTTTTCTCTACCCGATGGATAGTCTTTTCTCTACCTGACTTGTTTTTGGTTTTTAGTTTTTTTTTCTTTTTCTGAGCAGTCAGTCAACTGATTTTCTTGGATGTCTCTGCAGTACCTGCAGGTTGAGTAACAGTGCTCACAGGCAGCACATAATAAAGCAAAGTGTCAAATTGCTGCCTTGGCATTATTTCAGCCCTTTTCACTTTGTTCCAATGTTTTTTTGGGTTAGTTTTCTTGGCGAGAAAATGCACAAAGCTTGGAGGCATTGTTTTTTGTCCTGAATTGCTCAGCATGAAAGAACAACATACATTCTCGTCCACTTCTAGCTTGAATACGTGAGCGGCGTGGCTGCACTCTTCTGAGTGCCAGTGTGTCCACTGCATATGTGAATGAAGGCGAAGTGGCATAGACGAGAAGCACCAGCTCTAGATCCCTCTATGCCTGCACCATTTTGAATTGAAGCATGGCTGTGTCAGACAAACTGGCCACCCAAAGTAACAGCCACACCTCTCATGTGTTCAAGCTAAGAGTGGATGACCCTGTACATACTGGATGTCCAACCAATTATATAGGCAACACCAGTAATACTTCCCACTTCACATCCACCGTCACAAATCACCACTACAATGTGACACCAAAAGCCTGGAATGGCCATTTATGGGGCAGTTTAAGCATTACAGTTCCGGAAGTCTCACAGGTGCCAAGGAATCACTTAACCCGCCATATAAAAAAACAGACGGTGAAACTAAACTGCAGGGCCCCTTTAAAGCAGTTCTCCTTTTTATATTCCTGTGGTGCTGAATTATGGAACAAACTACTTGATTAAACAAAACACAAAGAATTACTTCAATACACGTTTCGATCAGGCAAAGTATAAAAGTTAAAAATAGTTTTTTTGTAACAATACTTGCTGACATGATTCAGGCGAAGAGGAGCCAATGGTATAAACTGTGTGAAAAATTTGGCGACCCATTTCAAACAAATGAGCAAACCATGATATGATGTTTTGTGGCCTTTCATGTAAGGATGAGTATACCAAGAAAACTTAGTTATGATTCACATATCCATCTGGAATGCTGTTCAGAAGATTACGAAATGGAAATCTCGCGCCTAAAAACTCCCAATATGGCAGTTCAACCGGCATGGGAATCACAGAGAAAACATGGGTCTTCTCATTCACGATGAAAAGCTCAAAAGATTAACATAGGAATCAGCAAGGAAGTCCGAGCCCAACATACAGGGTCTGTTCTGAAAGTAGTAGGACTGGTTTTTTCCTGGGCGAACGGGCGGACGAGAGGCGGTCTGCGCATGCAGGATCGCTGAAGAGGGATATTGGGAATGCTGGGGAAAATCGCCAGTCGGCTCTCGGCTGTTGAAGAGAGCAGGTCGCTTGCACTGTGAACCCCTGTCGAAACGTCTCGTCACGCAAAATCATGGAGCGTTTACCGGATCAGCGATACGCGATCAAATTTTTGTGTAAATCTTGATAAAACGGGCAAAAAGACTCACGACACGATCAAGGAGGCCTACAGTGACGCTGCCATGGGTAGACCAGGTATTTTTTGAGTGGCGCAAGCTGCTCCGAGAAGGTAAGGAAAGAGTGGAAGACGATGACCGCTCCGGACGCCCTTCGACCAGCAAGACCAACGAAAATGTGTAGCGACTGAAACATTTACTGAACAGTGATTGTAGGATAAGTATCAGAATGATTGCTGATGACTTGAGCCAAGTTTTTGAGATCGTGACAGAAAACTTAGCCATGAGGAAAGTGTGCGCGAAGCAAGCCGGGAGTGTTGTCAGAGGAGCAAAAGGCCAACCGGAAAGTGATCTGCCAGGATTTTCTTCATTCTGTGAATGAGGACCCCGATTTTTTGTTGCCCAGCACAAGGTGGCAACGCTGCCTCAGCCCCCCTACAGCCCCGACTTGGCCCCGCCAGACTTTTTTCTATTCCCAAAAATAAAATCGACGCTCAAGGAGAAACATCACAGATTGGTAGAGGCGGTTCAACAGGCCGTGACGAGGGAGCTAAACAGCATTCCGGTCCAGGCGTTCCTGGAGGCGTACGAAAACTGGAAAATTCATTAGCAGCAGCGTGTAGGTGCAGAAGGGTGCTACTTTGAAAAATTCTAATCGTTTTTACTACTCTCAAGAATAAATTTTATTTAAAAAAATGAGTCTTACTACTTTCAGAACAGACCCTGTAAGTACACTAATCTTGTGATCCCTGCATTTCCGGTTGCTTCTGACACACTTTACTTTTTATACTGAACTTCTTAGATTTAGTTTGTCATTAGAACATCACTACTTACCAATATTTCATTTCAAATTTTTTTTTTTTCAAGAATGATAAATTTTTAGCCTAATATAATGAAAATACAGTGCTCATGGTTGCTGGCGCAATTACAGCATTGCCCAGATAAAGCAACACATATCCAAACAAACGCTTTTCAGTAAAAGGAGTAATATTTCTGCATTAAGTTACTTCCATGCAAAGAAACTATGCTGCTCAATATACTCATCAGCAATAAAAATACCTTCAGTTTTATACAGGTGTGCATTGCAGCACAAAGTTTACTTCATTATGGAACTGCCAAAGAATGCAATCGGTGTAGCTGGTGGTGAATATAATTATCTTTCTTTCTGGCTAAACAATGAGCTGTGTTTGTGTGTCTGTGCATTCATGTTTGTGGTGCCTTACTCCTGTGGTCGTCTTTTTTTTTTTTTTTGCGCTACCTTTTTATTCAAGAATGAGCTGTGTTTCTGCACTGAACATCTCTAGTACAGAAACATGGCCAAGGCTACTGGTGCAGAACTCTTTGTTTTGCAACATGTCTCTGAGCATTTCTGGTCACAGCAAAGATGCCTAAGATGCTTCTGCAACTTCTTGTGCTCACTAGCATGGCCAGTGGGACAACCATGCTCAATTCTACATTCGCTTGCCTGGGAGGCAACAAAAGGGAAAAATGCACTACACAAAGAATCACTCCACCAAACAACGTACACAAACACCGTGGTACAAGAAGACAGCGAAACTGAACCTTTACAAAAAAGAAAAAGAAAGGAAGAAGCCACAAGAACATTCAAATCCAACTCTACCAGTATGACCTGTGTGTCATAACTCTTACAGCGGATTAAGGACAGCAGCGTAAGACTGCCCTTCAGTGATCTGTGCATGGAACTCTGGAGCTTACCCACTGGTTGTCCCAGTGCTCAAGCAAAGAGGCTCAATGCAACAATACAAGCAACTGAACAAGATCGTGCTGACTCATTTAAATCTGCCAATGTGAACAGAAAATAACACCGTGAACTGGCACAAACAAGTGCACTTCCTGCATGCTTTCTTGATACGCTACTGCAATGCCGTAAGTTAAACCTGGATGTAACGAAACTGAGAAAAGTTCACGACTTTTCAATACATGCAGTTTTCCCATGAAGACTCGAAAGAACAAAGCAGAACGGAAACCAAAATAACAAATAAATGTGGGTGAAATCACACTGAAAATTCTCACAATAAACCCCTATTATTCGGAGTAATAAACATGGAGAAACGTTTAGCAATCGCACTGATAATGTGATTGTGGCAGCAGCTGCGACCACCTTCACAGCGGCTCACACAACGCCGCTACAAGTGGGGTAGGGAGAGTGACGCAGGCAGAGCAGTTAGAGGCATCACAGCTGAACTAGAGGAGAGCGCGCGCCGTTGTGCCACCATTGCCAGATCGGCCGTGGACTCTTTCCGCATGTCCCTGCTTTCTGTCTGCCCGGCTACCGCTGCCCTAGGGAACAGACTCGCCAGCGCTCTCCACCGTCTACTCCCAACGCGTGACAGCTACTCACGCCGGACTCACAAGAGCAACCGAGTGGCGGTGATGGACACGCACTGCTCATCTCGTGTCTCTTTTGCAGTCTCCTAACATTGCTTTTTGCTGCTTTCGAGCATGAACTGTTGTAGTGCCACACGGTGTGACATTACAAACTAAAGCTGCGGATGCCGCATCTGCCGCATAGATACGCAGAAAGCACCTGAGAATGCCGTGCTGTGTCAACTGCGGTCGCTCACTGCAATCGTAGATGTCCCCTTTCATGTCAGTTCATGAGTTATCATCACACTTCGCATGGTTCGGCCAAATTTAAAGTACCTCAGTACTAGCTAAAAGAAAGTCGGCATAGTGAGTTCATTACATAAAGGTCAACCATCATGACACTTTCGTTATGAGGAGTGTACAAATGCATGCACTTCAATGGAGGTGGTGCTAGGCAATCGAAAACTTGAGGGTCATTACATGGAGGTTCGTTACATCCAGGTTTGACTGTAGTAAGGAAACAAATCGACAGGTACACCGAAACTCCTTCATTTTAACGAAATTACCACAAGACTTGCAGGAAACACAATTCTTGAGTTACGTCCGAGTTTATAGAGTCCTACCACAGCCAAAATAAATGCACAATATGTGCCAATTATGTCAAAAATGATAGTGCACCACTCAGAAGTCTAAGTTACCACAACCAGAATTCATGCTTATCCAAGCCATGCAATTTTTAATTGTAGTTCTACTAAACAAAAACAAGCAAGAAAAATGCTTCAACCACTAAAGAATTAACCAATGCAAGCAGAGCAAACTAACCAAAAGAATTAACCAATGCAAGCAGAGCAGACTAACCAACACAATGCCTAACACTATTTACCAAATAGTATAATTTACTCAGGCTTCATTCACCTAGAGTCCACTGGAACAATAAAAAAAAATTCACCTTCGATTCATGAAAACTCCTAAATATGGACTTGAAGCAAGGGTAGAAACGCCATCGTAACAATCTCACAGTACAGAACACCAAGAAAAAAAAAACAATTGAGAGTTTTTTTGTTTTTTTTTTCACATTTCAGCTGTTTTTACAAGGTTACACACAAAATCTGATTATATTGTGGGACAATTAAAAGACTACACAAACTCCAACACTTCCTAATCTAAAGCATTATGAAAGCATCATTTTCAATTGCAATGTTTCACATCTTTCACCTTTAAAATAAAAACCACATAAGGCTTCAAATTACTGACATTACTGCTCACTTCAGGACCAAGAATATCAATTTCCTCCATTTTGCTAAAGATTCATTAAAAGTAATTCATAACCCACTATACAGGATGTTTACGCTAACAACTGCCAAGGCTTTTAAAAAAAGAAATGGCACATACTGCTGGAATGCAACAGTCAATTTACCACCTTTCGTCATTGGCTGAAGCAATGCCACGCCATGCATTCGCTCTTCATCACTAGCTGATATGCCCAGCAACAGCAGGGGCATGGCATCGTCTCAGCCAATAGCAAACAAGAAATACAAAAATGGAATGGAATCATTATATTATACTGGCCTCGGTTAGTGCCCATTATGCGAATGCTACCAGGTGCAGGTCATTCAACACATGCTACTGCTGCCACGGATGTTTCAGATTCTCCATGCTTTGCTCACAGTGAGGAGCGCCAATTCACAATAAGCACTTGACAGAAATTGCATAAGTGGGGAGGGGATTTTTTCAATGCTATGCAATTCCCAGAAGCTACCTTCTGCCTATCGCCAGCAGTTACAAGCTTGATATTTTATTTTGTATCCAATTGCCTAAGCAGAACTAAAATATACTCGTGCTCACTTCAGACAACCATGAACTATACTGCTGCAGTCTGATACCTTTGACAAGTGCTAGTTTCTATCCAGGGAAATTTTTTTTTAATGTTTACAGTACTTCATTTTAAAAACTGTGACTGATATGTCGTTACAGTCTCCACAGGTGGATTCTGTAGCAAAGCGGACATTATGTACATGATGGAGCTCAACAGTTTGATTGATTAACTAAATGAACTAATCAGGTTTCTGATTTTTGATTTTATGGGGAAGATTGTAGTGTGAAATTGAAGGCTGTCAACATTGTAAGCTCGGCTTTTAAATTTCCTTTATCTGCTCTGTGGTTCCAAATATGGAACGTCAATATTACACTTATCAGAGCTCGTTGAGTTGGCTTTCCTGTGTTGCACTTTATAAAATGGTGTCGCTACAGACAGTATCGTCGCTGAATTCACGTCATACTGCTTCTATATCATAAACCCAGATACGGCGTGTGTATCTGATGCATTAAAACTGCGAACGAGACAATTTTATAAATGTGCAATGCTGGAAAGCCAACTCAACAAGCTTTCAAATGTGGATTTACAATTTTTGGAAGCACGATGCCGATAAATAAAATTTAAAAATTGGGCTCACTGTTGATGTTTATGACCTTCAATATCGCAATTTAATCTTGTCCCCCCAGATCAAAAATAAAAAAGTTTAGTTAATTTTTGTTAGTCTAATTATTTGCCTCTATCATGTACATAATGCCCACCTTGCTCACAATCAACCTGCGCAGACCACACCAACATATCTCTCGAAGTCTTAAAGATAATAACCTGTAAATTTTAAACAAAATCACATGGTATAACCCCTTGGCTCAATTTCCAGCAACGTAGCAACTACAACCGGAAAACCCCCAATAACCATAGAAAGATGAGCCAAGAAAATGGAAACTAGTGAAAGCTATGACACATTTAACTCCAATTCAAATAGTAAAGCTTTTTATTAATTGTACTCTAAATACCTTTGTAGTATAATAAAGCCTCACTAGGTACTGAAGCTTCATAACACTGCAAAAATATTAATGAAGTATGCAGGCTAACCTTGTAGAGTCAGTGGCTCAGCATTCTGTGTAATTTGCGTTTCATTTCACGCATGACAGAAATAAATGACCTGTAAACCATGCATAATCAGTGACTAAGCATTCTTTGTCAGTCGCATTTCATTTCACAAATGACAGAATCCTCCATTTGCTCTCAAAGTAAAGCTACTTGATACTGAAACACTGCCTACCTTTAGAACCTACCAGAGCTGCTGACAACACAGCACTATTCTGAAGAACATGGCCAGCATAGGCCATTACAATTTCCTCCTGCTCTAAGGAAATGCCAACCCAGTGTATTAAAACCTACCATAGCAATGATTACCGAGTGAAATGACGGCACACAACTGCACTAGACCGTGTGTTCAAAATGATTCAATACAGACTTTTCTTTTAAAAGCCGTGAAAGAAACTTCGGTGCAGTTTGAACAGGCTGACTGTACAGTCGGGCAGACATTATTTATGTGACAGAATGCAACAGAAAGACAATTAACTAAACTAATCAATTTTTTTATTTTTGGCTTTACAGCACAAGAATAAACTGCAAAGTTGAAGGCTGTCAAAAGACAAGACAAGCCCTTTTAAAAATTTCAGATTCGACACGTTGGCTTGAGGTATTGAATATGCTCTGCAAGCTGGCATTGCCACATAGCACATTAATAAAATGGCAGTGCATGAATCAAATACAAATGCAGTTTACGTCTTTTATGACATGATGATATGATTCCTGTGACAATACCATGTGCAAGGGTGCCATTTTAATTATGCACAATGCAGCAAAGCCAGCTTAGCGTGCTCTCGCAGCGTATTTCTCACGCTCTATATTTTGAACTGCAATGCCAATTCCGAAATTTTATAAACTGAGCTCGCCTACGATGTCAAGGGCCTTGGATTTCACGATACAACGTTGTCTCCTAAAAGTTAATTTTACTGAACTGTCTATTCATTGCACTCTATCATGAAAATAATGTCCACCTTGTCATACTGTCAACCCCTACACACTGCACCAACGAGTCTTTCATGGGTTTTCAAAGAAAAATCTGTATTGAATAATTTGAAACACACCATACATCTGCACTGATGATACGAAATTCTGACCAGACTACACATGTAAAAGGGTAACGATGCCTGCAAGCAAAACAAAGATTGCACAGGAAAACAGTATACATAAATGCTTCAGCTACGGCTGTTAGGAGAACCTCAGAACACCTTCTGTAATGCACAGTTGCCTTTTTCTCAACTCCTGGCTCAGAAGAAAATTGCCATCAAACAACAATACCACCCAACCAGTCATCTAAAAATTAGGCAATTACAGCAAGAAAACATCACGGCTATTCTGGAAGGCAGTGAACAAATATAATCTCAATCAATTTCCATTTCTTTCCCCCCAAAAAAATACCAAGATTCAGCACAAGGACCACCATACACAAGTGACCAGCATGAAGAAGACTGGTCCAATAATAAAATGATTGTCCCACCTGCCCCTCAGAGACAGCCGCAGCTGCAGCTGCTGCTAACTCCGCCTCCTCACTGTTTCCATCCTCAATAGTTTGGAGTGAGAAGGTGCAAAACTCTGAGGCATGAGGCACCAGTTCAATGCTGTTAATGCTGTCGTCTGACACCTCTGGCTCATTCTGGGCAACCCCAACCTTCTGAGCCGTAGAGGGTGCTGTTCCCAAGGGTGCACTGGACACCTGGACAGACGTGCACTGCACTAATTAAACACGACTACGCACACTTCCACGAAATGCCACCAGACAAAAAGGAGAACTCTGCAGAGTGGGCCACAAAGCGGCGACAGAAGCAGGAGTAGCAGGAGTGGGACAGCCCTCAGAGAGTCAGCAAGGAGGCAGTAAAAAGAACCAAGTGCAACAAGGAGGAAAAGGAAACGGCGATTCGAGAAAATGACCTGTGAAGCAGCCCTTGAGAAGCATTTCTTGTGATTACAACAGCATATCAGCTGTCTTAAGCATGGTATCTGTGGTGCAGCTCCTGATGGTCCAAGTTTATCTGTGCATTTTTTCCAGTGCCAAGAAGGCAAACAATATCCGAGTGAAGTTAGACAGATGTGACCATTTGATACAGTGCACTAATCTGTGCAGCCAAAACGATCAAGTACCAAAGAATATATCCAGCAAAACTGAGGAGCACAGGTACACTACAGCTGAGTAAATTATCTTGTTGTTACAAAATAAATTATTCAGTGTCTTTTATTCAAAGCAGTCTGGCTACATCCAGCCCGTGGTGTCAGGCAATTCTGCTCAACCAAACTTCTGATTTCAAGCAAGTTTCCTGGTTCTCGTATTTTTGTTTCAGCGGTAACGTGCTGTATGAAACTAATGTTTCTCTATGAGAAAAAAAAAAGATTTCCATTTAACTAGCACAGTTTGCAAAAAGACCCCCAACACAATTTGCAAAAAGAACAAGCTACGGCAGACAGCAAGCACAGGGTCCAAAAGCTGCAAATCAGGCTATCGGTTTTTTAAATTTATCTTTTACTCTACCACATTAAAATGCTCCCTCGCTGACTGCTGGTATTTTTAAGTGACACAGCTATAATTAACACCTAGCAGCCAGGCTGAGAGCTTCATTTATTCATTTAATAGCTCATTTAACTAACACAGCTATGTACACTAAACATAGACACCCCATGAGGGTGCCCTTGTCTGCCCATGAAATTAAGGGTGAGGATGCCCTCACTAGGTGAGTCCTCGTGAGGGCATACCCACCCCTGTCTGCATGGGGGCTTAATTCAGTGAGGCAAAGGGTGAAGGAAGATAAGCATAATATAGCTGGTGAGGAAGAGCATGAATGAGCAAGGGTTGACATGCTCAGATAAGGGTGAGGGAAAGCAATGTGCATGGGATGATGGTGAGGTGGGAAGTACCAAATCAGCCCTCCACAGTCACCTGCATCATATTCTCGTCATTGCAAGTTTCAGTCTTCCAGTTTCAATGTAGTAGCCTCAAGAAACAATGAAGCATCTGTTTCTCTAAGCTCAAACTAGTGCGAATGACCACTACTTATGTCTCATACACAAGGTATTTATGGAGACCGGTCTTTACCACCTCGTCAGCCCTTTTTCCTTTCCCATAGACAGTTCCAGACACACTGGCCACGGCTACCGCCGGTAATTTTTGTTAATTTGCTTACAGCGTATCCTGCGGCACTGAAGCATTATTGCCGAGGATGGACTAGCAAAGAAAATACGGTACAATGCCACCAAGAAACTATAACAAAACAGAAATGTACAAAACATCATAACTGTAAACAAGACATCTAAAAGCTCAAATAATGCTGTGCAAGCGATACATCATATTACAGCGCAAGAAAATTACCAGACGACCATCAAAAGATGCTGCGAATATCAGTGCTAGTTGTATATGCATCTCTTTTAGCCTACTATTATGGTTTTGTTAAACACCTACACACAAATCCATCTTCTTTATTATTCACATGCTTCGCTGTCCACCTGTGACGCTCAGCTCTGCTTGATGAACACGCACCTCTGGTTCAAGTTGTCACTTTTGTATCACTTTTCTCATTCCTGATGGCGTTTTTCACTTTCTTCCACACAAGGAGCTTCAGTTGACCCACAATTAAGATGACGTTTTTCACTTTCTTCCACACAAGGAGCTTCAGTTGACCCACAATTAAGATGACGTTTTTCACTTTCTTCCACACAAGGAGCTTCAGTTGACCCACAATTAAGGCCCTTAATTCTCTGCAGTGGAAAATTTTAAATTCCACAAGTTCAGAACAAAGAAATCGCAACAACTCATGGGAATCAACACACATAAAATAAATATATGTTTACTTCTAAAATATACCTCGTCACTCCAAATGTGCCTTCATTAAAATCAAAGATGACTGTCACCATTCAGCATCAGGCAAAAGTATTCTCTTCACTTGAAGAGTGAAATTTCAGGACATGGACAGTTAGATCTGTCCCAATCTATCGATTTCCTCTGATGAAAAAAAAAAAGTCCAGTGAATGTTTTTGCTCTCAACATGAGCAGCACAAATTTCTGAAAAGCATCAAGAAACATGCGCCAGTGTTCAGGATGCCAGTGGGTATCGATATGGAACGCCATTCCGGCAGTTCCTTGAAGAGAGCCCACATTACTCAAACCGGACGGCAACTACGATTTCGCGCCGGGCTGTTCACAAATCCAGTAGAGTGTGCTGTACCGGCCCCTCTTAATTATACAGTGTTCTTTCTTGCATTTGGAGTATTCTGCGTGAAGGAAACTGCAGCAGTAGCAGCGCTCTTTTTCCTCTCATGTTCTTATGGTGACAAAACGATCGATTTCCACCGCAACAGTAACAAAGCTGGCATGCTGGCCTGTTTGTCAGCTCTGGAACTACTCCTTACACGCACTTATCTGGAGAACTACACGAAGTTCGAGGCATGTACAAGCTAAGTAATATGTGCAAAACACGTTCTCCATTACTCCTAAATGTGCAAACTTTGAAAGCTGTGCACGATCAGTTAAAACTTCTCTCACCTAAATAGTGAGCTGAGGAATTGTATTATACATTTATTGCTCAGTCATGTAGGCAAATGTCGGCACTATGAAAAAGTAACTCGACCATTAAAGCAGATGAAAGTGGCGGCTAGGACATAAAAGGGCAGATATCTTTTACATAGTGAGGATAAGGGAGGGCAGAAGAAAAGTGAAGGTGAGGGAGTGCCAGCAAATTGAATAAAGTGAGGATGAGGGAGACACATGGTTTAAAAGGTGGCAGTGAGGAAGGAAAAGCAAACATCTCTGACATTTAGCGTGTGGCAGACAAATCGAAATTTTCATTCATAACAGAAGAATAACTACCATCAATCCATTTGTATGACCAACACTCATACTCACCTTTGGATTCAAAGGAAGACCCTTTTTCTTGCGTCGGAATGCCGTCCGACATTTTGAATCAATATTCAGCTTAATTCTGTCCCAGTCAGAATTGGTCACATCAAACAAATGCTTTAGGTGACCTAGAACAGGCAATTAAGTGCTCAGAAAATAAAAATGAAGGCTTTTCCAGAAGAAGGCACTGACACCAGTAAGCACAATCAGCAGCATAGGATTCACTCCAGCCCAATGAAAACAAGTTAGCTGATAGACTACTTCTCACAATCTGAGAAAACTTTTCGTTGTGTTCTAAAGGGGTAGACACCAAAATTTTTATCGTGAATTTTGCCTACAAATGATGAATAAGACATTCGTGAACATGAACCACAACCTGAAATTCGCCTACACTCAATACATAACTTATATTTGAATTTATTCTTCAGTGAAATTTCAGTTTCAGCAAGTCAAAAGACGATTGCAACGTCTCAAGTAAGCACCAGATCATGTGCAGCATACAAAAATTAAAATATAATAAAGTTGAAACTCGTTATAACGAAACAGTTTATAACAAAATAATGGATATAACAAAGGGATGACAATTCCCCTTGGAAGTTCGGTCAACACTGACTATAATGACGCTACGGCTATAACGAAATTATCGCCAGGCCCTTTCAACTTCATTATCATCATCAGCCTGACTATGCCCACTGCAGGGAAAAGGCCTCTCCTATGTCTCTCCAATTAACCCTGTCCTTTGCCAGCTACGGCCACCGTATCCCCGCAAACTTCCTAATTTCATCCGCCCACCTAACTTTCTGCCACCACCTGCTACGCTTGCCTTCTCATGGAATCCACTCCGTTACCCTAAGGGACCAGCGGCTATCTTGCTTTCGCACACACGCCCTGCCCAAGCCCATTTCTTTCTGTTAATTTCAATTAGAATGTCATTTGCCTAACAATTTTTTTTTCCACAGCTCGCTATGTTGTCCTTAACTTAAGCTGAACCCTTTTCGTTAGCTTCCACATTTCTGCCCCATAGGTGAGTACTGGTAAGATACAGCTGTTGTATTACCTTTATTATAACGAGGTTCAACTATAGTTCTTTATTCACTTGCTGCCATTCCAGCTTCAGAAGCAGTTTAGTGTAAGAGTTTGAATGACCGAAAATGGTGAAGCAGCGGTTATATTTCAGTTTCTGTATGCTTCATATGATTTCATGCTCACTTGTGATGTCAACTATTGTCTGACAACTGAAACTACAGAACAAAAAAAAATTCAATTACAAATAATTTATAGGGCGCTACAGAATTCCACATGATGATCCATGATTACTAATGCCGTATGCATCATTCCAGAGCAAAAACACAGTCCGAAAAATTTGATGTCTTCACTCCTTTAAATGTAAAAATGCTATTGCTTGGCAACAGAAATACATGTTAGGCGTTGATGAATGTTCTATCAAATGAATACTATATTTCTGACATTGATGTTCTACTCATAAGCTAAGCTCCCCATCCAAAATATCCATGTACAGGTGCCATCAAAAGTAAATGGAAGGCAATATTAACGAAAATATTTAATCATTGCCCGCTCATTTCATGCATCCTTGAATACATATGTGCAGACTAATTGTGATTGTACGAATTGAACTGTGCACCAACAAACATGGATCATTATGTTTTAGATTTAAAGAAATTAAATTTTTTTGACGAAGTCGCCTTCCATTTACTTTTGACGGCGACTGTACCTATAATTGTAACAAATTCACTGATTCAAAAAACTAATTCACAAGGACTTGTTCAGCTTTTGTAATGCAAAAGGTACATCATAACAGATAACTAGTGTGAATGCCAAGCTAACAGATGAAAAAAAAATTAAAAATAATAAAATACTTTGTGGAAAACTAGTTTTTACACTCTGCAACTCATCATCGATAGCAAAAGCTTGCATCCTAAGGCTGTGGCAGCAACCGTTTTGGGTGTCGGAAAGGAAGGAAGACGCTCCTTCCTTAAGCTGCAAAGATGGGTATTTTAATGCGAAAGCATTATCTGTCCCTCAGCACAAAAGACATCCACCATTGTCTACGGCATGAAATTCAGATGATGCAGTATGCCGGTGTACGATGTCACAACACAAATAAGCGAACATGTATAGTCGTGAATGATGAAAAGCAACGTACTATGACCCATGAAAGTCATGACTCATAGTCAGGAAACACTCTGCAATGTATCATGACTCAGAACTTTACAAGTAACATAATGTAAGTTGTATAGAGTTTGTACAGTTTGTACAGTCATGCCTCATACTCATAGTCATGATTCACAGTCATTCTGCAATGTAGCATGACTCAGCTTTAATCCTTTAGCATTCTTACACGTAAGCAGTCTTAAGTGCCTCTGCCAAATTTTTCATTTGTGCTCTACAACTTAACATGCTGCCTACAAACAAGGTAGACAAGTTTGCTACTATGTAACTGTTTAAGAAAATACCTATTAAATCTGCTTGTCAAGAAAACATCCAAAATTACAAAGCTAGTCTCACCCTGGAAAACACTTTGGTCCTTTAATGGAGACATCTAGCACCACCACTTATACACTCATATCAAACACTGGAGTGTGTAGCCCACAATCCTCACTACACTATAGTCGGATACAACTGAAGAGCGAAGCAGCACATGCCCCTCAAAGGAAGCCCCCCAGCCAATGGTACGGACAGATTTTCATGACCCCATGGTTAATCCAATCAAGCCATAGTTAACCTCCTTTCTTCTGCCACCCCTGCGATGTCACACTAGCAGGTTCAAGGGAATTAACCAAGATTTCAAGAGAACCGATCAACACAATTGGCTGGAGGGCCTCTTTTGAGGGAATTCACTGCTTCGTTCTTAAGCTGTATCGAGCTATAGACAAACATGTGGAAAAACAGTGTCAGCTTAATGTGCTGGCACAAAAGAATCGGGTGTCTGCCATCACCTTGTATGCATCCAGGTTCCACACGCCTGACCACGAAAAAGAATTCACTCATGTACACCACAGGTGGCTTGTATAACCAAGTCAGAGCCATAAAAAAAAATTTGAACAGTTCACTAGGAATGTATGTCATACTGCTTTTGGACTGAACAAGCAAATTTTCCTTGGCAGCAAAAATCCCAGCACTAGGGTCTGTAGCAGACAATGCCTCTCGACAACAATGGTTCCTTAAAATGCTCCAAGTGCTTGTGTGCTCATGATTACTCAGATCTGCAGCACATTTCACGTATATAACATTTCATCATTCCTGCATATAACATGATCTAAAGTAAAATAACGCAATGTAAGTATTTGATGAGATGGAGAACAACACAAGTAAGCTGACAAGAATGCAATCATGCAAGCTAGTATGCTAGTATAAGCCACTTCATAAAATATGCCAGATTTCATGGCAAAGCACAGGTTTGTTGCCATAGGACTTAGTCCCTTCACTTCAAATAACAATATGATCGTACACTTAAGCCTGGCTCTAAACACAGATGGCACAGTTAAAAACAGAAGAGAACAGTACACACCAGGACCAAGCCCAAAAGCAGCTGCAACTACTCACATCGAATGCCGTAGATCATTAACGGGTCCAGCTGCTGCTTTTTGTGTTTCCCTGAGCCCGAAATGTTTGAGCGAGCCTGGGTCTCTCTATCAAACAGGTGGTCAAGTAAAGTCAGTGCCATCTTCTCAGGCGTACAGCATGTGTTGTTGATGTGGAACAAAGTGGTTGGGTTTATGGAACAGCGCACTCTCATCTCCGGATTGTTTTCATCCCCAAGCCATGAGCCCTGAGGGTAATCCGCTGCAGCAATCGCAAAACAAAAGAGCCAGGAGTAAAATAATAATGGCAGATACAGCAGGGTATAAAATTCAAAACACACCTACCTGATTCTAGCCAAAAATACAGTCACAAAAGGTAAAATCTTTTGAAAGGACACTGACAGCAACATCCTCCAATTACTGCTCTTAGTAAAAATTGATTCTCCAGCTCTTTATAGATGTGCTAACATTTGTCCGGCAGCAAAAAACCTATTTATGGTTGAAAAAACTGAATTTAAAAATTCTCCCGTCAAACGATGCACACTCCTGACGCCTACATCGAGAAAGACAGGTTGCTGGCATTTTGAAGAGATGTGCACCAAAAATTCAGTGCCAATGCAAGCAATTTACTTGAAATCAGCCGGCGATGATGACACTTGTATTTCGCTTTTTCTTCTATCTTAAAAAAGCTCCATTTTCAGTAAGAGTGGTATCTTTGCCATTAGAATGCTGCAGTCTATTGATACAGGATGACTTCAATTTTGTCCTCAACGTCCCTTCAATTTTAACTTAAATGTTGCCAAATGATGATCAAAAAATAAGAAATAATAACACTAAAAGCAAGAAAACTACACTACCTTGCCTAAGACTCCTTTGCTTTCATGCAGGCTCCCCTGATGCACTAGAAAAACTGCTGATTTCACTGATGCAGTCATCTAGACTCAAAAACTCACTGGCAGCATCATCTTTACCTGTGCCTCCTGGTAACACAAACACAACAGCTGCTACCAAGAAACAAGGAATCCCATAACTCCTACAAAAGTTTACTTAGGTTGCCAGTACCAATTTACATCAGTTAAAGAACAACGCAGATGTCTACTAAAGTAAAGACGTTGCAGAACCAAGTGTTTTATGTTACTCCTCTCATAACATGCTGTCAAGCAACTAAAAAAAAAAGCAGTGTGTACCATTCTAACCAAACGTTTCTGTACTGTGCACAGCAGCATCAAACAAAATGTGAGCTGATATAAATAAAAGTTCAAAGGCAAATGCAAAATATGCCATGCTTCACATTAAATGGCTTAGGACACGAAAGCTGCAATCAAAAGCATTACATTAGTTCCCACACTATACCTGCATGGTGCCAAGTACACTCTTAGCAAGCTCAACAGACTGATTTCAGGCAAAACTAAGCAGGATTCACTAAATCCTCATCCTGGCAGCCGTTAACCATCCTTCGGCCTCTTGAAATGTCATCTCTAACACACCTCTTCACATCTTAAAAAACTAACACACATTACTCTAATGCAAGGTAAAATGGAGTACGCAGCAGCTATCTGGAGCCCAGATCAAGCAAACATCATATATGGCATCAAAACCCTGAAAAATCATGCTGCTAAATGGATCTATTACAGTTACTCAAGTTACACTAGCATGATATCAATAAAAGCATAAGCACAATTAGATAACCTGCCACATCTTTCCAAGCTTGTGCACTTGGCACTTCTTTCACAAACAACAGTTCTTTCGACAATGTCTTGCAGTCAGTAATAAAAACTTTTCTGCACCGTGATCATCCATTATAAGTTAAACACATCTCATGCCACACATCTGATTTTGCTAAATCATTCATACTTTATACTAAAGTTGACTGGAATAGCCTACCACTACACACTGCAACAGAAGTTACCATCACCAAATCTCAAGAGCTCGTTAAACGTATCTCCTACTAGTGCTGTTTACTGTTTGCGTAGTTTTCATTTTTTTAATGCATTTTTTATACCTGTCAGTTGTATTTGTTCTGTAAGGGTTGTTGTTTTATTGTTGCATTTTTTTTAATGCTGCATTTTCACAATATTGCCTATACGATACCTATACGATATTGGAGTTCGCACCTGTCTATTAATTTCCTTGTTTACTTTTCTTCACAGTATTCATGCTTTTTCTTTAGTTCTATATTTTTGTTTGTGTGCCAGTGCTCCCCTCTATGTCATATCCTAAACTGAGGGCCTTTAGAGGTGTACTGAATAAGAATACTCAACATTACAGTGTAACACTGAATAAGAGGCGTTTACAGGAGGTCCCGTCCAGTCTCTAACTTTGGGACCTCCTTCTGTATTCCAGTGTTCTTCTAAGCTGTAACCTGCAACATGCAATAAACGAAACTTCAAACCACTAGCCAGCTTGCACAGCAGGATATGTGCTGTGGATGACCTCAGTTCAATAATCCAGTATTCTGGTACTCAAAACATTGTGCCTACTTTGTGAGGTGTCAAAAATTTAACATGAATTAGTAAGGTTGCAAAGAAAGCAGACATAAAATAAAAAAAAATAAGGACAGCGAATGCTCAGTCTTCACTGAGCATTAAGAAAAAATAACATTTAGTACAAATTTGTCCAACATAACACACAGTGTGCAAGTTGAAAATGTGCAGTAATCATGCAGAGGAAAGCACTTCACTTTTAAACAGTAAAAGATGTGATAAATCACCAAGTAACTGAATATCAGTTACCTACCGCAACTTCTATAAACAACAGTATGTAGCCAAATCAATGAAGTTCAAATTGGTATTTTTCACTTTCTAAATAAACCTTTTTCCAAAAACATTTCGGTAGCATTCCCATACAGCCCTGATAACTGTTATGTTACCATATGCACACTGTGTAAGAAAATGAACTGGCCCCATATAGATAGCGGTTCTCTGCTACAGTAAAATGTCATTTGTCGATCCTATGTGATGTCCCCTAAAAGTCAAAGGAACTTATCAGGAAAAAACAGAAGAGATGACTGAACACACTCAGTGAAGCGAGGCACATAATAAACCACACGCATTTCTGCACAAAAATTTAAGGTGTCATGCAAATAGCTATATCACAACATAATATACCCCCTTCAGATGCTGTGCCACAACTGTAAATGCAACCAACCTAATCACAATCAAATCCTTGTGTACAAAGTGCAATAAAAATGTGCTGATACCTAAAAAATCTTGCATGATTTTTGATAATTCAATTTGAAGCGGTCTTCTGATCATGTTTCCTGCACTAAATAATTTTTCTTCTCAGGTGGTTTATTTAGCACATCAAGGGAATATTTCGGAGGACAAGTAACTACACAATATACTGCAAAAAGATGATGCAATAAAAAATTATGCTCTGCTTTCAAATTCATAAATTGTTAGTTTCTAAATGCTGTTATTAAAAAAATTTGGGCTTCACCTGAATGTGTCTCACGTTCAGCTGAATACACGATATTCACAGCTTCCTATGTCTATAAAGGACAAGATGCCCGACTTGACTATGGGCACTGAGGGTTAACAATCACAGTGGGTTTTTGTTAATTAAAACACTTAATTTGACCTCCCCTTTTACTACAACGCTTTGGTCACATCGACACCAAGTGTATTAAAAGGACCCCCTTAATTTGAACTCCACATAATTTGAACAAATTTTTGGTTCCCTTCGAGCTGTAGTTGTCAAGAGCAGATGTTGACAGAAAAACAGGGCCCTTGTACAAGTGCTCATCATTGTTTTTGCACACGGTGTTTGAATGATCAGAAAGGCCTACAGACAACAAAAAAAATTTGATAATGCAGCTTTGTCACCAATGAAGCCTAAGAATGACTTACATTGCAATACAGTTTGTTTCATTACAACCGCTACTAGCACTACTTGGTGAAAACATGATTACCTTCAGTGTTGAGCGTTATGAGGGTGACACTTGAACCAGCTGCAAAAGCTGTTACTGGCTCTTCTTCCAAGGAAACGATTGCAGAAGAACCTACACCACCAGAATAGTGAGCTTGTTGCCAATCACAACCCATTCAAAGTAATGAAAAATATTACCTCCCGTGCTGCAAAAGATTAAAAGAAAGGTATGTTAGAAACACTGTCAAACAATTTATCACCAAGAATAAACAAAAAATGTGCTTTATTTACCAGAATAAGGGGAAATTTATTACAAATACATGTAACGCGCCACACAGACGACAAGAGAAAGGGGACAATGTGCACTTGTCCTGTCCCTCTGTCTCTTATCACCTCTGCGGCACACTACATGCATTCATTATGAGCCTCATGAACCAACTAGCCCCACAGTAAATTAACGTTAATGTATGGACATACCTTCCAAGACGAGGGGATGGTGCTGATGAGTGCTCTTTTACAGCTGTTGACAGCAACTCAAGTTTGTCTTCCAGTGTCTGGCATTGGTCATTTAGAGCATCCAAACTACCCTCCAGCATCTGAATTTTTGCTAACATGCTTTCCTTGAATGACTGAAGTAAAACCTACAAGTCAAATTTCAGAATGTACATAAACATTTTGCAAAACACATACACAAGACCAACTACCAAATCATATGGCACACAAGGAATTACACTGTAAGGTTGATCCATGTCACCCAAACGCATCCGCTTCAAGCCCTTGACACTCTCGCCATCCTCTTCGTTCACTGGACTGTCTGCACTGTTTCGGTGCTTCATATTCCTGGAAAAAATTTATTACAGCTTCACATCCCCACAAAAAAAAAAAGGCAAAAAGGGGGGCCAAACAAGCATCAAAGACTTCAAAGCCAAACATTAGCACACAAGATTTCAGTTCGGCATACGAATTCAAAGACCATGGAACCAGTCAATGGCTTGACAGGCACTCGCGTCATTTGATATACATAACCAAAGCGTCATTAAAACTTCTTTTTGGGTTAGTTGGCGCATACCGTTTTTTTTTTTTAAAGTTTACAATCCCACCACATAAAGAAACTTGGCAGAGTGTGTTTTTAGCACCCCGTCTTTATTTCTCTTTGCGGCTGTGACTGACTTTTAGGAAGCAGCTAACTGCTGACCAAATGAAATGAAAAACAAAAGAAAATTTGATTTAGTGTACTATGCCCTTTGCTTGCCAGCGCATGCGTTCAGCTATCTTGGCTCTGTCGTCACCATTTATCCATCTTTGCAATTTTGTTCACGCAACACTTCTGCCTAGTAAGGCGAGACCTTCTTCTGCCAATAAAACAAGTCGTCAGTTAGAGCGCGCGCGTGTGTGTGTGTGTGCCGTCTTTCTCGATGTCTGGGTCTTCTTGGGCTAAAACTTTGCACAAGGATCACCAAAGCGTCAGCCAAGAGGAATCACAGAAACGACCATTCACATGTGCTCTGCGACAAAACGCGGACCACCAACTCAAATGGCACAATAAAACTGGTTCGGCGAATGCGGATAGCTGGTACCTACGGCACTACCGCGAGTTACTACAGATGCTTTAGAAGAACGTCAATTTGGGCTAGATGGTGCATTGTTTGAGACAGAAATGGTAATAGCGCTGCAATAAGACGTACACAAGAAAGACTGATACAGGACAGCGCGTGTCCTGTGTCAGTCTTTCTTGTGTACGTCTTATTGCAGCGCTATTACCATTTCTGTCTCATACTACAGATGCGCTGCACTACATTAAGATCATGCGCAGAATGCATAACTGGTCGCAGCAAGAACACGGCACAATTCATTAACCTTTCTGGCGTCGAGCTTCGCATTGTTGACCCCGGAGAGAGGGCGCACACTTATATGCACCCAGTGATACAAGGTGGACTAAAAGACGATCATAATTAACATAAAATGCCAACACGGCCCTACAACATTCCAGCCCTACGGCCCGCAAGCACACACCGCAAGCGCGTACTGCTAATTGGCTGATTGATGGATCGATGGATGGCTACATATGGCTTAATAATTTATAATATTTTTCAGTGAAAACGAGACAGATTTACATTATCACTGCGCATTTATTTACTGACGTGTGACGTCAGCCTCTTCCATAAATTGTACAGACATAAGCAACTGAAATTTGAAACATGTCGTAGAAATGGCTCCAAACTTACAAGGTTAAAGTTCAGTGTCTTCACTAATACATCAAGAGCAACGCAAAACGAATGCCAGAAATGTGCTTGATACATGAAGCTTTTTCTTTTTTCAATATGAAATAGCACGTTCATCTTTCACACAATTTTGTCATCATCAACAGCAACGTCGTCTGCTTCAGCCTTTTGTTCACTGCCAGCGCTCCCGGTGCCTTCATTCTGTTACTCTGTCACATGGAGGATGCTCTGTCACTTTGGTGCACTTTACCAATTCGTCGTACTGAAACTTTTTTCTTGATCTAAATGCATTTCTATGTGCTGATTTGAATGCACACTTTGTTTGGCTCCCTGCATGCTGTGCAGACGGCAGCGCAAAATATATTCATAGATGGTTCTGTGGCATTGTGGATGTAGTACAATGCAGCCAGTCATAGCCTACAGCAACAGTGAAGTTTCGCGTGAGAAGCTCTAACGCATGCACAGTATGGTGTCTGTAACAGTAACTTGCAACGGAAATGGGTTGTGTCCTAACCACGGCGGATTTTGCGTCACGGCGGGCGAAGATCTGTCACGCGAGTTACGGCCTCTATGGTTACGACTTCCGGGTCGTTCATATGGTTAAAGTCATGGTGAAAGTGAACTAGAATAATATGGTTTAATTTTGTAGGGACTGCTTGCAGATGTGCGGTTTTAGCTTTGACCTTTCTTTCCTCAACGCACACATCGCTGGAAAAAGGGTGCTGTGCGCTGCCTCAAACTGCAGCAACTTCGCTGCAACGGGATGCAACATGTTCTGAGTGTCAAGTAGTGAGCCTGAGTGAGCGGCGAAAACAGTACGCCGTTGCAATCTGCTCTGCTTGCGACGTCATCCACAGACAACTTTAGGTTTTTCTTTGAGCATTTTGTTAGCAGTAAATGTTTGAGAGCGTTATGGAAATTAGGGAATTTGGCAAAGCAACTTGTTTTCGTACCTTGAGGAGCACAAATTAAGTTATCGCTCGGACAACTTCGGCTATGTGCCACAGCTGTTCTCGCATGATGATGGTAGCAAGGCGCGGTTGTAGGTTAATTTGCAAATACATGCTATTCGCCCCTCATCACTACAGCATGACAAGATGTTATAAGGACTGAATGATTTATTCTTCAGGCATGTGGGCTGCATACGAGTTGCTCAAATCTATAGAGCCAACACTTAAGGCCTGTGCGATCACTACAGTCAGCTACTGAAACGACATCATGATGATGGTAAAACTATTTTGCAATGCTCAATGTCAAATCCTTGAGTGGTGTCAAGTTTTCTCTTCTTCTCCTTCACCTTGATCTTAAGGGTTCGTGAAGTGGCATGCTGCGACTTCCAAAGCCCGATGCACGGCCCTTTTCTGGGTTTGAGGGTCCAAGCTGGTCACCGTATATCTTCCCTTGCTTGATTAGAGGGGCCTATGTGAGCTGGGTGCACAGGGCATTCGTATAATCTATGAGTTATATCAGCCTTAGAATGGCCACATAATCTGCATATTGGAGAATATGACTCGGGATAAACGATAGACCATTTATGTGGATTGGGTAGAGTATCTGTCTGGAGTTGCCTCCGTGTTACCTGCTAGAGTTTGGAAAGAGGGTGGTGGGTACGTCGGGGGGTGGGTACGTGGTACATTCTATCATTTCAATAGTGCATTGTTATTTCGTAGTATGTAACCAAGCGCTCAACCAAGCCCGCAGCCCGGATGACGAATCCTCGGGCATAATCGTGGGCTGCTTCATTCCCAGGATGGGAAGAATGCACAGGTACCCATATGATTCAATTTGGCGGTCTAGATTATTTATCTTTCTAATAATGCTGCTTGCTATATAATTCAGCCGGCTGTCCACAAGTTTCGAATCGCAGTTTTTGAATCGCTAAAGATATATTTAGCCCTGGCGGACGTAATTGCGAGAGAGATAGCCGCCGTCTCCGCATCCTCTGGCCGCCTAACCTTAATGGTGGCTGCACATAGAGGGTTGCCGAGGTGGTCCCTATACCTGCTGCGAAGGCTTCCCTATTCGCGTGCTCTGCAGCATCGACATAGACTGCCCCTTCTTTCCCTGCATAGTGTTTGACAAGAGCCTTGATTCTGGCGGTTCGTCTCTATGATGTTCCGAGTGTGCGTTTTTGGGTATAGATCTGACTCGGATATGTTTGTATATTTTGGACAGGATTCTGTAACTTTCCTTTTCCTGTTCATTGCTGTGTCGTCATCCTAACCTAGCAACGATAGTTCTGCCTGTTTATTGTTTTTGATAAGCAGTCTCTCTGTGAGATCAGATGCGCTTCTTTAAGCTCTGTCATAGTGTTTGCTGTAAACACCTAAGCCCTTTAGTTACCGGTAGGTTTAACATGGCCTAGTATGCTGCCTGATTATGCTGGCTACCTGACCTGTCTTTTTTTATTCAACTGGAGATATATGCAATATATACTGTAACTCACTATGAAGGCCCACACAAACCTTTACGATCAGCCTCTTTCATGTTGCTGTATTCATTTGCTATGCGGCTTATTAGACCTACAGTCTGTGAGGTGCAC
Source organism: Amblyomma mixtum (assembly GCF_055824585.1). Taxonomy (NCBI): domain Eukaryota; kingdom Metazoa; phylum Arthropoda; class Arachnida; order Ixodida; family Ixodidae; genus Amblyomma; species Amblyomma mixtum. The sequence continues at coordinate 64,209,172 of NC_143014.1, forward strand.
GTTTTAAGTTTGCTAGTGGCAACATTATTCCAGTTATCTTCCGGTATGTATAGGCCTAGAGCTCTAAGTGTTTTGACCATCGGAATAAGTGCTCTGTCCAGTAACTCTTATATCGGGTAGTGGATCTCTTTTCCTATAGGCCTTTTCTTAAGGATCAGCAGTTCTGATTTTTGCAGAAAGCAGGAGAGTCCTACTGCTGCCACATATTCGGCTACAACATCCGCCGCCTCCTGTGAACGGCTTTCGACTTCCTCATCGGCTTTCAATTTCCCAAAGAGTTGTATCGTCTGCATAGAGTGAGTGCGATATGTCCGGGATATTCTTTAGCCTCCTTGCCATGGGTATAAGCGTTATGTTAAAAAGAAGAGGGAATAAAACCGACCCTTGTGAGGTTCCCTTGTTTCCTAATTGGAAGGTTTCCGATTTGAGGGATCCTATATGGTTCTCTGCTGTCCTGTCTGAAAGGCCTTGATGTATTTATAGGTTTTTTCTCAGACTTCCAGGCCCAATAAAGCATTTAGTACAGCCTCATGTTTCATATTATCGAATGCTTTAGTGAGGTCCAGAGCTAGTATGGCTCTTGTCTTAGTGTTTTTCGGGTACATAATTTCCTCTGAGAGGAGTAACATGGTGGCCCGGGTTGATAAATGTGCTCTGAAACCTATCATGGTGTCGGGAAAGAGACTGTATTTATCCATGCAATATTGTATCCTGTGGAGAATCACGTGTTCCATCAGTTTCCCCAAGCACAATGTTAGAGATACAAGTCTGAGGTGGTTTTCCAGTTTTAATTCTTTCCCGGGTTTGGGAATAAAGGCTACCTTCGCATGTTTCCATGAGGGAGGTAGTGTTCCTTCTTCCCAGCATGTGTTCATATATTTGGCTAGAATCCTGCAAGGAAACCCACTCTCTAATGAAACAGTCATGAAGGAGCTAAAGGACAGATACTTAAAGACCTACCCTGAATTACCCCTAACAGACTATAAAGGAGGAATAAACAGCCTTATAGATGAGGAAACTACAGAGAAGTTCACGCCGCGTTACGAAAACTCTGCACTACCTCAGCTCCAGGTAAACATAGAATCACTAAAAAGATGCCACATAACTTACACGATAAATCCATAGCTAAAACGGCAACACCGGCCACATTGAGGTTTCGTTGCCTGACGTTGCAGGTGGCAGTGCCAAGGTATGTTTACGAGCACTTGTTGGCTTTAAAAATTGCTATACGTGAACTTGTCTGCTAACTTCATGCCCGAACTGAATCACATTTTCACTAGCAGACCAATCGACATGAGCACACAGTGCAGAAATTACAAGCAAGGTGTTACGTTAAAGTTGTCGGTTTGTGTGGATCCGTATGGTGCAGTTATGTTTTTCGTGTCTCGTGTATGGAGAGAGAGGGTGATAGACAAGGTGATCGCATTAGAGAGTGACAAGAAATATTTATTTACCATCATTCTTTTCATACTGAGTCAATGATAAAAAATTTCACTTCAAGATAACATGTAACTTAAAAAAAAATTGCAACCAACATCGGCTAGCTGCTTTTAACCTTTCATTCTATAGCACACAGGAGAGTTAACATTGAGACAAATGTTATGTTATAAAATTGAATTGTTGCTATGCAGCTAAGCATCATATTTGCGAACTGCTACCCAGGTGAAAAAAAAGCAAACATTTCCAGCTGGATTATTGAGCCAGAAATCGTGTCCAGCTGGAACATTTGCTTCCAGCCAGAAGATTTACACTTCCAGTTAGCTCCAGCTGGAGTAGCTTCAATGGATTTCCTTCCAGCTGCAAAAATGATTTTCCAGCCGGAATGGGTACGCCTGACTAAATTCTGCCGAGTCACCACTTTCAACTGGGTTGAACATACATGTGAAGTAAACAAATGTCTACAGCTATAGCTTACATTTGATGATTTGCATGCTTGCATATAGGTATACTGCACTGAATGATTTCAACGTTTTTCTCATTTCAAAGATCTCCTGAATGTGCTTCAAGAGGGAAACCAAGTGCTAGCAGAAAGGGGCTGGTTTTCTTCTTCATGAAGTGCTTTTAAGGTTCATGTCATGCCCTCCTTCACAAGGCAAGCCAGCAGCTTTTAAAAATGGAGGTAACAAAGTCCAAGAACATACTGTCATCCAGAATCATCAGTAAGAGGGCTGTTGGCGATTTCAAGAAGTGCAAGATGCTGCAAGGAAGGCAGAGGCTGGTCAAGTGGCCATTGTGTCCGTAGGATCAAGACTATAATAATTATACTATAAAATTGCTAGTTTTAAAAGGTCAAGGAAAGCATTGTGTTGACAGAATTCCAGGCTTTTTTTGCTATCACCAAAGTTTTAGGAATGGTTAGCCAAAGTCTATTTAAACATATAAGCTAAGCCACAGTGTTAACACCACAACCAAAACTGGATGGGAATTCCTTTGGTTGAACATTCTGCAAGACTTAGGCAAAGGAACTTGTAAAAAATATTGAAATACTTGGATCAAGCTTCTGTGTGTGCTGAAAAGCCGGAGAAAGATTTTTGTACACTGTACCATATTAATAAGGGAGTAATTACTCATTGCCGTCGACCCATGACTGCTCCGGTGAAGCGGTGGTCCCGGGTTCGAACCCCGGACCAACACGAATTTTTCTTTAACTATGAAGTTTCTAAGAAAGCTGTGCAGCTTTCCTTTGTAGCTGTATGGCTGCACTTGGGTGGATGCCAATGAGTAATTACTCCCTTATTACAAATCTACTCCACCTTGGGGGATTCCCCTAAACATTTGACCAACACTGTACCATACTATTTATTATAATTTACTATTTCCAGCTCTGACCTTCTGCATTAAACCCATTTTTACATGCTGTAGAAGATGTGCTGCAGAAGTTTTTGCATGACAAAGGTTACATCAGGTGTTATTACCAACACAACAAGAAGAGTTTTCCATGAACACCCGAGAAGCTTGCTCCTATCACAGTTCAGCAATAAAGCTGCCTATGTCAACAGTGCATTTGGTTGCAGTCTTTCTGTTTCTGTTGTGCCTGTAGCCAAACTGTGCAGCAGGCTTTGATACTTTGCTTTCACTTGAGGTTTTCATAAGGAAAAATGCAAGGCAAGCTCATCATTTGCTAGCTGTTAGTGTTATTACTTAACTCGCTGACTTCAAACACTTCGCATGCAATGCATTCCACATTTCTCCACATATGCATTAACAGCTGAGGTGCCAACGGTTGCACTGAGGACATCTGTCCATAAACGGGCTGGTGGTTCTCCTTCCACTAGGCTCCCAGCACAAAGTACACAACAGCAAAATGGCTACAGGGTCTCCTCTGCCTTGATGGGAAGCAACATTGATTTTACATTCCGAAGCTGGTGAAAGTTTCAAGAGATGCCCTAAAACAAAGCATTTATTTTAGTAACTTTTGTTTTTATCTACATAATGTACCAACCAGCATTGGGAAATCAAGAACAGGGATTATTAACATTCAGAGCTGTAACAGATATATAAATGGAATGTAATGTCCCACACCACTATGCAGGCCATGAGATGCATTGCAGTGCGTAATTATGCTCGGTTAATTTTGTGCGTGAATGGGATTCTCTCGCATGCACCGAAGCCTCAGTAAGTGGATGCCCCTTTCACTGCTGGCATAGCTGCTATGTCACTTGTACATATCCAAGCTCTCGACGCTCTTCAGGATTTCAGCCACCTAGTCTCAGTGCATATGTTTGCTTGGGCACAATTCGTACAGGCAGAAGGAAAGTAGTGCAGGAAATGACCCACATCTGTCATGCAGTTGTATTTCTGCATTACAGCTGCTTGAGACAGTTGTTTTGCATGCAAGCTTTTGACGTAATTATTCCATAACCATAGCAATTATTGAACAAAAGCAGTTCTGACAGGAACATGTACAGTAAGTACACAGACTTTCCAGAGGAAGAGCTTAGCGTGCTGCATGTGAAAATTTTGGCACAGCAACTAAAACGCGGTGTACTTTGCAGGCAACGGCAGCTCACGTGCTACGGGGAGCCAAGAAACCCTTGCAGCTCTGATGCAGACGTGCACGTGAAAGCTTGTCAAAGACTAGAAAAAGTACAAAAAAATATAAATTGTGTCGTGGAACGCCCCGAAGCGACCCATGGGCTGTGAGGAACGCCGCGTTGTGAAGGGCTCCGGATTAAGTTCGGCCACCGAGGGATCTTGAACGTGCGCTAACATTGCACAGCACACAGGCGCCTTTCGCGCTTCGCCTACGTCGAAATGCAGCCGCCGCGACTGGAACTGAACCCGGGTCGTCCGGCTCAGTAGCGGAGCGCTCTAACCACTGAACCACCGCGGCCGATTTAGAATGAGTGCCGAAAGCTCTTCGCCGTCGAAGCCACTTTGCTACAAATTTCGTGCGCAACAGTGCGCTCGTACGTAATTGGCCCAAAATTCAACTCAAGCTGGTGGCGCGAAAACTCAAGGAAATATTTGCTCTAATGTATATTAGCATGTATATTAGAGATCATAGTAGCAGCCGTACGAGAATAGTAACAACAGGATAACCTTTTAACGAGTGAATGAAGCACGGTACGTAGTTCGAATTAGTGCACTGCACGGGGTCGGGCCGGCCCGAAAGCCCGGGCCGGGACATGATCTGTTTTGCCGGGCCTGGGCCGGGCTCGGGCTTAAAGCTGCGGACGCGAGTGTGGCTTGGGTCCGTACAGAAACTGCTGGTGTCCGACTATTCATTCACTATTGCAGAGTGAAGTACACAACTGCGACATTGGAGCAGCGACACGGATGAGCTATGGGTTATAGTACGCGCTGAGAAAAAAACTAAATTTTATTCATTGACTTATTTATTTCCTTATTTCCACGCCATGGTGGCTTAGTGGTCAAGGCGCTTGATTACTGAGCCGGGGAACCAGGGTTTGCTCCTATCCTCAGCGGCCGCATTTCTGTTTAGGCGGCAAGCATGACAGCCATGTACTACTTTGTAGTATCATTGCTCGTTGAGGAAACCCAGGTGGTCGAAATGATCCGGAGCCCTTTGCTTCAGTATCTCTCACAGCCTGACTCCCCTTGGGCCCTTAAGCCCCAAAAACATAGCTTTAATTCTATAGCTATATTTTTCTCATGTGAGAAAATTCACAAACTAAAGCGCGTTTGGTTTTCTTTTTGATGAGCTGACCGGAACGTCTCGTAAATGAAATAGCCACAAAAGCTCGTGAGAGTTTGTAAGTCTCATCGAATAAGCACATCTATCTCTCCTCGCTTCTTCAGCCTGGTTGTCATGACAAGGGTTTACCCTGTGAGTTATCACGTCGTTCGCACGTTATCTCCTGCTCCACCAGTAAGAGTAAAATTCAACCGGTCTTAATTGGCCATTGATCATTCGTCGTCCCAAAGTTTAGGATGCTTATAGTCTTCAAAACACACACCATGAAATACTCAGGTCTTTTAGCTTTTCGTTTCTGCTTAAAGGCCACCAGTTCGGCTATGATTTCAACCTGTGAGATCGCGTTCACTAAAAAAATGTCATCCCACTGCTTGCTAGGCAGCTTTAATGTTTTAAAGTAGTCTATTACGCACGTATGCAGCCCTTTTTATTTCGCTTTCGGAACATCCGAGTTTATCTTTGCGCACCTACACGAGATCACTGTCCAAAAGAGGGCCTGGCGAGCACTACTCTTAATCACTTCCTTCTGGGTTAAAAAGAACCAACTTTCTGCAAGCCAAACTGTGGTTTCAGAACCTTTGTCGGCCAGTTCCTTATCGGTCTAGTAGCAGTCTACTTGCTCAGAGTGAGCAGTGTACCTCAAGCGTTATTGTGAAACGGGCCGGGCCGGCCGGGCTGGGCTTCACTCCGGGATTCACGGGCCGGGCCGGGCTCGCTAGAGCGATAATTTAGCGGGCCTGGGCCGGGCCCGGGCTTGAAACCGCGGGCCTGGGCCGGGCTCGGGCTTCAGGTCTCGGGCCCGGGCCGGGCTCGGGCCCCAGATTGAGGCCCGTGCAGTGCTCTAGTTCGAATAAAAACAGCTCAGTAGACGGGCCCAAGAAAAGAGAACACACAGACACAGGCGCTGTTCTCTCTTCTTGGTCCCGTCTACTGCGCTGTTTTTATTCAAATAATGTACCAACTAGCCCAGCTTATTCCTCTCTTGGACGGTACGTAATGAAATGAAGCGTCCTGAACTTGACGCGAACAGACACCGCACGCCGAAACGTTCGCACTTGTAACGCTTTTTAGCCCTTCAAATACTGAACGTCAAACACAGACATAATGCACGAAGAGCATGCTGACCTTTTTTACAACTTCACTCGCGCGTATAAGCACATGAAGAGCCGAATTAAAGCTTGGCAGAACCACATTTCAAATCAAGAACGGCTGTAGGTATCGCCGTGCCTCTCGACCCAAAAGCGGCTCGTTCAGGTAAGTCAGGGTATTTAACATGTAATTTAACAACTAAATTTAGCGCAGTTGCTTTAGTTTTTTTTTTTTTCAGAGAAAAACATTTTTATATTATTTTCATTCTTTCTTTTGTTCATTACAGTGCAAAGGAAATTTGAGTTTCCTCTTGAAATTTGCCAGCTGATCGCCAGAGGGTAGTGCGGCTGAAGGCGTTGTTTCGTTGTACGGTTGTGCTAGCTGGATTCTCGTCGTAGTGCGCGGCTTTTGCGGTAGCGTTTTGTGTGTCCGTGTGTGTGCTCTAAATGAAGCTTCGCCGCTGTGTTGCCGCATACGAGAACTGCCCGTTGGGCTCTGGCATGGTACGGAAACTCTAGCAGGGCGCGAGAGCGGAACCTTTCGACCTGAACATGTTGCCTGGGGTCGGTGTTTTCGGCACTGGTAAGTCGGTGCGAGTACTTGTCCCGTGTTTGCGCTCTCGCGGTTTTAAAGTAGAAGCTATTTGGGGTAGGACTGCTGACACTGCGAAGGAAGCCGCTTTGGAATTGGGCATTCCATTTTACACCAATAAGGAAGACGAGGTCCTGCTCCGCAAAAGCGTCGACTTCGTTTGCATCATGTGCTCTCCTCATCTGCACGCCCAGATTGCCGTCAAGGCTCTAGGCATCGGAAAACACGTCCTCTGCGAGCGCCCTGCTGGTTTGTCGCAATCGGAAGTACTTAAGATGGTACGAGCGGCGCAGTACTATCCAACACTTATATCGGTGCTATGCCATAGCCTGCGCTTCCTGCCAGCTTACGTCCACATGAAACGGCAAATACAAGACGGTTACGTGGGAACTGTGCAGATAATCGAGGCCCGAGTGCATTGTGGATCTCTTGTTCATGATCGCTACGACTGGACTTGCGAAGAGTCCATGGGAGGTGGTGTGCTATCCACCTTCGGCAGTCACGTAATCGACATCGCAGCCTTCGTGACGGGCCTTCGCGCTGTTCGGGTGCACGGCCTGACTAGGACATTAACCAAAACGACGGACACAGTGTCCGGTATCCGGCAGGTGAGCAGCGACGACTTTTGCACGTTCCAGATGGAGCTGAGCAACGGCGCATACGCAACGGTCACGCTCAATAGCCACTGCGCTGGTCAGTTCAGCCAGGAGCTGCTGGTGTGCGGCACTCGCGGCAACCTGGTGGTGCGCAGTGGAGACCTGCATGGTCAGCGCAAGGGCGCCAAGGAGGAAGTGCTCTACCTGGACGTAGATGACCTGAAGCAGACACCAGACAGCGTAGTGCCAAAGCCACATGCTAAGGGACTTGTTAAGATGGTCACTGCGCTGCGGGATGCCTTTGCCTCGCGGGGCCACGGCCAGGGCTGGGCCAAGGAGCCAGCTGACAGTGCAGCCAGCTTTGAAGATGGCCTCTACATACAGGCAGTCATGGAGGCCGTGCGTCAGTCATCTCAGGCACGCCAATGGGTACGCGTGCAACTGCTGCAGGATGAGACCCGCCACAAGGGTGCCTTCTGCTGCCTCTATCGCATGGCTAGTGCCTCCATGTAGCTGCTTTATTTATTGCAAGACCCTGGGGACAACGCACAAGTACTGCACAACTTTCCGCCTCCAGAGCACAGGGACAAATGTGGAGTGTGTACGGGGAGGTTGGGGTTACCTGTTGCAGCTTTACTTCACAAGTGATGCAACATTTGCACGGGTGCTACGTGTACATAGCATTCACATAGTCAGTGCCACTAATGTGCAGCTTCTGCTGAACATAATTACCTGCTGGCATTTACGCAGCCTCTTTTTTATTTTGCCAGTATTTCCCTTGCAGGTGCCACTGCCTTTCTGTGCTTACCAAGTGGCAGGGAACCCGGTGCACAAAATGTGTGGGTCTTTTCTTGCCGATTAACTTAAGTAGTGCAGTATTTGAAGGTGCCTGAACAACAGAAAATTGAAAGCAACTAGGTAGTCATTGGCACAGCATAGTCTTCTTGAGGCTTGCAGTGAACACTAATGGCAGCTGCACTTACGGGCATATACAGAAAATTGTGGGTTGTGCTAGCATTAACATATATGCCCTCACTGAAGCTACGTGTGCATTGTTCATCCTGTTGTGATTACAAGGTAGCTGACGATCTCAGGTTGCTTTTAATCTCTGCTGTCATTGTTAGTACCTGTTCAAGTTTTGAATGAAAGTCTAGTCCTTTTCTACAAATGGCCTGCAGTGCTTATTAAAAGGAAGGGTACAGAGGCCCCTTTGCCAATGATCTTGAGCATATTTTGAGGGATTACGTGATTCGTGCTCACTGCTGCATTTATTTTGTTTCGCAGCTTGTTCTCATTTATTATACAGTTGTTTTGCAAACCTGCAGGTGCTTTTTTTATGTTTGTATCTGCAACATTGACGCAAACTTGAATGCATATATCATTCTTGTTCCCTCTTGTCTGTGTAGCACATCACTTTTCCAGATCTTGTTGTCGGTGTTGCCTCCGCAAATAATTAGTACTTAATGTAATATCTCACCAGCGATCAATGTAAGATGGTTGTTATACAGATGCTATGAAATGTTTGGCAAATTATCAGTAAATGCACAAATGTCCTATTAGGATGCAATAAAGTTCAAGGTAATCGTTTAATTACAGTGACCATGTCTTTTTTTACACATTTGTTCTTTTTTATTTTCTTTGCATATGTATAATTGCTTCCTGATGTAAGTACCATCTGCTTGTTGCATTTGGTTTGCCCCTTTTGGAAGTCTATATAACATTGTGAATTCTTGGTGACTGAACACTGGTTCCTCAGTACATAGACAGCCTCACTGTAGTCATTTTTCACTGAACTGGTTTTTGCCTTCTGTGCGTGCTGCTGCTTGTGCAGTTTCGTGCCTTTACCATAGGTTTCCATTTAATTTGGCATTTTAAGTGTTAGAATTGTAATTTGTATTGTTTATTTCTCTATGAAGTTTCAAACATTCTCAATATCCCTACATCTGACCGAGCAAATTTTAACCTAATTCACTGAAGTGGCCTTTTTAGGTTTGCCTGTGTTCATTCATCTTTCATAATTATTGTGGAATTCTATGCACTAGCAAGTTCATGTTACACTGTGTTGCAGTAGTAAATATGTAAATGGGAAGCAGAAGCAGCAAGACAGGATCACCTCTGGTGACACTGTGCAGCTTATCTGATGAGGACGGGAAGCATAGCCATCACTGAAATTTCCAGTATTCACAGTATTCATGTGTGTTAAACATAAAAAAAGACACATGGAAAAGGTACATGCAGGATATATCCAATATGCTGTTATTCTTTTTCTTCCATGATGAAGGCCATAGCAAAATTTGTCTAGGTCTCTCTTGATTTAATGTGTAATTTACAAGTTTAGCTGGGAGGGGTGCTCAGATCTCCTTTCATCTTCATAACCGAGTGAAGTGTACAAGGTGAAAGTTGCTGTGGACTGTGAGTTCAAGAACTAGGATCAGGGGCTAGTGAACAGAACAAGAGCACTAACCAGGCCGAAGCTCTTTTCCCATATGGGGTAGGCTTGTGGCTATGCCATTGAGCCAGTGTATATAGAGATAGCATGCAGTCACTCTGGTCTGTACACTGGTAGGGTGACATGACTCCCTTGGCCAATTCTACAAGTATGTGTAACAGCGCATATATGTGCCACAAACCCTCGTAACAAAACTCATCAGAGTGTGAGTTTCGATCCCCAGCTGGCACAAGCTTTACCCTGGCCTGATGTTTGGCTTCTTTGGGGTGAAATGATTGGTAAATTGGTTTTTGCGGAAAGGAAATGGCGCAGTATCTGTCTCACATACATCGGCGGTCACCTGAACCGCGCCGTGAGGGGAGGAAGGTAGGAGTGAAAGAAGGAAAAGAGAGGTGCCGTAGTGGAGGTATCCGGAATAATTCCGACCACCTGGGAATCTTTAACGTGCACTGACATCGTACAGCACACGGGCGCCTCTTGCGTTTCGCCTCCATCGAAACGCGGCCGCCGCGGTCGGGTTCCAACCCGGGTACTCCGGCTCGGTAGACGAGCGCCTTACCACTGAGCCACCGCGGCGGGACAGAAATGATTGGAAAATTGGTCTTTGACCCTACCTTGTGTAGACAAAAATCACCTTGTGCTTGCTGTGGCACTGTGGCTAAAGCTGTCCTTGTGTCATTAAAATTCATTGTAATCAAAATCATCGCAACAGCTAGAGCACTTCATTATGAGCAATATTTAGACAAATGTGCAGCAGCCCTGCAACATCTACAGTTGTGTGAGAGGCATTGAAGCAAACAAACACTCATTACTGGCAGCAGGACAAGGTGCAAAAAGAAAAAAAAATTTTCTGCCTCGTTGCATCGCCTGCCTTCAAGCACTTCATAAATATTACCCACTGTTGTGTCATTAGATTTTGCATTTGGCTACTGACCCTAGTGTCGCGGGTTCGATCCCAGCCTCGGCGGCCGTATTTCGGTGGAGGTGAAATGCAAAAACGTCCATGTGCTGTGCGATGTCAGCGCGTGTTCAGTTACTCCAGGTGGTCTAAATTAATCCGGGGCCTTCCACTATGGCGTCCCTCATAGCCCATACATTTCGCTTCGGGACGTTAAACCCTAAAATTTTCAATAAATATGGCTGGAGCGATAATGTCATGCAAAACAGCGCAGTTCCCTACGTCACCTCCACTCTCTGGCCCTGACGACTCACATTTTTCACCTTCAATTCTACTGTTCCCTCTATCCATCCCTCCTTTTTCCGCCCCGTCTGCTTTGGGCCTAGAGTGTGACCCGATCAATTAAAACCGTTGTGGTTGCCATGGGCGGGTGACATTTCAACCGAATGCTGTCAGCGATATGCTTACCTGCCCTCTCCTCCGCCCCCGGTTATCACCGCGCGATAAGATAGCATGGGCCGAATGAGCTGGCTCAGCGCGGTGGCGGTGGATTCGCAGCACCGCTTGCACTACCCGACGGAAAGAGTCGAAGACGCTGATCGCCGTCTGTATGCCTTCAAGCGGACTCGCCGTTTGTACTAGAGTCCGCCGCCGGGTACTTTAATCTCCTGCCTAAAGAGCGTGCACTTCGGGCGGGACCACAACGATAACTTCGAATACAGCAAGTTAGTGTGTAATGCACATCAGAGATCTCTCATTCACTGGAGAGGAACTTGTATGGGCGATCAACGGGTGGGCCCCCGCGGTGGCTCAGTGATTATGGTGCTCGGCTGCTGACACGAAAGACGCGGGTTCGATCCCGGCCGCGCCGGTCGAATTTCGATGGAGGCGAAATTCTAGAAGGCCGTCTACTGCGCGATGTCAGTGCAGGTTAAAGAACCCCAGGTGGCCGAAATTTCTGGAGCCCTTCACTACGGCGTCTCTCATAGCCTGAGTCGTTCTGGGACGTTAAACCCCATGAACTAATCTAAACTATGAACGGGTGAGGTGTTGTCAGAAGCATTGCTGCTCTTTGCCCACCTCGTGATAGAATCGTGGTTGCTGGTGAAAGAATATTCGTAGTCACACAGGCCTAGCTCAGCGAGCTTTATTGGCGACGTAAGGGCACAAATGATGCATCCTGGAGAAATTACGGTGTGGCAGTTGTGGATGAAAAAGTGAAAAACTAAAATAAAACGCGGCGCACTATTTATTTTGCTCAAATTATACGGCCGTAAACGATGCGCTTTCGGAGACGAAGGGTTGTGAGGGCGTAGGATTTTGCTTTACAAGGGTCGTCCGTCAGCTGACGACGTGCTTTTATGGTGGTAGGGAGCGCGCGCATCGAGGCACTAAAGTTCTCAACACCTGTCTTCTACGGGCTCGTACAGTGTGCAAGCAAAATAGTGTGCAGGAACTCCGAGTGACAAGCACCTTATTCCGGGAATGTTGGATGTTATTTATTTACTACACCAGCATCTATGAGTTCCTAATTCACACTGAAATGGCCTTGTGTTCATCCCACAGTGATATGAAGGTTCAGTTTTCAGCAGCGGCAGCCAGCAAGCGTCTGTTCAGTCGAGGCATCGTCGCGAGGATGTACCAGGCTGAAGAACCCACGTCGAGGAACATTTCTTGTTCCGCCACTGTCACGAAATAAGTCGTCCTCAGGTCAGAGGACGTGTCATGCCGTAGTGGCATAGACCTTCGCAAGTTGGTTTGTTTGTGCGTGTGCGGCAAGCGTGGTGGTAGTTGTAGCGCGAGCCTTTTGCACGTGCCCATAGAGAACGCCTGCTTTCACTCCTCTGTCTAAACGATGGAAAGGTCGCCCGTGAGTCAGCGGCAAATGCCGCTCAAAATCTGGCCTAATAATTTCCAGCAGAAAGCGTTCATCTCACCGGGCCTCACGCCGCCGCGCAGCCGCTTCTGGTGCACGCACTACAGTGTGCACGCAACGTCCCGTCCTTGCCGTGCTTCGGCCTGCGTGCGCGCACATGACGTGACGAGTGGGCAGCCGCCACGCATGCGAGCGTGTGCACTGGGCCACTGATGGCAGCGGATGACCTAAATGGGACCCGGCTGTCAAAATGTGCAGGCGTTAAGAGCCAACAAAAAGAAATGGCAGCCGATTTGCGTAATTAGGCCAAATGCGATTTTGTGCGCTGTCATGACGTGTTTCGCGGATTTTACATAATAAAACATCATACATCATTTTACATCATAAAACGGTGTCTGTCGTGGTGTCTTCTTTAATGCAAAGATGAAACGAACATATTTTGTGGTCACGCCGGCTTATTTGACCCTCTACTCAGCATTTTGTTCGCCATTCGGCCCATTCCTCTTCTTACCTAAGTTTACAAGAATAGTCTTGTGGTCCATAAAGTAGCCTAGAGACGGCTTTCACACTGGACACGATGATTCTGTAGCTCGTTTGAAAGTCCATGTCTATAACGTCCGCCACTGCGTCGTAACCATGCCGGTTCCAAAGCGGGTGGCCACCCTCACCTGCCACCTAGGTCAGGTTACCTTCTGACTTCACAACCCGCCAGAGGTGTATATGTGGTTATTTGAAACTTGAAACCCTGCAAGAGATACGTCGGCGCGGCCTGGGCAGGTGGCCTGTAGAGCAGGGCGGACTTATGTACGTGATAGAGCACAGTGATAGAACGATTAGTTAACTAAATTGAACTCAACTTTTTACTTTTGCTTTTAGGGGCCAACATTATATTCAGAAATTAAAGGCCGTCATCATAAAAGCTGAGTTCAGTTTTTAAATTTTCTTTATCGGCAATGCGTCTCGAAATATTTAACGTCAAGCTCAAAACAAGCATTTTTTTTAGCTCGTAAAGTTGGCTTCCAGCAATGCATATCTTTAAAATGGCGTCGCTCGCATTCATAGTGCAGCAAATACTAAAGCCGTTTGTCAGTTTTATGCCGTAGAAGCAGTTAACGTGATTTCCGCGACAATAGTACGCCCAGCGACACCATTTTAAAAATTTGCATTGCGGGAAGGACGAGCTAAAAAATGCGCATTTTTGGCGTTAAATATATCGAAACGCATTGCCGATAAAGCAAGTTTAAAAACTGGACTCAGCTTCTGTGTTGACAGCCTTCAATTTCTTAATATAATGTTGACCCTAGAAATCAAAAGTAAAAAAGTTAATTAGTTAATTTTAGTTAAATTATTGCTTCATCACTGAGCTCTCTCACTTAGATGATGTCCGCCTTGGTGTACAATTCATCTGCACATATTGCAGCGATGTATCTCCTGCAGGGTTTAAAATAACGATCTGTAAACACACACACACACACACACACACACACACACACACATATATATATATATATATATATATATATATATATATATATATATATATATATATATATATATACACACACACACCTGGGCAGACTTCAGGCAAACACGAAGGCTAATGCCATCGAGCCCGCGTAGCGCATTGAGGACAAAACAAAATTGATATATTGGGTGCACATACGTCATCGCTTGGCTCCCGTAACTGCCATACAGCTTATCAGGGCCGCTCATTGGGAAATATGCCGCATTTCCGTTGAGGATGCGGTGTCTAGCGGTGCACATACGCGCTCAGTATAACCTGCAACGCACCAGTTTCATAGCAAATGAATGCGCCGTGATGCACTCTGCAAAAAGCCCCATATACCCTTTCGACCATCACCTCCGGTCTTGTACTGTTTCCAGAAGGAAGCTCTGACCACGTTTGTTCGGCGTTCAGTGTTCAGGGGCACTCTTACGAAAAAAAAAAAGGGGGTCGGAAAATTCACTAACGACTAACCATTTACTTGTCACACAGATCTCTACCTTCTTGAAACTGTAGGTAGTAAAAGTAGAACTAGTGAAAGTTACTACCTCAAGAAGCTAGTGAAGAGCACTGCAGTCACAAATGAAAAAGCTAGTAGTATTTACTACCGAAATGGGTAGAAACTTTTCTCCTTTATGGTGCCAGGTTCTTTGTACGGTGTGCTGGCGTGGCTTGTTAAATTTGTGCACAATGGAAAAATAAAATCTATTCGTTCAATTTGACTAATACCCTACACCGTTAATCTGGCTCTCAGTAACGGACTAGTGGCTCTTACCCGATGAGCTAAGATACCAGCTGCTGCCGAGGACAAGCCGCTCGCCAAATGAATGACAGCAGCACAAAAAGTATGTCAAGTGGAATATTGAAACAAACAGCTAAAATAATTTTCCGCGGCTCCCTGTGACTGGGTACGCTCTGTTCGAGTCGAGCGGCAAGTCGAAGCGCAGTATTTGAAAAAGAGAGAAAACTTTTGTTTAGCCCAGGGAATTTGCAGGAGCTGGGTGGTCGGTGGCCCTAGTCCAGGGCTGCGCTGGCGGCAGCTTACTTGCGGACTAGCTGGATGATCCAGGCTTGCTGGTCCAGGTTGTCGCTGGTCAGGGCCGCCTCCTAATGCTCGTGTGTCGGGTATGACACTGTTAACGTTTGGTTCAGTTTGTCCTGACATTCCCAAAAGGTGTGATAGAGCGTGGGGCTTGATACGCACCAATGAGAGTGGGACTAATGGGTGGTTTATGGGGGTTTAACGTTCGAAAGCGACTCAGGCTATGTGGGACGCCGTAGTGAAGGGTCCGGAAATTTCGACCACCTGGGTTTTCTTTAACTTGCACTAACATCGCACAGTACACGGACCTCTAGAATTTCTCCTCCATCGAAATTCGACCGCCGCGGCCGGAATCGAGCCCTCGTCTTTCGGGTCAGCAGCCGAGCGCCATACCCACTGAGCCACCGCGGCGGCTTTGTGGGACTGTTCTTTTTAAAATGTGAATATTAGAAAATGTGTTAGTTTGTATGCTCCTCGAGTCTATGTCGTTCGAGGAGGATAGTTTGTGTGGTGGAGAGAAATGCTTTCTAACCTGTCACCGTACGTTCCTATGAGGGAGGTGGGGTAAGGATGGGGATCCGCCCAGTTTGTGAGAGTTCGGGCTAGATCATTCGCTACCTCGTTTCCGTCTGTGTGAGTGGGGGAGTCTACTTAATGGTGTGCTCGCCCTTCCTTGAAGTTTCCCAGCAAGGTAGACCTTGTTGGGAGTCCGTCACTACGTGCGATGACTTCCCCCGCTGGTACTGGGTCTTGATGGCGACGGCCCCGATAACTGGCCTCTTCTGGTTGTCGACCGCAGCTGTCGTGAGCTTGCCTGGCTCGGCATGGGCCCTGATCTCCATGTAGACCGTTTCCGGGTCTTTAGATAGATTTTTTTTTTGTCAGTGCTTGGACTCTGGCTTTCCTTCTACTCTTCTGCGGCTCGTGGTTCATGTATCTGGGTATCGGGTTTACGTGGGCCTTCTCTCTTGCGGGTGTTGGGATTTGGGACTTGCCCTGCCATAGCTCCAGTCTCGACAAGATCTCCCTAAAAGCCTGTGTTATTAGGCGTTGTTTTTAACTCTCCAGAAGCGCCCCCCTGATTTCCTCGAAGGTGTTGTGTACCCCAAGTGCCCGAAGCTTGTTCCTTTGATGTGGTTGGTGGGAGTCTTAGGGCCGTTTTATAGGATCCCGTTATGGTGTCAATGGACCTTCTATCAGTGATTCTTATCCCTAGGTAGGGGAGCCTGTAAGTAATCCTGCTTACGACTAGGGCCTGGACTAGGCGGAGGATGTCTGTCTTCCTCCCTCATCCCTTTCCGATGCCGGGTTGCCCTTCTAATCATTCTTGAAATAAGGTTGACTGTGGCAGTATTTGAGCAGTATTTGAGGAAATGCCAATGAGCATTTTC
The DNA here is from genome assembly GCF_055824585.1 of Amblyomma mixtum. Classification (NCBI taxonomy): domain Eukaryota; kingdom Metazoa; phylum Arthropoda; class Arachnida; order Ixodida; family Ixodidae; genus Amblyomma; species Amblyomma mixtum. Next base: position 64,225,766 of record NC_143014.1, read on the forward strand.
ATGAGCACAGCTTATCGTTGCCGCCGTGGTGGCTTAGTGGTTATGGCGCTCGGCTGCCGACCCGAAAGCCGCGGGTTCGATCCCGGCCGCGGCGGCCGAATTTCGATGGAGGCGAAATTCTAGAGGCCCGTGTACTGTGCGATGTCAGTGCACGTTAAAGAACCCCAGGTGGTCGAAATTTCCGGAGCCCTTCACTACGCCATCTCTCATAGCCTGAGTTGCTTTGGGACGTTAAACCCCATAGACCTATAGACCAAGCTTATCGTTCCTGAGTTGGTGCGCATGCATTGGCGACTGCCATGACGCATTGTAATTTCGTGCACTTCCCTGGAAGTGCGAGCGCCTGCAATTCGCAATCCAGCTGCGGTCTTAAAAATCTTGCAACCGGTACACCATCACTGGCGACTACTCGGCTTGGACCGCCCATTTTTGGAGTCGTTTTCTAATAACCGCAGCTTCACGGGTTCAATGTCCCGAATGAACCGAAGAAGCTGACGCTGCCCTGCCGAGGAAGAAAGCTGTCTAAATTACTTATGCGCTAAGGCCGCCTTTCAGTCGCTTCAACTCGTTCTTCAGTACTCACAGAGCAGCTGTCTCCGACAACTGAGCAGCGTGCGCACAGCGGAGGTCAACTGCAGCCTTTCTCTAAAACAAAAATAAGTGCCGGTTAAAAGTCATCGTGGCGTCTAATAGCGTCGTTAATTACGCATACCCTCCTGTCCGCTCCACAAAAAGATGCTGCAGTCTATACAAAGGCTGCAGCTCCGGTGTATCGAACAATGTGTACAGAGCTCAACAACTATGCCAGTGCGCCATTTTTCTTTGAGAGTTTCCTTTTTCGCTATGGTGTGTAGTTTGACCAGTTCGGCTTATTTCCAATGCAGAGTGCGCAAAGCACCTCTATAGCCAACCGGCGCAAAATATTAATACAAAATTTGTGCAGCTAAACACGCGAAACTAAAAACTTCCGAACCAAAATAGGCGCCAATGCTCGCCTTACTTCACTGAAATTAGGACACGCAAAAAAACCCCAATTCCTTGCGGTATCTGCCAGGAGCACAATAACTGCGTGGGTCCCTCTACATTCCTATTGTTACGTTCATTGAGTACACTTCACTCTCCGAGGTGGTTCTTTCATCAGTGTGGGGAAAGTTCCTATTGAAATGCTATGCCGAAGCTGCGGCGCCGTAGGTGCTGCCTGAAAGGCGCCAGTAGTCGGCACATTGCGCAAATCTAGATGAGTCATGCTGCACACTGCAGCCATGCAGAACGTTGACCTCACAGGCGTGCAGTGCGCACGTCAGTGCATTTCAATGTTTTCCGATTACTTTATCACTCGGGAACGCACGTTCGACCCAGTATTAGCAGCTTATCATTTCCTTATCCTGTCCAGCTCGCGTGCTACCCAGTGCAACGCGCCGGTGGCAAAACGCAGGTCACCTCGCCTAACTCTAACCGAGCATTGTGAGCAGCTTCTTTTTGCACGTATTGATGGCACACTCTGGAGCGGACTTGCTGTGCGAAAGCATTTATTGCCTCATGAGCAGCATGTATACAGGACCTTCCAGCAGAGCGTGTCCGCGCGAAAATGACCATTCGAAAAAAAAAAAACAATTCGCGGGCTTTGCGGTTCGAACCCAGGCCCTCTGTGTGTCAGGCGGGTATGCAACGCGTATACGCCACGAAGAGTGTTTTTTTTTCCTTATTGCCTGTTTCGACAGTTTACAATAGGTCACAAACAGATTATGCTCTGACTACACTCTTAAATATCAGGAGCGGACATGCGTTTCGCTTACACGAGAAACTCGGAACCAGTTCAAAGAACACAATTGCCCTATCAAACTGATAATTTCATCTCTGAAACATAGCTCCCTGTACACCTCACGCAGCTTAGATACGTTGTTTTTTTTTTTAAGTAACCGCCATCAGACCACGCATCTTCACCGCGGTGTCGTACAGAACCCGCTTCGCCAAATACTGTGCAGGCCGAAAAGGAAGAATGCATCGTATTTATAAAGGTCCGGCTCAACGTCCAGGAATATACCATACGGCGTCAAGGGTAAGTCTTCCTTTATTGTCCGCTGGAGCACGTCAAAAAAAAAAAAAAAAACAGCGCAACCAGCAGTCAACAAAGACGTGTTCTATTGACTCTGGTTTGTGACACAGCAAGCAGTCAGCTCCGCATGGTAAAAACAATCCATTCTGCTACATCCATGTTTTAACCGGCAACGTACCAGTGTGCAACTTGAAGAAAAATGTCTTCACAACCGCTGGCACCACCACTTTCCTTACTCTTTTCAAAACATTTCCTCCTTGGCCTCCACTCATGTCCAACATTCTTGGAAAAAAAATTTTAAAATTGGAAAATTGTAAGGTACTCTTATGGAAATATCTAGCAAAATATTTCTTTAAAGTGTATCCATCGATCGCGTAGAACATTTAAGGCTGCCATAAAAAAACCAACGGGGAACGCTTTTGACGATAGCAAAAACGTTAACAGGAAAAATAAATTACAAGACTGCCGTCGGATGATATGCGGATGATATGAAAAAATTCGTTCATAAACAGTTTCCCGCTCAAAAAGGCTTTTGTCCAGACTTGCTGCGTATGACACAAAGATCGATACATTGGCTCCGGGAAGACACGGTCAAGCAAATCTTTGAGCAATTGCTTACGCGTGACGTTTGAAAGGTATTCCAAACTGAAGCGAGCATTCGGAAATCGGAAAGCAAAGATCACTTCTTTCGAAAATCGACTTGTGCTGTATCGCATCCCGTCGAAAGTGGAAATAACATAATTAGGCAAAGCCGAAGAAAGCCTCACTTGAATAAAAGACAGCAGGAAAGGGTCGCGTTGATCCCGAAGAAACATAAATCTTGACACCATGCACTTGCCTAAGGTACAAGTATGGCAGGGAAAGACTCCCTTTTCTCTGCCGTACAAATAAATTATCACGCTTAGTCCTCTCCTATGAGGACTGCCAAACAAAAACTGCGAAGAGACGATGAAACTTTTCAATGCTAAGTCGAGAGCACGAAAGGACCTGCAACACATACCACACTTTTGAAACCAAGTAAACATTACATAAGTTTGCGCGTGCGAATATAGACAGGTCCCTTCCGGACCATTTCTGTGTACGCGTGGACAGTACGCTTGAACCAGCGACCCTGTTGGGAACATGTGGGCTAACTCATATTAGCTGTCCTCTTTAGAACCCCCATCGGTCCAGTGTCAATATTGGAGGGGCTAACCGAAATGAAAACCTAATGTTCGTCCTCAGTGGTTACCCACATCTGTGCAAAGTAGGACCGATGCAGGAGCTCGGTGGACCCGGCTACTCACATCAGGCAATGAAGGCCGTAAGTGGGCCATGAATTCGGCCCCCTGTTGGTCCAATGTGGGTAGCCCATGTGAGCCCCGTGGGACCCATGTGGGTGCCGAGCCGTTCGAGGTACAGCTTCGTATAAAACGCCTATTGTGTTCATGTTTGATTGTGAATAAAGGTACGGCTACAAAGGTGGGAGTCAAGGACACCCAAAAGCGCTCTTAGCGGTGCAGATTGGTTGACAGTGTAGGGAAGAAGTCGCGCAAAATGCGTACACGATCCACTATGTCAGTGCATGATTTTATCATTGAATTTATTCTTCGCTGGCGGAAAGCGTGCGCGCAACGAGCAGAACACGCGACGAACCGGCTACGCCCACCCTTCGCCCGTCAGTCAGAACGACGTGAACGTTTTCAGTATGACGTCAACCCGAAGGCTGCAGAGGATGAGGACGTTTGCTTCTGGAAGGAAATAACGAACGGGCTTTGACTTCAATTTTTGCAGCTTTTCGGGGCGCGCATGGCTCTAGTATTTTGCAGAGGTTACCTTCGATGCCTCATCTATGCAGTGGGCGTGTTTTTCAAAAATGTCCAGACCCCTGGACAGTTGCCCTTTAAGGAGAGTGAATCTGAGGTGTAAGTATCATAAACTGTGCTGTATGCACGCTGTTAGCGTGCGCGTGCGGCCTTAATCGTTTACCATCGGAGCGCCAGAATGCCCTCCTGTGCTTTGTCCTGGCGACACCGCAGTTGTCAAGGCTGCGTTTCTGGCAGATGGGGAAGCTTTGGTGGAAGAGAGAGTGGAAAAGAATGCGCAGCGTCTATGCACGATGCCACGGGCCAAGCTTCCCCGCTGGCTCTGTACGACGTCTGCCCGCAGCGACAAGCGCCAGACAAGCGCCGTGCGAGGTTTCCCCGAGAGCTGATTGCTGTCGTCTTTTTCACGGACTCCGGACAACGCGCGCGATTAGCGGCAGGAAGCGGCGCGTCGCTATTTCTCCCCTTCATTCTCGGTTTGCCGAGTGCAGCGCGCACGAGGATTCTTCACGCACAAAGCGCAGCTCTTGTGCCAGCGTGACAGCGTAGCTTTAGAACAGGGCGTTATTGTCCTGAGCATGCGTACTGGCACCACGCTTTTCCCGTATCCCCCTAATCGATATAGGGCCCGCTTTTTATAAAATCCCCTAATGTAGCTAGTACCCTGGCGTTAGCGATGTCTGCCTTGATGCCGAAGCTCAACGCACAGAAAGTTGATGTCGCTTAATTTTGTTTGTTTGTTACGTGCATGACCTTGTCAGGCACCAATCAGAAGGCTCTGATGCCCTCATCAACCATCAGGCATTGCAGTCACCCGCTAATCTGCGCCGTCGAATAATTCGTACGCCAGAATGAAGACTTGTCTAGCGAGTTTGTTTTCCATCACATGTAAAGCAGAGTGGGGACAGCGGAGTGCAAAACAAATGCACGCGTATCATCACGTGTGTGTGCTTTTAAACATGTGCGTGTAAGTGCTTCTCTTTAATTGGTCAGAATAAATCCAGGTACGATTGCTGGCGATGTGCTGAACGGTGATGTCAGTTTCAGGTAATGCATGTGGAGGCTTGTTGAGCTTTGGCTGTGCGGCAGTTTGGCAAGGACGCGCCTCATCTTGTGTTGTTTTGTTTTTTGCTATTTGAGAGAAAATAATGAACACGAAAATAAATGTGAGAGCTGGTTAGCATGACTCTCATTGTGTGAGAAAGAGTAGGCCTTTGAAAGGGGACTCCAAAAACGAACTTGGAATTCTGGTACAATGCTACGCACTCTGCGACGCATTGCACCGTGTACATAATATTGGTACATAATATGCCGGTTGGGGTTGAGAAAGAGTAATTCTTTCTGCGGATGGACGGAGGACGATGGTTTTTTTGGCCAACCGGTATAGCCCTTGGGCCGTGGCGGTTGCCTCCGCCCGGGCTATGGCCCTGGCTTGAACGGCTGTGTCGCAGCTGACAGCATGGCCTCCCATTCTCTTGTAATGTTTGCGCTGTACTCTGGTGGTTCTTTGGGACATGCCCATAATAGGCGGAAAAGATAGTTGACACTTCTTACAGTGTTTCGGGGTTACGTTATGATACGTTAAGCATAACAGTGCGTTTCTGTATAATGCAATTAGGGCTAGGAGTTGTCAGTTAAAAAAAAATCTTTAAACGTACGCCGAATTCATCTTCTTTTAATTCGGTTTTAAAAAGGTCAGTATCGTTCATATGTTCTCCATGCCTTGCTGGCTATTGAACACTAGTTGCAATCGGTCAAAACATAGAAATTGAGGAAGCCAGGAGTGCGGTGAGACAACGGGATCGTTCGATTATAAGCAGTGCAGTTTTGTAGCATTCCTCCGGTGCTTTAGACAAACGCCCGGTGCAGACCGAGACGCTTCATTACCTTGTCAAGCCTCGTCTACTATCCAACTCAAGAGCGAAGCGGCAGATGCCCCTCGCAGGAGGCCGCCCAGCCAATGACGCTGAACAATTTCCATGACGTCGCGCTTAATTCAATTTCATCTGCCACCCCCTGCGATGTCGCGCTAACAGGTCCAAGGGGATTAACCACGACGTCGTGAGGATTGGTCGACGCCATTAGCCGGACGGCCTCCATTGAGGGGCGTCTGCCGTTTCGTCCTTGAATTTACAGCTATTAAACTTGAAACCTGGAACAAAGAAAGACAAACATTTTCCCACTTTATTCAGACGAAAGGCGTTTATACCCAAAGTTCACGCGAAGGAAATTTGTCATCTCTCTGACCGCAGAGTAGGAAGGCTGCCTCTTTTAAACAATGACGTCACCTGCTTATTTATCTGTTCCGTTTGTACAACAGCCCGCAGATACCGACATTTACGGATGTGCTCCTATCAGTGCAGGTACGCAACAGCATTTGATCAGTAACCCTTGATGCAGGCCGATAGCTTGAACGGCACTCCACTGCTTTCGGGAAACAGCAGTAAATAGTGTTTTATTATAGTTTATGCGCTGTCGTCGCTCACCTCGGACTCCAGCCACGAATGCTCATGCGTACGCACTGGCAGCTCACGGTATGCGCGCTAGGCCGTACACGCCATGCTAAATCACTCCGTCAACACTAGATGTGTTCAGCGTAGCGCAGTTAGCGTTCCGCTGCAGTGTTCAACCTACGCGGGGACCTAGCTGCGCCTGCGCAGTGGCAGGTGCGCCCCTCGAGGCCGTCTGCGCATGCGCAAATGGCTCCCTGCAGAGACATCACGCCATGTTGAATATCTCTACTAGTTTCCTAAACTTAGTTAACAAGGGCTCACTCGCCACTTTTTCCCATTGGTTCCACAAGTCGGGAAATAAAACACACACACACGCGCGCGCGCACGCACGCACGCACGCGAAGGCTAAAAAGAATATATATCTCAAAAATGTTGCGATGATGTTGGCAGCATATTTAATTGAAATTTAAAATTACTTTATATAGGCAGCTAGAGGGCCTTTGTGAGCTAGATCCTTTCCCGAACGCGTCCGCGCATCGTGCCGGATGTCCATGCGAGTGACGCATCAGCAACAGAAATGCGCCGCGCGATGTCAGGGTCGCACTGTTCGTGCCGGTTCCGGAAGTAGAGCGTTGCAGCAACGGTGCACCTGTACCATCTCCTGTTTCCTCGTAGCTGTCGCGCGCCGAGTGACTGAGCGCGCCCAGCCGACGTCAGAAGTATGTGGCCGCCCAGTCACCCCGCTGATAGCCTCTGACGTGGTTTTCTGTTGACACGCTGTTTCATCCTTTAAGGAAGGGTTGCCGCCGTGCCTCTAAACGGAGTGCGCGCTGCCACGTAGTAAAAGACGTTTGGCTAGGGAATACTGCTGTTGCCGTGCGTCCGTTCTTACCGTGAAGTATCCTCACCTATAATTACAAAGCTGATCACTACTGGCGTATTCCAATCAGCGATCCGGAGCATCGCCCTGAATCCGCGAAGGAGCACGAAATCCGTCGCGGTGTCGGAATGTCCAATCAGAACTCAGGATCTGAATCCAAATCGCCCATTGAAAAACGCTTCTTCGGTTCGGGGAACAAGAAAACGTGCTCCGGATCGCCGAGTGGAATACGCCAGTACGATTCTGAAATTACGTCACGAGCCTATTACCGCCAAGATCAGGTTCGTTAAGATGCGCTTTGATTGCTCCACGGTCGTGACTAGTCGAGGACACCCGTCGAATATCCTCGAGTTACGTCCGAGGACTATTACAGCTAGCTTTCTCGAGTATTACTACGCCTTTTATGCACGGACGGTGTCGCGCCGCAGTCCAGCACCGTTTCGAGCTGAGCAAAACCGGAATGGGAAAATTAATAACGAGCTGCCTTTCCCGGATGCGGCGCACCGCTTCCGCGTGGTGGTCAATGACGGCATGCGTAATCGCGTCGTCCTCCCGACTCGGCGCGCAACGGTAAACATAGTAATGGCCGCGCGGTCGCTTTCACCGCTCGGCTCTGCGGGAGGGAAATAAGCGAGACCGCGGGTGCGCCCATTCCGAGCCGCGAAGCGCGGGGGCACGCCCAGCGGCTCCGCCTCAGCTCGCCCGCGTGCGCACACAAAAGAAATAATAAAGAAACGCCTCGCGGGGCGCAACAAACAACAGGAGTCACACTTGGCTGCCCGTGTTCGCCGCGCGAGTGAAACTGCTAAAACACCGCCACTTTCTTCCTTGGGCGCCCCCTCTGCCACGATGGCTTATTGTTCCCGTTTTTCTTGGCTCGCCGTCCTATTACGAAATGACGATGGAAAGTGCGGCTCGTCCCGCGCGGCAGTCCGTCCGCGGCTTTCCTCATCGCATTCGCTGGCTGGCCGGCCGCCGCCAGCAGTCATCGCCGCCGCCCGCTAACCCAGTTCTTTTTTGACGCACCGCGCGCCAAGCCGGACGAGCTCTCTTCCCTCCGCTCGTTTGGGCAGATGAGCGGAGAGCCTCATCGCGAGACTCGCGCGCGTTCAGTTTTATGGGCGGAAGTGCGCGTTGTGTGGAGAAGCATAGGTAGAAGGATGCGGGTATCCAGGCTGAAGGCCGCACGCGCGATATACCCTCCAGATAGAGCCGGCTCTTTCCCCTCTCTTCCGTCATTAGTCGCCTGCTATGTCAGGCCCACTTTCTTTCGCCGCTGCTTCGTGCACAGCATCAAGGATCAGAATTCCTCTCCAGGTTTGTATAGCAGTAGAGAAGCGGTTTTCCCTGCCATGCCTATTCATACCTGGTACTACCCGCCCCGGTGGCTCAGTGGTTACGGCTGATTGACACTGACATGCTGTCGTGTGCCATCGTGAAAGCTGTGCGTGTAAAGTGTGAAGTGGGGACTTGCAGCAGCTCGAAAATGCAGCACGAAGAGCTGGCGTTGCTTGCACTTACTCTCTCAACTGCGTAAGGTGCTCTTCGCATCAATTCCAGACGTCAAAAAAGACAACGTCGGGCCTCTATGAAGTCAACGCGAGGATTGTGTACGCCTTACGATGCATAGGAAAAGGTGCAGCTGCTGGGAGCGACGACTGTACTTTGCATACAGGGCTGCGCAGCTGGTTACAAAAGAGGCCCGAAAAGCAAGGCAGCAAACGAAGAAGAGAAAGATGGACTCTGGAGGTGGTTACGAGGCTGGTGGTTACTGATCTGATACATCCGCAAGTATTTATAGCGTGCAGGGTTGGAATAAAGCGCTTTTATTTACTTCAAAGCTATTTATCTCGAAATGTCCATTTTCGCAACGTTTGCCCCTTTTTCTCTAGAACCGCAGCAGCTAGAAACATCATTTTTTGCCAACGTTATTGCAGCCTAGGGGGACATCTACTGAACCAGAATTATAAAAATTATTTCAAGGAATTTTGTTTCACAAGCTATAAATTGGCCATTTTGGCCTGAAGAATGAGTAGGTTCACTAAAAACAAGAAAAAAAAAGCCTCTTTTTATTACATAATACTTCTGGTTCAGTAAAGGGAACTTGGAGAGCTAATTTCAACGGTACCAATATGATTGTTCTAACCTTAACAGATCCTGAGAAAACGGGTCACAAACGTAGGCTAAAATACATGGGAGGTATAGGGCCTACCCTGTCCCCTTAAAGAACCCCAGGGGGTCGAAATTTCCGGAGCCCTTCACTACGACGTCCCTCATAGCCTAAGTTGTTTCGGGACGTTAAACCCCAAAAATCAAACCAAACCATCATACCTGGTACTGCATATAACAGTACTGACATTTAACAGTACATATAACAGTACTTATATAACAACATTTTATGCAAAAAAAAAAGACACGCACCTATTTTCTTTTTGGCCGTTTCTTGCTGCACGTTTTGAGTGCTTGTACAGTGGTATCTCAGTACTTCGAACTCCCTTAATTCGAACTGACACTTTGGTTCCGTCAACTGCGAGTGTACCAAAGGGGCTCCTTAAATCCAACTCCGCATGATTGGAAATAATTTCGGTCTCCTTCAAGTTTGAATTATCGAGACGTTGCTTCGTTTTTATCATTTGCACCAACTCTAAACAAGCAAAAATGAACAGACTGTGCTAGTTTATGGCATATATTGCGAAGTTTTATCATTGTGACTGCTCGTCGCTGCGAAGTAAACATGCGACATGAAATATTGCGTAACAGAAAATTAAAATTTTTCCATTATGCCATTTATAACCAATTCAAGTGCATGCACATACCTCACAACCAAATTTGCGGGTGTTGAGTAGGTGCAGGTCTGTCCGTGCAATCTTAAATTTGTGTGCGGGCGTGCGTGAACAGCTTGCCAACTTCGATACGAAGAAGTACCAAACTGTTAGTAACTGTCCAATTAACAAAAACGGCGAGAAAATGCTTACACAGAACAGAAGCACTCCACGCTCACTGTCGACGCAGTGCACTTCTTTCCTTTCTAAAACGAACGAGATAGTCGCTTTGATACAGCGAACAAAGGACCATCCTTAACATGCGCATAGCGAAACCGCGTATAAGCGTGATATGGGACCCATGCTTGGGATATAATCGGATGGGCCTGCCCGCGCTGTGTTTCCGGCTAGCGGAGTCGTCGGGCAATGTCATCCGTGAAAAGGGTTGCCGGGGACGCCTTCTAACGCCGCGCCGCCAAGAGGCCCCTCATTAATGGCGCCTCAGCGTAGCGCCTCTGCGGGGGCGGACAAAAGCGACCCCCACCCCTTCAGACGTCCCCTCGCCAATGCCAGGCTCCTGGTCACGCCGGGGCTTGTCATCAGGTGGCCCTGGAGACAGGCGTGCAAGGCCGTCCTTGCGCGATTCTTGGGCCGTTCGGCTTGGCTGATGCCCCGAGACGGACCCTCTTTCCTGGCAGAAAAGAAAAAGAGCCGCGGTTCCCGGGACGCCGCCCGGCAGTGTCCAGACACGCGCGCCATGAGGACGGCTCTGCTGCTCTGCCTGCTCACCGCCGTGGAGCACCGCCGCAGCTCGGCGTCCCACCGCCACCCGCCGCCGCGAACCGACTGCTACCATCAGTACTGGCTCTACCAGCCAGCACAGGTCGTGGGCGGCTTCCAGTATCCTTACGCGCAGTCAGGGCACCATGGCTACTATCCCTACCCGTACGCACCCGACCATCACCGCGGCTACCCCGACGGCCGTTACCCGGTCGCAGAGCTGCCTCCGCCCCCTCCACCGCCACCTCCTCCTCCGCCGCCGTCGTTGCCCTACCCTGGACCCTGGGTCCCACCTTATCCACAGCCCCCGGCGCCCAAGAACCTGGACCCTTTTCCGGGCAAGTTCCTTGGCATGGGCTCGGTACGTTACCTGAACGGAGGACGCGACGTCGAGTTAGTCTGCGACCTTCACGGGAACCAGCTGGTCTCGGTAAGTTAGCCGTGGTTGCATCCATGCCGTTAATGTGTTCAGGTATGTAGCACTACGTATTGGAGCAACTTATATCCTAATTACCAGTTCCGAACCTTGGCCGGTTTGAAGCAATACATATTTGTTGGAACGCCGACAGTTTCTCTTTCACAGCTGGGGACTTTCTCCAGTGTAGGCGGCGTGTCATTATCTGAAATTCCCGAGTCCGCCCGCTGTCTGATGGAGATTCCGTCCAGGTTGTCTGAGGAGAAGGCACTCTCGAGAATGCGCCCTGCCTGGCCATTTCATCCAAGTGAGCCTTGGGGATTTTTTTTTTTTTTGCGTCTTTTACGCAATGTGTTCTGCCAAGCGGTCTGCATGAGCCTTGCGGCTACCAACAAATCTGAAAGTAACAAATATGGAAAAGATATGCAATGATCCGACTGAGCACGAACACGAACCCCACCGCTAACATAAATTTATACGGTAGGTTGTTGTCAGTGTGGGTAAAGCGGTTAAGAAGTGACTGTCAATTTCGTAACATCCACGCTGTATGGATATTTGGTCGGCAGAAGTTGCACGAGTGCACACAAAACCTATTTTTTATTGCATCGTTGCTGGGGCGTTGTCGGACAATGGTGCTTTCGCTTACCGGCTGCGAGCAACAGGCTATACCGTTACATTTGTGGATGTGCGCTTGAATGCTCTGATGCATCGCGTATGCAAGTCATGCAAGGGTCATCGTAATGCGTGCTGATTGTAACAACGAAGAGCTGGCTCGAAAACAAAAAGAGCCTATCGAGACAAAGCCCATTTCGAAGAGAGATTTTTTTTTTTTTTTCAGACCGTGGATAGATAGAATAATGGTGTATCAGCAGGCTAAGTGCTGCCTCGCTTTCTTGCGTGCCAGGCCCGGTGGTGAGGTGACGTTAAAGGCAGGCTGTTCGCTTGGCTGAGGACTCGCTTCCGCATATGTCGGTGTCCATGTGGTTTGGCCCAAAATACTAGATCTTGCGGTTTCTCCTCAGTGTCCAGAGATGGCAGGTCTACATGGTCGTGCGCATAATCAGCAGTGCAAATTCAGGGCAGATGGCGGAGCTTCAAGGCGAGAGAACATCAAAGAAACGGGGGCGTTGAGATTGGGGGGAGGGCAGTCTGGACCAGAAGGCTGTCTCGATGCCAACGCGACGCTGGGCATCGAGGCACCCCTGTGGCCGGTAAAGTGGCCGAGCTTTCTCAGCGATATAAGGGGTGAGGGTAACTCCGTCCAGTGGCGAGGGAAAGCTGACGATGTCGGTCCTTTGGCTGGAGTGTCGCTCACTCTGTGTTGACGGAAAGGACGTAGCAGCGCTAAGACGAACGTGAAGGAGCGCTGTTGCATTATTTCCGTCAACATGTACCAACCAGCCCGTATTAGCCCTCTTCTAGAATTTATTCTATGTTTGGCGGTGTGCAGTGCTACGTCTGGAAAATGTTACTCAGTCTTCGTCTTTGCGTTGTCATTCGTCATTTCTGTTGGAGTTTGTATGTAGCCTTTAACAGAATGCACTCTGTGTTTTTATACATCAAAGAGCGCGACGCCACGGCTACTCACGGCCGCTGCGTGCTTTGAGCCTTCTTGCGGGAGTACATACGCGGCCTGTGCGGCAGGTACCACTGTCTTCAGCCTGCGCAGAGCGGGCCGGTTTTGGCGCGAAAGCACTATACTGAAGTATAGTGCTCCAACAAAAAACAAAATTGTGTGAAGCCCCGTAGTAAGTCCAGTAAGCGCGGATTAATTCGGAGGAGTTTAGTTTATGGTGGTTTAACGTATCAAAGCGAATTCGGAGGAGCGTCGCGCAAGCTGCAGCCAATACCTCCCCTTGAGGATGACCTTGGCCAACCTGGAGAAATAAAATAAATATTGCCGTGTCTGGGTTTTGAACCCGCAGCGGCGCGAACAGACAGCTTCGCTAGCCACTGCATGAGGGCACTATGCTATCGCCGCATTTTTTTTTTTTATTATTGCGTGGAAGTAGTGCCGAAAAGTAAAATCTGAGTGTGCTTATGCCACGAAACACCAGGCTGTGTAATACGCGAGCCCCCCATACCCCTGCACGTCCCCACCTTCCCAAACATCGAAAGTGTGGGAGGCACGCACATACATCTAGATTTAGGAGAGCCAGTGAGGCGGCTCTTCCAGGGTAGCATTTACTCCTCGCACCGAAGAGCACTGCTCACGGAACAAAGATTTCGATGACCGTGGTGATTCGGCGTGGCGGTCCATCCACGCCCCGTGTTAAACTGCAATACTCTCCCGCGCTCTGCATTGCACATCGTCATCTTGATCAACTTCCATCTGCGGCGCGAACAGATCAGATCAAATCAGCTTAACCTCGATCAGAGCTTATAACCTGAGTCTAATATCGTCATCAGATGTATCAACGACCCAGCAAAGGAAAACCATGAGCCAGTCAGGCTAAAACATGCTTTCGCGCGTCTACTCTGTTTAACTACGTTAAAACCCTGCACTTTTTTATTCTTTATTTCTCAGTGCATACACATGTCACTCACTACAGACATGCAATGATCCTTAGCCAGTGGCTAGTCATGGTACAGGGGGTTACAAGTGTTTGATTTGACGATTCGACCAAGCGCGCGTGCGCGGCCTGGGGGAGCAACGCGCGTCTTCATGCACGTGGTCTACATCTCGCTGCTCGCAGAACGTTGTCTGGGTGAAGGCCACGCATCCCCGGGGCCAGCCGCCCGCCTGGCGTCCACCGCCGCCGAGCTGCGGGCCGTGCTTCTGCCCGGTGCAGTACGGCTGCGTCTACCAGCCACTGGACCTGGCCGACCGGCGGTTCTTCGCGGAGTCGAGGGGCAACCACGCCTCGCTTCATATCTACGGAGTGTTGCCGGCAGACTACGGAGTCTACCGCTGCAGCGCCACCAGCTCTCCCACTGGGTCGGCCGCGGACAACACCGAGACGGTGTACCAGATCGTCCACTTCACCGGCTAACGCGCCGCACGTCGCGCACCGACGCATCGTGACACGTCACTACGCGTGCTGCGCACTATTTCTGGGACTTGTTCGAAGGCTGTAGCGCTTTTAGCGAGTGTTATATGTATACCGCCAGCAGACACAACCGAAATAAGAAAGAAGCTCTAGAATGCCAGAACGAAAGAAGAGGCACAAAGCCCTTCGTTGACTCGCACACAAAGAAAGAACATAGCGCTTTATTGGCGTCCCCTCTTTCGTCCCGTTGTTCCAGAGCTAGCTGTTGTTTATTTTTAGCTTTTCTTTTCTATTTCCGCTGAATATATGCGGCAGTTCAACACCCTGCTCTCTCTATATCTTATGCTTAAAAGCCAGGCGCAAAACGATAGTTCATGAACTGCTGTGTGGCCCCCATCTTAGTTTAGCACTGCTTTTACCGTAGGTCTCTCGGCAGACAGCTTTCTTAGGGCCACCTGCGCGTACATTACATCCTGGGTGAGAGCAGCAGCTTTTGCAGCTTACGCATTGTGCTATGGCACGTGCAACAACGCTGCTTTCGCGCATGCCACGCGGCAACGCCGGCGCCGAACAGCCGCCATTTCTCTGAACATCAAAGACTGCGGTCCGGAAATACTATTTTCGGTACGGATGTCGCCGCTGTCTGCCATTACTCAGAGCAGTGCTGCGCGGCTCAATACATTCTCAGCCAACTCGCGCTTGTGCAGATCTCGCACTCATCAGAAGCGATTGGCAGCATATACGAGAAGGATTTCACGTTTTAGCCCTTCTTACATATGTCTGCAGCGACCGCAGATTTTTCGACAGCCTCGACGAATGACGCCAGTTTTTTATTTATTTATTAGTTTCGTGGGATTCAGCGACGGTTGTAGCTTTTGCTGTACGTACAATAACACGCCTTAATTTTAGTCCAACTTGAATAAATCCTAGGAGCTGCTTTTTTTTTCCAAATCGCCATTTGCGTAGCTTTGCTGCCTCTAATTTATAAAGCCAGGGCTCAGGATCGTTCTACAGGACGTTCCGCGAAAGGGTGGCAGCAATTTTTAAAAGTAGGATTTTTGAGTTAGAGCAGCACTTTTTCGGCATAGCATTGTCCGAGGTGTAGTGCATCAGACTACAGCTAACACGTGTTAACCAGTGGACTGGTTTAATAATATAGTCGATCCTCGTTATAACGAAATACTGGATATAACGAAGGAATGATGATTCCCTTTGGAAGCTCGGTCAACACGAGGGTCAACTGCATTAAATTGTTAACTTTTCAACTACTGTTAGACCCATTGTTTATTGAGGCGCTTATAGCCCACCGTAAGCAATATCCACATCACTTTTTAGAATTACAAAGATGCAGTTTTTTGTCGCCGCTGCAGCGCAAGGAATTTTGGGGCGCACATTGGCGAAAGCGAAACCGTGGGCCCAAAAAGCGCATCCCACGCCTCCGTGCGCGCGTCACACGTCTATGGTGCTGGTCTCACGTGTAGGGTGCCTCCTGCACGTGAGTACAGTGACCTAGTATAGTGACCTAATAATACAATCGATCCTCGTTATAACGAAATACTGGATATAACGAAGGAATGATGATTCCCTTTGGAAGCTCGGTCAACACGAGGGTCACGTTACAGTGAGACCCGAATGGGTCTCACTGTAACGTGAGACCCGAATGGGAGCTGCGAGCGGGCGACAGGCGCGCTCGGAGGCGTGGCTATAGCGCTCTTCCTGGTCGCGCGGTTTCGTTTTCGGCTTCGTGCGGCGCCAAAATTTTTAGCGCTGCAGTGGCGACGGGAATGGCATTTTCGGAAATATAAAAACTGATATGGACATTACTTTCGGTGGGCTAGAAGCCACTCAATAGGTAAGGAGCCTAACAGCAATAGTTGCAAAGTTAACTACTCAATATCGGTTAACCAACCTGCAATTTAGCATGTCTTGCTCTTATACTCACGCACTACATCGCTGACAATGCTATACCGAAAAAGCGCTCTCCTAACTCGAAAATGCAATTTTTAAAAATTTCCGAGAGTCTTGGTTGTAGCAACCTGTATAGCCCGGCTCCAATCATAGAATCTATTGCGGCCTTGCTGAAATTCCGTGCCTTTTGTGAAGTTAAGACGCGTCATCCATCGCATCGCCCTTGCTTGCGTCGTCTTCTCATTTAGCAGTTGGTTCGCTCATCGATCCGCGGCAAACGTGTTCATGAGGGCAGTTAGGATGGCCTTTGCGATTTTTGTCGCCATCAACGTGGCCTTGAAGCGCTGTTTTTGACAACGTGTGATTTTTTCCATCGCGCGCGCGATCTCTCTGGCTCTTGATGCGCCACTGAACATAAAATTCCGTCCTATCCCAATTTTCATGCGAGAGAGGACGGCGGAGCACATTCATGAGTACACCTTCTGGAATTAAAATTAAAAAAAAAACACACCGGTGCTTGTATACCTCTATACCAGAGCTATTGAAGGACTCTGGTAAGACGCAGAGCTCTGCGAGAGCTGTGTAGCGTTGGTGCTGTTTTTTTTTCTTTGGGAAACTCGAGAGGCAACGGCGGGATCGTTGTGTCACGTGACTGTGGCAGACCAAAAAGTCTAGGCGTGGACCTGCTGCTAACGCCAGTTGGTCAAATAAGTTTGACGGCACGCATGACGTCACTTGTCACGTGACTAAACCTAAACCGCATGTGGCGGCGCTGATCAGGGGTCGAACTAGAACCGGAACTGGACCTGTAAACAAAATTGAACCTGTATTTTTTTTTTCTACTCAGCTGGAGTTCCCGGCTTCGAACCCGACCGCGGCGGCCGCGTTTCGATGGAGGCGAAACGCAAAATGCGCCCGAGTGCTGTGCGATGTCAGTGCACGTTAAAAATCCCCAGGTGGTCGAAATTATTCCGGAGACCTCCATTACAGCACCTCTTTCTTCCTTTCTTCTCTCACTCCCTCCTTTGTCCCTTCCCTTACGGCGCGGTTCGGGTGCCCACCGAGATATGTGAGACAGTTACTGCGTCATTTCCTTTCCCCAAAACCAATTTTAATTTTTCCGTCTCATAGAACTGAGCCGGAACGATTCAGACAGAGCATTCTGAATCGGTTCGGAACACGCTTCAGCCCCATTTTTGGTGCAACATGGCACCAATTTTTGCTTCCATTTTGTTTTTCGGGCAAAATTAGAGCCTTAGCGCGCAGATTTAGCCACCGAAAGCTGCGCTAGGCAGTCCGAAAATTGCACGCAGTCCACAAAATAACAAAAATTTGAGAAGAGTGCCATGCAGAAAACAGCGCTTCCGTAGGGAGGAGAATGGAGTCTTGAAGTCAAGGAAAACAATAGTACAATTTATGGAACGATACTGGACAATGGAACCAAATGGAACCAGTTAGGTTTTCGAATTTCTACAACTGGTTCCAATTTGTTCCATTTAATACCTGTTGGCATTCCAGTTGGATTTAGTGGGAATTTCCAGCTTAATCCAATTGTAACTGACAACTTGCAGAATATTGAGCGTCCTACAATATAGCGCATAATTGCCAAACGAAAACCTTCGTTCACAGACGGCGTTTTCATATTCTTGTTCGAAAAGGAAGGAGGGAGGTGCTTCATTATCTGCATGAAAGGAAATTTGTTGAAAGGACACATAGAGCTTCCTGTGATTACAAAATTCCCGCTGACTCTAGGGCGCCATAGTTGCCTCCCTCACCAGCACTACTTTCTAGCTTATCTGCAATAAATACTCCTCTCTCCCATTTTGTGTACGCAGCAGGGGTGCGAACGCGAGGAGCAGGTCGAAATAGGTACAGTGATGCAAGAAGATGCACCACTGTACCATTGTGCTCTTTCGACAAATGTCCTCTGCAATCGATATCGAAAGCTGGGCTTCGGGTTCACGCCGATTAAGAGAGTATGTTCTTATTTCAAACATTAGGCTCAATGAAAAACGAAGCGTTTCGACAGGGCAAAACAACGCGAGGACAGGACGGGTGCTACACTTACAACTGAATGAACACGAACAACGAAAAAACGTCTCATCACTGAGCAACAACACGGAAACGCAAATCCTGAAAGAATGCAAAAAACACCAACAATGATAACCTAAAGACCAGCCAGAAAAACAAAAAGGAAAAAAAGAAAAAGAAGATCGAAAGCTTAAGAAGACTGTTGTGCGAACAATAAGAACTTTCGTTATTTGACCAAAATATAAACAGAAAGAATGTGTGCTAATGCACGTGTCACTACTGCATTTTGCGATTTCATGGGCTTCCAAGATTTCCCTAGCCAAATGATCTTTACGACGTCCTAAAATCTGAGTACGGTTCAGAAAGGAAAATCAACCTTTGCAGTTCTTGTAGTGCTCTGGCAAGTGTTCGCCAGTTTGTAGACAAAGTGAAGAGTCATGTTCACCCAGCCTTACGTTTGACATCTGCCCGTCTGCCCAATGTACACACTCCCACAACGGAGAGGAAACTGACAAACGATGCCAGTGGCGCATAAAACGTGCGGCTTCCTGTGCTTTGTGTCACATACTGAATTATATTATCCCTCTCGTGATCTGCTAAAGCACATAGCCTTGCAAGCTTGAGGGGTGCTGGAAACACAATGCCAACCCCAAATTTCACTGCCACCCTCAGGACAGCGCTGTGTCCTGTCCACATCGTTTCTTGTGTCCTCGTCTTTTTGCACTAAAAATTCGGCAAATATGTGCCAACTAGCCTGCAAGAATGTTCACGCACTCTCTTCAAGTTCTGCGAGAGTGCATAAGGCATTACCACAAACTTCCTTTTCTGTTGTTTTACAGGTGCATTTTGCAAAGGATGTTTTCTTTTTGTAGTTTTTTCCTGAGAGCTTCTGCGACTGCCACAAGAACATCGGCATGGAAGCCAGCTTAAGCCTTTGAATTTAATTGTCATTCCACTCTGTGAGGACAGGACTTTAGGAGTGCTAACATAAGACATGTTGTTGCTCTGCCTCGCTTTATGAGATACGAATGCGGAGAGTAGTAAGACAGTAGCGCCTTCTTGGACCAAGGCTCGTAAGACCAGCAACAATGCCCAATAGGATTAAAATACAGGCGAATATCTAAAAACTGAATGAAGTCGTGAGCCAGTAGTTCAATGGAAAAAAATGAATGCATGATCCCTTTGAATCGGGTTAGAATCGAGTCTGCAACTAAAACCAAGTCATCTCTATAGGAGAAAGTTTAAAAACAAGGAAATCGTCGACGTATCTAAAAATACGCACAGCGTGCAGCTGGGACTTTAGCAATCATCCAAATTTAAAATTTCACATAGCACAAGGGCAACACTTGAGCCAATGCAAATTCCATGTTTCTGAATATAGTAATGTTTTCTATGGCTAATAATCGTGGAATTCTGATACATGGTCAGGAGTTCTAAAAAAGGTTCCAGTATTAACACCGTAAGAATTCTGAAAAGACACCGGTCTCGCCTCTTCAATACGCTCTCTCACAACAATGAAGTGTTCATCGTTCGGTTTCCACAGTGTCCACTTCTACATTGGGTTCGTTTATTTGTTATCATCTCCTTCATGAGCAATGTGCACTCCGCGCAAGGCTTATCGCGGTTACGACGTGCTGAGCCCGACTCTTCAGTTACTGCCTACGGAAACGTTGCTGGCCTCCTGAATTCGCCGGGGTGTTCGGAGTTGTCGATCGTTCCACAAGCCACTGGAAGCGGATCGCCAAGATAATAAAAGCGGAGTTCTGGAGACAGGTTGGTCTTCTTCAGCACTGGCGCTGGTTGCTGTGTCTGAACTCGAGAGGTGTTTGCCCGTCTGGCTTAAAGATGCTCCGAAACTTTCAACGTAATGCAACCGCGTTGACGGAGTGGTTGTGGCAGAAACAACTTCAAAGCCTTCCGAAGACGTCCAAGGAGCAGGTAGGCAAAGTTCCAATCACATTCTTGGAGGATGCTTCTCTACCAAGTGGACTTAAGCGGGTTCTGGAAAAAGGCCTCAAGTCCAGCCTTGAGGTGACTGTTCCGAAGCATGAAATACTTGCTTCAGTTCACAGAATAACAGAGAAGGCGAGTGGCGAGGAGAGAGCACATTGCATTTCAGAATGTTAGCTCAGTCAACAAGGCCTACACGTCTGGAACAAGGAGCCGCAGAAACCTGAACAGTGTCGTTGGGCGCTTTCGCCATTCAAAGCTGTCTCTGATGCAAGCAGATAAGGATGAAGGTTTTGTCGTTCTTCCTTGTGAGATAAAGGCTGATAATTCACTTGAGAACTTAAAACGCTCGCTTCTCAAGCCAGCTAAGGATAGGACTACTGCGCTGAAGCTGCTGAAAGGGTGTACGCTGGACAGGCTAGAGAAGGGAGTCAGCAACTGCAAAGGAGATGCGTTTACGATTTTTTTTAACGCAAAAACGCACAATACTGAGTGCCTTTTCAGAGTCATCATTACAGAGAGACATAGCTGACAATCTCGTCTAAGCAGGATCCTCCAGAGTCATCTCAGCGGGCTTGTTACTGTGGGCCCTTTTAGAGTCGCCAGCTCAGCCGTCTTAACTGACAATCTGCGCAGTGAATTGAGCAGTGCAAACTTTGTTTTCTCAGTGGACACTGAGGAACTTTTTTGCTCGGTTCCGCACGATGAACTGTTCATTGCTGTGAGAGAGTGTATTGAAGAGGCGAGACCGATGCATTTTCAGAATTCGTGCGGTGTTAATAATAGTTAAAAAAGGTCGGAATGGCCGGTTGGTCTGATCGTATGCTGGGCACTTCACGTCTTCGTCCACTCGTCCGGCGACACGTTGCCGGTTGGGGCAGCCACTCCAAACTTCTTGAGAAGCAAAAAACTAATTTATTGAAGACTGGAGCAAAATACAAACACTTAGAGAAAAGGCGGTTTAAAAGAAGGGCTGTCGAAAAGCGGCCGAGACTGGGACTCGGCGCGCTCGTGCCTACTCTTTGTTTGCAGCGGGTTTTAATACCTTCCATAATTGGGCGGAGCTTTATTGAACCTGCTCTCGCCCATTTCCAACCAATACTGCTGAAATGTCACTGTACATACAAGTGGGTGGAGCCCAGTGCTCGCCAGAGCCCGACTCTAGAGGCGCCAGTAAGTCCACTGCTTCGGGGGTTTCAAAAGTCGCCGACCTTACTGTCCCCCTCCACCACTTGACAGCTCATCTCTTTTCAATGGGACAAGGTCGTCGGCCGCCTGCGGCCCCGACAGGGCTGTTCGCGGTCGGGTTTCCGCGGCTTGCCCAGCGTACGAGGCGCGCGACGCCCTGTCGCCATTCCTAACCCCTCCAGACGGACACGGTAGGGGGAAAATTAGCTACTGGCGCCATATGCGTCTAGCTTAACAATAATGGAACCTTTTTAGAACTCCTGACCATGAATTCCACGATTATTAGCCGTAGAAACATTTCTATATCCAGAAAGGTGATTTGAATTGGCTCAAGTGTTGCCCCTATGCTATGTGAAATTTTCTTTGCTAAGTTTGGAGGACATAGTCGCGTTATGGATGTGGAGACGGCAATGCAATGACCCGCCAACCCGCAATCACCGCCACCAGTGAAGTGCTACGCGTGAGGCTGTCAAGTGACCCTAAATTTGCGGCACCTCGTGCGGGAGTGCGAGGGGCTTCAGACAATACGGGACAAGCATCGCCTCACAACAGTGACGTCGTATGGGAAACGGATTCGGCCGCAATCTGTTGCTAAAGTCCCTTCATGACGCTCACGCACTTCACGGCAGAAACCCTATGGTTTCTGCCGATGGCCTGGCCGATGCCACGATTGCGGCTAATTTGTAGCCAAATCCTGTGTCGGAGTGTCGATTACTGCGACCTCCGTCCCCTCTCTTTCGCACTTGGCAGTTCTATGTGGACGCGCGGAACAGCAGCAACGGCAGGGCCAGCGCGCTTGTGAAGGAAACGAACTTCAGGGCATTGTTGAGCTCCCTAAAATAGCTTTCCGCTGTAAAAGGCGTCCTGTCGCCTCCTTGGTGTCCGTGTTGGGCTCATGCTATAAGATGTTCATTCATTATGAGTTTTAATGCGTAAGCATTACAATAAGTACTTTCTTCTGGGCGAGTTGGTTCATAATTTCCAAAGGTAAAAACTTGCGCAAACAGTAGAAGAAGAAGGAGACGGTACAACAGGACAGAGCGCATTGCGCTCTGTCCTGTTGTACCGTCTCCTTCTTCTTCTACTGTTTGCGCAAGTTTTTACCTTTGGAAAGTAAGCATTACCTCGTGCGTGGAGAGGACAGAAACTGTCCACACTTTCTGTCCACAAAGTAGCTTGGGTAAGTTCGGAGGAGCGCGCCTCGCAAGCTGCAGCCAATGGGAGGAAGCTCGGGTAAGCTCGGGTAAGCTGATCGGCTAGTAACCTGTGTAAACTCGGGTAAGTTCCGAGGAGGAGGAGGAGGGGGAGGAAAAACTTTTATGAGAAAACTATACTGTGCTCGTCTTCTTGAGTGGAGCCTTCAGTCCAGGGCTCCATGTGCCGCCGCGATCCTCACTCCATGACCCCGTTTGCCACCGCTATTTTCTCGGCACGCTCGATGAGTCGGCGCTGGTCGGTCGGCTCCGTGCATGACAGGGCATCTTCCCAAAAGGAAGGGGTAGGGAGGGTTTTGGGTTGGACGCCGCCGGGTGGTGTTTGCAGGCCCAAACGGGATGATACAGTGTAGGTCGGTATTACTGGCAGTTCGGGCATTTGTCCGTGCAAAGGGTGGGGAATAACACCTATTTGTGATATAGGTTAGGATACGTGCGAGTCTGAAGTTGACGCCATGCCACAGCTTCGGCCTTGGTAAGTTCGGTGCTGTGGTGGCAGTGTTCTTCTTTGTGTGCGGTAGTATTCTGTGGTTTTATGTTGTTTATGGGGCATTAACGTCCCAAAGCGACACAGGCTATGAGGGACGCCGTAGTCAAGGCCTCCGGAAATTTCGACCACCTGGGGTTCTTTAACGTGCACTGACATCGCACAGTACACGGGCCTCTAGAATTTCGCCTCCATCGAAATTAGACCGCTGCGGCCCGGATCGAACTCGGTCTTTCGAGACAGCAGCCGACCACCATAACCACTGAGCCACCATGGCGGCTGCGGTAACATTCTGTGATATGAGTGCAAGTGTTCTGAGCCCCAAAGGCACCCTCTGTGTCTTCTTCCTCCTCCGTTTCCATCGACAGCGCACGGAAGGTTGCTGCTCGGGCGAGCGCGTGGGCGCTGTCGTTGCCGGGAAGGGAGGCGTGACCAGGGGTTCAGACGGTGCGCACGGTCGGGTATATCGAGATTGATTGATGATAGCACGCGCGCAGCCTGGAAAGATAAAGCACCCTTCGCGAAGGCGCGGCACACAGCTACGCATGGCTACGCAGCCTGTGAGTGTGTAATGACTGTGTATGTCGGACCAGCGTGGTGTTCATGTGTGGCCATGTGGCGTATGGAAGCGAGTGCTACCGCTATGGCGGTCTCCTCAACCGTCGTGCTCGAGCTCATGCCTCGAACGGAACCCGTAATCTGAATTGAGTCAGTGGCATTTGTGACCGCAGAAGCTGCTCGAAAAGAGCAACATGGGTCGCACAATCCCTACCGGTGGCTGTGACGCATGTTGTGACGGGAGCAGCATAAAGGTTTTTTTACTTCATGGGAATAGCTACCTGCCAGTGCAGTAGTGCATCGCTTAACCGCTGCGCCACTGCGGGCTGGTAGTGGTATGAGGACTCGCCGCCTTTACAGAATGACATTAACCCACAGAGCTCCGAATGGTGTGTGCTTTGGCGGCCAACGCGAAGTAAGTTGCACACACGCACCAACGGAAACAGCAGTAGTGCTCAATGTTTTCGCATTCATAGCACGTAATTAAGTGTCCCCGGTAGTTTTTACATAGGACTACAGCACCACTTTTTCATCCTCTAGTCCTTTAGTTCACTTCTAGTTCAGTTCACGAGCTCTTTTTCGATGTGATTCACCGTGATAGAAATAAGGTTTAGATTTTCTGTGCGTCTTTGTCAAGGATTTCAACCAACAGTCTCCCATGACGCTCACCTGCGCCAGTTTTAGACAGTATTGGCAAAATGACTCCGGCATCTGGCCACACTTATGGCGACGCACATGATTGTGGTTGTGTTGTGTGACCGTAGTGTGCGGAATGCCTGAATCATTATATTGCATGAACATGTATAATCAGTAAAATGGCAAAGTATCGAGAATAAGCACTTGAACACTGGTGGGTGGAGGCGCGCCTGGGGTTGCGCAAAAATACAAATGTTTTGGCGAAAGCGATGGCAACGACCTTGACTGGACTTCGGCACTTCACTCTTCCAAGGCTACAAAGAATCGCTCCTGCGTTATGCGTCTGCCTGAACGTCCCCAAACAGCTGTCGCGCTCACGGAGCGACCTCTTTGGAGCGCCGAGACTAGGGCCTCCGGAGGTAACGTCCTTCAGTCACCAACCGTTACTAGTAACCTTTCGACTGCCTTGGATCTCTCTCTTATGGAGTGGCTCCAGTCGAGAGGCTGTGCATTCAGACAACGCGCACTGTCAACTAGCAGGGTTGTGGTTTAACTTCTGCTTTTAAATGTATTGTGAACGCATAGCACGATTTCTCGTACTCGAGTTTTGTGAGGGGCAGGGGAGGTTTCTCGAGAATCATGAGGAACTACTTATTCCTGCAGGTGTCGAAGATTCTCCGTGCCAATGAAACGTCCAGGGAGGTGCAAGCGCGGTCTCTGCGATCCTTCGATACCAACCAGCTTCCCTCCAACAGCCCGATGGAAGATCGCCTTGTCATTGCCCGCTGTTTACTTACCACAGGACACTTGTTTGGCGTCTTTGACGGACACGGTGGACATGGTTTTGCACAGCTTGTGAGCCAACGCCTGTTTGATTACATAGCCTTGTCTATCCTACCTCATGCTCTACTTAAAGAATACATAGAACAAAACAGAAGGACACATCTAGTTGAAGTGATACATTGTATTGACTCGATGACAGATGAGCAAAATCAGGCACATTTTGACAGCCTCTATGCGTTTGCCCATGAACTGCTTTCGAGCGTGGGGAGGCCGTTTTCAATGCAGGATGCTTTGCACCAAGCTTTCTTGCAACTGGATGCTGACATCTCACGTGAGGTGGCTGAACAGAAGTGGCAGGACTCTTTGCGGTATGCCCTTATGGGTGCCTGTGCCTGCGTTGTACACGTGGACGGCATGCACCTGCACGTTGCATCAGCAGGTGATTGCAGAGCTGTGCTAGGCTGCCTCACGGAAGACTCTAGCTGGCAAGCCAAGCCTCTCTGTCTGGAGCACAACACAGACAACATAGGGGAGCTTCGTCGGGTGCTAGCTGAGCACCCAGAGTGTGAGCGCAACACAGTTGTCCGGCAAGATCGGCTGTTAGGCCAGCTAGCGCCACTGAGAGCTCTGGGCGATTTCAACTACAAATGGCCTGCCAGCCAAGTGGCTGAGCTGCTTGTGCCACTGGCGGGCCCACATGCATTGCCACCACACTACTGCACGCCACCCTACCTGACTGCTGTGCCTGAAGTGACCCATCACCACCTTGGACCCCATGACAAATTCTTGGTGCTGGCTTCGGATGGCCTTTGGGAGCAGTTACAACCTCACAGAGTGGCCAAGCTGGTGGGCCAGCACATGAGTGGCCGGCAGACCTTGGATCGGCTGCGCCTGCCCCAGCCCCACATGCGGCTCATCCAGGTGGCACGTATCTTGGCCGCTCGTCAGAAAGGCTTGGCTCAAAAGCCCACAGATGCCAATGCAGCTACGCACCTTATCCGCAATGCGCTGGGGCGCACTGAATATGGTATTGAGCACAGCAAGCTGGCTGCCATGCTGGCACTGCCACAAGAAGTGGTTCGCAGCTTTCGTGATGACATCTCGATAGCAGTCATCTACTTTGACTCCGACTTTCTACGGCTTTCGCCTGCAGGCTAGTAGTGCTGGACAGTGCATATTTATTGCTCCTCCTCCATTTGCTTTGCCCTCCTGTTGTGATATTTTTGCCGTAGTATTTATTGCGCACAAAAAAAAAAAAACTGCCATTGCCGTTATGTATGGTAGTTCAAAAAAAAGTTTGTCTAGTCCGCAAAATTTTCCGCACAATTTACGTTCACAACATTAAATTTCAGCGACTGAATAGTTAATGCCAGCTGTTACAGGCTTAGCAACAACTTGCTGTGGAGCAAAAAAGGGAGCATCGGAGATTCCCCCGGATGCCACCACCTGTAGTTTTCTTAGGGACTTTAATAAATTATGTTTACAGTCATCCTGCACAGAACATTGTTTTTCCCTGCCATAAAAAGTGCTGCAGCATCATTTATGAGGCATCTTATATTTAATTTCGAGCAAGCAGGTTTCTAGAACTGCTGTTATGACTTCGTATGGAAACACTGTGAACAACGAAGCAGCAGCAAAGCCCCACCACTGCATTTCTGGTGCTTTGTTGTTTGACTCGTCTGTTTGCATTAAGGATGTCATTATTTTTTTTGTCTGCATGTGCACTTGCATAGCTAGTGTATCATCACATGAAAATATTGCAAGTATAAAGAAGTAGGAGTGACCACTCAAGTGCATTCCTGCATCTTCAACCCGATCTATCCATTTTTCTTGAAAATGCTGTTACTCACCTGCCGGCAAGTGTGCTGTTACAATAGTGGTTTCCCATTATTACAGATCAAGTTGACTGCCGCTAGGCCAAGCCAGTCAAAGCAGGGCAAGAAGGTACTCAATGCTCCTTTGGTTGGCTGTGTTGCAATATAGTGAAGAAGGTTAAGCATTACCTTGCTGGAGACAAAAATATGCATACTTAAGGTGAAACGTGGCGCCTTTAGTTCTGGAAAACATTATTCATGACTGAACTGTATGACAATACAAAACTTTTTTATGTATGTTGCAAAACAGCTTGAAATGTATAATTTGTTTGGATTTGCTCCATTGAAAGTAAACTGCACTTTATTTCTACTTTTAAGTTTGCAAAAATGCACGGAAAGTAATCGAAAACGAAATTTTTTGTGAGTTATCGTGGATGTGGTGAGCTCGTTTAGTGCTCTTGCTGTAATCTGGTACAACTCGAGAGCAATGTGGCAAATGCCCCTCAAAGGAAGCCCTCCAGCCAACAGCGTCCACTGATTGTCGTGACTTTGTGGTTAATCTCCTAGTGCCTGCTAGCATCACATTGCAGAAGGCCTGCAGGAGGAAGGGGGTGAGCAGCAGATTAAGTGGACTAGCTGGATCAACCGCAACATAATGACTACCAGTCAGTGCCATTGGCTGGAAGGCCTCCTTTCAGAAGCATGTGCCGCTTCGTTCTCGAGTTGTAGCCGACAATAGTCGCACTCACCCTGCCACCTTAACAAATTTTGAGCCCATGCTTTTCCATAAGTTTTTGTTCCTTTTATGTTACACACTGTCTAAGCATCACAAGAGCATAACAGAAGAGACTGACATGAGGATGAAACCATGTCTTTTTGTTGTCCGTTCTGCTGCCCTAGTCACCGCTTCAAGAATGGGCCACCACCTTGCTCACCCTTTTTTTCTGGTTGGTTAATGAATTCTCATAAGCGAAAGCAATGCTTCGTGGGCTTAATAACGCTTCGTGGGCTTAATAACGCTTCGTGGGCTTCACCTTCAATGGAGTTGGTTTCCTTCGTTCAAGCAACCTTTCCTTTGCCTGAAATGTAGCGCCGCCATACAGGCATCATCGTTGCCGTCTCTGCCCGGCTCTGTGCACTGCGGAGAAGCCTGAACGTCGACGCGGCTTTATTCGGCACCCCTATGGCTGCCCTAGACACGTCCGTTCTATTAACACCTCTCTTAAATATCCTCAGCGAAACATGCTGACGGCAAAACAACCACAGCTCTTTCAATAAACAGGGTGTTGCACTCAACCACAGGAATCGCCGTCACGACCAAACTCCATCGCATTGTATCTATGTTTGAAGAACATGGCCATAACATTAATGTCGTATGGACTCAGGGCCACACGGATACCGGCACAGGGAATAAGTCCGCTCACAAAGCGGCCAGGGTCGGTGTAATATAACGATTTCATTCGATTTCATTTTTGAATTTCCCGCCTTAAGTTATTGGCTGAAGGGTGGGGAATTGAAAAATGGCATGGAATCAGGTGAGGGAATCGTTATATTACACCACCCCAGAGAGGATCTGTTTACCTCCACTTCCACTCCTGCGCTCGACCCTTTTGACGACGGTATACCATATGTGTTTCCCGTAGCTCCACGTGATCAGGACATTGCCATCTTACATTTTCGATTACATCACCCCAAGGACGCCAGTCGTTGCCGTCTTCATACCATCCCCGAGTTTTCTTGATGACACCTCCAAGATCTCTCGGGCGGACCAAGTTTCTAAGCTCATGACGCCTCATCGCCCACAACCGTCATTGCCGATCCCACATGAGCGCAAACTACTGAAATGCTCGTACTGTTCCCTTCACTGCAAACCAGATCTAGTTCACCTAATATGGCACTGCTCCTTCTTTGATCGAGGCAGGGTCACCTTGGCAACCAAACATGCCACACACACAGATGCTAATGCCTGCAATCAACTGCTTTCTTCCGGCATCCACGGCACTAATTACGGAGGACCTTGCTGCCTATGGCAGTCTAAGTGGCCTTAAACAAGCAGTGTGAGGCGGGGCTTCTCACCCCACTTAGTGGGTTACTCATACCCTCTTCCTGACTTGTAGCCCTATGACCTGGAACTGAATTATTACTTCATCTAATGGTTGCGTTTGTTCCCCATCCCCCAACTATGGCCACAGGCCTTCCACTGCCAGTAAAAATTTATCCGTTAATTAATTTCAAATGCTGGCACAAAAAGACTGCATCAAACTCAACAAATCCTAATGTGTCAGGCATCTGAATGATTAAATATTTCAGTTTTAGGCAAGCCAAAACATTCAGTTCTGCTGTAAATATCTTGGCATCACCCCAGTTTATCTCATGCCATTTTCTTTACATGCTGAGAATGGTGTTTGTGACTACATTGTCCCTTTGCTTGTCATACTGGTGTAGTTCAAGAAGTTTTGGAAAATGTTTTGTTTCACCTGTGCATTCATGTGTAGTCAGAGCAAGTAGTCTGGTGAATGATGCCAGCAATCTTGTCATGATGGAGCTGGTCTCTCACATTTACAAGCTAGATGTGTAGCTTCTCATTAAAGCATGTACAATATAAATACCATGCTTGTGGACAATGTGCAAACACCTTAATGTTTCATGGTAAATACGAGACAAGGGCTCACTGTGGCTTCATTGCACCTAAACTACTTCCCATCTTTCCGGAAGAAAGGCATTCCAGTGTCACTCTTCACTGTATGTTCTGAATGAGTGTTGCCAGCTGTTCATTTCAAGACTATCCCTTTTCTTCTCACCTTGTCATTTAGAGCAATGTATTTAGAGAAGACTTTCAGCACAACTTGAATTTAGTCTAGTTGATCTTCATGCATAAATTTTTATTACGACTGAAGCAAGACATACTCAAAATGTAGTAAGGGGGGGGGGGGCAGTTGCCCTCCCCCCCCCCCCCCCCCCTGGAATTACGGATATTTATGCACTAGTAGAAGACAACTACATAGCTTGATTAGCTCGCTTAGGTGATATTAAGTTATCGGATCTTGCTTACTGAGTTCAATTCTTTGTTCATTAATAAATTCTAATGTTTGTTCTCCAAGCCTAGTACTAATTTGCTGCTTATAATTTTTGTTTCATGTGCGCAGTTTAGACCACAAATATAGTTCCTTTTTGGTGCTAACCTACCGCCTCCCCCATACCCGGCCATTGGGTGCACCCCCCTGGAAAAAGTTCTGCGGACGCCCTTGTGCAGAAGCGCAACTTTCTCAAGTAACACAAAACGCAAGGGTAGAGTTTGTCTGACACAAATGAATAAAGACACTATCAACTGCTTGAGCTTGACCAAGTTATATCCCCAAGTCAGTAGGAATCTGGTAAATACGAAATGCAAGACCAATTATAGCACGAGTTACAAAGTGTCCTGGAGTGAAAGCCAGAACTGACAGATCTGAGATGCTTCAGAGAACAGCCAATATACTTCCAGTCTAGAACACAGCAATATTTATCCACGTTCCTCAGGAATACTTTGTCATGACTGAGAAGTGTCCAAAGGTTTAAAATTTATGGCTTCCATAGTAATCTAAGAGGATCTGCTGCAGAGCTAGTGTTGGCCATAATGTTTGCTGTTTTGACCCATATGGCTGCATTCACTGCTGTGCAGAATGTATGCAGGTAAATGTTTTTGTAGTAAGTAAAATATTGACACATGCTTTAGGAGAAGAGGTAGGAGAAGCAAAATGCCTACCTGCTTGGGCTCGCTCTGACAGCAACAATACAGCATCCACACTGTTCATGCTCCAACAAGCAACCTATAGGTTGAGCTTGTAAACATAGGAGACTGGTTCTCCTGAGGCAAGTTTTCTTGCATTGTTTATCAGAATCTACCTCAGTGTACACAGGTGAAGTAAAGATTTTCCAGAATACCTTAAATACCACCAGTATGACATGTGAAAGGACATTTAGCATGAAAACCATTATTGAGCATGCAAAAGTACTGGCCACGAGATAAACTCGGATGATACCATGGTACTGACAACAGAACAAAACACACTAGCTTACCGAAACCTGAAAATGCTTATCATTCACATAACGCTGAACACATTAAACAGGGCCGTTGACAGCTTCCACCCTACTTCTGGTTAGTCACTAAATAAAAACTGAATGCTACAAACGCCGGATGTATTCAGTCATTTACCTCATTATGAACAAGGGAGCCCTAGTGTTTCCAGAATGACACAAAGAATTTGTCAGTGAGCTCAGAATTTTGTCTACCAGAGAATACATGATGGTAGATTCACTAGCCAAATAATTTCTTCCGTTACAGTACAATTTCTCAATTCATACTGCAAGTGCCAAGTAACCTATTGAAATTTGTTAGTAAGCTGCAATTTGCTGAATGAATAAAACTTAGTTCAACAAATTAGGAAGGAAGGGTTACAATGCAGTTACTAGTTTTTAGCTGAATCACCCAAGTAGGTAAACGTTTCCTTTTTGCACTGGAATAGACTGCTTCGATCAGTAAGCTTGGGCAAAATATGGTTTCTCCTCACTTGTAACACAAATATAAGCGTATAAGCATGTGCAAGAGGAAAATGAAGCTTATGTGGTCGACTCAAATCGAAACTTTCCATATTGTTGGAGCTTTCTCGTGACACTGATGACTGCAATCTGCATGCTTTTTTAACAAAGCTGCAATAGTCATTTAATTGGCCCAATCTAAACTGCGAGTCTTTTTTGCAATTCAGTGAACACCACGTGCACCCAGAATTCAATTGCCTGTATGAAGCTGGACATTAAACTGGTCGAACGACTATATACTCAGCCAGTGGAGCAACCTGCAATAGGTTCTAAACATGGCATGCATGTATGTCAGCAAAGCAGGACACACTGTGTCCAGGAAAATGAGTCAACCTTGTTTCTTCAGGTTTTCTACTTTCTGAAGTTGCAACTGACAAGTTTATTAATGCCAAGTCCATGTTACAGACGGCCTCTAATGACCAGATGCTACAATGCGAGTAGAGAAACCAATCCACTGCCCCTACTGTGCTCCCCAAAATACAGCACGGCAAAACAAGAATAAAAAGTCGCACCTAAAAAGCTGTCCTCCCGATACACAGTCAGTATAGGAGCTTTGAAAAATCATGGCACTTCTAAAAGGAAAGAAGGCATGTCCAAAAAGGGACCCTGTTGCTTTACTTCTCTGATGAACAAATCATAACAGAACTGTAGCAAATTACAGCAAGCAATTCTACAAATTTACTTTAGAGCAGTGCAGTTTTATTTGGAATGCAACACACTTGCTGAGAATGCAGGAATGTATAACGTGTTCACAAAAGAACTGTTTACATAACTTCCGCAAGTTAATCTAGAAATTTAAGTAAGACGCTGCTTGAACAAAGCATCCTCCGAAAATACTGCCTTGCAGTGAAAAGGGTGTGGAAGTCAGACCCATGGATGTTCCTTGCTCTGTAAACATCTTACTTGCAAGGCGAACTACCAAGTGATGCAACTGTGTTAGGATGCACACAGCCTGCCATTAACACGTGCAGAAACTACAAAGGCGTTAGCTAACAAGCTTAGTGAAATAGATGGGGAGCACTGTATGCCAAGGTTTACAACAGGAAAAAACAGTATGCCACAAACAAATTCTGAAGTGCATTCACATCAACGACAAATAAAAGTGCCATAGAGGCTACACGTAAAACTGACAGGGAAATACTTTGCACTTAAAAAATCTTGAAGAAGACAAAAACCCACAAACCTTTTACATTGCCTCATTATATCAGAAATGCTGACATCTCAGTACTAACAAACCACATTTTTATTCAATGTTCATTACAACACAAATGACTGTACAGACAAGTATAGTACATGGTAGAAACGGGGGAAGAAACCACACCATCTCACTCCTCCGGTATAGCATAGACTTTGCAGTGAAAAATAGCATATCCTTGCAATGAAACACTTATGATTTATGGTACTAGGTGCGTATGTAATTGTCTGCTGTATTTGGAAGGACATAAGGCAAGTCCTGCAGCCCTTTACATTAGAAGTGAGGACAGAACTTCTAAAACTAAATGTTGGCTAAAAAAAAAAGCGGACTGAACACGCCCTCTGAGGTAGGGTATTAAGCACCTCTTCTGAGAGAAGAATGCTGTGATGGTACATCAGAGGAACTGTGCTGCAAAAGACACAAAGGAATAAATTCAACTTTGAAGTTATGGCCGGCTTCATGAGAAATCAGAAGGCACCAAGAAGAAAATCAACGGAGCTGACTGCGCAATTATCACTGCAATTATGCACTGAAACCAATTATATCAACGACCTACTTAGCGAAGAAGCACGAGACTTATCAGGGCCACTACTACCAAAGCAGCTTTTTTGAATATTAAAAACTAATCCGAGACTGCACAGGACTGCAATAATGCATCACTTATTTGAGTTCAGATGACACCGCATTATGTATGCGGTGAACCTTGCATTTTATGAGCACATACACAAGTTAAAAAGCATTTTGAATCAAACTGGCAACTAGAATTGTTTGCCACATGGCAAACAATTCCACTTGATACCATGAAAAGTGGAATAGAAGCCAGTCCTGAACAAACAAGCAACACACAATCTGTCATGCAACTTGTTTTGCATCATTCTGTTATTAACATCTTCAATGCGTCTAGGGTCAGTGGCGGGCCATTTCATGTATTTCTGCTGCGCAGCACGAAGACCGAGCGGTGCTGTGAAGCTATGGGAAAGCTCAGATTTTTTAAGAAAGCCCGCTAAAAACCAACATACCAGGTTGCTATTGACATCTGTTGCACGTTCCAATAAGCTGGCTTCGCCAGAGGCTCACTAGTGGGTGATGCTGCACCCAAGAAAATCTAAGGGTGACCCATTGATGGGCCACGACGCACAGGGATTAGGGCCCTGAAAATTGCTTCTGCAGTGAACATGTTGAACACATCCAAATAAGCACATCTATACGTCTTTATAATGTGATTTTGATCACTGAAGATGGTATTGCAGCCTGGAACAAAGTAAAGTTATCTACTAAGTGACCAGGGATTTTGCAGTCTCATGCAGAACAGAATAATGGCGATTTGAGCTAGTGGAATGTAGTTCATCTTGAGAACAAATCCAGCATACATGGACAAAGGAGAAGGGTAGGCACTACATGCAGAACATAAATCTTAATAAACAAAGGTAAAAGAAGCTCCGTATTTGTCAAAACAGAGCTCCGTATCTGTCAAGATATTGCAACAGAGCTAGGAACATGTCTGCTGTCACCACCATTTGTTCTTTAACGTGCCCATCCCCACCACACGCAACAATATCTCAGGCCACCAAGACTGCAGCTGGTCCATCCAATGCAGCTTATATTATAACTCCAAGGTCTGCACAGTGAGCTAACTATCCCCCCGCAATCCTCCAGAGCTTTGGAGTGACAGGGGGGGGGGGCTAAATAAGTCCCACTACTAAATAGTCCTGAAACAAGCTTAGTGGCCTGGAAACTTCTGACGAAGATGGTGGTATCTCCCTGCCTTGCAAAAAAAATAAATAAAATAAAGCACAGAAGAGCTCAGTGTCAAGTAGCTCACCTGAAGAACAGTCTTTGCCGAGTTTCCACTCATAGTGACAGTCCTGCGTAAGATGGGCCATCTGCATCCGGAGACTCCATACGTGCCCGCAGGTGATCCAGGGTATTCTGGAAGTGCTTCTTGATCTGATCAGTCTCTTCATTGGCTTCAAGCTGAGGAAGCTCTTCTCTAATTTTTCCTATAAGTTGGCTGATGGTATCAGTTTTGATCTGAAAAATGTAAAAAAAAAAAAAAAGTTAACAGTGAGCATCACCAATTTACTTTAAAAATTAACGACATCATATTCATGTCACACAGAAAGCTTATCAAGAATGCTGCACATTTGGCATGAATGCATCAAAAGGAACAAAAAATGCCAAAATAAATCCATTCTTCTTCCCTACAGTAATGTATCCAATCATAAGAATATGCCAATGAGCAATATTTTAACACACTTTTTTTTTTACAGCATTTATTTGGTTTCTCAGGCTCCCAAATGTACAGAAATGAAGAGTAGCACAACATTTAAATCAGAATGCATATATGCAATGTTTGAAAACTTTGGTGGTATCTGCAGGGTGGTATATACCAAATAGATTCGTGTCAGAGCCACACCCCCATCTTCGCAGCTGGCAATTTGAAAAAAAAAAAATAAATAAATAAATAAAGAATAAAAATAAAAAAGGTCAACCAAAAGAATTGCTTCGTGCATGTACAGTTTTGCCGATGTGATAAGTTATGCTGACCTGCGACACGGTATGACCACACATAAGTCGACCCACACGCCAGACGCCGCCTGGAACTGCAAACATGCAGCGCCACAAGCGCCATTAACTCGTATTATGCGCTCTGTATTCACACACTAGAAAGGACAAAACGTTATGCTGCACAAAAAACTAGAATGGGGTGCAACCACGTGAGAGGTGCGTTTCTTTGCGGTGCCGCCCACTGCACTGCACTGCACCATTCGCCCTGTTGCACAGGCCTAGCGCGCTTCGCATCGAAGCCGCAGTGAAAGTGCTTTGAATCTAGTCACAGTTTTCTATAAAAGGTCTAATCTTGTTACCAGTTTACTATCACACAAAAACTTTACATTAAAATGAACATATAACTGATTTCCACAAGGCCTTCCACAGTGAAGCACGCGGAAAAGTAGGTCAGGCGAACGCCACTTCACACTGACGGCCTCTGGTTGCATTCATGGCGCGCCACTCCGAACCACTGGTCAATAGAATGTTCAGATCTTCAGAGGGCCTTGATCATAACTTAGAATCATGTGACAGTTGCCAGTAAACAGATCTAGCAACCTGATTTACCTTCTGCGGTTAGTTCGTGCTGGCCGTTGGGCGCGCGTCCTATCATCTATACAGGACCATACTTTCACAACGCAGTATGTATTTGAAGGATTCGCCAGGACTGCACTAATTCATCATAAAAATGCATGTCGCAGCATTATAAGAGGGACGCATAATTGGGGCTCCGCTGTTGCCAGAAAAAATTTAACAAAAAAATGCTGGTCCCATCAAAACCAAAATACGACCCTTACACAAGTACATACCATATATGTACTTGTGTATATGATACACCGTATATGATACACCGGGGGGGGGGGGGGGGGGGGGGGGGGGGCAGACAGACATATAAAGAGATAAAGAGCCATAAAAAATAACCTTTTTAATGAAGAGCCACAATATAAAAGGGGCATGGCAATTTTTTTGTTTTATTTCTTCCAACAAAGCTGGTGGTAACAGTGAATACCACACATTCAGTGATTGCCCACTGTGCCTCTGCATTGCGAGGCCTCATCTGTGAAGTAAGCACCTTTTCTAGATCATAAGGGAAGCTGTCTTTAGAGACAGAAATGGGAAGGGGGAGGGAGTACAGATGCCAGAGGGTCGTGTGCCACACTTGGACCCGCGAGGGTCCAAGTGCGGCACAAAAATCAGCAAAAAAAAAAGTGACTGGTGAAACTACAATGTCCTGGCTAGTTTGCAATGACTACTTTGATCAATTAGGTGAATTTTCTCATAAAATGATACCCACACTGAGATTATGCAAGCAAGACAAAAGTAAAACAAGAAATTTTAAATTCAGGCTATTAGTAGCATTAGTAACACCATTCACTGTCACAATAACAAGTTTGCGACGAGTGGCAAACTACATGCAAAGTGACAACATCATCACACATGCAAGGTATGATAATGACGCCATCTGCTGTAATCAAAAGCTTAAACCACTGTTGGAAACGTCAGCGCACTGTGGCTATAGTGGTGTAGGCAGGATACCTTAATATTTTATTTCTAGAAGTCCAACCTAATTTATGTACAGTATGTCGCCAGTCCTCACATGCTGCTTGTAATGGTACGAGCTGTTCTGTTCCACAACCGATAAAATTGAGGCCACCTTTCAATGCATGGCTGCTGCTTGTTCATCACATCAACCTCCTACCCACAAACAAGAATTTTTACTCCAAGCTTGACAATGGAAGACCACAGGAGCAGTGACAATAGGTACACTGACTCTGCTTGCTTCTGCTCATTGCAAAAGGCTACAGAGTGTAGAATTTCAGCCACACATACAACACAGCAAAACTGGATAAGACTTCTAACTGAATGAAATGAAGTTTGAAAATACCTTATTTACTCGCGTAACTTGCACCCTTGTGTAATTGGCCCACCTCTAATTTATCACCCAGGTTTACATGCATGCATACATACATACATACATGCATACATACATGCATACATACATACATACATGCATATATACATGCATACATGCATACATGCATACATGCATACATGCATACATGCATACATGCATGCATGCATGCATGCATGCATACATACATGCATACATACAGGCGCGGCCATAAGTAAACAGAGCACGCTGTTGCGTTCGAAGTGCAATCACGCTTTCTCCATTGGTGATGAAGAAGCGTTGTTTGTCTACAAGAAAGCCCACCAACCTCCGCCACCAGCATGCGCGTACCACTGCTGGAAATTTCAGTTAGGTGACGCGTGAAAAATATTCGAAGATAGTTGCGTGCTCCGTTTACTTTTGTCCGTGCCTGTACATACATGCATGCATACATACATACATGCATACATACATACATATAAAACTTTTACTTTCATATCTTATGCTCTCTGCTACACCAGACCACCAGCATGCATGCGGGTGCGCGCAAGCCAGGCTTGGGAAGGTTGGTGCGGCCATGTCGCTGTGTGCGGCTGCAAAAGGAGTGGCAAAGGGACAACTTGCGCTCTTTACCTGGTTCACTGGCACTGGTGGTCACATTCCAAGACAAACAGTTGCGAGAGCAAACTTCAGATAACCTATAAAGCACACCAGAAGCCGGAACTACCGAACAATTTGCTGTTTGGTTTGCCCACAACTGGCTTTATTAAGCCGGTTGTGGGTTTGCCACTAGATAGCCAAGCCGCACGCGAGGGCGCCATTTTTACTGCCTTTCAACTCTATTTGCCTCTTACTGCTGACTCTGCAATTATATCATCAAGCATTCATTGCTTTGAGCTGCACATGCGCCGTAGCAATCGCACTGCATGCAATCATGCTGCACTGCATGTGCAGCGCATTTAGTCAATTAGGCAATTAGGCTCAATCAGCCTAATTCCACTCTGTTCAGCTGCCTTATTTCCAATAGTCCTCTTAATAAATCAATAATTATGACAAAGAGGGGCAAAAGCTCTGCAGTGCTCACCTGTTCATTGCCTTTTTCAAAGAAGTAAATGTAGTAATTCAGCAACTCTACAAAGAGTTGCACTTGAACTGAAGAATCCATACATTGCGTGGCAATACGAAGGCCTTTCTTGAGGCACTCAACAACTCTTTTGCCATCATGCATCTGAAAGTAAGCAAATCATGTACTCAGTACCAAAAATTAATTAGAAATAGTAGTAAACAATACCCATTTTCAACTATTCACTGCACTGGAGAACCGCTCATAGTGTGAGAGTGCAGAGATGTCAAAGAAAAAAAAAAGCATAACCCACGGCAAATCTATGCCATAATAGATTATAACACCTTACATTTGCTGCCTTCGCGTAATAAGTGGCATACAATATTAACTTAAAGAGAAAAACTATTCTAATTGTGCTTTTGTTTCAAGGAAGCTAAAAAAAGACCATAACAAGGGTGACACACAGAAACTTCAAAAGCAGAATCAGCTCAAATGTCTAGTCTTTCCCCAACAACATCTGCTACTAATGTTTGCACCCAAATGTACTGAGAAGGCTTGAGGGGTAAACACTGAAGCTCATCCTCTGCTACCTGCATGATGCCAGTACCATTGTGCTGCTCTTAATGTATGCCATATATGGATACAATAAGACATAGTTGAAATGAGCAGTTGACCACAAACCTCTTCGCCACCGGACTCCTGGGTCTTGCCTGACCAGAAGAGATGTGAACACAGACCCACACCACGACACTGGTCAGGTTTCTTGAGAAGCTTAGATGCTGCCAGTGCACACTGTGTGCGCAGAGGCTCATGATTTTCTTCGCAGAAACAGCTTGTCTGTTCCACTGTGCCCATGATCAGGGTTATTGCAGACAGCTGAGCTTTGCTATCAGAGATCTCATCCTCGTAGAGAGAAAAGGCCTAAGGGGAAGGGCAAAGGAAACAAGGAAAACCTATTTATTACTTCAAGTTCTTAAGTTTAAAAAAAAATTTTTAACAGTTGTAACATCAACAAAAAATGAAACACGAACAATAAAACTAAAATGCCAGCACAAAAACTCCTGGAGAGGAAATACAAGCCTGGTTGATTAGCACTTCTCAAGGACAGCCTTCGAAGGACCTTCAAAGCGAAATCAACCTCGGCCAGTAATAAGCTTCTTCCAGCTGTTGGTGTTCCAACTGTTTCGTTTGCGTTTCATTTGCTGCTGATAGTATACTTGGTCTTATCATAGCTTGGTAGCACTAGGTGTAAAGCTTCAGTATTTCTGATGTTTCTACTTTTCTAAAGGAATTTCTAGGTGAGTGTCATTTGGCCGACATGAAAGGCCAGTACAGTAACTAAATTAAACATAAATCACTGTCTGTTAAGTGCAATATCTTGAAATGATTAGCACCAAGGATTTACACCAGTGTAGCTGGCCTTGATGAAACTGACATGCGGTTTTGAGGGTCTGTTCAGCATGCTCAAGAGGCCAGCAGCAGATATGGAACTTAGACAAGCAGTCATTCACGACACTGCTACAGTAGACCACAGTTATACCCGTGCCACACGCGCATAAGAAATGGCAGTAAATGCTTAAGGCCTTAAGTTTGTTAATGCCATTATTTTCGGAGTTGGTGCCACACATCCACATTTAATGCCATTATCGAAAGTGACGATGACGATAACGCTTGCAAGGTAGTCAGAAGTTTCATCTGAATATAAACACTCCTAATGAGCACAATATATCGGGAATGTTGTTCAAATGTAATGTAAAAAGATTTTCCAGATAATATGGCTGTTCCTGCTTTACAAGTCGAAAAAGTAGCCATAAACTCGCATGTCAGCATATAAGTCGAGAGTACTTGTCAATAAGGCAGGTTAAAATGGCGCTCTTCGCATCGAAAATGCGGTTTAGATGCTTCAACTGACTGAAAGTTAAGAATTAACCATTTCCTACTGGTTAGGAAGTTGTTACTAACAAAGCTGCATGCTTTTCTACGTGTGGCATGAAAACGAGAGTACGCATTGCACGGGCGAATGAGTTGTGGTGAACTCAGTAGGTCACGAATGGCAGTAAGGCTAATGCCATTAAATTTATGCGTGTGGCACCACACGAATGCCATTAAAACTTAAGGCAGTAAGCACTTAATGGCATTAAATCTGTCCGTGTGGCACGGGTATTAGTTTTTCACAGGACCACGAAAAAAAAAAAAACGTCCCAGCCGAGTACCGCAGTAGCTGGGAAGTGCATGTAAAAAAAAAAAAAAAAAGGTAATAGACATCTACCTTTTTTTTTTTTTTAAAGCTTTGAGTAAGGGCAGCATGCTTCTCTAGAATTGCAAGGCTTTGTGGCTTTCGAGATTGTTTGCATGCACAAAATGTCCTAAACACCCAGCGATCGCTCTCAGTCTGCCTGAGCTGATGTTGGTGGAAAGGAGGCAGCAGTGAAGAAGTAGATGCGCGGAGCGGGTGAAGTTTGGGCACGTGTGCGTGCTTCTGCACTGCTTAGGCAGTAACAGCTTTAACCCTACACAATCCTCATCTACTGGAGCCTAGAAATTGCTTTTCACAGCGAAAGCTGTAATAGCTTAGTCCAAGAGCCAAACACAGGGGTGTACGATGGTGGAGTTAAATGTCGCACCACACAGCATCGCTCATTACACAGTGGAAGGAAAAACCTGGTGCGGTGACAGCACAGTTTTTCTCACTGCGCAGTTCAAGTGTGTACAAAGTGAACCAGTTATGTACCTCTCCTTTCCTGAAAACCAACGAGTGTTTAGACCGCGAATAAGATTAGACAGTCTAATTCCCACACAACCTTATTCGCAGTCTAGACCCTCCGCTAGATTTCAAGAAAGGAAAGGAAAGACTCATAACTGGCTCATTTTACTAAACGCTGCCAACTATACCCGGGGACAGCTTTCTGTGGCTAGCAGAAGTTACGAGCAAGCACCACTGACTCAAAGGCAGTCTTTGGCTCATGACCGCATGCGAACACCACTCTTATGGAATCCGGCATCTCGTGCAAGCAGCTTCCACTGCATAGCCACAGAAATCTGTCACCGAGTTTAAAAGCTCGTTTCCACCTAGTGTTTGTTTTTCTCTCATGACACATTTGCGGTATCCGCCAACAAAATGAGCCAATTATGCGCCTTTACATTCCTCAAATCCAGCGGAGGGTCTGACCACTACTAGCACCGTGGTCTAAACTACGAATAAGGCTAGACTGGAAACTAGGCTGTCTAATTTTGCTTCATGCAAGCGAGCCCTCAACTGTGCCTAGAGGGAAGAATAGGAAGGGGCAGTCCATGATGCAGATTAATGCTACAAATCAGGCATGCGCCTCTTGTCGTGCACAGCACTCTATTCACATCCTGCACTCCACCCGTGTGCAACGCTAGGTCAGACCCGGCTGCAGCAGCGCCATTTTGAAGTGAAACTTGATCGAAATGGCGTGCCCCAGTTCGTGTTGCCAGCTGCGATTCCACTGTAGGTTAAGCATCATCTTTTTAAACCGTAGGTAACAAGGAAACTGGAGATGAAAACATGCCTCAGAGCCATTATGCGTGCCTGTTTCTCGCGCAAAGCAGCTTTCACACAGCGAAGCTCTCTCTCACTTGCAGCTCTGCCCATGTGGTGTTTGCCATGGCATTGTTTCCTTCTCGCATCTTTGGTCATTCGCGCTCACGCTGCAGTGGCAATAGAACTGCAGCTGCAACAAGGTTCATGCCAACAGTAAGTGTGCTAGACATCGGCTTGGGTCAAACTCCGGAAGCCACCAAACGCGGTGGCAGCCAAGCACTGATGGAGTAAGTCCTGTTTTCACTGATCTGTCACCGCCATTAGGTGTGCGCTAAACGTAGGCTGTCAAAATGCTGAGGTAGAGCGCTTTCATGATGTAGCATGCAGGAATGCTGCCACAGTTGCGACATACCAGCGGAGTCTGTTATTGGATGAGTTTCTATGGAAGCTTGGACGGGACTGGCTCATGAAAATGCAACAGTGGGGTTCTACTGTATTTACAACGCACAAGATAAAACAGAAGTCTGCAATGCATGAGGAACAACACTGGTAAAAGCCACTGAACAGAAATGCCAAGCTCTCGACACACCCAACTATTAACCGTAGATGTCTCCTATCCACCGCCTCCCTTTATGGCGAAGAAAAACGAACAAACAAAAGAAACGTATGTATGTAAAATGCAATTACCTGCGAAATAAATTCATAGGCAACTGTTTCGTAGTTTTCAAACTTGATCTGCCCAGCTACCAGGGCCCCTTGGAGGAACAGGCGCAGAGGCAGCTCAGCGAGCTCTGCTTTAATCAGAGCACTGATAGTCTGGTGACAAAACTGGAAAATCTTGTTGCATTTCTTCTCCCACTTGTCATCCTGTATGTGAAGAAAAGTTGTCAGCTCATCACTGGCACGTGAGTACTGCTGGAAATAAGGCCACATCCAAAAAAACATCCACTTATAACATAAGCTGTACATTTATATGGCAAGTTTTGCGACACTACTACTATGTTTCTTGAAGACTAGCAGCAAGATGGTGGCCTAAGCTTAAGAAACAAGACTAACACGCACAAGCAGTTTCACCAGCACTGCTGGTCTCATACCTGGTCACTCAAGGAGAGGTACTTGAAAGCCAGTTGGTACGACTGGAAGACAAGTGGAGGCAATGTGTAGCGAATGCGCTTGTTGCCTCCACTGCCAAAGTGCTTCCTGGCAGTCATCACGATCTGCGAGTACAAAGATGTGCACAAAATGCCAGTTTTGGAATAATGCAAAAGACAATGTGCAAGCCCCTTCAGCCAAGTGGCACTGGTACGTACCAGATACTGTTGGTCGGGCAAGTCCGACACCATGAGGTTTGCAAAACGCCCCACCAGCACCTGCTCTTCCAAGAAGTCCTCTGGGTCTTCCTCTTCGTCTGGCTGA
Source organism: Amblyomma mixtum (assembly GCF_055824585.1). Lineage (NCBI taxonomy): Eukaryota > Metazoa > Arthropoda > Arachnida > Ixodida > Ixodidae > Amblyomma > Amblyomma mixtum. The sequence continues at coordinate 64,268,674 of NC_143014.1, forward strand.
TCCGGCTGGTCCTGAACCAGTGGGCTTATCAAGTTCAGCACCTGGTCTGCCTAGAAAAAGCAATCAAGGCTTTAGAGGATAACTACTACTCAGTAGCATCAATCGGAATAACTTTTTAATTCCTTTAATCTGCATTGCCCAGACTGTAACTTCACTTGCCATGCTTAATTTTCAGTCAAATTAAACAGAAGACATCTGTTATTGGGGCAGAAAGAAGAATTTCACCAGTGACAATGTGCCACTAGTTTCTCAGAAAATCTGCTCTGCCACAGCAAGAAAGTAAAATGCACTAAGTCAGAATTGGCACCCTCTTGCTTAACATCACATATATAAAAGCACCAACACAGGCATTTGTCAAGTTCAGTTGCACCTATACTGCCGTCTCAGCTATGACTACATGGTTACAGTAATCTGTAGCCACATCATAAGGTCTATATGTGGCCTATAAATGTCCTGCATGAAGGGATATTGTCAATTCAAACCACAATTGACGTAAAGACACAAAACGAGGGACAAAGTGAATATGGATACAAAAGGCACATAATGAAGACTGTGATAATAAAGCACATAATGAGAACTGTGGTAATAGCAAGAATTTTCTTTTAGGCACCATCGTAAAGAAGTTTGCTTTGTGAAATGAATTCTCATTCACACAGTTCGCCCACTGCGGAACTACATGTTCGTGCATCTAAAACAGTACAGTTTCTACGGCAGAACTGCGAATAAATCTTTGCCCTAATTTAAACCATTTAGTTCATTATCCTTCATACATAAATTATGTAATAGCAAAAATAAATGCAATGCTGGCAGTAAGAAACAAATGCTTCTGAAACGAAGTGTGCAGTGTTGCCCATCAGCCCAAAACAGTGGTCCATAAATTATATCAAACTATGAAGCATTTGAACAACTTTCAACAAAAAAATAGTATAGCATATTTCAATACAAGTTTTTTAATTTTCTTACTGCTTCACAGTAAGTGCTTTTACACAATTTTAATGCAATAGCATTAAGCAGCCCGTGTCACAGAAGAGGTGGCGTCGTCATCATTGTTGGCATCGTTGACCGCAAGCGAAAAATCCACGAAAAAACACCAGAGAAGTAACCTAGGTGGGCCGCCTAGACAATGCTGGCTTTTCTGCGACACAGGCTCCTTAACACTATTGCATTAATACAAACATTACATGATAGGTTCATTGGGGTTTAACATCCCAAAGCGTGGCATTTCATACTGATGATTAGTGGGCCACCTATACCACATGACCTTGTGGCAACATCGCAACCTGCCCATGAGCAAACTGTCCACCGTGGCAGGTGGCAGTTAAATTGGTTGCGTAAGGTTGCTCAGGAAGACCAATTTGTATCGCACACGCCCCACCAGTGGCAGCACTTGTTATCGCAAGGCAGCAGCACATCGCTTAAGAGCTGCACCACTGTGCCAGGAGTGGTACGAGGACTGCCAGGGATCCACGAATGTTAAAGTACAAGATGATCAATTCTGCATATATGGGCATTAAGGGGGGACGAGGGTCTTAAAACTAACTTTTTTATTTATGGCTAGAATCTCATGCAATTTTGCACACAGATGCGGTTTTGTCTTCTCCTTCCAAAAATGTAATAATTGAGCTGGTGATCTTAGATCTTACACAGTCTAGAATGTAATCAGGTAATTTCTTACGCAGCTTTAATGAACTTCCTCATTGAATTTTGTTGCTTTTATTTACATGATTTGATAGCCAGAGAGTTCCCATATCCAGTGACATTCTTCGTTTTTCTCTAAAGGCATGTCATCCTGATATACTATGTCGAGAGTAAAGGTCTCAGTATATGACACTGCAACTCTCTAAGCTAATTGTAAATTGCTATTTATATGTGGCCTAAACAAAAAACGTAAGAATGTCATCGGGTATGGGAATTCGCTGGCTATCAATTCATGTAAATAAAAGCAACATTATGCAATGAGAAAGTTCATTAAAGCTATGTAAGAAATTACCTAATTGCACTATAGAATTTAAGTTAACTTTTGATCTAAGACCACCAGCACAATTATGATCACATTTTTGGGATCAGAAGAGAAAAACGCATCTGTGTGCATAATTTCATGAGATTCTAGCCATAAATAAATAGGTCAGTTTTAAGACCCTCGTCCCCCCTTAACCCATTAACACTATCGCGTAATGTGTTTAAGGCGCAGCTTAAGCGTCCCCTCCGAATTTTTCACTATGCTAGTTTGCTGTGCCCGGCCCTATTTGTCAGTGAATGTATATTTATCAATGACCACTGAATCTTGTGCGGCAGTGGCATGTCTGGCCACTGTCTTATGGACATTTAGGATTCCATGAGCAGCAGAGGTATTGAAATAGCAAGTATTAAATAAACTGAACTAGAACTAATCACCAAGAGGTAGATTTCAAGCACTGACAGTGGTAACGGAGATTGTCAATGTTACAGCACTTGCATAAGCCATCATACTCTATTTGAACTCTGTGCCCTCCTAACATACTGCCTGTTGTACAGTAGCCAACTGATTTTTCGGACTCCAATAATTCGGACTTGCGTGATATTTCGGACTTCACTGAGGAACGTGCACATTTTCATGACCGATATTGCAGACTCCGTGGGGTCTAAAACTAAAACAGATGCCAACAATACTGCGCAGATCATTTTTCAACTGAGTTCCTTATTTCGACCTAATACAAACGCGAGCGGGCATCGCTGTCACAACCAACTCGTTCTCTGCCGCCAAGAAAGGCGCCATCTTGAATTTGAACAGAATTGGCGGGCGGCGGGCGCTGAAAGAGTGAATCGGACGGACTGGTTTGGATAGGCTTGGCTATCTGTTCTCCGTTGTTGTCATTCGAGATAATGGGATGCCCTCTGTTGCCATCGAGGTAGCCTACAAAGAACACACGATCACACTGAAAATGCTATCATGGGACAGCAGGACAGATGCAGCATCCACCTTGGCTTGGACAGCACCACCCACAGCGCGAGGCAGCAAATGCGGTAAACATAAGAGGGGGGGGGCAGATGCCCCCTTAATCCACGATTCAGACAATGGTGCAAATACCTGTTCTGGTGTTGGAATCAGTGTGTCATTCTCAAGGGCACTGTTGACAAGGAAACTGGCCATCACTTTGCGGCCACGGTAGTCGCAAAGCTGCAGCAGACTACCAAAGTGGCTGAGTTGCAATATCGTCAGCAAATCGCTGTACGACTGGACAGGAATTTTGAGAAGCCGCACCAACTCCTTTCCAACAGGCTTAGACAGCTCCACCCTAGAAAAAAAAAAAAACGGAAAAAAGTGATCATTAACTTTTCCGATTCTTGCAGCCAGAGTTTTTAATGCCAAGGCTCTGTGAGCCGAACACCTTTGAAAACATCCTCCAATATACGTTGTGCTTTCACATTGTGAACAAGTAGTACTATCCATCATCACACGTCATGATACACCGTAAAAACCTGCGTATAATACAAGGTTTTTTTCCAAATATTAGCATGTCAAATTTCTATCTCATATTATATGTGGATCCAAACAATTTTCGGTCAAAATCCGCGAGAGACCAACAGGTTTTGAGAGGCCCGTTCATCGCACCTATCCGCTTGGCTCACCCAGGAGCGGCACCGAGAGGCCATTCTGCTCGCGCACTCCTGTCAGCGTTCGCGCATGCCCAGAAGCGCTCCCGCTTGCTCGCCAAGCAGAATGGGTGCACAAACCTGCTCTGCTAAAAGTCTATTATCAAGCGCCATCACAATCATGCTTCCAGCGAGAGGTGGCACTATCTAGCGCTGACGTAGGTCAGTAACTATGTTGACCAGACATCGCGACGCCCCAAGCAATCGCACCTTGCATGATATCCAGACCGCGAAAGCAGCACTTGGCTGCTTTTAAAAAGAAAGTAATCATAGCTGCCGAAAGCATCGGTGCCACGTCAAGCACTGCTACATTGTATGTATCAGGTAGGGACAGCCTGCAGTTACTGCCACCGGACACGGGCCTCTTCAATCATGCTGTGCATTCGGATCGCAGACGCTTGGGTCAGCATTTCAGAAGAGCTTGGCGTTAGTTATTTCATGAAATGCAGGATATCTAACGCACTCGATGGTACCGGTACACCAGGTGATAATGATCACCAAAGCACCAACGGACACTTTCAAAGTGTGCGCGCCAGCGTGTATGCCACAACCAGTCTGCGCATACTCGCGACGCAGGACACAAGTGGGCGCGAGCGCGGCACCTCTGTACCTGCCACTCATGCAACACGCATCTTATCCGGTGTGCCGACGTACACAAATAATCAGAGGACATTCGGCTTCCATGAATTCTGGAACGTCTTCGAGCTGACTGCCCTTCCTTACTCACATTATACACTGGTGAAAACTTTTTTTCCGTTTTTGCTATCCCCACATTACACCTCGTATTAATATGCAGGTCCGTATTATACACGGGTTTTTACGGTAAATGTGCCCCACGAGAAGCAGTGCTCATCCCGAGTTCAAAATCCATCTCACAGGAACCTGGCGATGGGGTAGCTTTATTTTGCCTCCTGTAGCAGTTCTTGGCCCTAGATGGTCGTATGCAAAGTTCAGGTTGCATATGTTGATCATGATGAAAGTGGCGGAGGATAAATAGCACACGTGAGGAAGTGTACACAGAAACAGAAGCACTCAACTGCTTCCTCATCAAAAAAAAGCGGTGCAGAGGACTGTCCAGGAAATTATAGAAACACTGTTTCGAGTGAAGGCGCCAGCAGCACTGACTTTGCAGACAGAGTGGCCCTCTTGGATGCTGCCCACCAATCATCCTGCATCGAAAAGTCTATCACCTGCTCCAGTCACATCACCATGTCACCCCCCACCCTTTTTTCATATCAAGGGACAAGAAATGCACCATACGGTGTCGAGCAGTGAAGTAGTGGGAGCCTTTTTTTAAATATAGTTGTAGTCTTTTAAAGTATTTTTGCAAGTTGGAAGAATTTACTGTTTTGCGCAGAAAGAAATCTTGAGCAAGTTGGTAAAAAGGGTGTGATTATATTAGTACGACCTTGGTCATTTTTTGTGGTAGGGAAATGGCTAACAGGCATGCAGAGTTCTCCAGAAATACTTTTGAAAAGATGCACATAGTTTATAGGAAATAACATGGCTCCTCATGTCAACATATGCAAGCACCTCTGCATGATAAATACAAATAAACAAGAGCTGATAAATTCTCACAAAAGATAGTTTTCAGGGCAAAAACTGTTGTGTAATTCCTTCTGTAAAATAAAAATCCAAACGAACCTTCACCATTCAATCAATGAGCATCACTGTGTACGCTAAAAACCATTTCTTTCAAGACTCGAGAGATTTTCAGCACCATGAGCAAATCGTGCTCAGCAAGTATAGTGCTTGATATTCATACTCTCTGTCACGTATTGTGCCCTGCGCAGTGCTTGTAGCAAGTGGGCTTTTCAGCACATTTAAAATGTGCAGCTGCAGTGGTTCAGTGGTTATGGTGCTCGGCTGCTGACTTAAAAGACGTGGGTTTGATCCTAGCCACAGCAGTCGCATTTCGATGGCGGCGAAATGAGAGAGACTTGAGCACTGTGCAATGACAGTGCACTTTAAAGAACTCCAGGTGGTCAAAATTTTTCGGAGCCCTCCACTACGGTGTCCCCCATAGCGTGAGTCGGTTTGGGATGTTAAACCCCCATAAACCATAAACAAACATTTAGGATGTGTATAATATCCCGGTGGCACCATCATGGTTCACTCTCTCTCCTCCTCCTTCAGGGGTAAAAAAAAGAAAAAGAAAACACCAGCCAATGTCGATAATGCCATGAGGTACTTTAATTTTCTTTCTTTTTTGTGGGGGTGCATCAATAAACAACTTGACATCCCTGTCAGCGAGCTATGGCATCATCCCAAAAGGTGATGTGAGTGATATGTGGTGAATTTAGCACCCAGAAACTGTATGTGAGCTATGAGGGATACTGTAGTGGAGACATCCAGAATAATTTCAACTACCTGGGATTGTGCACTGACATTGAACAATACACATGCATTTTTGCATTTTGCCTCCATTAAAATGCAGCCAAATGCCAAAACCACTGAGCCACTGTGGCTGATCCAATAACCAAAAAAGGCCACATTACATTGTTACTGTATTTACTCAGGCAATTTGCGCATTTTTTTCCTCGAAAATTAAGGCTTCAAAAAAAAGGGTGTGCAAATTATGTGAAGATTTCACAAACACATCCTAAAAAACTCTACAAAGGTGATGATGTGGAATGTATGCGGTATACAAGGTCTGTTCTGAAAGTAGTAGGACTGGTTTTTTCCTGGGCGGGCGAGAGGCGATCTGCGCGTGCAGGATCGGTGAAGGGGGATAATGGGAATGCTGAGGAAAATCGGCAGTCGGCTCTCGGCTGTTGAAGAGAGCAGGTCGCTTGTACTGTGAAGCCCTGTCGAAACGTCTCGTCACGCAGAGTCAGAGCGTTTACTGGATCAGCGATGCGCCATCAAATTTTGTGTAAATCTTGGTAAAACGGGCAAAGAGACTCACGACATTATTAAGGAGGCCTACGGTGACGCTGCCATGGGTAGATCAGGTGTTTTTTTGAGTGGCACAAGCTGTTCCGAGAAGGTCAGGAAAGAGTGGAAGGCGATGACCACTCCGGACGCCCTTTCACCAGCAAGACCAACAAAAATGTGTAGCGAGTGAAACATTTACTGAACAGTGTTTGTAGGATGAGTATCAGAAAGATTGCTGATGACTTGAGCATTCCTCAAACCCAAGTTTTTGAGATCAGTCGCAGAAAACTTATCCATGAGGAAAGCGTGCGCGAAGTTGGTGCCAGGAGTGTTGTAAGAGGAGCAAAAGGCCAACCGGAAAGTGATCTGGCAGGATCTTCCTCATCATGTGAATGAGGACCGCGGTTTTTGGCCCAGCAAAAGGCGGCAACGCTGCCTCAGGCCCCCCACAGCCCCGACTTGGCCCCGCCAGACTTTTTTCTATTCCCGAGAATAAAATCGATGCTCAGGGGGAAACATCACGGATCGATAGAGGTGGTTCAACAGGCCGTGACGAGGGAGCTAAACAGCATTTCGGTCCAGGCGTTCCTGGAGGCGTACGAAAACTGGAAAACTCATCGGAAGCAGCGTGTAGGTGCGGAAGGGTGCTACTTCGAAAAATTCTAATCGTTTGTACAATTCTCTTGAATAAATTTTATTAAAAAAAATGAGTCCTACTACTTTCAGAACAGACCCTGTATTGCCGCATATAAGTAGACACCACAACTTACGCCCCTCGCTGGCCACAAAAAAAAAAAAGTTCAACAATATGTCAACACACAGCATTTCAGCCAAGTTACACAGCCCTACATGCTGCCCTGTGGCCAAGAACACAGTGCAAATGAAGCTCTCCTGTTTCTTGCAGCATTTTTTCTGTTTAGGTTTGGTTTATTGGGGTTTAATGTCCCGAAGCAACTCAGGCTATGAGGGACGCCGTAGTGAAGGGCTCTGTAAATTTCGACCACCTGGGGTTCTTTCACGTGCACTGACATCGCACAGCACACGGGCCTCTAGAATTTCGCCTTCATCGAAATTCGGCCGCCGCGGCCGGGATTGAACCCGCATTTTCCGGGTCGGCAGCCGAGTGCCATAACCACTGAGCCACCACGGCGGGGCAGTTTTTTTCTGTTAAACTGATGCCGATATCAGTACCTGTGCACCCTTGTAACGGTTGCGACGCTACCAATCATGACTGTTCTGAGAGCAGGGTTAACATGGTAACGGATGCAGCCTTGGCAGGTAGGGCACCGCACTGACAGAAAATGCCGGACAGAGTTTTATTCCGGGAAACCTCTAATTCCTTTGCTCATTTTGTGTGCTTAAAAAAAAATACTTGCAGGATGTCAGTACAGCACCCTACAGTTACAAGACACATCTCATCATTAGCAAAAGTGCTACACAGCCCCTAAAGAAAATGTGGGGCTTTAGGAGCAAATATATTGCTTCATTTAGCTCCAAACCTGGCTTCGATAAAAAAAATATCGAACCAGTGGCTAGAACAGATCGTGTTTTGAAAACTATAAAGGGCCACTTCCCTGCACTCTGGAAAACACTTTGAGAAGATATTTTTTTTTTTTTTTGACAGAGTAATATTGCTTCTCTAGGTGTGCAAGAAGCAACAGTACAATATTGCAATACGCACACATACTAAGCATGCGCAAATAGTGATTTTCAGTTTAAAGCAAATAGTTACTTTGTTCAAATTAGTTCTGAAGTGAAGCAAATAGTTTCGAATTGAAAAGAATAGTTTGAGACTCGAAACCTAGTAAAGATATGAATTTTGGGTGCTATGATTACTTTACACGACCCTGTAAGATTTGCATCACCAGGATTTCACTGTACTGTCATTAGTGTGCGCTCTCTCAAACTGCATATCCTATTCCAGTTCAACATGAAAGTAAGCATTGTTTCTTCATACCTCGTTATGCCCAGCTTGGTAAATATTTCCTCAGTTGTCTGGAGAACTTTGTCCACATAGTCCACTCTTTCTTTGTAGCACTTCAGGGCCAGGTGAATTAAGGAGACTTGCAAGGACACAATGTCTTCTGTTGGCATGTCCTGCCTCATCTTAAATAAAAAGATTTTAGACATTCTGGTCATTTTTGTTATCGAAAACACAAGAAACACTTCTTTTTCTGTAGAATCTCAATGATTTCTTTGCAACAATACAGCAGCCTTCAGCTTGCCAAATACTACAGAAATGTTAGAATTAGACATAACAAACAAAAAGGAAAACGTGGCCTCATTTTTTACTTACGCTTCAACTAGTCTTCACAATTTCCTGAAACATTTTTGCGAAACTATCAGTAAACATGACAATTCCAAAATATTTTATGAAGCAATTTTCACAGCACCCTTCCACAGTAGCTTACAAGCTGGACTCCACCACATTCAAAGGTGTACCACTGTAGGCACAAAAAAAAATTGAAATATAGCAGCATAACCCTCACAACCTTGTGTCCTACTTGTGGTGATACATGGTAGAGCCATTTGGAAGCATGATTGAAAGACTGGTGCAGTTATGCTTGCTTTCTGCAAAATTCATTTCACTACTGGCATCGTTTAATTTTCAATTTGGATAGAAATTAAATGAAAAAATTTGACAGAAGGTTCTGTGCATAAGAGTGCCTTCTCTTATTTTATTCCAGTAAATTATGTCAAGATCTAGTCCATTTATTCATTAGAGTTTCAGAATAGGGACACCAAGCTTAGTGACCTCCTATTTATGCTGCGAAGCTGGCTCTGCACTGTGCCGTGGGAACTTTAGATAAGTGGGCTGCATCCAGATAACATCAGCCACTCAGTACACTGCCATTTCAGCTGAAAAGTGAAATGCTAAATTGTAGCTCTAGCAAGTGTTTTAATTACAGCTTTATTTATGATTTATGGGGGTTAAACATCCCAAAGCGACTCAGGCTATGAGGGACGTCGTAGTGGAGGGGTCCGGAAATTTCGACCACCTGGGGTTCTTTAACGTGCACTGACATCGCACAGTACACGGGCCTCTAGAATTTTGCCTCCATTGAAATTTGACTGCCGCGGCCGGGATAAAACCCCCGTCCTTCGGGTCAGCAGCCGAGCGCCGCAACCACTGTGCCACCACGGCGGCCACAGCTTTATTTATGCCAGCATAAGAAAACAGTAATAAATAATAAAAAACAGCCATTTTTGCCTATGCCTAGTTTTCTTTTGAGTGCTTTTAGGCTACTGCCGTTCTTTAGAGCATGCTCGATTCTCTCCATAATGAACTTATGTCGGTTACCGTGTGCTTATTGATTAGCTTTGATAGCTCTGTCATTTCTGTTCTGTCTGTAGGGTTAGAGGCTTTCATGTTTTGGAGTTTCTTAATCAGACCTTTTGTCTCCTGAGAGAGCTTGCCGGTATCCTGTCTAACCATCCTACCGCCTACTTTTACTGTGCACTCCTTAACGAAGTTGTGAGATTATCGTTCACTGGTAAGATTATTGTTCACTGGTAAGATTATCGTTCACTGCTTAATTGTCCTCAGTTAAAGCTGAACACTTGTTCTGCACAGAGATACTGAACTCAACTTTCCCTCTTACAGCTAACTCAATGATGACCAGGGTGGACGTTTGGGTGAGCTGGTTGGTCATAATGTGTTGTAGTCTTCGTTGTGTCCTTATCTCGAGTGCTACAGTTTTTTCATCAATGATGACCTTCTGCCTCACTAGTTTCTTCCGTTCCCTCTGCCAAGTCTAGGCTAATTCGAGACCTTACCATCCTGTAGTCACTACAACGCACCTTTCCAAGGACCTCCACTCCAGGGTGAGCACACAGTATGAAGTCTTCATTTTTAGTCTCACAATTGGCAGCTCTTCTATGTCCACTTCCTGTTCTCCCGTTTGTGGAAGAAGGTCTTCATAATACATTAACTATTTCTCTCTGCAAACTCTATTAATAAAACTCCCTCCCATTATTCCTAAAGCCTCTGCCATAGTTGCCTACTGCCTGGTCTCTAGCCTGCTTCTTGCCTACCTTGGCATTGAAGTCCCCCATCAGTACAGTGTATTGTGTGTTTACTTTGATCATTGCCGATTCCACGTCTTCATAGAAGCTTTTGACAATCTAGTCATCATGGCTGGATGTAGGCGCGTATGCCTGCGCCACCTTAAGTTTGTACCTCTGATTAAGCTTAATTACGATAGCTGCCACCCTCCCATTAATACTATAGAATTCCTCTATTTTGCCAGCTATATCTTGACTAACGAGGAATCCCATAATTAGTTCTAGTCTGTGCGCTAATCCATGATAGCATAGTACGTGCCCACCCTTTAGCACTGTATACGCCTCATCTGTCTTAATCAAACTAGGCCCTCTGACATCCCATATAACACCCGCCATTTCCTCGAACAGCACTGCTAGACTAGCCTCACTGGATAAGGTTCTAGTGTTAAACGTTGTGGGGTTCAGTTTCCAATGGCGGCCTGTCCGGAGCCAGAGATTCTTAGCACCCTCCGCTACTAACAGGTCTGACCACCGCCTTGGTCAGTCGCTCTGCAGCCGCTGGGGATCAAGGGCCAGGGGGTTAATTGTGATGTCATTTATATGAAATCCCTTCAGCGAATTTCTCGGCTAATCAGAGAAAACAACCAAGAACAAAAACCCCTTTCCCATCCCTTTCCCTTTGCTACATTATATATCAAGACGTGACACCGCAATATTCTTTTGCTAGGACGTCACCGTTAATCACTGTTAATCCTGATGCTGGCCTAACAGTTTGGAGAGAACACGAATAACCTTAAAGCTTGTGCCAGTCTTAAGCTTATGAAGCTGCTGTGCATGATGCCTTCACGCAGACTGACTGTGCAGCATGCAAAGAGTAATGCTTCTCATTGTTGTATCTCAACAGCACTCGCCTAGCTGCTTTGATGTTTCAATGGTGCTTTCCGTCCCTGTTGATGTAATATGTATGAAAGCGATGAGCATGCCATGGCCGGTTAAGTATTCACCTGACCAAGCATAGCTACCAGGATTCTCGAGGCACTATGTAATCTTCTGCCTCAGCGAAACTCTGTTATTGATAAAGATTACACCTGGAATCTCGAGAAGCTAAACTTTTAAGCTTGGTATACTTAACACTTAAGTTTAAAATTGCAAGTATGCACGCGGGCTACGAGAGACGCCATGAGCTGAGGATTAATGGCAACCAACTGGGGTTCTTTATCGTGCCCCGACATAGCACAGCACTAAGATGTTTACGCATTTTGCCTCCACTGAAACACGGTGGCTATGCACAGGATTCAAACCCACGTCGTTGGGCTCATCAGCTAAATTCTATAGCGGCTGAACCACCAGGCCCCTTTAAATAGTACTGTGTAAATGTCTGATGTTTCAAATCACCCGAAAATAAGACGGCATTCACTATTCAATTTAAGGAATCTTGCACCTCTCGCATCAGACAACTTGCTCTTTACAGAGTCGCTTGTCAGCATGCATAATAGTGCTAGGCTTCCTTTGCATGCTACTATTTACACCATCTGACCCAAACTATCCCAAACCAATGATTTCACGTACAGTATCTAGAAAACATTTTTTGTGACCATCATGAGCAGCTGCTGATTTTTCGGCAAAGCTACTCTAATCATGGATCGGAAACCAAGCACAGCACCATCCGACATACCATTTAATCGAGCATGACGACTCATTTCCGACTAGGTACAAACATGTTCGTGAAGAAAGTGAATGTACACAAGTGCACTTATCACAGTCATATTTACAATCGCCGTACCAACAACACACACGGGAACGAAGCTGCTCCACAGGCTCAGACGATCTGCCATAACAAAAGATAATAGCACAGCTAGCAGGGCCAGTGCATGCATGCGTTCCCATGTTTTATCAAATCATTTTCACTGCTTTTTCTTCCAACTAAAAAACCACACTTTAATGCAGTGTTACAGTTGGTAGCCTGTGGAAACACAAATGCAGAGCCCCTAAAAGACTGCACTTGTTCTGGCAGCATGAAAATAATGAAATACATATCTTTAGCTTAACAGATACATAAAACCCACTAACCTGTATCACTTGTGCTATTTGGTCAGAAAAGATGTCAAATAATTTAATGTCACTTGGAATGCCTGGTCCATCTTCTTTCATTGCATATGCTGCTAACCTAGGGTGGGTGGCAAGAAAAGGCAAATAACTTACAAATGAGGCTAGTTAGAGGCCACCATATGCAAATCCAATCAGCACAGGAATAGTTTCACCACATAACCCTTGATTTCACAACGAAGAGGCAATGAATGCATCTTGGCAGATTGGAGATGGGATGCTATGTACACTGTGGTTTTGTACAAATGCCATAACTATCTCCATCACAAAAAATAGCTGAGAGACTTACTTTAGCAATTCAAAAAATGTGTATCGCCTGTTATGTCTGATAAAATCTGTGCCAGGTATGCCTTTCACAGTCCAACGTGTTCAACAGCTTTGGTGCGTGCGCCATGAGACACAAATGGTGCGCTGTTGACAATATACCAAGTGTTTCAGCGAACACTTTCAAAAATTTTCAAAAGCAGACTTTTTGGGGCAAAAATTTGGCTTTTGTGGCATAGTATTACCAGCGTTGGTGGACAACAGAAAACCAGTGAACCGCCAAGCTTGTTAACGAACTTTTAATAATTAACTTTTTAACTAGTAGAGTTAGGTGCCTAGTTGCAATTAAAGATTTGTAGCCGGTCGTCAGTAATAGCCATATCAGTTTTTATAATTGCGAAAGTGCGATTAGCCTCACCGCTGAGGCTTGACAAAATCTGTCTGCATCGTGCGAAAATGCATGCGCTTTCGAAAGCATGCAGGCAAAGCAACCCCTCCAGTGCACATAACTAGTCGAAAAAGCCAAATTTTGTCGAGCCTCAGCGCCAAGGCTAATCGCGTTTTCGCAATTATAAGAACTGATATGGCTGTTACAGACAACCGGCTACAAAGCTCTAATTGCAACTAGGCACCTAACTGCAATAGTTAAAAAGTTAATTATTAAAAATTAATTAACCAGCTTACTAAAGACCATTCACAGGATTTCTGGTGTCCACCAACACTGGTAATACTATGCCCAAAAGCCATATTTTTACCCCAAAAAGCCTATTTCGGAAAATTTTTGAAAGTGTTTGCTGAAACACCCGGTATGCTGTTATAATGTTAATAGCTGCACCACACTCCCACTACACCTGCTCACACAGAGCACATAATCCATAGTGCCCACTGGTGCAAAAAAATTGTAGACAATTGTGTCAGTGTGCCATTAAAAGCACACCTGCCTTAAAACCGGAGAACACCTTTTGAGGCACACCTTTAGCCACCATTACTGTCATTAAGTAAGGTAAGAAGTAATGAAATTTGATTATACATTACAATAAATTTTGGAACACCAATCTCCTGCATACAAAATTCTTTTCGAAGTTTTCTGGCGAGCCCACAGTAATAAAACTCATTGATGAGGAAATACCGTAGTTACCCGAATGTAACAAGACCACGACTGTAACATAAGGGTTGATCTGGAGGGCAAGAAACAGGAAAAATAAAAGGAAGTTCCCTTGTGTGTCCCATTAGTTTGCGCTGCTTTTCATCATGATCATTATACACATTCATTTCCCAGGTTTGATGCCACTCGTGAACATTTTAAGGGAGAATACACACAACCAAACACACAACCCGCACAATATGTTCACAGCAATACTGTATCTAATACCTCGCACACTTTTTCAAACATATCCAATGCAGTGAAGAGAGACGATTTGATCAACCTGCTGATTGTCACGAGGAAACCATAACAGCACACAAAACGAAAACAGGACGAAAGACAAGAGGACACAGGAGAAGTGCTGGACAACTTTCATTTCAGTTTCGCTCCTAAAAACGCTACTTTAAATACTGCAGACTGTGTACTACCTAACGAGACACAGGAAAGATATGCTTCCTGGCCATGGAAACATATATTTCCTGTATCCACAATAACCATAACCCACAGCTCAAAAGCAAGGTGCCTTAGTGACTCTCCTACCTGCAGTGTGCACTTTCTGCACAGCAGCAAAAGCATGTCTTGCACCTTTTCGGGCACAAAACAAGCTTTGCTACCAGACCAGTTTATCCAGAACAAACAGAAACAGAACATTAGATATGACAAATTAGAAACTGGTGATCACCTGTCAATAAGAGAGATGATGATGTTTTTGACATTCACTTGTGGCCTAAGTTCTGCACAGGCCTTGAGAAAACAACTCAGTGTTTGCAAGTGAAATTCATCTGGAAAGACTTGGATGATACACTCCATGAGGTACTCCTGGGCTATGGCATCCCTGCAGCTTACTACCTGTTCCAGTATACCCGGCAGGACCACCTGGTCAAAGCAAAAATATAACACCATGTAACCTTGGGCAAAATGGCGATACACACAAGGTGCTGCATGCAATTTGAGCTACACAACTCCATTCACCAAGAATGAAACTAGCATAGTGTCAACAGTTCTTTTGAGACAAGTAGGCCCATTCTCATCTTAATCTACCTTAGACCCCCACATATAGATCACCTCCGCATGTAAGTCGACCCTTTCGGATGGTCATTTACGTAAAACAATAAAAAAAAAGACATGTGGCAATATATGGTAACTGTTATACAGTACAACCTCATTAATTCAGAAACTAAGATCATATGAACTATCAACTCGGTACCGGACAATGCTTATGGTGTCGGATGTTCTATGGAATTCGATGCTTGCTAATTCGGACGCTACGGATCTCGCACCGGTTAATTTGAATGGGCTCCTGAAGGAGGCCACACCTAGGTATGACCAGCCCAGCAAGAAATCATCGAAACAGCCCTACTCAAAACCTGAGTTCCATGCTGCAGAGTAGCCCACGCACCTCTGATGTGCAGGCATGATGATGAATGAATGGCCCCATCTTCAATACCCTCCAACCACTTAGTTCGGTTTCACTTTTGCTAAGCTTTGCGCCCGCCCACAGCAAGGGCGGCTAGTAGACCAGCCAGCATCAGCCTGCCAATCTAACTCAGCTGAGCACCCTATCGGACACAGACTGGCGTATCTCCCTCCCTCCCTCTTTCCTCCTCTTCCTGTGTAACTGCGTGCATGTAACATGCCATCTGCAGTTTGTGCAGTGAAGCCACCACACACGCGACTGTGCTCCATCAAGTCACACCGTGAAGGATACGGGAGGCTCTTACGATTTTGGTGCAGTTCTGCTTCAATGTTCCCAACTTTATGCACACAACAAAGAATTGATAGAAACATGAAACGTAGCCACTGTCGCGCTGTTCTCGATCTCAAAATTAGGCAGCCATTTCGCAGTATACCAAATAAATTTACCTTGACGCAAGCAGTTCTGACAGTTTTTTTGGGGAGTCATTTGATAATTGGAACTTTCGGATAATTCGAACATTTTTTCCAGTCCCTTGAAGTTCGAATTAACGAGCTTTTACTGTATATGTATTCCGGAGCTTGAGTACAATGTAAAAAGTTTTAAATCACCTTTCTAACATTGTATGAGAAAAAAGCTCTAGCTATTTTGCTTAACACTGCACACAGCCACGGTTGCACACTGAACTGTAGGATGCATGACTCGGTGCCACTCAAGTATGAATCATGTCCAAAAAATCTTTCAGTATCTTTTATAATTAAAATCAGCAGCACATAAACAATCATATGATAAGAGCTTGATATGATGCTCAGTGCACTTTGGCTCGCTGCTGTTGGAAAATTTCCTAATGCAAGTTTGAAAGCATGTTTTTATTTTGTTTTGTTTTTATTTCAGTTTCATTAGTGAACTCTGCAAGCCATCTATTTTGGCATATTCTTTAATGCTACATTTCCAGCTGCAAACTATCACTTCGATTCTAAAATATTCGCTTCGCTTCGAACTGAAAATTCACTATTCACACATGACTAGTACTGATATGGAATATACATTCAAAACAGAAAAACCTTGAGCAACAGAAGAAATGACATGACGAAAAATGGCAGTACTTCGGCAGGAAGGGAAGAAAAGATTCCCACAGAATGATTAACGCTGCAAACTTGCAATAAATTTAACTTACTAAACTGCATACGGCAAGGAAGCTTTGCTCTATGCAAAAGTAGCTCCTCAAGCCCAGTGGCAATGTGAAACTAGTCAGTGTTTTAAAGCTCCTATTGCAGAGAGACTCACAGCTTACCTTCCAAATAGATTCACACTAAGATGCCCAACATCATCCACATACTAAACCCAAACATGCAAGGCATGCAAGTATTGGCCTTTTGCCCCACCCAGAAAATGACAGTAAAAAAAAAAAAAAAAGTTCATGATTTTTTAACAAAAATAAGCATTGCTAACGCATACAGAGCATTCTCAACAAAAAATTCAACCCAAGTCAGCAGGAGAAATGAAAAGGTAATGCAGTGCGTTGCACGAGCACGAAAGAGTTTGTATAAAAATCGGAAAAGTAAGAACTTATTATTTCTAACATATATATAAGGGGAAAAAACTGATTGCAAAAAATTTGATTATTCCGGTTTCCTGGGGTTATTCTAAAAGAAGAGATTTCCAATAAAACTAAATAGCTGATATTTAGAGGTAATGGTCCTTAAATATAACTATGCTTCAAATTTTTGTTTTTAGAAAATTGTTTACCTAGTTGCGCATATTTCAACAGTCTACAGATCCAATTTTAACCCTGCCGACTCTGAAAGGGCAGCTGAAGAGGTTTTATAGTTCGAGAAAGGAGTGGAATGCCTGAAATCTGCAGGGAAAGCAAGCAAAGTCCTTATGAGCTAGCATTTGAAATGGCGATCCTTAAAGCCGTGACAGCATTCACGCCTCTGTGCATTGCACAGTGCTGGGTAGAGGGCCACAAGTTGAAGTCACCTTGAGTGGCACTGCCTTTTCAAAACTAAAAAGCTCAGTCAAAAGAAGAAAAACGCCATTGAAGGTAAAGCCCGTGGAGTGTTGCTTGGAGGCATTCGGCAAGGTGCAATAAAAAGGGGGTGAAGGTGGCAGAAGTCAAAAGTCTTACTCAAGATGACATCACTGAGCTTATCCACACAACAGAATGCTGCAAGGAGAAGTCTGCACATCACTGTGGTTTTAATGTCGCTATTTTAAATGCTACGACAGAAAAAATCTGGCATGCTTTACCTACAAGCTTCACACATTTGAACCTTTGAATCTCATCTAATTCCCCCCCCCCCCCCCCCAAAAAAAGTGCTTCAGCTTTTCTTTAAGACAAATCGTCCGTAAAAAAAAAAAAATCCTTCTTATGTAATTTCTACAGAAAATTGCAGTTACTATGGAGGTCACTGGTATGCTCAGTCACTGCATGTCACTGCCAGGTCACCACCTGTGCTCCAGTCTCACACTTGGTTCAAGCTGAAAATGTAACAGCTTTACTTGTGACAAATGCACGATGGTTATCATGCAAGACAGCATAGATGTGTAGTGATTAAATCAGTGATGTAGCTTATTTTCTAACAGATACAGAATTCTCATATTCAGATGACTTTTTGCCTAGTAATATACACAACGCTTTAGAGGACCCCACACCTACACAGACAGTTTTAGCTGTGCATCCGCAAAGGCAGCGTATGCAAGGAGCTTACAGGGACAGTAGTGCACATGAGCAAAATACAAGCATGAGGCCTACGTATTGTATACGAATGTAAGCCAGTGGACTTTGTGTTGTGATGTTTGCGTTACTTGCGTGGTTAACGTTAACAACACGGCAGCGCCCTGCCCGCCCGCTGCAAATCAAATACTGCGTCGCGCTGCATTTTTTGATGTGATAGCTCGCTCTAAATCATCGTGTTCACTTTTATTTTGCGCATTCTGCCCTCCCCGCAATAATATATAGGTGAGAAATAGTCACCGTTCTTTAGATAAATTGACGAATTTCTTGTTGTTAAGCCTAACTATGTATGGTGTACACTGTCGTCTTAGCAACTACACCAGGCAAAGTACTCCTCCCACTCTGTGCCAGAATTTATATTTTCATTTGATTCTATTGATTTAATCTAAAAAAAAAAAAGCCTTTGAATGCATCCATTAATGCCATTAATGAAACAAAAGTTTCTTCAGCACACAGTTCAGGAGCTTTGACTTGCTGTCACTAGATAATGCCACAATATGTTACGCTTCTAGGGCGCTACACTAGCCACTCTCTAAAACTGTTGTCAGTACAGGTAGCAGTGCACATAAGATGCACCCATTGCGTGCGCCAAGCTTTTGGTGACGCTCAGCTAAAATTATCTATTAGAACTCTTTAGCATACTTTCACTGATACAGAAGTTCATTACTTTTATAACTTACCAAGACCAGAGCATATCACGCAGACTTTTCTTGTGCTTGTAGGGGCAGAAATTTCGATGAAATTGCACCAAGAGAGTTTAACAGGCTTCACATAGAAACAAAAACCCGATGCACAATGAGCTTCAGTCTGAGGCATCAGCCTGGATTAAAAGATGCAAGCTTTTTGATTTTTGCTACAAGTCTGCACACTAAAGGGCAACTTCTAGTGTTTGAAAAGTATACTAAGTGGAAAGGCCTCAGCATTTCACTCAACACTGTTTGTCACTACACCTTTCCTATTCTACAGGACAAAAGCAGCCCTGACAAATATGCTCTTTACAATTTTCACGTGTCTGCTTTTGAAGAGAGTGAGCATGAAGGCAACCCACCTTTTTGTAGCGATCCATGTCGACAGCATCCAGCTGAGACAGGCGCACCAAATTGGTTCCAACCAGCAGACGTAGCTCCTGACGCTCTTTTTCCCGACGGTCCCGATCTCGAGAGTGGCCTTGATGTTGCATCCGCACCCACAACTTGTTCATTTCACCAAAATTGAGGAGAACGAAGTCCACAGAATCTTTCACTGTTCCACTCACTTCACTTTCTCTGAAAAAAAAAAAGGATTGCCACAATAGGCACATGAATTACATATACCGTAAAAGTATTCAATGAAATGACTCCCTCAATTTAACATGCTAAATGTACAAGCTTTGACTAAAGGATTACCTTGAATACATCAGCAGTTCAACTTTTCCTCCATCAGCATTTAGGTTTGCATCATTCCTAGAAAACAAAAAAGTGCCATCAAAAGGAGTAGCATGTATACACATACTGCAGAAATTTATAGAAGCTACAAACAAAAGTTAAAAGAAGGAAAGACAAGCTTTCAACACACTCAAACTTTAGTACTGCCCTTATCTTCAAAACAGTTACTATGACCTGAAAAACAAGCAGTACTCAGTCTAATCACTCAACTCGCTTATCTCGAAAGGGACCGCAAATTTGTCTCTGTTAAGGCCAGACCACAAGGCAGCATATTTTTGGCGTCGCATCAGTGTCTCGGGTGCTGGCGTTGCCAGAAGCGAAATTCGGGTGCTTGGAGCGAGGCGACGTAAGGAGACACAGATATCTGGTGCAGCCAGATCTCCGTGTCGGCGCCAGAAATACCTCGTAGGTAGGGACTGGTGGGGACCAATGACTAGCCGCGCATTGGCAGCGACTTCTGGATTAATCCACACCTCTGCTGTAACTGCCACAGGCATGGCCTGTTTCTGAGAAGGCAGCAACGCCCCTTCTGTTCCAATGCTATTGTCTCCCCCTTGCCCTCACAGTAGATTCTTGTCACCACTGGATAGGATGATTAGCTATGGACAGTGGATAATTGAGGGGCTTTGCCCACGACCTCTCCTCATTCCTGTCTGCAGACACCACTTCGTATGCCCTCAGGTGTTTGGTTGCCCTCTCCTGCGGGCACTGAGCAACAACGCCGGTAGACAGAACGCTGACACGACAACGAAAAAAAGCTGCCTTGCGGTCAGGCCTTTATACGGAGTTCTAACTAGGTTTGGTTTATGGGGGTTTAACATTCCAAAGCGAGTCAGGCTATAAGACACGCTGTAGTGGAAGGCTCCGGAAATTTTGGCCACCTGGGGTTCTTTGACGTGTACTGGCATCGCACAGTACATGGGCTTAACATTTTGCCTCCATCGAAATTCGACCACCGCGGATGAAATCGAACCCACGTCTTGCAGTACAGCAGCAGAGTGCCATAACCACTGAGCCATCGTGGCAGCAGTTCTAACTAGGGGGATCCTTTTTAACATACTTCACGTCAATAAGACCAAATCGTCTATCCAAATAAATCGGATACTTCAATTAAGTGGGTTTTAATTACAGATATTCCAATGCACTACTACGATCAAAAGTTTATGGGGTGGGATGGGAGTGTGCGGAAAATAATTATTTCAGCTTAGCCACGTAATCCAATTGCCCAAAATGTACCAAAGTATGAGGGGACATGCATGCTCTGATCAGTGTAACAGTGCCACCTCACTACTCACTAAGTCACGAGGCAGAGCTAAAATAAATTTTTTCTGAGAACATGTGTCCCGTAAACTTTTGTGCAAGCACATATATAATTCATAAACAAGCAGCTACTGCAATTAAATAACCATGGTACTAATTTACTCTTAAAACAGTTCAATAGCTTTCAAATAGCATATTTTTTATTTTTTTTTTATGCAGAGCGTGTCAGTGTCAAAATCCCTCAGAACCTTTGTTACCACACCTTTAACTTTGTTGTTACCTCACTCATATTCGCATCGCTCAACCCCCCCCCCCCTCCCCCCCTCCTTGAAAAAAAAATATAGATCAGTTTTATTTCTTAAAAGGCTGCAGCAAATTGTCATTAACATTCACAGAGCAAGTTAAAAGAGCAAGCACTTCTGAAAGGGTATGGGCTAATATCTGCAGGTTAAGAATAGCAACAAGTGGTAATTAATAAGCTTACTTCAAATAATTTTTCAAACTGAGGTTGTTCTTTTACCCAGTGTGGGTGGCAATAGACAATGTAGCACTCCTAAAGAGATGGTTTCTGTAGTGGCAGAGTATGCCTGTGCAAATTTAACAACAGTAGTTCAGCACAACTTCAGAGCAAATTTAGTAAGGAAAGATAAAAAAAGATTACTTTCAACTGGGTAAAAAAGCTCCATAGTATTTCACAGAGTTTCGAGTTGACTGTGAGAGCGACCACTGGCAGAAACAGGGGAAAAGTGCAAAATGTAGGGGAACTTTGTGCACTTTATTTGTCGGACGCTATCAAACAAGACACCCACTTAAGATGCCATATCTATGTCTCCTCCTGCCCTTCAAACAAAACATCAGTGAACTGAAGGAAATCTCCTGAGAAATTTTGCTCGTTACATCTGATAAGCTAAACAAAAAGGCAGGAGAAGCAACATTGTGTGACCGTAAGTCATGTCACAAACAGCAACCATACTAGGCATTCATTAGAAAATTTACACCAACGCATTTATCTTAATTTCGAAAATTCCATGCCCAAATGATCCTTGAATTCCCTATCTGAAACACTCAATCCTAATTCTTAAAAAAATTTGTGTCTTTATGAACTCCCTGTACCCCAGAATGGGAGTCAAAAATAAGATGGGTTCATTCATACACCAGGGTACTCACTGGTTATAACAGAAAAAGCTAAGAGAAGCCCACAGTATGTACCTCAATCGTTTTGACAGATACTATAACACGAAGCCATCAGTAGTAGTACTCTGAATATTTGCGGGGTTACTAGAAGACAAAAATTGCATGGTTCCACTGGCTCTGGTGAACCATGCACAGCTCTTATGTTGTTGTTCATCCCACTATTGTCATGCCATGGAAAACACTATAAGCATAACGATGAAAAATACTGATGAGGCATGAGACTGATAATCTAAAATAACTTGCTAAGCAAGCCACGTTCAGCGACCCACAAATCTGCAGAAATAACACCCACCTATTAATAATCCACATATGCCATGGAATTTTCTGGTTATATTAAATGCTAATGTGGTTACTAAACTGGATATATTTCATGACCATCCAATTTTATTCCTTTTACTATACTCTACTAGCTCCCAAAGCCAACAACGTAACCACACTGCCAAGCACACCAGCACAAGATCTTTAAAATATTAAAGGACTAGACACCAAATTTTTGGCTGCATGTCTTCCTATATGTGCAAGACATTAGTACATACAGACCACCCAGTGGATTTGCCTGCAACCACTAAATAATTTATAACTTACTTTTTCTCTCATGCACTTTTTGTTTCAGTTTAAACAGCCCAGCAAAGGCTGTGGCTGCGATATCAAATTTTAGTATACATTACAAGAGGCATAAGAAAATTGCAATATAATCTCTGCTTCTCCAATTGTTATTCTGACCCTTGAGACTAGTTGGCTTAAGCATCACAGTAAATTTAAATGATGCAGCAATTATATCACAGTTTTCTTACACCTCGCTTTGATGTCGCAGCTGTTGCTGGGGTGCTGAAACTGAAACCAAAACCAAAACTGCACGAGAGAAAAAAAGTTAAATTATTTACTGGTCGCAGGTGAATACCACATGGTGGTACATGTATACTTATTACGAATCATTTCAAAAGAACAACATATGTAACGAAGTTTGGAGTCTATACTCCTTTATATGATAGTGGGCAATGGGAAAACAGAGCATCTACGTACAATACTTTTATGTGCTGAATATTATTAACTATCAAAAAAATTATTCAGTGCGTTTTTATCTTTTAATAATGGGCCTCCTTAGTGTTCTGTATGTTTTTACAAGTGTGGGCGCATAGTTCGACAATACCTATCTTGGCGAGAAGAAACCATTTTGAAAAATTGCCGAGCTTTTCAGCCTTTCCCATCAGTCAACTGCCTCATAATAGTTCTTGAGCAATTTTCAATTCTAATCCAAGTTGTAAGTCGAAAAGACTAAGATACAGCTACGTACAATATCTGAGGTATGTTTAAGAAGTCACTGGTACAACTGTGTACCTCTTTTTTTCTACAAAATTAGCGGTTGGAATGGCTTGAAAGTGATGTCATTCAATTCCTAGAAACATTCCGAGTGCAGTTTTACCATTTTTATGCATGCGAGACATGCACAGAGCTTGCGCCTCATAAAAGGTTAAAGCTAACAAAAATACATCTTCAAAAGAATAGTGTAGCAGTCAAAACAACTCTATGATGCTCACACAGCCTTGAGCTATAAAGCTAGAGGCCTAGACGTGAGAGTAACAGATCAAACAATGGCCAAGACATATGAAACAACTCTTTTTATAGATTGAAATTGTCTACTGATGCCCATGGCAGACCCATTCTAAGGGCAATGCTATGGGACAAATCGCGCTAGAGGACTGTGTGGTGCTAGTAAACACCTCTTGAAAAGTCGAACTCACAGGCTCTATGCGTTCAAATATTATGCAGGATATATTCGAATATTTGAGAAGTATATACAGGAAATACACAGACCGCTAGAAAAACCAAACCTTGCGTGGACTAGATACCTTATTTCGATGCTTTGTTTCTGTGTCAATACAACAGTAACGAGAAGCGAGCAGCTGTGGATAAATACGTTAACACTTCAGTTGCATATTTCTTATAGGACTACTAAAGAAGAACAGAATGCTTTTATAAATGTTTCACTCCCATTTACTTTCATGATTGCAGCACTAATAAAGAACAAGAAGGGAGGAGGCACAGTAGAGAGAAGGCACATTTGTTGCGGATGAACTGCGAATGCCACGCAAGCGGCTTACAGGGACAAGTCCTCTTCATTGTCAGGGAGGATGTTCCGGGTACACTGCAGCAGATAGTTCCTAAGAAAGAGCCCTCGTAATGGGTGCTGTACCCCACGGCACATCTCCACCAGATCCTTGAGGATGTCCTTTTTAGAGTGCTCATTTGATTTCATGTAAACCAGTCCAACAGTGATAAGAAGGTACCTATAAAAACACATACATCCAAAACATCACATTTCAAACCTGCAAGCAACAAGAATGAAGCAAAACACTGCACTTGAAATCAATACGTAAGGCCTGAAAAGTGGAAATAAACTAGAAAAGAACATGTTAGCAGCATACCTTACCATGATTAAAGCCATAATGAAGAAAAATCAGCATCTAAAGGTTACATTTCACGCCACCCTGTAATGCCTAGTGCACTGTGTGCAACATGGAGAGTAATAATGTTACTTATTCTGATTCTAGCATGCAAAAGGACACCACACAATGTTGGCTGAAAGAAGGCTTGCAGAAAAGCTAACCCTCACAAAAAGCTACCAAAAATTCAATAGGTGTACTACTGAAATGAGAAGCGATTGAATTACTCTGAATTAGTTTTACTGTTCTCAGATCTTCAGATATTACCTAAATTTTCTAGTTTCTAAAAGTTTAATTTCTCAACAGATTATCGTTCGGATTTCTCCACTTCAAGAACCTTAAGTCATAGATGCTAACTAATACTTTCATCACGTGGGCATTGTCCAGTTAAAGACCACAGGCCCTCAAGTAGCCAATTCTCAGTGTCTGGTAACACTTCTGGAGCTTTTGCTTAACCAAGAGCATGTGAGGAACACAATGAATGCATCTGTACTTCTACAAGAAGGTAAGAATATTGACGACAGTAACTTCTGAAGAATGTTATTCAGAATGTTTTGTGCACTGCCATCAAAAAGGTGACCTTTCTCAACAAGGAAAAAGATGCACAACCAGCCCGAAATTGTGCAATCATTCATTCTTACTGGTCCAAGAATACATGGAGAAATTCTTTAAAGTATTTAAATGCTTGGTTCACCAAAAATGCAATGATGAAAGCCTGATTACACAGAAATGTCAACTTTTTTTAATTTTCTCATTGCACCCGCCTCAGGTACGGAACAAAAGTCTTCAGCTAAGGCAGTTTATTATCCTTTTAACAATGAAGCCAGCCCTGTCGCTCAACATTTAGCCATAGTGCAATACTGCAAAAGAGGAGGAGGAGGAGGTAGAAGAGGAGAGGCAGGGAGATTAACCGAAAGAATAATAACAAATTAAATAAACTTTCTAACATGATCAGAGCTAGACAATATACTTTTCAGAGTTTTCTGTCACCTAGCGACAGCTCACGAATAGCAGTCATCCCTAACAGCCTTCCTGATCATCTAGAAAAAACATTGTGATTCACACTATCACAGGCCCCAGACAATCTTTGGAGAGATGCAACAATTACAAGTCATAAAGATGGAAGGAACGCTTCAAGAAAGCATTTTATTTTTAACTGCATGACATCTACGTTCCGTTCCCACAAATAAACAGCAAATCACTTTGAAACCAGAAACTTAGAAAATGAAAGGGGTTGCGAGGAGAAAGGATGAACCCTGCAATTTTCCTGGTGTCCTACTAACGGTTTGCATCATTTTCCACTGGTTTCATATAGATTTTATGTTAAAGCTCTAACTTTCAAAAGCACAGGCCCCATGTTTAGGTGAATAATTGCTTAAAAAGCATTGTTATTACTAAGTAATTTGCCTACACCTACAGACAAATACACACATACACACAAATTTTCCCTACGTGGTTTCATATAGAACACACAGCTTGTACATCATCACAGGCAGCACACTTTCACATCAAAACTTGTGCCATCAAATGCCAGCTCCTTTCCTGGGTACACTTTTAAGTCTGTGAAAAGTGAAGCGTGTTCCCAACAGCAGAATACACCAGCTGCCTCAAACAACTCGGCCATAATGTTAATGAACACAGCTACTCCTTACGCAGGTCTCATAATACAATTTATCATAAGGTTCAAATGGGAAATCACAACAGGCTCTGAAATCAGTAACAAACAATTTGTAATGACAAAAAGGAAAGTAAGATTTAGCCACATGGTGGAAGAGCTTTTATACAAGACGTCAAGGAAAACATTTACTCTTTTAAGCAAAGGGGCGTTGAAAAACTACAAACAGGTGTGCTCCCCACAACTTTAAATATGCAGGCAGTAGCCAAACATGTATTATGTTTTGCAGTTAAACACTTCAGTGAACGTGAAGTAACAAGACTGCCAAGCATGTAGCAAGTAATCCTTTATTCTTGTGCTATTGTATGCTCTAGGACCATGAAGCTAACAGCCAGTTTATACACAGCTGACTGCATATAATATAGACTATACCTATGGCACTATGTCAAAAGAATTGACAAAAAGCAACTCAGCCATAGCTCAATTTGAACTTACAGACGAGGAATGATGTTGCCGGCATACTGCACAAGCTCGTAGAGATCAGACATCTTGCGGCCTTTTTGAATCTCATCTAGAAGATGAATTTCTAAATGCCTCAGTTCATCAGTGACTGCCATATCTGTAGAAAGACTCAAGGAAATAAC
The DNA here is from genome assembly GCF_055824585.1 of Amblyomma mixtum. NCBI lineage: Eukaryota > Metazoa > Arthropoda > Arachnida > Ixodida > Ixodidae > Amblyomma > Amblyomma mixtum. Next base: position 64,295,438 of record NC_143014.1, read on the forward strand.
TGGAAAAACAAGGCTTATGCACAAAAAAGCTGAAAATTAGCCACATCTTTGCGTACAAGGCAGCATGAACAACAAAAACAAAGGATACACAATTCGTAGTAGCTTTTTGGACTCAAGAGAGAAGTGCGAAGTTCGCCAAGCATGTTGGAAGCATGTTTTAATGCTTCCATAAGCTTTCCTTTATCAAGGCAGCGCTTCATGTGAAATGCTTGGACTTTGACAATGCTGGCAGCATCATCAAGCAGCTTTTCTTGATCTTCTTGGGGAGATGCTTGTGGTGTCTGAGGCTGCAACAAAATTACAGGTTTGAACTAACGTAGCTAACTGCGCGGAAGCTGTACTGCGAACGATGCGACTTCAGCACTGATCAACATGGTCTGCATGGTTTACAGTAAGCAGTTTCACTCTGAAACGTTATTTTAACAAATTGCAGTGTACAACAACAGAATGATACACGTCATGCCACTTAACTACGACAACACGCGCTCGAGTTTACTGAAGCTCTGACGAGGTCTTTTGATTGCTACATCATGTGAGGTCAACGTTTAAACGGGCCAGTGACCGCTTCAATAGGTCGAATAAAATCGAGAGGTTGACCATAAACAGCTAAAAGAAAGTGTTCACCTTTTAAATCTGTCAACAGCAGCTCAAAGTATTCTTTTCAATATTTATCAATGCAAGTCTACCTAGTACATACGTACGTACCATTTCTGGATGTCTGGTGGCAATGCTTCGGGACAGTAATCAGGCCTCTCGATCACTTGCTAATAAAGCACTATACCGTTTACGTAGCCTAAAATTTAACCAGCTTGAATGCTAAGGCTGTACGCCACTGTGAACACGCCAAAAATACTTCGATTGACGCCCACCATGAAGAGCACTCTACGTCGAGCAGTGGTGAGCCACTATAGAGAAGGTACCGAAATTAATAAAGCCGAGGACATCATTTTTGTCCCCCTAGTGGACGAAGTACGAAGGGCGAAGTCAAAAATCCGGTAGCTTGGTGTGCAGTGGAGGCGTTGGGGTTGAGTCTGCTTGGGCTGCTTGTGGGCTGTGTGCTCTTGCGAGTTTTTGACAGCTTTGGCATTAATGTGGCTCGAAGAATTGCCACTAGCACTTCTGTTTGTACTTGGTGAACAGCAGGGACCATTATGGAAACGCTTTTACCACTGAAATTGAACGAGACTGGAAATAAGTACCACTTATCCTTTTTGCGGATATAAACGCGTTTTTCTTTGTTTTGAAGAGATGCAATGAAAGGTGGAAAGAGGCAGGACAGGCCATCGGTGGAGACCAGATCGAACGGCCACCGACTGAACCGCAACCCGAGCGGTGTGACCACGGGTGTTTAGTTCCTAGCGATGTGTGGCAACATGCATGCGTCCCTCGATCCCTATCGCACGCAGTCCACACAAGCTGTAAACAGATTCACTTATTTCTATGCTCCTGCAGAATGACGTTTCAAGCTGTACGTAGAGCAGCAGATGCAAGCATTATGAAAGGCACATGCCCGTATCAATAAGTGGATGCCGGCCGGGGGCAGCTGCGGATGACGCGCACGCTTCCCACACCCTCAAGCAATTATATGAGGACCCTGCGCCCCAGTTTTAAAAACGGGATTACGTGAAATGCGCACCCTTCTGAATCAGATGGCACGCAGACGCGAAGAGCGGCGTTCCTCAAACCTTTACAACAGACACGGGATCGGCCCGCATATAAGCTCGCGCGTACTTGCATTCGTTATGCTTGCACTGTACATACCCTTGCCACCCGACTAGCATTTCATCATGGCCACAACCACGTTCTTCTGTATCTGATATCGAATTTGTAGAGTGGCAAAAATCTGCTAGCGCAAAGCATAGTTTCACCATTAAATTTCAGCACAGCGTATACCGCGTACCGCCAGTGCGCACGTGCCGATTGTCCACATGAGAACGTACGCGCATTTGTTACATTTGGCTGGCACCCGGCTCCATAACGGCATGCCTCAGGGAGATCTGCGCGCGCCCTATGATAAAAGTCTATACAGCGTGTTATAATAAACTCTAACACATCTCCAACCAAAAACTTTAACTTGAAACCCAAAGTTTCGGAGCTGGCTCGGCTCCTTCAGGGGTACGTGACTGGGAGCAGTAACCATGGCAGTAGCTTGCGTCGAGTACATCCATGTATGCATGGAGGGGCCCGGTGCAGGAGGTCAAAAGAACGAAAGCTGTGATGCGAAAGGCGCGGGAGAGGGTGGGAAGGGTGTCACGGATCCCCCCCCCCCCCCCCCCCCCCCCCCCCGAGAACACTCGGGCCGAAAGAATGGGTGATAGGTGTACCCACACAGACTTAATGCACCCTACGCTAGCGCACAAAACTAACACAAAACACAGTCTGCTAATACACTGTGCACGGCCCGGGAACACCCAGTATAGCGTTCGGGCTGCCACTTGAGCTCTTGTCTCCACTGCCGACGAGCAACTGACTGTCCCATCAACCGCCTGAGCTGTCGTGGGCCTTTCCTCCTTTGGGCATTCCTCAACGTCGCGCAACCTCCACTCGGGATCGGGGTTCTCGACACTTATTGCACCCGTAATGTTTCCCAAGATCAGATCGTAGATTGGTTGTTCTACGCATTTTGCCACTACCTGTGCAGTACAATATGACGTGGACACTAGAATCCTGGCTTCCGGAAGGTGCCTGACAGATATCTACAAGAGTGACGGCCGACGCCTCCCCTGTAAGATCCTCGTCCTTCAGGTTTCTCCGAACCAAAACTGTGTTGGCTCCGCTGTCTCTAAGCACCAATATAAGACGGTCCCCTATTTGTCCAACCACCACCGGCATTACTGCTTTCGACTTGGGTGTTCCACTCACCCCCTCATTTTCCAGCGCATTCATCCACAGTATGCCCTCTCCTATTACAACCTTGACACACAACCTGCGTCTTTTGGGCAACGCTACTCCCAAGCAACCACAGATATCCGTCGTACTTCCGAGCTAGATCCTAACGTCCTGAGCCGAGATCGGACGTCCGTCGGACATACAAGCACATTTCGGCTTCGGATATCCTTTTCGGTACTTCCGTCAAAGCTACGGACAGTGTCCACTTTTGTATATCCGCATAAGAGACGAGGTGTACGTCCGAAGGATGTAAGGCCGAGTATTTTCCCAGACCATGAGTATGGACTTTTTTTTTTTTCACAGAAAATTCGTGCCTTTCATGTATGTATACTGTGTATACTATGCAGTTTGCTTTTTTAACCGCGAAAGACTTATTCCGCAAATCTTCTTTCAAGAAATATATATTTGCATCAGTTGGAGGGTTTGATGCGAAGATGTTTGTAAATTGGTGCGATTCCACTCCTACCTGCAGTGCAAGAGCCGCCAACGGGCTTGTTGAGGATTTGCGGGGTCGCAGCAGAGCACCAGAGAGAGACGACCAGCGTGGCAGACTTCTAGTTCCGAACTGCCCGTGCCGGGCGTGCGCGCTCCGAGCACGCGCTGTCCATCTTTATTTTCCTCTAGCGCGTGCTGGTACCGCCGATCTCAGCGCCTGCTCTTTATAGCGTTGGCGGGCGCTATAAGCTAAATTTATCTAAGAGGAGAAGCAGGTGTTGCAGAATTTTGCAGGAACTCAATGACTAGTTTTATATTTATAAAAATTTTGCAAATTAGTGGAGTTGTGCGACATGTCCACCGTTTTGCTAGCTAAACTTGCCATTGAAACCATTCGCAAACATCAAAACTCCCGCGCATTCTGCTATCACCATCATCATAGATGTCAGTTTGCAGTCAGCCCAATCCAATCCAGTACGGCAGCGTAGTTAGGGTCTTGCGTAATTGTTGAGTTGTTGCATGGAGGAAGAAAATGATTTGTTGCGTAGTGTTGCGCTGCTTTATAGCTTTGTTATTATAATGCGCGGCTTTGTTCGGTCTGTGGACGTTAAGCAATTCGAAAAATACGGGAAGCGCTTGAAGCTCGTCTGGAACACCGGAATGCCGTACTGCGTCGACCTTGGTTTAAAGAAGGCTTAGTGCACATGTGATTGCCTACGACGGTATGTATCCAGTACACTTCTTGGAACTTGCTTTTAGGACAATGCAGCATGATCATATAACATTCGTTCGCAGGGCAGTGGGAGCAGTAAGCGCGAGGAGATGGGTTCCACAAGTGTGTGCTGTTCTCACACTTTCGGGAGCCTACATCACACAGCTGCGGGAGCCCTCAACTCGCGCGGCTAATTCCCACTCCTCTTGAAAGTTGCGGGACGGAGTATTTTCGCATCTTGTTAATTTTTAAGGCATCGCTAGGTTCACTGTTCCTATATAAAGAGTGCCAACGCGCGAAAGGCAGACCATAGGAAGCACGTGTAGTTCGCAGTGGTTCGCAACGGAAGCTTTGCGGCTTTCTGTGCACTGTCGCGTACAGTGCTGCGCAAGTTAGTGCCTTAAGAATAAATAAAGAATAGATACATTGTAAAATATGGCGTGGAAAAGTGAGAGCTGTTATTGCCTTATACTTATTGAGGTGTTTGTTAAAGTGCATTGTCTGTTAGCTTGGTAGCATGCAGCATTAAACACTTCTATTAGTTCCAATGTTTTTACTTGGGCTACTGCATTGTACCGTTTGTTTCACGTGACTGATGTTTGCCGCGTTCTTTTTTTTTTCAGAAATCCTGTGGGTGGGAAGGTTATGAATGCGTGTCCCTTAAGCTTGCCACATTTGATGAGTCACATTTAAGAAATTTTCCTGATATAACCCATCGCTCTGCTGATGTATCATCAACCACAATAAAATATGCCTGCTGTGCATCAAATTGTTTTTCGTTTTATTGCATCGCGCTAATCGCGCGAAGTGAAAAAAAGCACGCATGCACTATATATGCGAATATTCGAAAAAGATCCGCCAATGGACGTACTCAACTGGACGTCCGTCGGCGGGCGAAACGTATACCTTTGACCTGCTATCGGACGGCCGACGGACGTCTATCGGTTGTTTGCGGATGTTCAGCGGACGTACGGAACATCCGAAACAGACCTCTGTCGGCCGTCCGAAGGATATCGGTGGTTGCTTGGGCCAGTCCGACAGTCAAATTCACGGTGTCCCACCTTGCCACAGAGGAAACAGCTTACTGGCGCCTTAGAAGCACCGCCATACGCTCTTCGTTTTGTCGCATGTCTCTGGGACCTTTTCAGTTCCCTCCTTCAATTGCCTTACTCATATTTCTCAGCCCTTGAGACCCGAGGAATTGGTCTGCTGTATCGGTCCAATGAACACAACTTTCTTTCAAGAATAGCGCTAGCTTTGGACTGCAACATGTTAAAAACTGCTCTGTCACCAGCTTGTCACGCACCCCTTCAAAACTCTTCTGTTATCAAGCTACCTGTCGAAATAGTTCCGACAGTCTGTATGATAACTGCTTAGCGGTTTCAGAATCCTCGGGTTTCGCGGTGCGAAATCTCGCGAAAACCCTCTGCCGTAAGCCTGAATATTTGGAGGAGTGCCTTGACTTTCTCGTAGTTCATCGAATCAGCAGCAGGCATCCTCCCTGACACATTCAGCGCCTCGACTAAACACATGCTCAACGCCGTGGCCCGTTCACTGCGCTCCCAGCTTTGCCCCAAAGCTATCCGCTCGAATCATTGCAGATGTGCGTCCAAATCATCTCTTTTCTCATCAAAAGGAGCCATCAGCTTTCTTGGACAAACTCTGGCCGTCTAGGAGATTCTGCACCCGCTAAGGAACGCTGATCATCGCCCGTGAACTCCTCATATCCTCCCGTGATATGCGCCCGCCTCAACCCCCTCTCCCGTTCAATCCTTTCTTTCTCCCGTTCTCACGTGCTTCCTCCTCTTTGGCCCGCGCTGCTCGACGTATTTCGCGTTCCTCCGCCGCTCTGCCATCTTCACGCGCCTGTGCTCTTTCCTCTCTCTGCTTCGTTGCCTCCTCGTCATAGAGACGAATCGCCTCTTCCTTGCTTAAACCTAGCCTGAGAGCCAGTTCTAACGTTTTTGCCAACTCCATACTTTCTGCCGTCGAGTGATCGGAAAGATCCGAGACAAAACAAAAAGAAACGGAAATGAATCCTGGCACAGGCTCGCCACTTTGTCACGGATCCCCCCGACAACACTGGGGCCGGAAGAATGGACTATAGGCGACAGGTGTACCCACACAGACGCACATTTAATACACCCTACGCGACACAAACACTAGCGCACAAAACTACCTAACAAAACTAACACAAAACACAGACTGCCAGTACACACGGCCCGGGAACACCCAGTCTACTAGCGTTCGGCGTTCGTGCTCACGGTTCGGTGCTGCTGGTGCGTTGCATGGGTCCAAACAGTGGCATCTAGGTAGCCGGCGTCGAGGCGGCGTTCAAAGTGCTCAGGCTGGCGTCGCTGGCGGCGTCGTCGGCGTCGTCCAAGTGCCCGTGGAGGCGTTGCTGGCGATGTTGGCGTTGAGGGCACCACCCGGATAGGTGGCAACAGCTCTGGAGGCACCCTGGCCATAGCAGGTGGTTGCGTCATCCGTTTACTCCCCGGAACGGGCTCAGGAACGGCAGGAAGTCTACGGTGCGATGCCGTAGAACTCGAGATCACCGGAGCAGTAAGCGGCGTTGCTCTCTTCCAGCCGAGGTGCTCCTGACCCGCCGGAATCTCCGCTTCTCTGTTCTCCCCCCCCCCCCCCCCCCCCCGTGCCACGCTATCCCTCGCGCTTTTAAAGCCTTGTCATTAATACACGTCATCCTTGTCTTCGTCGTCATCATCTTCTCTTCTCCACCAATCAACTCTTCCCACCTCACCGAAAAATTCAGGGTGCACTTTGTTGACCTAAAGTGCGGTGAGGCGGAAGCCTTAAGCGCGGTGTTGCTGCCTGTGTCACTGATGTGTGGTTAAGATGTTAAGCTTAGCCTCTGAGTGGAACGCGACAGCGTCTTGCAGCGCTGCCAGAGGGTCCACAGAACGCCATCGCCCGTTCTGCTCTATGCATGCCTTGCTCGTTGGTAAATTCGTTTTTGAGGAAAGGAAATGTATCTCGCATACCTCGGTGGACACCTGAACCTCGCCGTAAGGAAATGGAGGAAGATGAGAGTGAACGAATGACACCGTATTCACTAGACGCGCCTTTGTTCATTCCAAACCATCGAGCTGTCATGGCGGAGTTGTTAGCGTGGTAGTCTCACACTCGGGGGACCATGGTTCGATTCCCCAACTCGGCGATTTTCCTACTCGGTTTTATTTATTTACCTCGTCTGACTAGAAAGATTAATTAGGCTAACTGGCTAAACGAATTACCTAAACTCAGTCCCACTTACTTGGAGCATCACTACACCATCCCTTTAATTGGTTGCATGGTTAAGAGCCAAAGTACAATTGGCCCCGTTTGAAATTCGCGCACTGTGACGTCACGACCATTTCGACCAATTGAAAAGCGTGACATTTCTGTCGACAACTCCTACTTACAACGATGAGGCATTAAAGGCTTCCGCCTTAATACTTATTCATCTTCTCTATTCTTGGATTGTTGTTGTTGTCCTCAAAATAATGGCGCGTACCCATATATGACAAAGGAGTACGGGGCGAGGAGTTAAGACCGTGAGGCACGTTTCCAGACTGTGGGGAGGCGGTTAATCACAGGCAAACCTGTCAAAACTGTTTATATATTTATACAGGGTGTGCTTGGAGAAAGCCTTGTGGTTCGCATCTGGTGATATGTTCAGTCGTCGCATGAGCATTCGCTCCTTATTCTTCTGGCGTTTGGTGTTGGGGGAATCCGGCGTCCGCTGCCGCTTCCCCGAACCGCTTGGCGCGGAATCACTGGGCCGCTTCGGAGCCATGCGTCTCACTCACAACGAGAAGTGGTGGTGGTGAAACTACGAAATATTCTGGGGAGGGGATACTGGTCCCGACGTATGTTGGCCAGTCAGTGGCTCTTGCGGACCAATGAAAGGGGAGGGGAACGAGACGCCTGACGAAGGAACGGCGGTGCAGCTGCCGCCGCCGACGCGCGCGCGCTCGTTCTACCGCTGCTGTGTGTCGTCACGGTTGCTATGTACAGCTGCGCCCCCCACTGGCGCGCCGGTTGCTAAGGAGGGGAGGAGGTTGCGCCGCTGTGCGGAGGAGAGGCCACAGTTGGCACGATTCCAGCGCACAGACGGACGCGACTGCAAGCATGAGCCATTAAAGGCTTTCGCCTTAAAACTAGCCGTTATCTGAACGATTGCACCGGTGGCGCCAATCTCGTTTGTCGGCCATGGAGATTGTGCAAAGAAGTGAGGTGGGGTGTGCTGTGCGGGGGGCTTGAATACGCTTTCTCAACCGCTTTATCAGTGCAGGGAGGCTGCATAGAAACTCATATGGGAGAAGCGTGGGGTGCGGGGTGGGGGCAGTTTTGTGCAACGTTTTCTGCACCCAATTTTGATAAAATAGCCGAGAAAGCGCTTTCACCCCTCTTGCATTTCGCTGCAGCCTGAATGCTAGAGCGCTCGTTCCCCCGGCGGGCACAGCTGGAGCTATGGGCTCGACTGCTGCAAAAGCTTGCCGTTTCGGTCCGCCATCATCGCATACAATGAAGATTTTCGATTAATTCTGACTGAATCAGGCAAGTACCCTATCCAAACGAAGTGTAAAACAAAACTGACCACCAGATGCCACTGGTATGAAATTGGAGACCGAACAAGCAGGCGGTTAGGCCGAGAGAATTTTTTTTTAATTTTCTCTGATCAACGCAACAGTCGGTATGTTCCAGAATTTCTGACGAGAAACAGAAATTTTGAAAATAAAAGGAAAGTGCAGCAGCTCCAATATTTTTTTTTACACCCATTTCTTATGCAGTCTATACATACAATGCCAGAAGAGGCGGTCAAACTTGACCTGATACTGAAACTGCTGAAACCGAGCTAAATTATACCGAAACTGAAGACACTGCAGCCTTGCTATATTACTGGCCTCCGGAAGTGACGCAGAATTCAGATTCATTTAGAGTGCTATGGCGCACCTGCTCATTGCATGCGTGTGCCGCTGTTCGCCAATGTTTTATACATTGTAATGCTGATGAAAAGCGACCAATACCTCAATGTGAGCCGTTAATGGATAATAGCTACTTAACATCTCTCACTAATGCAACTGCGCATGCTTTCACACACGTTTCCATGAATACGCACATACAGTCCTGACCATAATGACAATAATATGAGCAGACTTCGGCGATCGAACTTTAGTCACGCGACAATTAGGATGCACTATCCCAGGCAGCGCCGAAACATTACAATAATGATACATTTTTTTTTTTGGTCAAATGTTATTTCAATATCCTTTTCTTTCTAACCTTTTGGTAATGCAATGTTATAGCTGAATGTTAAAAAAACCATCTCCTAACATTCATGAAACATTTAAACAACATAAATGTAACGTAACTGCTACATTCTCGAAAATGGTGAAGCAGCCCTGCACGAGCTTGCAGGCCTACCAATTGCGACAGCACACAACTTACAATGCTTTGCAAGAACCAACAATGACAGCGACACTTGAGCTCCACTATACAGCATAACATGTAACTCGTATTCACTCACCTCCGAACAGATACCATGGAGAAAAGCTATTATAAGCCCATTATATACTGAGGAGTGTCCCATGAGTGATTATAGTGGCAAATAGGTAATAATCGAAGTTTTCTGACAAAATAATGGGGCTCTGTATGAAGTCTATGGCGAGTACTATCCTAGAGGTGTGGTTGCAAGTAGTGCTTGTTGAAAAACATTTTTACTTAAAAACAGTGGGAATAGTTCTCAGAACCAGTGCTTTAAACATATTTGTAATATTTTTTTATAGTTATGACTCTAATATTACTGCAATGTTTAGAAGACTATTAAAAAATATTTATTTAGAATGTTAATTAAACTAATATTTTCTATATAACTTATAACATCATATGTTATCCCTTCCATAACTACAGTGCATTTGACAGCACAGGGGAGACACAACACGCAGAGCACTGACTGACAGCTAACTATTGGATGGCCAGCAGGCTTTTTATCAATACTCTGTGTGTTGTATGTCTTCTCTGTGCCATCAAATGTGCTGTAGTTATGGAAGTCAAAAACCAACTCGCCCAACATATTGTCTTGTGATCATATGTCAATTTTTATCATGATAGGAACATTACAATGCAATATATAACATTACTGCAACTTGCGTAATATTTTTATACCATATTATTCTAATGTTCGGTGCTACCTGGTATATACGTTTACGCTAGCACATGCCGCTGGTGTGCTTGCATATGAATGCAATAAACCTTTATATCTTCTCCACGGAATGCAAGAGAAAATTTTAAATACTGAAATGTGCTTCAGAATATTTTGACTGCACTTGTACACATTACCTTTTGTATGTACCACGATTCACAATACTCGCCTCTTATCAGAAACTAATAAGCGCCGTCCTGGAAAGCAGTGCTGCAAGTTTGTAGCCTTAAAATATTTCATTGTAGGAGTTATCACACAAATCTATAATTAAAGGAGTATAGTCATCAAAGTTCAGTTGCATGTTTTCTTCTCTCTAATGATGCTTAAGACATTGGAGAGTTTTAGCACAGCTGGACAGCTGCACGGCAAATACAGTAACGTGCAACATGTTGCCATTGCTACCGTTTCCAGGCTTGCCTAACCACATTTGCTGTATACGGATACAGTGGTGCTAAAACTCTATCCAAATACACAGATCACCTTGTGGTATTTACCAACTACCATTAAATAATTTACAGTTGAATTTTTGTCATGCTGTTTCGGTTCATATCAAAGGTCATGACAGGTCACACGAGTAATTAAAAAACTAAAATCGCTGCTTCTTCACTCGCTATTGTTTTGGCTTTTGAGACAGGCTGGCTTAACTTAATATTGTAGTGAATAAAAACGACAAAACAGCAATTATATCAGTTTTGCTCATGCCTCACATGACTTACATTGACCTTTGACATAGCCATCACTAGACTGTTAAAACCGAAATTAGAACAATATGAGAAAAAAATGCAGTTTTAAATTGTTTAGCGGCCACAGGTGAATGCCACGCGGTGATCCATGTAGCTAATATCTTACACATCATTACAAAGCAGAAAACATGCAACCTAAAATTTGTGTCTACACTCCTTCAAGGCGAACTTTTTTTCGGTTGGCAGCATATCAGAATGTCGCATGCTTGTCGATCATACCGGTCAGCACGATTAATAAAAATGAAACATGCAGAAAAGCATTCTATAAAAGCCATGAAAATTTAAGCTTTATTTTATTCAGTGTGGCTTGATTTCAAAAATGTGTTCACACTGTCAACACCGCCCGCCGGTTTGGCCAATAAACAAATTTAGCATGCATGCACACAGGCCAGTGGTATGGTGTTTGATGTGTGTTTGCAATGGAACGTCCTGTTGCTGCATCACACCCCCGAGATTTTTTTTTATCAGAAGCATTTAAGAGCGACAGCTGTTAAAGGCCCATTCCCCGAGTTTAGCATTACCATATTAGTAGTCAGCATAACCGGACGGTGGTATTAGCACAGCAGTATTAGTGTAGTGACACATATCGAATGCATCACCAATGCATTTTCAGTTGCACTGGCGATTTTAACCACACCTCGGTGCGACATGTTGAGTCGATCAGCAGTTCTGTTCACAAGTGGGTGACGTCAGCTGGGTACACCGACAGCTAGTCTGGGCAAAAACCCTGTTGAAACAGGTTGAAACATCCAGTACCAGGTGACAGTACCCGAGTGTCATGCATAATTAACAGATTTGCGTGCAGCTGGCCACTATAAATTCTGGATGCCGAGGTACTTCGAATGAACAAAGCTCTCAAAGAAGGGGAATGCAGAAGCGAATGCACCTTAAACAAATACCACAGCTGGTATCCTCCTCTGATTTTACTGAAACTGTCGTAGTATGTTCTCCGCAGTTTTCTGGTCTTTTATGCTAAATTTCACAGTGGGACGGTGTATTGTTGCTGCAGAAACAAATTTTAAAATTTCCCATTCGATGGCCCCAAGGCCTCAATCAAGGAGATTTCTACGGGCAACTTTGCGTGTGATGGCACTGGACGCACGGCCATTGATATTCGCTCTGAATTTGCTGGAGGATGAAATTTCGAGTTCGCTTCACTTCAGCCGAATAATGACCCAAGCTCTCACAGTTGCCAGTTTAGCCAATCAGTGTGCATACGATAGGTTTTGTTACAGTATTCATGACTTCATAGTTTGGTTGAAACCCAGTACCAGCTTTGGTTTCCTGAGAGTTTTTGCTCTTTTTAAGTACTTTTACTTGGAATTTTGAAAAATATTTTTGTGTCCCAGTGTAAGGGGACCCTAAGGAATGTGATGCAATTATCAACTCAAAATGTCCAAAAAACCCCGCCAAGTTGGCCTTTAAGCAACAACAAAAGCAAAAATGCCCAGGTGGCATCTACAACAAACAGAAAGTGACTATAAAAAGAACACAAAAATAACACTTCAGTACTTCCCAGACCAGAAGCACGTCTTCTCTATGTAGTGCCACTGGTTTTTTTGCTTGTTTTTGTACCATAAAACTTGTTTGGTTGGTTTGGTTATGGGGTTTAACGTCCCAAAGCGACTGAGGCTATGAGGGACATCTAGTGGAAGGTTCTGGACAATTGCGACCATCCGGGGTTTTTAAACGTGCACTGAAACCGCACAGTACATGGGCCTCTAGCATTCTGCCTCCATCCAAATGCGACTGCCGCGGCTGCGATCGAACCCGCGTCTTTAGGGTCAGCAGCCGAGCACCATAACCACTGAGCCCCTATACTCTTGCTACACTTAATGCTAACTATAACAGGCTCTCAATGCATTTTGTGCACAACAGTCAGGTACAACATAAAAATGAAGCGGCAGACGCCTCTCAAAGAAGGCCTTCCAACCAATGACATTGACCAATAGGGGATATTCAAAATTCCTCAAGTGCGCTTTCCCGCATAACAATTTTGCCCAAAACAAGATGGCTGACCATGTGTTTCCAGCAGAAACAAAGCAAGAAGGACTGGTTTTTTGTTTGATTCTTCCAAAATACGTTTCTTACATTCTATCCACACCTTTAGTGCCGGTCCCGTAGCCCATGTACTTTCTTTATAGCGAAGTCGGCCATCTTGTTTGGGGCAACATTGTTATGCGGGAAAGCGCACTTGCGGAATTTTGAATATCCCCTATTGGTTTGGTTTATGAGGTTTAACGTCCCAAAGCGACTCAGGCTATGGTGTTGACCAATTGTCATCACGCTGAAGTTAATCCTATCTTATGAGGGCACCTGCCAGTCACCTGCGATGTCAGACTAAGGAATTAACTTTGACGCCATTGGCTGGAGGGCCTCCTTTGAGGGGTGTTTACCACCTTGTCCTTGAGCTGTATTAAATTATATTGGTCGCATTGTTACAATAATGGTAGAAGCTCTAGAACTGTACGCAGCATGCTGAAACTTCAGTGTTCCAGAGCTGCCCATTTTGCTGTATAAGCGCAGTCATTTTGTGTGTGAGCGTGTTTGGCACAGAACTTTAGTACTGAAAGTGTAGGAAAGATGCAAAAAACATTATATACTGCCTCTAAAAGAAAGACTTACAAATAATTACTAAACAAAACACGCACCAAATTTTAACGGGCCTTGTAGGTGTAAAAAGATAACATATTTATGCTCATTATCTCACCTTCCTGAAAGGATATCTACGAATATGAGAATTTATTTATACAGGTACATAATGTTCCATGCAGAAATGATGGTGACAGCAACGAGAAAAACAAGCCATAAACCTTCAAACATGACCTTCAAACAAGGAACCATGCAGTGAAAAGCAGTGGGAGGGCTTGCAGTGAGTGAATGGGGTTCTTCTGTTCCTCTCAATGAAAAATTATATACTTGACTGTCGTCCAACTCAGCTACAGTTGGTTTCTTTACACATACCACAGCCAATTTAGCCGAAGCGAAATTTCTATCAAGTAGGGCTACTGAATGCTAGTATCAATTACTGATGTTCACTCAAAAACAAACACAACATATTTTATTTAACGAGTAAGTGCCTACAAAAAAATAAGGTCAACAGTACATTACATTGCACAAGACTGTCCTCAGCCAGACTATGGTGGATCACCATAATTATATTCACAAATCACTGTGAGGGCTTCTGAAGTAGGTCCATGTTATTTTTCACCTTCGATGAAATCTTATAAACAACCACACAGACTGAATCCTAGTAAACATTTAACAGGATGGCGAGCTGGTTAGGTTGGTATGTATTCTTTTTCACAAATGGTACAGTGCAAACATAATGTGGGCAGACCATGATGAGATCAGTGCTTTCCTGCCACCTTCACTGTCTCTTCTGATCGTGTTAGTGCTGTACCATGTGTGAAAGTACAATACATATTTGGGGGAACAACGCAAACACTTCAGCAGTAATCTGACTCTATGAAAACATCACATCTAGCCATCAGCATACCGGGTGCAGTTTCTTGCAGTACCCAAGCCCGGTGTTGTTTGTTAACTTGCTGGTGGGACGTTGGAACTGGACTGAGGTGTCATTCTTGATTAATTTTTTTGCGCTTGTGAATGTCTGGTACCCCGCTATCTCTTTCAGTGTTAGTGACAAAGATATGCAGTACAATAATTAGGCAGCAGCTGAGCTGTCTCTTCTCAACAAGTTCAAATAATATCTGACATTTTAAATTCTGGTTCCTTCTGCACCTGATTTCCTGTGATGAAATTGCACTATTCCAATAAGGCAAGAACATGATGGAATCCATTACTGACAATACCCTGTTTGTAACAGCCTCTGCAGCATAGGGTCAAATACAAAAATGGGCAATGCAGTCTCTGCAAAAAATGCAGCACAGTGTCAGAGCTATGGCACAAACATTTGTTAAGAAAGCAATATTAAAAGCCTAACAATGTAAACAAGCTCTGTCTCAATGTTTTGGGAGCAACATGCAGTGCACAAGGTTCATTCTGTGAATATGACCAAGCATAATTTTGATTTACAATCTAAATATTGAAGCTTTATAACTGCTTGGAAAGAAATAGGCGACTAGGCAGAATTTTACTACTTCTATTGCCCTCACTTGCTTTTCTTGCCACAAATATTGTACATATAAAGGCTGTTCACCAACCAAAATGCACATTATACAAATAAAACAGATCATAGTTAAGGGCAACAATGAGAAGCAGTGGTGGCAGCAATGGTGAGCATTGATGAACAAAAGATGGGAGTAGAGGTAACCAGGCCTTTTCTGTGTCTCATGCTTAAGTTCGGCATATGAGTGTTTTGCATCGTTAATATTAAACAAACCACACGCAATACAAGATTGCAGCTAATAAAGCACACCGAAGGTATAACTGTTAGCTGCCTTTTCTAACAATGAACAAAAGCAACTTGTTGCAGCTTCAGTCATCCTGAGACAGTAAGCAACTGGTCAAACAGTGAACAAATAGGAACCACAAAGGCTACCACCAACTGGTTGCAATAGCCTCAATAGTGTGGGTATGCACCATCCCTTTTCACATCCTTGATTATGACATGCA
Organism: Amblyomma mixtum; assembly: GCF_055824585.1. Taxonomy (NCBI): domain Eukaryota; kingdom Metazoa; phylum Arthropoda; class Arachnida; order Ixodida; family Ixodidae; genus Amblyomma; species Amblyomma mixtum. The sequence continues at coordinate 64,311,000 of NC_143014.1, forward strand.
TAGTAAAGAAGTATCGACAGAAAATCTTGCAGTCCAAATATGTGTGTGGTTCAATTTCTGTGCGTACACGGATGTTTTCCATAAGGTATTAAAAGTGAGCGGAAGCTAGCATATATTTTAATGACTGCACAAGTGGTTGCTTCATAAGCGCAGGACCACACAATGCAGACATGAATGTGATCAAAAGTGTTTGCATGACACATAATGCAAGATCCAAGAGCAGCATTCAAATTGCTGATGTCCAGTACTGGCCTGCCATCAACAGACTCTTCAACATACTGGCAAAGAGCTGATGTATCACATGCTCAAGCACTGCAAGCATCAGAGACTTTCAAGTCCAAGTGATCACAAGCTGCAGTTGTGAGTCTTTGACATCACACACTTATTGGTGGTCTTGGCTATCAAACCGAAACCAGTCATAACAAACAACATTTATTCATTGCATGCATAATTAATGATGTCACATACCATCATTACCTAGCTAACACCTAGCGTTTGATCAAAACCAAACTTTCTGCCAGTACTTCTTTAATAACCTTAAGATTAGCTATGACAGCACTGCCCAGTGACATATAAGTGCTGACCAAAATGGGGACAAACTCTTCGAAACAACCTCCAAAAACAGTGCACATTCTCTATCTCTCCCTCTCCTCTTGGCTATGCTAGCATGAAAAAGCTAAACGGGCAGGTCCAGCACAGCATGGGCAATGCATGCAATAATCAGCCATCCTTTCATCAATGTACTGTACCCTACCTTCTTTTTTTGTAAGTTACACTAGTGAGCATGGCCTCTCCTCCTCTCACGCAAGGAAACCAGCTTGTGGTGGCCTTTTACCCCCAGTGATACAACACAAATCTTTCATTTAGCAATGTACACTGTGTACACAAATGAAGAATGAAAAGAAGACAATGTAGACAAAGCGCAGACTATCAACTCTATCGCATGAGTAAAAAGAAATTAGCCCAATTTGTTGTATTAATAAGCATAAAGGATGGCAAGTTTGGCTTACCAAGTGTAACGCCCCGAAGTGACACAGGATATGAGGGACGCCGTAGTGGAGGGCTCCAGAAATATCGACCACCTGGGGTTCTTTAACGTGCACTGACATCACCCAGAACACGAGCCTGTAAAATCTCGCCTCCATCGAAATTTGACCGCCACGGCTGGGACCGAGCCCGCGTCCAGAGGGCAAGTATTCAAAAGAAACAAAAATAGCCAAAAACCTGCAGAGGTCCTTGAATTACAGCTTCTTTAATGGAAATTTTTGCTGTGGTTACACAAAGGTGGCAGAGTAAGCAATTTAAACAGCAGGCTCTAGGGGTCATAAGTTAAAATGCGAGCTGTTAATATTGATAGCGAGAAAGTTCCTGCTTCAAGTGGTAATATTCTGTTAATTCAGAGCTCCTAATCGCATTGCACTAATATTTTTTATCAAAATGATGACTGGTGGTTTTTTGCAAAAGCTAAACAGTAATAGCAGAAGTCAAGTGGTAACCAACAGCTGGAGATAGAGTAAAGACAGGAGATTACTACCCCTCCATTTCCACACAAAGTATGTTCAGCTGCTGACTTTACAAGGAGAACACGGTGAACAACTGGCCAGTGTCAAATCATGGAAAGCAATAAATAGATGGGAAAAAAATGACACAGAAACCAAGACGTTACTCGTATGATGCTCCAGGACCGAAGGCTGAAATCTTTAGGGCTAGTGGGCTGTGTGTTTGAGACCTTTGCTGTTCAGCAACCATTGAAACATCCAAAACCAGAAAAAGGCCTTTCATGTGTCCAAGAAATATCCAGTTACAGATGCCCACATTTTGGAGAATATCTTTTGCAGACAAGCTATCCGAGACTTCCCCTTCCCTTGTTCACTTTGTGTTTGCTCAAGAATACAGGCAGACATATGAATATTTTGCGCACGTTGACAGGACATGCTTGAAGCAAGTACAGATATATCTGTACATGAAGTTTTGCTACATTCTTTTCAAGTCATCAAGAAAATGCAAATGAACAAGTGAGTGATGCAAATTCTAATTGCTACAACCTTATTGGATGGTGTACAAGTTTTAGATGAAACACGATTGATACAAACCGAAAAAAGATTTAAATATTGTGCATTCAATGTAAAACAGCGCTACATAGATGGTCACATAAAAAAAAAAAAAGCCGCGGTGGCTCAGTGGCTATAGCGCTCGGCTGCTGAACCGAAAGACGCGGGTTCGACCCCGGCCACAGCGGTCAAATTTCGATGGAGGCGAAATTTGGCCCGTGTACTGTGAGCGGTCAGTGCACGTCAAAGAACCCCAGGTGGTTGAAATTTCCGGAGCCCTTCACTACGGCGTCCCTCAGAGCCAGAGTCACTTTGGGACGTTAAACCTCCATAAACCAAACATACAGAAAAACATACAAGTACTGCACTTTCAACTTGCATTCTTAGGTGCACTTGTCTGCATACAATGAAACAGATAATGGAACATAATGCAAATTTACCCAAGAAATGATGGCATACATCTGCTATCACATTCCTCTGCTTTCGGTAGTGATTATTTCCTAAAGTTATGGTTCTGGGCACAAGCAGAAAGTAGCTGCACATGAGCTTTTTCACATACAGATGGCGTGATATGTGGGGTTTAACCTACTTGCTGCCACCGTTTCATGCATATTTCCCTTGCAGCGTTCCGTGCCTTCTTTGGGGGCTCAGCATGACCTTAGTCGCTGCAAATAATTTGCAAAAAATTGTGCTGTAAACATCACAGCAAAACCATTTTAGTTTACTGTGCTCTCAAGGAAGATGCAATCTTGAGCATCTAATTTTTTTTTTTTTTTGTGAGAAAAATCTTTCAACATTCAGGCATGTCAAGTGGCATGTTTCATTTTCACACTCCCAACAACTTTCACTATTTTTACCCTGCACTTTACAAACTAAGCACCTATATGACGGGTTTGGTTCAACAGCATTGGGAGGTATTTGAAGAGCAAAATGGCCCCATTCCCAAACTTATAGATGCAGCGGGGGCGGTGCTATAGTTAGTTTTTCACTTCATTTGTACCCAGGCGACACAGTCCCTTTAATGATCAATTTGACAAGATAAACTTTCCAGTCGGTGTAGCACATTTTCTTTCCAGTACCTTTATGGTACAGTATGCAGCCGTTTTAAGCAGCCAAATACATCACGTAACAAATATTTACTAGTAACCTTTGGCATATTTATGCAACAAGCGGAATGATGTCAGCTGTTGATCTTCACAGTCACGCCCCCATACTTTTATCACAATCAAGCACAACCTTATGTTTCATTGGTTAGGCATTTTTTCTTTTTTCCCCGCCTCTCTCTCAAGTTTGTAGTATCAAGGACTGTTGGGAGAATAGAGATTCTTGCTTCCCCGTGACATCATGTTAGCGTTGAAAGAATTTTTCCCTGTCAAACTATTTCCAAACCAGTGAAAAGGTGCTCTCCTCTAACATATAAACTACTAGCAAAACAAGAAAAGTTTTTTTCAGCAGCGTCAAAATAGAAAACACAACTAAAATCTGGTGTCTCTACTCTAATTTCGACCACCTGGGGTTCTTTATTATGCGCCAACATCGCACAGCACATGGGCATTTTTGCATTTCACCTCCATCGAAATGCAGCTGGGACAACCGGGATCAAACCTGTAACTTTCGGATCAGCAGCCAAACACGAAAGCTACTTTGTAACCACATTGGGTTTCTTCAAGAAAAAAAGGCACCGACTGCATCTGTTTCATTGCGTGCGAGCGATTTACATTCTCAGATTTACTCTGCGTGGTGAGGCAACGATGGACCTGCTGCATGATTATTGCAAAAGCCAGAACACAACACTTTTGTGCCATTTATGGCATTTACGTCATTTACTATGCAGGGTTTTGCACCGACAGTTGCTTGTTATTATTCCAAAAATTGTCAATGTCCTTACGTGTGGCCAAATCTAACGAAGTGGCAGCCCTAAGCTGGTGATCCCAAAATCATCCAAAACCACTGCAATAAACTCCCAAGATACCTGTGTCTCACTGCGTTTTTGGTTCTGGCACTTTCTTACTTTTTTGCTGTGACCTACTGTAACTGGTACTGAAAAGCCAGTTAGCTGCGACATGCATGCCTAAACACTGACCATTCTCGGTTAGAATTGAATTTAAAAAAAATGAGTTAGGCATACTTTTATTCGCATTTTTTGGTTTAAGTTGAAAAGGCCAACCCCTACTGATATGACATTTGCCACTAAGAAAATACCGCGATGTGGGATGTACAAAATGGGAATTTTGTTTAGGGCTCAACGAGACATTTTGGCATGTGTTCCTTTGAAGCCTTTTCAAGACGACTAGATCTTGCCTAGCCCAACAGCTAGATAGGAATGACCTGCCAAGCCCTTTCTTGACTTCACAGCAATGTCAGCTGGGGTGTATATGCATGTGCACACACAAACGAAGAGTTCATGTATGTACAACCTAGTTTCTGTGTTTGCCTTCACATAAGTACATTTATAATAAGTACCCTCACACTTAAAAAAGCTCGCATCCACCACCTTAATCAGGCCTAAAATTGAATATGCATGTGCAATCTGGGACCCGAGCCAGGATTACACCATACGTAACATTGAATCCCTGCAAAGCCCTGTTCACTTTATTTTTTCAGACCATTCCCCGTACACCAGTGTTACATCTTTAAAAAACCACGCCGAATTAGATCCCCTATCACTACGACGAAAATACGCTCGCCTATCCGTTTCACAAGCTTTATCACCACGACGTTTTACATGACGACTTCTTTCAGCCACCTTGCTTCATTTTCCCTCGCCATGATCATCCCTACAAAGTCAATCGCCCAGTGTGTCAGTCATCTCTTTACGCGCAATCATTCATACCGTGAACCATAAGTGACTGGAATAACCTACCATCAGATATTGCTACCGAAATTCACCCACACAAATTTCACAAAATGCTGCTTACTCACATCAGAATGCGACGTCCCTGTGCACCACTGTATCTTGATATAGAGTTAATAATCCCTTCTTTTTTGCTCCCTCAAAACCACTTTCTTCTTTCAGATTTTTTTTTTGTATTCTTAATCTGCGCTGTAAGTTTTTTTTTCTGCATTGTTCTTGTATTCTTAATCTCAGCTGTTTGCATTTTTTAGCTTTTGTTGTGCTCTATTGCTGTCGTTGTTTCTTGTTTATTTGTTTTTTCTGTACTTCAAAAATGGGATCTGTATTTTAATTTTCTCTCTTTTCTGCACCTTTGATTTTGAACAAATTGTCACCTAAGTGTTTCGTGTATCCCCCCTATGTAATACCCTCCCTGGAGGGCCTTTAGGGTATTTTAATAAATCAATAAATACATAAATAAATAAATAAATAAATAAATAAATAAATAAATAATTCCTCTAGCGTAACTCTTCCGAAGTCTTACCTACAACACTTTAGCAATAAAGAAGTGAAGAACCATTATTTTAACTATGCTACAATTAAACTGAGCAATATATTCCTGATATTATTTCTCCAATGAACAGAGATGGGCATATATACCCGTGTCCTCTATACTGTAAGCCAAGGGTCTAAAAATACAAAGAATGAAAGTGAAGCAACGTAGCTGCTGGTCACCCAGCACCAGCAGGTGCATTTTTATGGCAGGTTTCCAGGACAACCATATCTGGTACTGTTTATCGAAACTAGTAAATTGAGCACAGGTAGTCTGTGGATTAGAACAGTCACAGGTACATGTACCTGGCACATTTTTTAAATAAATAAGTAGGCGCTGACATATCCAATTACACGAAACATGCACTTTGCAAATTTCTGAAAAAAAAATGCCCAGGAAATTTAGATTAGCTCCACCACATGACCGGCACAAAATGGCCACTTAACAAGGCATAGCCTGTAAACAAACGCGCCTGCAGCTGCTTTTCCATATGAACGGCTGTGAGAGCAATCTACTGGAAACCTCCAGAGTGTGCATCGTGCCAGAATCCAAAACTACTGAACCGCTGACTGTTCTGTTTGCCGCTAACCCTAACATCTTAAAATGGATTCAAGAATTTCTAATGTATCGCTTTCAGTCAGTTGCTATTAACAGCCAGTCATCTCATCCTGTCCCCGTAACTTCAGGCATACCTCAGGGCTTGGTCCTAGGTTTTCTTCTAATAAACATAACTGACTTGCCAGAACATCTTTCATGCAATATTCATCTATTTGCCAACGATTGCATTTTCGACCACTCAATAACTAATATTTCTGACCAAAAAACCTTTCAGGATGACCTTAACCGGTTGGAAAATGGTGCGACGATTGGCTAATGACACTTAAACCTAACAAATGCAAACTCATTTTGTTTCACCGCAAACATAACCTATTTTTGTTCCCTTACAGAATTACTAACAATCCAATAGAGCACATCCAATCATAAAAATGTTTAGGTAGCACTGTAATCATGACTTGGCATGAACATGTTACTAACGTTATTCCATCTACAAACAAAACCCTGGAATTTCTGAAGCGTAATTTACATTACACAACAAAAGAGGCCAAATTACTCATAAAATCATTGGTAATGCCAAAATTAGCATATGAATCTCCCATTTGGAGCCTCCACCAAGCATATCTAATCGATGCACATGAAGCTGTCTAAAATCACGCCGCCCGTTTCATTCACTCCCAATATTCATACGAAGTCAGTGTGTCAAACTTGAAATCACAGTCCAACTCACGAAGTCTTTCTTGTCACGGCCGCATCGCAACCCTATCTCTTTCTCATTAATTTTATTACAGCTCACTCACCTCCGCCGCGCGTATCCCCTCGCACCGGTCACCCCCTTCAAGTTACTCGTCTACGCTCCCGTACCTTAACCTTCGCCACCTCATTCTTTTCACGAGCCATGTCAGACTGGACTGGCCTCTTCCACTCCATTGCTGCTATCACCCGCCCATCCTCCTTCAACGCCAACATTGAAATTCATACATCATCGTGACAGTATGTAACAAAACTTTTGATTACCCCACCCCTCATGTAATATGCCGAAAGGGCCTTTAAGGTAAATAAATGAAATGAAATGAAGTCAGCCAAGGCGCATGTGAGGACACCGTTTTATCACCTTGTATCTCCATTTGCCTATATTTTGTGGCTTTACGACTATTGTTTCGTATTTATTGCTTTGAGCTGTGCGTGTGCCGTCATGCCATCACGCGGGGAACTACATATAATGCGGGTCTGGAGCGGGCACGGGGAGGGTATGCGTTGCCTTTTAATTTGAGTCAACTCTTTTTTTTTTTTGGCTAGCCAGCGAGAGGCGCGAGTTGCGGGGTCTACTTATACAAGGAAATATATAGTTTACATGGTGCATTATAACCTTTGTAGAGTTCTTTAGGATGTGTTCGTGAAATCTCCTCGTAATTTGTGCACCCCCTTTTTCAGCCATAATTTTAGATAAAAAATTGCACACATTACGCAAGTAAACAAGGTGCTTTGACTTGTGACAACTTTACTTTGCATGAAGGGCAAAACGAAATCTTTTCCTTCATGAAAACTTAATTACTTCTCAAAAATTATTTTTGAAGCACGTACTGCATGCTTGTGAAACATTTTTAGAAAATTGCATCATAGAGATTAACTCCAAATGGAACAGCTTTGATAACAAAGCCTTTACTGCAAAAGGCGCTTTTCTTGTTTTGGACACGGCACAAACTATAAACAGTTGTGACAAAGAATGGCTACACTAATGTGAAGACGCACACTACAGTATGCCTTTGAATTAGAATGTGCAGGAAATGTGCAGTGACCAACATACCTTCAGCATTTCAAAAGATGGCAGAGTAATTCAATTAGGCTATTATGCAGCAAAAAATACTCCTGCTAGTGCTAGGTGACTGTAAACACATAAATTTTGCAGCAGGTAGCTGTTTAAATTGATGGTCCATGCTTGGCTCATGGGACAACTTACATGTATGTACCATCGGGGACAAAAGTGGTATACTCCACGCGACGGGAGCCAGAGCAACAAAAAACTGCGTTGCAACGCAATCCACAGGCGGCACCTGGAATCGAGACAGCCAATACATGACCTCTATTATCAGCAGGCATGTCGCTTGGCTCTTTTCAATGTTTCGTGCTTTAGTTGGCCAAAATGCCGCAGTTTTCCGTTGCTACGGCTCTCGCCGCGTGGAGTGTACCACTTTTGTCCCCGATAGTACATCTTTTGTCAACAAAATGGAGACTCAATGGATTTAGATGACAACAAGCTCGTATCACAGTGACGCAAGGCAGAATTTTCAACTGTGTGGTAGCATTCTACTGTATGTTTTGTCCCTCCCAATTGCCAATTCGGTGTGTTTGTGCACTGACAAATGTAAACCACACTAATGGTTTATTTAATAATTTTGATATGTTTTTTCTTGACGTCTGCCACGGAAAAAAAAGAGTAGGATGATTTTACAGACTTCATAAAAGGGGAACTGAATTTTAGCTTCAAGAATGCTGACTGAGTTGCATAACTGGACGGCCACCAACAGCAAGACTATGACAGCTCTTAGCTGCTTTTTAAAAGTTGTCAAGAGCACACAAGAACATTAAATAAAAATGAACTGCACAGCAAGGTTGAATGCATTCCAGGCACCATATTTCAAAATTATCTCCAAGGTTTGGAACTGAGGCCACAGAGCACGTACACAAGCTAAGTTCCAGCAGGTTGAAAACAATAAAAATTTTACCCAAGGGGTTACACACAGTATAAGTGGCAAGAGCATAACCTACATACTCTAATAATGTGAAATTATTAAAGCTCCAGTTCTACCCAACCCCATGCCTTCTGACAAGCAGAGTATAACGAATGTAAACCCACTTGAATTTAAGCACCCTTGCAGAGACCGAGGGCTTGTATTAAGAGAAAAAGGGGCACCTAAATTTGCATTAATACAGCACTGCCAGAAAAAGTAACATAAGTGGCATGCTCTCCAGAACAATATGGGTGGTGTTAGGGAGGTGTGAGAAAACAGCTGCCCCCCCCCCCCCCCCCCCCCCCCCCCAAGTTCCTGCCTGCCCTTCCCCAAAACTCACTAGGACTGCCAGGCTACTAATAGACTAGGAGACCGGGTGAAATCCAATGCCTCCGGAACTGCTAATCAAAATATAGCACTACCCCAACTCATAACAAAAGGCCTGGAGCCACCGCTGCATAGCAACACTACAACAAAAAAACCTACATGTTTATGTTGTAAAGACATACTAGAAAACCAACAACATTAATGTAAAGACATACTAAAAACCAACAACATTAATGTAAAGACATACTTAAAACCAACAACATTAATTAATCACATCACTAACAAGGCCACAGCACCACTAAGTGGTATTAAGAATGAATAGCAGCAATTTAGCCTTTTGTGCATAATTTACAATTAAGAAGACACATCCAGTGCACTGAAGTGTTTGCAAAAGATGTACATAAGGGGTAGCAGAGTAGAAGCGTCTTCAAGACAGTATGTACAGGATCCTGAAGACATCGCCTGGTGGAGAGTAAATGAAGAAAACATTGTTCCATAGTATGACACTTGAATGTGGAACTGTGGCCAAATGCACAAGCATGTAAAAGTGACATCACAACTGCAAGTCCTTCTCAAAGTTAAATATAAATTAAACGTTTGAACATCACTGCTTGAAAATATACATTTGAATATGCTACAGTACAGAAGAGGCAGTTTACGAAAAATGCCACACAGTTCGAACGGAGGGAAATGAAAACATATGATCAAATACCTTCAATCCACTTACTGGTAGCTTTTTATGAATCCTCTATGTACAAACATAAGCAGAAGTGCCCATAGAGTCATTGAAGTTTGCTTCACTGTGCATTTTTAGTTAATTACAATGAATCGACCAGGAGCTGCTGGACACAGTAAATGCAAACACAAGCATACATTTTCTGTATGTATTGTTCACTGCTTTAGCACACTTTTTTGGTAAAAACCTGGGCAGAATCCAACTCTCTTGTACTGTATGAGGTCAGTCTCCGAGAATTTACTCAAGAAGTATGCAAAGGATAAAACAGCACTTTTCTAGAGACTAAATATTATATGGCCTTTCCTGAGCTGGCAGCCTCTGTTTAATCTTCAAGACTCCCAATTAATTTCTAAAATGACTACTTGTTAGGCGTAATGGATGATGCCTGTTATAAGCACCTAGATTAGCACATCAATAAAGGTAAAAAAAGACAATTCTAACTTGATCAGTGGCATTCCAGAAAGCAAACTCACCTGGGCTGGAATTAATTCATCTGGACTGGCATCATGAAGGGCTTCTTATACAGAGTACACAAGCACATATTAGGGCATATGTGAAATTCCTAAGTGACCTTTTTCTAGCAACCGCTTCACAATACGACCATGTAGATAAATTGATGACATGATTTGTAAATTCTAGAGGCCTGTGTACTGTGCGATGTCAGTGCACGTTAAAGAACCTCTGGTGGTCGAAATTTCCGGAGCCCTCCACTACAGCGTCTCTTATAGCCTGAGTCGCTTTGGGACGTTAAACCCCATAAACCAAACCAAACCAAACCAAACAAACAAAGTCATTTTCATAGCGTTTTAATAAGAAAGAAAAACCAACTTTCTAAGATAAATAAAAGCAGCTTCTTTAATTTTAAAAAGGAAATATTAGAAAGAACCTGAAGATTATATATGAATACAATATATATTTTGAAAAATAAATAATTTGTCAAGATAACAGTCAAAGCACTCTTGGGGTCCGTGAAGCCTTCACTCCTCAGGTCACCCCACACGCTGAGTACAAGCTGAGTCCAGTCTTGTCAAAAGAGCAAAAAGCCAGCAGTGCTTTAAGTACTGCACTTCTGGTGCAGGCTACTTATCCAGTCATTATTATGGCACTGAAGTCCTCATCTAACAGCCTGTCAACCAACATTGCCAAAAAACATCAGAGATAACGAAAGAATAGAGAAAAAAGAAAAGGAATTTTTCTTTCTTTCCCCACAATCAATCAAGTTTAAATCACAGTTGTAATACGACCATGATCATCCTGAAGGCATGGGTCTCCCATCACCTCTGCTGGCCTATGGAAGGGTCCTCAGCACACCTAAAAATGAGGACCACTCCTAGTTCACAGAACACAGGAGATAAAAAAGCTGAGTCAGCACTATGCTGTTTTCAGCAAAAAGTAAACACACAGCCTCATAAAGTAGCTCCATATAGGAGCAAGTTTTGACTTCTCTGGGGATAGTAACTTGCTCATGTATTGTTTCCCTGATAGGCTCTCGGCTTCTATTTGCCAAACACTGCCTAGTTTGTTAGTTACAAATTGCAATACAGTGAAACTTGAATACGTATATCAAACTGAAAGGAGATCGCAAAATAGTTAAATATATAAAAAATGACAATATATAAGCTTATCTATCATATAAAAGCCAAAAAATGGGTGGTTTAGCATTGCTAAACACAAGACATAGCGTGAAAGCAGGGTTTTCTGCAGGTGGACACCACTGCCACATACCGCAAAGAGTGAGTGAGGTGTCCACTGATGCAGGAAGCCAGTTATTCGCACTTCCTTTCCTCAAAATCAACGGAGTCTACAACATTGTCAACACCAATGCTAATGAGCCCTGGCGGCCTATTGCTCCTACGCTGCATTTCTGCCACAATGCATACAGCGCACATAGCTCTGTCACTACCGCCACGAAGCTCAAAGCACAATTGAGGAGTCCACTGACCCAGGGAGCCAGTTACGTGCCTTTACTTTCCTTTTGTGACTTGTTCATAGGCTTCATGTCCACATGTGGATTTTGCGGGGTAACCCATGCTAGTGACACGCTTCTAGCAGCGACATGTTGCTTGCTGGCATGCTGGTAGCGCACTGCTAATTAGGTTTTGTTAGGCCTAATTTGTTTCACATCAAGGCAACACCAGACGATGCTTTGGATAAGGTTGATTCTGAAGACTGTGCAAAAGGGACAAGGACAAGGAAGGCACAAGAAAACGGGACAGGCACACTTTGTTGCGCCTTCCTTGTCCCCTTTGTAACTAATCAGCCCAAACCAAAGTACTTCTTAAGGCTTTGGAAGTAACCACCGCCTATCATCATCTTCATCATCAGCCTGACTACGCCCACTGCAAAGCAAAGGCCTCTCCCATGTCTCTCCAATTATACTGTCCTTTGCCAGCTGCAGCCACTGTATCCCCACATCACAAACTTATTAATTACAAGAGGTCTAATCCTGTTACCAGTACACGATAAATAGAATAAGCTCTCATTAAAATTAAGGTATACTTGGATCACGAAACACATTCGTCAGCGAAGCGCACCTGGCAAGGGCCACCACTAGGCTTTAGTTAGTTAGGTTGGCTTCATTGCATGACAGTGATGTGGCGTGGAAAATGAGAACATGAGACTGAAGGCCACCCTGAAGCACACCCCACGGTCACCTGGTCACGCAGTTTCACAGTGCTAGCGCTGTCAGCAGGTGCCCAAGGCCTCACAGCCGACCCACCTCCGCGCCCGAAAGAGAGATCGAAGAGCACTGTCAGGAAAAGTGCCACTTGCAGGGGCGCAGCGTGTTGTTCAACATACTAAATGTTCCGCTTTGCACGAGTTCAATAAAAGTGAACAGTGCTATACTTTTGCAAAGGGGAAGTTCTGACTGTCTGAAATAAACAACAATTCAATATAATATCTGGATTCAACCATATATAACACTTTTTTAGAGGCTGTGTGTCTAACTTTAGCTGAAGACTGCACTGTGCTGAATCCGTTCCATGACTCTCTTAGTTCGGTTTGAGGGAGGATTGCAAGTCGAAATTGCCTTTGACTGTTTTCAGATTCAACTGCAGCGGTGGCTCAGGGCTTTGGCATTTGCTGCTGATCCCCAAGGTCCTGGGTTTGATCCTGGCCAGGGTGGCCGCATTTCGATGGAGGTAAAATGCAAAACCGCTAGTGTGCTGTGTGATGTCAGCGCATGTTAAAGAACCTCAGGTGGTCTAAATTATTCCAGAGCCCTTCACCATAGCGTCCCTATTAGCCCTACGTTCTAAACATATATAATTAAATTCACTTCCTTTTGCATATTTGCTGTCAAAGCAACCAAATACATGCTTACAGGATTTCACATATGCCCTACTAAATTCAAAGGCACATAGTTTTCATCAACACAGAAAACCTACTTGAGAACCAATAAACAGTTTGATTTATGTTGCCTCAACCTGAGACAGCATTTTTTGCCAGGCAAATACATTTTCAGGATGGAAATGAAGGTAGCTCCACCAGCAAGTTATGAACTGCAAGCACAATGGTGACAACAAATATAACTCACGGTGAGCTAATTACACCTACTGCAGGGAAACAAGGAGAGCCAGTGAAGCTACACACAAAATAAGTCCCACTTTACTGGAAGATGATGCAAACACGGTGACAAACACAGGTAACTTTAACTTGACTGTAGCAGCCAAGTGAATGTACAGCTGGCAGGTTAGCCATATCACTTGACCATGAACATATGCCTGGTGCAGCACTGCTACTGTCCACACTGGAGCCCTTTTTATACAGGTCTATACGTGAATGTGATCAGTGTGCTCACTGGACTTGGGCATCACGAACCTTGAAAGATGATTTCCTCATCCTTGGTTGTGAGTTTATTGAGCACACCTAGAGCAAGCAGGAGGCATTCCATCCCAGGAAATGCCCAAAAAAAAACAACTAGTCCTGCCAGTCTGGGCGAAGAGGCCCCACATCTGAAAAAGGCACAAAGACCCATGGCCCAAGGTCTGGCAGTGCACGCCTAGTTCTTGGAGCACAGGGGCATGATGGTGATGCGCAGCCGGAACCTGTCGCAGTGCGGCCCCACAAGAAAAGATGAGGCTGCCACATCATTGAGCTCTGCATAGGGCACAAGGTCGTCAAGGTTGAGCATGCGTGACTCCTGGGTGAAAGTGTGCTCCCGCTGCACCACTTTGCGCACATGCTCCACACCATCCTGCATTCCGCTCACCAGAATGCTCACCACCACTGTGGCATCCTCATTGGAACGACTTGATGTGAGTGACAGACGCACAGTCTTGGTCTGTGATTCGGTACCCTCCAGTGTCTCACGCAGTGCAATCAGCAGAAACCGGTGAAACAGCACCCCTTTGGGGTACACATCAACCGTCCACTCGAGCCCTTTGTTCGCAAGGGCCCACGACGTGCTGTTAGGTGTCATGAAGATGAGCGTATGACATCCAAACCTTGTCTGGCGTGGGTAGTTGTCAATGCACAAGGAGGCTGACCATGTATCAGATGTGTAAATGCGGGGCACCATACGCTCAGGCCAATCCCATCGAAACCCGTTCATAAGTCCAAGTGTCTGGAACTCCAAAGCTACCTTCAGACGCCTCATGATGACTTTCTTGATGTGCGGCCCCAGAGGGTGCGCCACCACCTGTTTCAGTTCATCGATGGTCAACATGGGAAATCGTACATGTGCCATCACTTGTCCCACCAGCTGCACAAATGCTTCATCATTGGGAGGTTGGGAATAATGAAACCATGGTTCCTGCAATGACAACCACCGGGCAGCATGCCTGCCAGGTCAACATATTAATCATTTGCCGCAGTAACAATTCACAACGCACTACCGCTGCTTTAACAACATGAAAGTATAGTAAAATCCCGATATCATGAGTTCGAGGAGACTGCACAAAATAGCTGTATAATTCGCATGCCGTGCAATCGGAAATCTGACGTAATAAAAAAGCCTGCTGTTCTTGCTGTCAAAATGTGCAATTTTTTTCTCCCTTGTGTAATAAAAGCACCCCTGTTTTTGTCCTGCGAGAATTTGTGTTGAGACCGTGGTGCTTGGAGACATTTCCCTGCTGACAAGTTGCTCTTGCACTCAAGTCAGTGCCTAGCCTCTTTGAGCTTGATGATGCCTGCCACTTTGAGGTGCCTTCCTGCTCTAGGTATGCGCTCTGCAACAACATTTCATTGGAGGCTGTGGGTTTTGGAATAGCAATTTTGAGCTCAACCTCAGGGGAAGAAATAAGGCTTTCCGAAAAGTGCACCATCGCGGCCGCCACCATCACCTCCCACCCTCGCATTAGAATGGCACCTCCACTGTGAATTAAAGCAAAACCACAGATATACCAATATACCCATTTAGAGACTGGACTAAGGAACTCTTTCCACTCCTTCCTGAATGGTTAAAGCTTTTTATTACTACCAAAATCAAGACAATAGTAAGAGCATTAAAAAAAATAAGCTAATTCAAGAAAGGAAGGCCCAGATGTACATCACGTCAATACGTACCAGCAATTTTACATTTTAAACACAAACACCAGTGCTTGCGATCTGAAGACTAACAGCTTTGCATGATGCAATAAACTGACTTCAGTCAAACTCAGTTCTATGCATTAGGATGCCTGAAAACTAATTTGCGGCAACAATTAAAAGGAAGGCTCATTCACCAACCTGTCATATCGAAAACCATGCACTCACTAATGCGACAAAATACAGAAGACTATTGTTAAGATGAACCAGGTTAATAAATTCTCCGATAAAAACAAGATGAGACCATTTGTTTGGTTTCCCATAGGGTTCAAAGCACAAAAAATCTGCTTAAGACGAACTGTTTTGTGTGTGATTCAGTTATGAAAAACTTTTGCAGCGACAGAGAACCTCGGCCACACCATGCAACGGAACTGACGGGGCGTATGTGTGGTACTGTCGAGCAAAGGAAAAAGCAAAGGAAAAATGAATGCTTTTACACATTTTTGTTAAAACGAACTTCTGATAAGACAAACACATTTTCCAGTCCTTTCAAAGTTAATCTTAAATGGAGTCTATTGTAATGTGTAATTTCACTGAAGCACTGCTTCCAGAGGGCACTACCAAACATCACATAACCTTATCTTTGGGCTCTGATTGTACTATCAGGGGCAAAAGTCTCCAGGACGTGGGAAAAGTGATCTAGGTCCATAGGTGTCACGCCTGCCAAAGAACCTCATCTTTCACTTCATCACACTGGAGTGTGTGAGTACAACTAACACTTCCGCAAGTTTGATTATAATCAACTGCCTAATCGCGAAGCTATCGGCTTTTGTTCCTGGGTAAGTGTTCTGGAGACTTTTGTCTCCAAAAGTATACAGCCCCTGATTGTAAAATCACTTAAATAATTTCGCTCTTCAAACAGTGAAATTGAAAACTACTGCTTATGACATTACTGCAGCACAAAGAAACCATGCTCATAAGAAAGGGGACCTGTGTGGTACAAAGAATGCCAGAATATATAACCTGCATTGCACATGCGTGGACAAAACTAAACGTAAAAGGGGCCAAATACAGATAGACATGTGCCAAAGACAACACTTGGTCCGAAACACACAATAAAAATTCATCTTTTCACATGGCAGAGAACACTGAAATCTGATCTGAATCTGAACATCGCAACTGAAGCTTCGCTTACACAGTCGGGGCCCTTTTCTTTATGGCAAAAGCTTCTACAGTCTGACACAAGTAAGGTCTGCAGTGAACCATCACCCACATTCATGACACCACACATGATTTCTCCATGAAAAGGAACTAGTCCACTGTAAAAGCTTTTCTTGTTACCCAAGCAAAAAGCCAATCATAACAAAAAATTATGAGCACAAGATTATTGATGTGTCTGGCTACCTTAACACAGGAAAAGATTTAAATGTTGATTTCATTTACTGCTGTGACTGATTACCAGAGTAATAAAGCACCCTGCATGCTATGAGCTGCTGTTATTACTGTTTTCTTTAAACTATCCTAAAATAGCAGTTCCCATGTAGTTTGGTTGCTACTTCTGACAGGAATCTCAGCATTGTCAAAATGTGGCTCACAATTCTTGCAGATTCTGCAATGCTTGGATAAGTGTGCACCAGTCATTATTATTTAAATTTTATGCATGCTCCCTTATCTGGTAACTGATACATCAGCCTGTTAGGTCAACATGAGTTTTGGCGCACAAGAGTGGTATCTCACAGATCACTCCCGATTTGCCTTTCACAAAGGGCTTGATACGCATTTTCTCACAGGCATTTCTTCTGTTTTCCTTGTCAGGGATGCGATCTCACAGTTCAGCAAGCTTGAACAGAGCCAAACAAAAATGAGTGATACCCCACACCTGCTTCAGGTTGTGTGAAACAGTGCAAATAGAGGGCAACTTCAGATTAAGGCAAGGGAGGCTATGCACCGTCTGTAGGATGTCGGGCACTCTGTCAAATACCACCATATTGCCTAGTTTCCTAACACATGTGCCAAAATCTTTTGGCAAACTTACTTGAACAACTGGAACTCACTGCTGATGACCAAGTCTGATCTTCGCAGGAAAGAGGTCAGCACATCCAAGTCTATGTTTCCAAAGTCTTCAGTGCTGGCCACAAGGTCAAAATTCCAGGCAATAAAGTTACTGAATGCCACATGAACAGCATTGCTTCCACAGTTTAGGGTATACCGATACCAGGAGACCTAGGAATGAGAGGAACGATGGAAATTACAAACCTTTACAACCAGGTTACAAACCAGTACAACATCTAAACAATGTAGAAGTAATGAACAAGAACAAAAGCAACTATTTTTCTATTTTGTGACCATTTTAAACACCATCCCCATCTGTTTTAAAGCTCAGCCCATGAAATATGCAACACCTAATAAGCAGACTAGGTTTTGAATTTTAACACTTCTGAACAAAACTACACCAGCTGCCAAGCAAAAAGACCAAACTTCAGCAATACCAGCATGATGAACACACCCAGTCACACTGGTGAGAACAGCCATAAATATTTTAGAGCCAGCTTTGCAGCAGGCGAAAAGCCATTTTGGGGCAGCTCATGTTTTGTAGCACGAACCACATGCTAAGAAAAAAAGGTAAAAATTGCAAATACATAAGCTTTGAGATAGTTGAAAACCCATTTTAACAAGAAGAAAAATACGATACTTCACAGTGCATATGTAAAATGATGGTTTGATTTGGTTTAACGTCCCAAAGCAACTAAGGTATCAAGGACACCGCAGTAGAGGGCTCTAGATAATTTCCACCACCTGGGGTTCTTTAACGTGCACTAACATCGCACAGGATGTAGGCCTCCAGCATTTCACCTCCATCAAAATGAAATCGCAGCAGCCGGGATAGAATTCGCATCTTTCAGGTCAGCAGCCGAGCACCATAACCACTGAGGCACCATGGCGGCCCATAGGTAGGTACTGCCACAAAAATTGTGACAAAACATTTCGTCTGTGCATGTCAGTTGTTTACATTCCTCTTTTTCTCTTTTTACAGCTCATCTCTCCCATCTATTCCACCTCAGTAAATGTTGCTTAAATCGCATCCCAGCCCCGAACATCAAATATCCAAATGAATCAACAATTATCCATCGCTGAATAAATTGATTAATAGCCACCTTAATCATCTAATAATTATTGTTCCCGCCTGGCTCACTGTCTTGCGTACCTCTCTTGCGACTGATAAGTTCGTCATTGAACTGTTAAAAAAATGGCAAACATTATCCAAAACTTTGTTTTGTGAACTCTGAGCCTGCTTACACCTTTCATTTTACAAAGAAACAGACCTTCTATTTACTACCATATTCATCTGTGCAAGACACTGTGATGCACTATCAATAAATAAAGCATTTAGGAAATGCAACTACTTCGTCAATACTGCACTCTTTATGATATTACATGACAGAAGGGGCACTTCCCAGAATTGGGCCCAGTCAACTGCTGCCAGCTTCCACTAAAGAAATCTGTAAAAAACTGCTGTTATTGGAGTGGTTTCCTCTATAATGATAGGAAAGTGATGGATAACATGAAGATTACCAGCAAATGACCAATAAAAACATGGAATAAGTATTGAGGACCATATCGGAAGATTTACAGATGAAAACGTTCTATGCATGGGACTAAAATACACTGCCTGTTCTTCACTTCTTGAGATAGATTGCTGAAGACATTAAAAAACTCTTAAATTAGATGACCTCATGAGGCATCACAAGAGTGATGTGGCGGGCTAACATGCGGTTAACATGCAGAGAGTTGGGCTATCTAGATCAGGGGAATGTTCGGGTGATTCATGACTCGTGTTGTACTATATGCCTATTCGTAATTGCGTGGTTTGTGATGTTGCTGGGCTTGTCTATATATTCCCTGTTCACTTCAATAAACTTCAGTTGAGAGTCAGTGCTTGTTTTGTCTCCTTTCATGTCCCTGTCTTATGCTCAGGTAGATTCACCACGACAACATACCAACTTACCCAAGTTTCTATCCTTCTCACCTCACATTCACAAGCAATTGCTAGGCTATGCAGATGCAATATTCAGCCTCTTTGTTCTCTTTTGAAGTGACTGCAGCAAGATATTTGTGGCAGTACAATGTCTTGCTCACATGCTAACAATCACTCGTTGCTTACCTTTGTCATCATTGTGTAATGGCTGGTCAATCAGCCTCATTGCATCTTTTTCACAAAAAGAAGAGAGAGCAACTATCTGTTTTTTATATTATAAAGTTAAAAGGGCTTTTCCAAGCAACAGAACGATTAAAGCTGGCATAGCACAAAAAAAAAAAGAAAAACAGCAGCCAGTTTTAGCATGGTTAAGCGTGGGATATCATGCAGTAGCTCTAGATACGGTGGGCACTTAAGGTCGTTATGTGCTAAACACATTTGACCTAAAGGCCTTTACCATGAAGGCCTTTGGTCTAACGGTCTTTACCCGAAAATAATTTTCCATGAAGGCCTTCACCCTGAAGGCATTTGACCTAAAGACTTTTGCCACAAAGTTCTTTGGCCTAAAAGCCTTTATCCTGATGGCATTTACCTTGAAGGCCTTCACCCAGGTGAAGGCCTGTCAGGTGTATGCCTACAACATGATGGGCAGGTTGCCGCCTGCCACAAAGCAGGATTCAGGGACACAGTACATACATATGCCCGAAATCAGAAAATGTGCCTAGTTGTGCTACCGCACTAAAAAAATGTTAGTTATTGCTCCTGAGCAGTGCTGACCATTAAAGGGTTAAATTAGTCTAAAAAACGCTGCCATTAAAAATAGTACAGGATGAAAAAATCAACCTCCAAATTCCATTACTGTGTAAAACGAGCAAAAGCAAGCCGGTGGCTTGAGCTGGAGTATTTAAACAGATTGCTAACAGTAATGCAACATGAGGCATGTTTCTGATCCAAGAAAGGTGCTTATCTTCAACCAGTAATGCTCAAAGTATCTATTATGGTAACTAATTACACTATGAATCAAAAAGCCCTTTAAGTTCAAACACGACTACACAATCCATATAACACCAGACAGCACACTAGTTAAGTGAAAGTGAATTGATATTGCCTGAAAAATAAGTTTTAATTCTGCAGCTACAACTTACAGAGATCCTCTTAAATATACTCCCCAGCCTCTTTAATTCTTTTATCCCTTTCCCTTTTGAATTTCTTTGGAGGAGAAATTCGAGGCCCGTGTACTGTGCGATGTCAGTGCACGTTAAAGAACCCCAGGTGGTCGAAATTTCCAGAGCCCTCCACTACGGCGTCTCTCATAGCCTCAGTCGCTTTGGGACGTTAAATCCCATAAACCAAACCAAACCCTTTTTATACCTTTTTTTTTAATGAAAGACCTGCTGCTATATAATTGTACTACAGTAGGCCTGTAGGTCACTTGAAATTTTCATGGTGATAGCACTGCACTGTTTAAAAGCCACAGTGTGTTATTTTTTCAGCAAAACCAGACTTCCGCACAGACAAAGTGAAGCAGACCAAAGAGACTGAGTGCCACCCCCAGCACTTACCAGCTGGTTGTGATAGGCAGCAGATACGATGTGGTGAGCCATATAGTTGACACAGAGCCGCATCAAGTCCTTGACATTGTACTTGTCCGCCAAGATTACTAGGGGCAGTACACGCAGATGGTCAACACGCATGCGTCCAGTGTACAGGTAGCCCAGAAAATCTCCGAAGACTGTCTCACACAATGGGTCTTCCTTAAGTCTGATGTGAGAAGTCCTGCTGGAGCTCCACTTAGGGTCCATCAACATCACCTGGCACAAAGAGACCATGTTTAGCGCATACGGGTATGTGCTAAAGTGCCTACAAGGCATGCACTGCTATGAGAAAGCGGAAAAAAACTGATAAGAGTACACCGAATTTAAATTTTGAAATTTGGTTATAACCAAAAAAGGACAGTATTTTTGGCTTGCAAGGCATAGTTAGCTGGCAACTGAATGAGAGTTACAGTCAAAGTTGAAAGTTAACTAAGTAGGGAAGCCAGGCGCATGGTTCGATAATTGTATTGCAGGATAAGCAGAGCAGTTGGGCAAACTGAGCTATTTCTCCGCTAGCTTACACGTCTCTGCAGACCGGGAACCATCATCTATCTCCTCCTCGTCTTCTAGCTAAGCACTGTTTTTTCACTATCACCACCTGCTTTGGTTTATTAGGTCAATCATATGCATGTAGGACACTGACACGAAACCGCGAATGGGGTGTCACAAAAAAGTATATTGCAGCTATCGCACGATTCAGCGGCAGTTACATCACTGCAGTCAACACGCGGACTACGTGATGCCCTGCCCTCGCGCTCAACGCAGCGTGGCAACCCGATGATAACATGTCAACATAGTTCTTAGAAGTAAACTTCCACTTCCGTTTTTGTCTCCAGGCTATCTCCTTTAACTTGAGTTACTCTTTCAATGAGGGTGTTTTTACAACTACAGCCTCAAGTATTACCATTTGCATGCTAATCGCTGGTAAATAAACTGTTCTGAATGACAAAATACAGAGACCGACTTTAAATGACTTTTGGCCACACAGAATTGCTACATTAAGTCACTGATAAAAGTCAGTATTTCATTCATCGAAAATAATATTCTCCGAAAAAACCCGAAAGTAGCATCCTGAAATAAAAACCGATAAGTCAAACCCCTAACCATAGATCAGTAGTAGCAAAGGTTTGAGATCAATCTCTTGGACTTTTGGTACAGCAAGGCACTACTTTAGCTCCCACAATTGCTCAAGCAGCTTAAAGGGTCAGTCACAAGTAAAAGTCTAAGACAAGTAAAAAGATAGAAATATATTCCAGCAGGTCTTGCCCTATTGTAGTAGAAATGGGTGCAGAACTGGTAGTTTTGTTAAATTTGTATGTTAAACTGGCAGAAAAAGTAACGCCACAGTTGATGGTAGAGATGTGCTAAGTTAAAACTTTGTTTTTTGCTAATAGGTGCATCACGAATTTGGACTCAATGTTTTACATTTCATGAATAGCACCCAGTGTACTGCAGGAAGTCAGAATAAACATTAACACCTTACTTTTTTGCTCTTGCAATTAGCCATAATGTCTTTGAAGGTTTAATGATCCTTTTCTTGTTCACCTTTTAAAATGCCTAGAAAAAGCAGACCGCATAATTGACACTGCACCTGGCAGCACGGCTGCCAGTATAAAATACTGGCAAAACAGTGCTGTGGATATCTATATTAGATATCACCAGTCTTAAGTAATAGTGCCCTTCAGTGCTTAAAGTCAGGGGGTCTCAGGGCATCTCAGACCCCTTCACCAATACTGGCAAGGGATCTAGACCCCGTGTTAGAATGTAGGGACTGCATGAATCCAAAGCAAGCAACCATTTTTAATTCTTCTTATCAGTGGTGGTCGGAACATTTCTTCTCTATCGTTTCGAAAATTTCGTTGTGCTTTTAGTAAGAATCATTAACATGTTTTCTGAAATCAGACAGAGAAATACACAATGTTGGCAGCCCTACACAAAGGGTGGAAGAAAAAGGGAAACCCACACACCATGATTCATTCCAGATCTGACCACTCAGCTCCAAGGCTACACTGGCAAAGCGTGGGGATCGTTTGTTTCAGGTCTGTGACATAAACTGAGCAAACAACCACCTTTAAAAATGGTCTCTCCCCTTAGTATAGAACGATGTGTAAAACAGACTATCAGCTGCTTTCTCTCTCTCTCCTTCTTTATTTTCCTTTCCACCTGAGCTCAAATCACTAGAGAGCCCCCTTCGATGGAGCCAGACTTCAAGCACTGGTGCCTTTAGTGCTCTGAACTATAGGTACACGGGCCTCCAGCATCGAAATTCAACCGCCAAGGCTGAGAACAAACCCACGTCATTTGCATCAGCAGCCGAGCGCCATAACCACTGTGCCACCGCGGCGACATATTCATGTTACTGTTTAATTAGCCACAGTGGAAGGACTAAGTATAACAAGCACAGAGGATAACTAAATGGTGCCATTATGTTGAACACAACATATAACAACTACCACAATAAGCAAAAGGTCAAAAGAAGCTATGCACAAAAGTAGCTATGCAGCATGCCAAACTTTTCAAACCAAAAGTTTTTTTTTTTGTTAAAGGGACCCTGAAATGATTTCGATGTCAAATTTGAAAGCTCTGCGTGGACCCTATAATTTAAAAATAAATTTTAAAAATCGCTGCTCGTAGTAGCTCGCAACCAATTAAGGCGACACACCTCACCGCATGTCCCCTACCCCGATGACATAAATGGGCTGAAGGGCCAGCCTTCAAGCTCGCCCCCACTAGTAACAGTACTAATATATTTAAAGGCCGATGCTTGACCGATCATCACATGGTGGTTTGAAATGCTGCCAAACACCTTGAAAATACAACAAATTTTTCGCCATTTTTCATTTTGTTTGCTTTTTGTTCTGCTCGTCCAACTGCTTCTGGCATTATGCTGCGAAGCATGCTTTCTATATTGGGTGATCAGTGAACTGCCAAAAGAAGTGCATTATACGCAGTACTTATCATTCTGCAGCTACTCTCAAAGCAGAATGTCATTACATTAGGTTCTTTAAAAATCAGACAGAAAAAGCCATGCTATTCGCAGCTCACAATGCAAGTGGGTTATACTCAGTGAAACTACTCGGCACTTTGGTTTTCAAACTGTACATACTCTACAAGCTTACTCGACTAACAAAAGAACTTTGTCATCAGAGAAAGGACGCCAGATCAATTACTAGAATGGGAAAATGGATGAGTAAACGATCCATGTGAAAGCAGTGCCAAAGGCACACTAGTAGCAGAAAAGAGACAGCGCAAACATAGACTATCAGTCGGATTTTTTTATCCAGAATTTTGCTATTATACCAACCTAGCAATGCTTGCAAACATGTACACCCAGCCAGGAAGAAAGTCCCACCAACAAAACACTAACTAAAACCCATTTTACCTCATGTCACGACACACCGTTTCCCATCTGGAAAGTGAATTTAACACTTAGATAGCACGTGGGTTACGCCTCTTTTATAATGTGCTTCCACAAACCAGCCTAGTGTCATGATTTCAGAGCCGAAACATAACTTTTGTTCCTTTCAAAAATGGAGCACAGCCGCAGCCTTGACAGTAGATGGCCATATGTATACATCGACTCATGCTTCCTTAGGCATGTATTAATACATACGCTGTTTGGCAATTTACCACCACACAATGTGTCAATACAAAATTAAAAAAGCATATGTCTGCATTAAAAGGAGCAGCTTTTCCACTTACAGTTAAGACTATATATCAGCTCTTTAAGGTGTGGTTAGAGTGTTCTGCCCTTCCCCCCCATTCACACATTCCAAAAAAATCGATTTTTAGGTTCTGCAACCTTATGATGGAGCATTTCTTTAGCTTTCAGAAAACATACGACCCTTCGATAATCGTGACTTCAAAAATTCCTTTTTGATTGTTTTTCTTGGGAGTGCCGATCCAAAAGGTGGGACTTTTCAGAGGCTTTACTTGCATTTTTGTCAAGCCCCAGTTGATTTTGTAAATAAAAAGGAAAAAAAAAAAAAGATTTTTAGATTTATTTATTTATTTTACCCTCAGGGCTTACAAAAGCATTGTATAGGGGAGGGGCAGAAATACAAAGGACACTATGCAATTTGGTTAAGAAAAGGAAACAAATAATAATAAAAGAGAAAATAAAGGCAACAACAACAACGACGAAAAAAGAACAAAAATGGCACGTATGCAAAGCACACGGGTAGGTTACAAATACGCAATAGTTTGGTTGAACAGAATGCAGCAGAGTACAGCATCAACGTATTAAAAAAAAAAAATGATGGAACAGTCATACAGAACATGATAAGTGCAAAGTGCAAGTTTTAAAAAGAATAAAAAAGGACTTCAAAATATGTTAGTAAGGGAAGTATGAAAGCGGTGGTTGTCGGTGATAGCGACCAGGTCAGCAGGTAGATGGTTCCAGTCACGGGTTGTTTTTGGTAGAAATGAATGTGCATATGTCATGGTGTTGTGGCGAGGTATGGCGACTTTGTAGCAGTGATCGACATGGGCAGAAACATGAGCAGCATCTGTGATCAGGCGCGTTCTAAGTTGATGGTTATGATGATAAATTTTATGGAAGAGGCAAATACGAGAAATCTTACAACGGACAGTGAGAGGGGGCAAATTTAGACTTAGTTTCATGTTAGTGACGCTTGCAGTGCGGTGGTAATTATTGAGAATAAAATGAGCAGAGCGATTTTGTACGCTCTCCAAGGTTTTATTCAGTGATACATGGCCAGGGTCCCATATGGATGAAGCGCACTCCAGATTGGGTCGGACATCGGTAGTATATAGCAGTTTTTTAAGTGAAGACGGAGCTAGTGAAAAGTTACGTTTCAGATACCCAAGCATGCGATTGGCTTTGGCTGTTATGTAGTTAATATGAAACTTCCAGGAAAGCTTATTCGCAATGTGTACTCCAAGGTACTTATAAGTTGAAACGGAGTCGAGTGGAGAATCATTAATACAGTAGCTTGGACAGGATGATTGACTGCGGGAAATTCGCATTGTTTTGCATTTTGCAGCATTCAGTTCCATCTGCCAAAGGGAGCACCAAGAAGCGATATTATTTAAGTCAGTCTGGAGTAAAGTCACATCAGAAGCATTAGTTATTTTACGGTAAATTACACAGTCATCAGCGAAAAGACAAATAGAGCTAGAAACATAGTTGGTTAAGTCATTAATAGAAATAAGAAAAAGCAATGGAGCCAGGACAGATCCCTGAGGCACTCCTGATTGGACGGGTACCTCAAGGGAGTCAGTCTCGTTAGCTGTGACATACTGGGTGCGGTTTGAAAGAAATGCGATTATCCAGTTAAGTACTACAGGATCGATGTTAAGGTGACTGAGTTTTAGTATAAGAAGTTGATGATTAATCTTATCAAAGGCATTGGAAAAATCTAGAAACGCACAATCAGTAATGAACCCCGAGTCTAAAAATGAATGTAGATCATTGGTGAACATAAGTAACTGTGTTTCGCATGAGTATAATTTGCGGAATCCATGCTGGGAGGGATGAAAGAACTGGTTTGATTCGAGAAAGTTAACGAGGTTGGTGATTATGTGCTCAAGTACTTTGCAGGGTATTGATGTCAAGGAAATGGGGCGATAGACGGTTTGTGTGAGTGGCCAGATTTGTAAATAGGAACAACTTTCCCTGTTTTCCAGTCTTTGGGTAGACAGCTCTCGTTAAGTGATTTGGTAAAAATAAAGCTTAATAACGTAGTGTTCTGAAGGAGTTTTGATGTGATTCCATTGACACCACAAGACGATGATCGTTTCAGTTGACTAATGATGGTTCTGATTCTGGCAGGATCAAAAACAATGGGGTCCATTGGGGAAAAATGAGCATGAGGAAAAAGCGGGCATTGAGTGGCTGAGGGACTAGTGAACGAGAGAGAAAAAGTGTTATTCAATAAGGCAGCACAAATTTTCAGGGACCTGTCTGCCAGATTCGTCAACCAGGGTGATTGTTCAATCGTTGGAGCTCTTTACAATGTTCCAAAATTGTTTCGGATTTGTACTTATTAAGGAAGGAAGTGTGGTGTTAAAGAAATTGAATTTAGCTGTTTTCAGAGCGTTTATGTAGTTTTGTGCTGCCTGATTGTATATTGACCATCAGTTAGGACTACATCTCATTTTTGTTTGGCGAAAGAGCCTTTTTTCCTTATTGGATAAGAGTTTTAGATAGGTGTTATACCAGGGGGCACTGTATGAGTGACGGATCGTTCTTAGTGGAATATACTTGTCACTAAGATGGAGAAGTTTACTTTTAAAAGATGACCAAAGTTCGGAAACCAAAAGCCTCGAGTAGATTAGCAAAATGTCATCGAGAAATGAGGAGAGCTCCATGTTAATAGTGTCAAAGTTGGCTTTGTTGTAATCTCGGATACGTTTTTTTTTGTCGCTTTGCTCGCGTAGATGGTACTGAAAACGAGAAGTGTAATATGTCATGGTCGCTGAAGCCTGGTACGTGTAACACCGCAGAACTGATGTCAGGAGCTGATGTAAGTATTAGATCAATCAAAGAAGATGGCGATGGCTTTACACGTGTTGGTAGATTAACAAGCTGAGATAAACAGAACAAACAGTGACAAAGTTAGAAGCTTCAGCGGTAGTAGAACTAGTGCAAAAATTGGACCAGTCAATGCTTGGAAAGTCCCCAAGCAAAAAAATAGGTGCACCAGGAAACTGTACAGTGATTTGGTTAAGACAGTCATGGATACCTTCACAAAAAGCCATACTGCAACTGGAAGGGCGGTAACACGCACCAATGACAAATTTTTTGAAAGCAACAGTTATACAGCACCAAACTGTTTCTAAGTCACAATCAACAGTTATAGGAAAACACTGAAAACTTTCACTGATAGCAATTAGGACTCCGCCACCCGTTCTATCAGCTCGATCATAACGAAAAGTAACGAAGTGTTTGTTGCAGTCGAACAGTTCATTTGATGATATTTTTTCAGAGCCAAGTTTCGGTTAGGACAATTGTGTCTGCTTCAGAGTCGTTAATTAGCGCATTAAGATTGTCCTTTTTATTGTAAAGGCTGCAAATGTTCGTGTACAGCACGGAAACTTTCGATACTGATCCGCTTCCCCTTGCCCATTCCTAACTTTCGGACGAGTAAGTGCGGCCAGAACGTGTTGCCATGGTAGGTGGGGCCTCGTTATCAACTGTTCGGCTAGCGGGTGGCATCTCGCGTATGCTGTTGGTAAGCGCGTCATAAAAGTAGCATTTGTCTTTGGCAAGCAATTTATTGTGACGTTGCTTGTTTTGAGCGATTTCGCGAACTCAAGAAGTTTCTTTCGAGCTTGTTGAGTAGCTGGGCAGAAGTCCTCGCTCATGTTGAAATCACTATCCTGAAGGCCGGACTGCTTGGAAAATACCAGTTCTTTGGTCTTGTGGGTTGTGAATTTAACAATAAGCGGCCTGCTTCTTTCGGAATCGTATCGGCCAATTCTATGAGCACGCGCTACCGCATCTGATGTTACCTACAGTTCAAGTTCCTCAGAAAGTAGAGCTAAAAGCTTTTCTTTGGACTGCTGGGGTGTTTCTGATATGTCATCACTGATTCCAAAAAAAATTAAATTATCGCGACGAGAATGGTCTTCCATTTGATCAAGTTGAGAGCGGAGGACTATGGAATCTTGTTCAAGGTGGTTAATGTTTCCTCGTGCTTCCGTCTTGTCGAGTTGCATGGTTGCGAATGGAGTGGTTTGCTGCTCAACACTTGCTAAACGTTCATTTATTTCAGATATGGTGTTAGAGAGGAAGACCTGCTCCTGCTTGATTTCGATAATAGTCTGGGATAAGTTAACTTGGTTTGCTTCTATCCTGATGCATCTCTCGTTGGTTTCTTTAACCATTTTGAGCAATTCAGTCATATCATTCTCTTTCGGTCCCGGGTTTTCTTCAACATCACCACACATTAACAGAAAGAGCGAGCAAGATGAGGCTGCCAGTGTTCCAGGGCATGGAAGCACAATAATAAATGGATCATCTGATTTAAAGTATTTAGTAGGGAGATATGGACGACTAACCTGCGCAAAGAAGACGATAACGTGTGAGTGCATCATCGTCGAAGAGGTGCTTCCATGCCCACTGAAGACGAACCGCTCGGCGTCCGCTTTTAAGCCCTCTGTTTTTCGAAATGTTGATGTCGCTGTGGCTGGACTACGATGGATGAGGCCTGGCCGAGCAGTGCAGATGGCAAAAAGGCAGGGGAAGCCGGCGGAATGCAGCAAACCAGCGAAGCTTTGTCCAGGCAATTCAGTGTTCTTTTCACTGGAGTCGAAGGTTCCGGCTTTGAAGGGCGTTTCCGCACCATGATTGCAGTAGCTGAAGATAGCAGAAAGCTGCGCAAAGGAGACGATAACGTGTGAGTGCATCATCGTCGAAGAGGTGCTTCCATGCCCACTGAAGACGAACCGCTCGGTGTCCGCTTTTAAGCCCTCCGTTTTTCTAAATGTTGATGTTGCTGTGGCTGGACTACGATGGATGAGGCCTGGCCGAGCAGTGCAGATGGCAAAAAGGCAGGGGAAGCCGGCGGAATGCGGCAAACCAGCGAAGCTTTGTCCAGGCAATTCAGTGTTCTTTTCACTGGAGTCGAAGGTTCCGGCTTTGAAGAGAGCAGAAAGCTGTGCAAAGAAGACGATAATGTGTGAGTGCATCATCGTCGAAGAGGTGCTTAGAGCACTTGCTTTGTTTTCAGCAAATATATTATGCTTGGGTATTTGCGACTTCAAAAATGCTTTTTTCATCCTCCTTCACGGTCACGTTGAGAAGGCTGATGTCATCAGAGGCTTTATCTGCATTTTTCTCAAAACAGCATTTTCGGAGGTATATGTACCTTTTTGTCAGGAACTATAAGGCCTAAAGCGAACAAAATTTTCTACAGATTTCCATCAATGCTTTTTATATGACCAACTAGAGTCAATAGCCCAGGCAAGTTTGTATTTTTATGACTAAAAAAAAAACATTCATAGCACCGAGAAAGAAAAAAACATAATAAATCTATTTTTACTCAAGGCATGAAATTTTAGTCCTGGTAGTGTCAGGACTCTGCATCCAGTAGATTTTCAGAAAAGGATACATAAATTGAAAAACAAAAAGCAAAAAATAAATACCACACAGAATTTTATTCTAGTATTAAGCCCTAATACAAGCTGTATCAGTTTAGTAGACTCCTAGCAAATTAGATAGCCACAGTTTTTATTATGACTACTCTACATTGTTCAAAAAAAAAATTTGATGCACTTAAAAAAGAAGAAATGTTAAGACCAGAAAACTGTGAAAAACGGAATCATCTGTCAAACCTAGAATTTTTACAGGCTACACAAAAAGAACCAGACAGTATTGCATTCTATTTTATCTTATCTTTATTTTATCTTTTATTTTATTATTTTATCAGTTTCCATTAGACCAAACAACTGTATCTGTAAGAAAAGATAATAAACAAGTAGATGAATGGATACTCTACTATGTGCAGTAAATAACTTTTTAGGCTACTGGTCTTGTGAGAAATTTCACAACTTTCGTTTTTAAAAAGATTATTTTACAGCTGTTTTGTTCAATCTATGAATAGTAGTTTCTCTACAGCTTATTCTACTAAACAGTTGCTGACCATGTGCATGGAGATTTACTATGTCATTGAGGATTGGTGTGCACAGTATAATAAGAATGTAAAGTGGAACATTTTAAGGAAGATGTATAAACTGACTGTTGGTGCTGTGTATGTTTATGGCAACAATTACATATGAGAGGTGTAAGGTGACGATAATTTGACACGTGCTAGGGTGCAGATTGTATGATGTTTTTGAGAACAATGTATAAAATCAGTGTTTTCTGTGTGCGCATTCATGGGAATATCAGTAGAGAACATCGACAGATGCTGGTGTGTACGGTGTGAGATGTTTGACAAACAATATAATCCAGCAACACTGACCAGCATAAAAGCAACATTGCTTTCGCAGGGAAGGTTTAAGAACTTGCAATGTAAGAACGATTGCAATAAATTCTACAAATTCTACAGCCAGTCATAAAAACCATCTTGAAAGTCTCGCCCTACCTTTAAGTATACAAAGCTCAAGTTTTGGCACTGGGATTGTGAGGTTACGGTGTTTGCAGAAGTAGCTAATACTACCAAGAGAAGTTCCATGTGTGCAAGCCAGAAAATGTAAAAATGCCTGTATGCATTGTAATGTCAGCACACATTCAAGAACCTGAGGTGATCAAAATTAACCCGGAGCCCACCACTACGTATAGCCCACGTGCCGCTCCAGGACATTAAACCCCACATATCATACCATACCTATTTTGCTGTCTGGAGAGAACTGGATACCTCAAAGATCAAGTGGGGTATTGATTATTGATTTTTAATTGTTTCGTTCGTGTTGGTTTCGTTTATTGGGGTTTAAAGTCCCAAAGCGACTCAGGCTATGAGGAACGTCGTAGTGAAGGGCTCCGGAAATTTCGGCCACCTTGGGGTTTTTAACGTGCACCAACATCGTTAGTGTATTTTTCCTGCTCGGCAGGTGCGGATATGCAAGAGACAAGGCTAGGGGAGATCAGCGAAGGGCTCAACTGGATACATATGAAAAAGAAAACTATCTTAGAAAGCAAAAAAAAAAGCATTTTTTTTTCTTTTTTTATCATCAGAGAAGAAAAGTAATTGAGTAACCAATAGGAATAGAAGATAACTGACAAAGTAGAATAAAATAAAATATATTGCCAATGGGAGCCAACTCCCAACCATTCCAATCGTGTGCAGTGATTTAACAACAGAGTCGCAGCAACAGTCATTTCCTCTTTTACTTTCAGGGGTATTAATGTGGAGTTCAGCTTAGCCTTGTGGGTACTTACCACAACCAAAACTTAGATAATGAATGTGGCACATCCTTTCTGAAACTGCAAGTGCCATGTGAAATGCAAAAATTGAAAACAGGCAACTTTGCAAAGATAGTATAAGCTTATAAGGTGCCCTGGAACACTTAAAAATTAGCAATGACCAGGTATAGTGCCTTACAAACAATATCATCAAAGAATTTTCCCTAAACATGCAGCAAGAGTGGAGTATTCAAAGAATTCATATTTACCTTTTTCAGTTTTCCTCAACCAAAACTTCCAACTCCATTTTCCCTCAACTTGTAGTTCCAGGAGCCATATCCTACCTTCCACTACCACCTCCAATTGCTAATGTCTATGGTAACCATCCTTGGCCTTACCTCGAGCAGCAAACCTATGTGAATTCAGGTATTGACTCCAATGCTGACTGTTCTAGAAGGACAAAATGAAATACCTGGCAGGGAGGGGTGAACACTGCAGATATAGTGAGTGAGGCAGTTGGACGATTTTTCCAAGGCTACAGTGTCCAGATCGTCCACATGCCTACCGGCAAGCCAAAGCAGCTTGGAACGAGTGAAAGACCTTTTGGAACGCTGAAGGTTCCCTTATGTGGCATACAAGATTTGTTTATAGGGTTTAACGTCCCAAAGCGACTCGGGCTACGAGGGACGCCGTAATGGAAGGCTTCAGAAATTTTAACCACCTGGGGTTGTTTAACATGCACTGACATTGTACAGTACAAGGGCCTCTAGCATTTTGCCTGCATCAAAATGCAACCGCCGTGGCTGGGATCGAACCCATGTCCTTCAGGTCAGCAGCCAAGCACCAAACCGCTGAGCCACCGCGGCGGCTTAAAGGTGTACAAGATTTATCACTACGAATGAGATGCCGCTTACATAGACACAACTAGGAACTTCAGATGGCAGCCCAAACAGCACCAAAAATGTAACAAAAAGCCATTCTAGGTCCGTTTCTTTGGCTGTGCGTAATGAATCGACAGAAACCACCAGTGACTGAGACTGAACCTCTACCACAGAGAAAAACCCAATACCCTGTCTCCCGGAATCGCTCCACTGACAAAAAAAAAATTACGGTTGATTTGTGTAGTTAGGCTAAATGCGAATTAGGCGTGCTAGCACTGTCTGGCCATTGTTTCGGACTGCTTATCTTGCATAGTTTATCTTCGTTTTGCATTGTTCCTCGTGGTTATGCTTTGTTATTCATGATATCGCTATGTGATTAAAGTGGTATATCATGTGTATTCTGTGTGTTGTATGTGTTTGCACGGCATGGATGAAGCACAGTAGATACATGACACAATGTTTATTACAGTCATTCCATGCATCCAAAGCACTCATGGCTCTCAGAAAATCCGGCGGCGGCGTTGTAGTGAGCGGAAAAGCAAGTGGCCTACCTGCCATCTAGGTCACATGACCTTGTGACGTTTTCATAATCCGCCACAGTTGCAGGTGCAAACACCTGATAACTGCATAGTAACCGTATTCTTGAGTGTAACCAGATGCAAATGAGCTAATATTCTCAAAAAGCATCTGAATGCCTAACAGGCTTATTTGATCGGTGTGAAGCAGACAACGGATTCTATTGATGTACTTCGTGCAAGTGCTCTTCATGGCAAGGCTCTGTGCCATAGAGATGATGCCCTGGCAGCTCCACCCATTGCACACTCTGCGCCTACGTGAGTTTCTGCTGATGCCAGTGGTGGGCACTCTGTGGAGTCGCACTAAGCCGTGTTCACACCAAGTGTGGTCCACCCTGTACTATCAGCAACAAATGAAATGTGAACAAGAGAACTGAAATGTCGACACAAAAACAAAAACACATTAGCTCTTGGAGAGGAGATGAAAACTAGGTTGGTTAACATTTCTAAAGGACAGTCGTTGCACCTTCTAAGTGGAGTTAGCTTGCGCTAGTACTGAGCGTCCCGAAGCTAAAATCTTCTTATTCAGCTGGTCGTGTTTCAATTGCCTTGTTCGCATTTCATCTGTTGCTGGCAGTACACGCCTGTGAAAAAATAAGGGTTGGTGTTTTACAATGTAAACCCAATTAGCTTTCTTGAGGTTGCATGGACTATTTAGGCAGAACAAATTACTCCAGTGAATTACTTCAGCAGCTTGGCGGCATCTTTTCGCGAGACGTTCCTCTCGTTCTTCGGGCGTCTCAGCTGCCTGCTTAGCCTTTCTCGCCTCGTTTTCACGCTGTCAGCCGGCCTTGTACCATGCGACGACTTCCTGATTGGAAGACTCCATTTCACGCAGCCTGTACTGCTGCCGTGACGAGCACGGCTGCTTTCCTTCCATGGTGCGCGTCTGAGGAGCGAGTGCATCGCTTCCGGCTTCTATCCCAGCTGTGCGGCACGAATCTGCGCATGTGCAGTGCGGCGCGGTGGCTGCGGTGCCATGGTACTGGCTGCCTTGGTAATGGAGCGTGCGCAGTAGCCGCCTTTGGCAGGCACCGCGAAATGTGCTTCTGCTAGCCTAATGTAGCTTTTGCTACAAAAATTGGACATCAGGATGAATGGTATCTCCGTTTTCACCACCTTCACTCCGGATAGTTTACGCGAGCAGTCAAAGACTGCTGAGGCAAAGTGAGGTAAAGCGTGAACTGTGGTGCGAATGCTTGCCGCTTGTAGTGAGACAAAGCCTGTTGTCCACCATCCAACTGGCCAGAGACTGGTGCTCAGCAGTTTGATATATCCGTTTTATGTTAAACCGTGTTCGATATATAGAGTAATAAATGCATATGTTTGTTGAAAACATTTAGAAACAGTTCGATATAGCTAATGATCTGTAATATCCATGTTCGCCGTAACGAGGTTTGACTGTTTTGTAGTAGACTGATTAGTTACCTTATGAACCATATTTATCTCACCGTGTTGCACAGTGCAAAGAGAAAGAACTATTTCCCATAAGGGAGGTAAACAGTGAAAGTTTTTGCTATGCACTGAATTAAATGTGTGAAACAGTGGAAGAACCAAAACTTGCTGCCACTCACATGTGCTCACAGCAACTGCTGATGCATCACTTTGAATGTGTCATTGCAGCAGAAAGTAAATGTCTAGTACCAAGCACAAAAGCACAAGTTTTTTAATGTGGGTGTTCTTGCTGCAGAAATTGATTTTCTCACACATAATCTGATCATATTTTTTTATCGTTCTCAATAATGCTCCTCTCACAAAATGATAGTGTTTGGGGGTTCTTTAAGACGTTTTACAGCATTTTACAGTCAAAAAGGTGTGAATTAATGCGGAGAATGTTTTTCAGTTTTCATTGAAATCATTCTTCAATAAAAAGAGATTTCTTTTTGCAAAAGTAATTCGCCACGTGTGTTTCATGCTGGAGTCACGAGCTAGAAGTGTACTTTTTTTTCCCAGTACACAGATTGTATTTTGTAATCAGTACACAGATGGTATTTTGTAATCAATCTCATATGCAGTAACACACATGGTGTTCGTTTTGCTTGGTGCGGGCAACCCTTTAAGAATGGTCTTTTTGCAGGTTGCCAAAACCAAGCAAGTACCAAAGCCTTATGCGTTACTGCATACGAGATGGATTATTTTCAAGGGTTGCCTGCTGCGTTTAGCTGCACACAGCAGTGACGCCATCTGCTGGAAACGGGCAGGACTAGTAGCTCAAGAAGCAGAGGCATAGTGGCTCCACAGGCAAGCAGACGTGAAACCAATTATTAGCTCTGACCAGTCACACAAGATACATTTCAACTGGTCCCGAACAAAACACACGAGGTCTGCAGCACACTAGGTATACACTAATCCTTGAGCTACTTTCTTCAAAGCAGATAGCCATACTACACCCTGCAGCTTTAAAAGCTTACATATGTGGAAGACAGTTTAGAAAACAACAATTTTTAGTTTCTAGCATAGAGCAGGGAACGTACCAGTGATAAATATATTACCGCTCAAGGCACACCATAAAATACAATCTCTGTGCAAAATTTAGCCACGAGAAAAAACCAGTGGTCTAGGAGAAGAAAAATTTCAACAGGTGGAAGACACACAACCAGCTCACTGCATGTATCACAGAAGTGGCACGCGAAATACAAGGGCAAGCAGTTTGGGGGAACACAACAAATACAAAGAAAAACGAGGTGAAACAAAGAGAGGAAAAGACAGGTATACACTAACTAGCAACTAGACACACTAAGGTGTTGCATGAAACATTCATATTTGTTATTTCATATTAAGAAACAAAATTTTTAAAGCATAGATACATCTCTGTCACCATTCCAGGGGCTTTTTCAGAAGTTTTATTTTTCTTGGTTGCCATCAGAAATGCTTCTTTTAGAAACAGTATGTGAAAAAGCACTGCAATTTCACTGAACTTGAGCAACTCCACTAAATAAACACAGTAAATTGTGGGTGCACCGTTTGCATACACTGCACAGTGAGCATGCACATTACAAAGGTTTCACAGTAAAAAAAATGAAGAAAAATTGAACTCAGACCACAACTAACCTGTGTAGACACTCATTTATGCACACAAGTGCACGAAACAATCTGTCAGCTAAGGAGGACTAAGCTGACACACAAATGGCGCATAATGAAAGCAAAAAAATAATTACATTATTTGTCCACACCAGCAAGATGCACGGTAGCTTGTTGGCAGCAAAAGTTCCAACTATCCTGAACAGTGCACAGACACGATAAGACAGCCGAAACCAAGCAGAAAACAGAATGCCCCCTCCCCCCCAAAAAAATTGCTCTTGACCATGTTTTGTTCCTAAGTATGGTAAACACACACAGACTGTCATATATACAAAACCCAAGTATTGTTCACCAGATTTCCTTAGCCACGCATGCAATTTTGCCACTCCGTTATAAGCATGCAGTAACCCATAAATTTGAGGATTACATCGTTTCTCATCTAATGGTGAGAAAAACAAATGTACTGGTATGCAAAAATTCCATCTAACATGACAAGTCTTCATGATCTGACCCTTGCCTTTCATGCTGTTCATGAATGGTCAAAGACTGCAGCTCACCTGAAAGACATCACTGGAAGCACAAAGAATAAGCCGGTGTGCAGCATACTGCTTTCCACCAACTTCCAAGGTGATGTCACTGAGTAGGCGTTCTGCATACAAGCCAGCAATTTTCTCCAAGACAGAGCAGGAGTTGTCAAACTGCTGTTCATGATCACTGGTGCAATCTTTGCGATGTGCCATTATCACCCTGCATGCCAGTCACACAGCTCTCCAATCTCCACAGCGACTGACTGCAAGAAAAAAACACACACACTACACCAACATTCCGTGGTGAAGTTGAAGTATTATATCTCTCTGCATATTACAATAAATATTTTAGACCCATCTTCCTTTTTCTTTGTTCCCAGACAATATGTAGATGGTGAAGTGCGGCGCAAATTGTGATAGAACCTGTAACTTAGTAAAACACACTTATCATAAGATTCATCACAAGAAGCTTGAGAAAGATGCATCTTTATGCAAGATGCTCAATAGATGAATCACGAAAAGGTCCATAGTTTCTCAGCCTCATTTTCCATGCCTGCCTGTTATGTGTCTGGCATCGCACTGCTATGAGAGAATTTTTTCATGCCAGTTGTCATTTCTAGTAATATGTACCAAGAGCACAGCTAGAAAATATTTCCATGATGCATGGAATCCGCTTGGCACAGGAGCTAGTCAACAGGGCATACTATCTCCCTTATGGCAGCATAAATGAGGCATAGTTTCATGCCTCAGTTATAGATTATCACTGCACACTACCAACCTTCAACCAAACCATGCTGAACGTCTTCCCTGGCTTCTCTTGTTTTCCTGTATAACTATGCAGTGCCTGCCATTTACTTCAGTGTTAAACAACCAAGTAGCCCAAACACAAACTATACTTATTCACTGCAATCTTAAGCACAACTATTATGATGCTGTCGACATTGCACTATACGACAGCATAACAAAAGATGTGCTCAATCCAGATGATCTGAAAAGCATATATTAACATAGCCAGCCCACTTGCACAACCTCAAATCTTATGAATGAACTGTGGTTGATTCGTTTTATTTCAGCACCATTGCGACTTGGCTTTTCACAAAATGCAACCATTCTCAGAAGTTCTAATATGTAGCCATGCTTTTCTAAAGAGAAAAAAGCTTATTATTATGGGCCTAAATGTCAAATATCTCAACTCGAACAAGACAGAAGTGGTAAACGTCATGAAAACAGTGGTTATTAATAAGTAAATCTTCTTTTTTTCCAACTGTGCAGCTTGCACTGATGCAACAAAGCTAATTTTTAATGGGTAAACTCCTAGCATACTGTCTGCCGCATGCAGACAATTGTACAAAGAACTGCATTTGACCATGGCTGAAAAGGGAACTTTGCTACAATGTGCGCAACTATTCTTCACATGCAAAAAGAACACCAGCAAGGCTTTAACATGCTGCTTAGTGCTACCAGGTTGTTCGCACATTTCCTACTTCTAAACTTAATTAAGTACCAACCACCTCCATAGCATACTCCAATTTAACAATGGTTTAGTTTGCAGTAAATTTCTTCTTCATGTAAAGCTGAAGATGCTTAAGGGCTAACATAGTGAGGGCAGCAACAAATGCAAACATTAGACTGGCAATCTTCACTGCAAAGAGCTTCCACTGCAGCCATCACTTATTACTGTGAACAAAAGTATCGCACATGGTCAGATGTCGAAGAATGCCTCTGGTGCCGCCATATCCCACAGTATGCTTCCAAGACTTTCAAAACTCGGTCACCACCAAGAGCTCAAGTAAACAGCTGTTTATGGATAAGCATGCAGTCGTCTTTGCAGATAAAAGCCAGTGCAATTTACTGACCAGAACATTAATCATGCAGCAAGTAACACACAATTCAAAATCTAACACTGCGTGATTTTCGTGATATACATGCACAGCCGCCCATATTATTCTAACAATAACTAGAGCGAAACTAGTGCGCCATGTATGTGGAAAGTTTATCATAGTATTGAGTATGTTGAGGCACTCAGAAGGCAGGCTGAGGACATACCTATTGCACCCCTGGGCTGTCACGGCTAACATAAGTCACTTGTAAATTAAAACCACAGAAAACTACAGCTGGCTGGCTGTACGCCTGTCAAATTCAAATGAAAATGCTCAAGCATGATCATAAGATAAACGGGCAGTAAACACAATGCGAGTTAATGCCTGCCGTGCGTTACTCGTCACTCTCAGCGCTACACCACAAAAAAAAAAAAAGGTAACTTGATGCGTTCATACTGAGTGGTGCGAGCCCGTGCTGTAAAAGTAAACGCAAAGCCACAGGTGTATTCAAGCTGCCGTAGTTACGCTCGTTTCAGCTCAGATGCCCGAGCCGCGAAAGAATGAAACAAAGGAACTGCGTTGCATCGACTGTTCAGAAAAGTCATTGGTGCAGTGAAAGCAAAGCATGAAAAGCTGCTGCCGATGAAAAAATGCGGAAGTGCAAAAATCGTTCTCGGCTGAGGAAAAGAACACCGCCGAATTCGTTCTGTTCCATTGAGCGCGCGGAAGGTAACGAACAGCGCACGTGAATCCCTAATCTCAAAATCCAACATCGCCATTTTGACATGCCTGCGAAAATCTCCTACAAGAGATACGTCTTACAATAGGAATGGCCAACCACTCGCCGTTTTCTTTCCACAACACACCACAGGACAAACGATACGAAACCCGCTATGCTCATTCGCTGGCTCACCTGACGAACCCCGACGATATACCGACGAACAGCCGGAACAGGATAGTGATAGTCACATAGTTGCCAGGTTTCAGGCTCAAAAAGTGGCCTGCAAAATAACATGCGTTTGCAGAGTGCGGAATAACAGCGAGCAATACCAGTAAAAGGTATAAAAGTTAATATAAAATATTAATTATATTTTAATTTATTAGAAGAACGCAAGCCCAAGAGCCACTAATTACATGAAGTTCAGAGGAGAACTTGGCCGCACTATCTTCGTAGTTAAGTTAAGTTAAGTTGAAAGCCCTTTATTGTTATCCCCGTAGAATATGACAATAACTACACACCTAACAAGCTTTCGTACTGCAACTGACACCGTTTGATGAAGTTTACTGCCCCACTCCTGAGGCCTCTCGCTAGCAGACGACGTTCTTCACCAAGTGACCAAGGTAGATCTTGACGGGACCGCGGAGATAGTGGCTTCCTTCTTTTAGCTAGGTTAGCTAGCTAGGTGGTCACTGGCGTCTTGCGCGGAGGTAATTACACCTCTGCTGCGGCAGTTTTTGTGCTGGTAAGCTACCTTCTATAACAGTTTTCTTCGTTCTTGTCCGTCATGATTGGGATATAACTGCAGCGCGAAATACCCTCAGACACGGGCAGCAGCGTATGTTCTTGCAAGTGGGTGTTTTTCGCGCTGCAGTTATGTACCAAGAAAGTTACCAACTTTCCCAAAAGCTCGTTTTACTGAAGTCCGTAATTCCTTTAGCCATCTCGAGGTTATACTTTCAGTAGGTCAGCTACTTTTTTTTTGTTTTTGAAACTTAAAGCTTCCCAATTAGAACAGAAACTTCCAGCAAGTTGAGAACTGTACAGGCTGCTTCCCTCAAGCACTGCAGGAAGCTACAAAAAGTGCTGTTAGCGTCCTCTATTCCTGTCTGTAGGCAGGCCAAAACAACTTGTTGAATTCGTTGCGATCGGTGGCTACGGAACCAATCTCGGTTTGCTGCAGTACATGGCGAAAATCAAGGGGACAATAAACTTAATCGCTGGAAGAACATGGCTAGTGGTCGCATATCTGAAATAATTCACTTAAACTTGCAGTCGGTGTTTCCAAACACCGGGAGTAACATACTGCAAAAAAAAAAAAAAAAAAGATCGGGGTGCAGTTGTCTTTTCACTTTTTCCTGTGCGAGTATTGTGTCGTGCAGATCGGGGGCATTTCCTGCAGCGTGTGGGCACATGCCACATGTCAGCCAGCGATAAACGGCAACAGGTGTTTGAAGAGCCCTGCTGCTGTCCTCTACAGGCGGGTGCGATAGCGCCGACTCTTGCGGCTTCGTTACTGCCCAGTGCACTTGAGGTGAGTTACAGAAGCCACTGTATGTCACGGTAATCTCGTCAAGAATAATTGGGAAAGGATGGGATGATAGTCTACTTAACCAAACAAGAATTAATGCATGTTAAACATGTTTTCGGTGGGTGAGGCAAGTGTGCATTGCCTTGTGTTTTTTTGTTAACGGGATGTCAAGACCACAGCTCAAAAAAACGGAATATCACTAAGTGATGCTGATAATGCGGTTTACTGTGCAGCTGGATATGCAGAGTTAGCCCTTGACAACTGATCCTTTCATATAATTTCTCTTTTTCAGGATTTGAAGCAAAATGACACTTATAGTTTTTACAAGGTTGCAAGGAACCCTTCTGAAGAACTTATTGAGCCTTCAAAAACTGAAACTTGGATGCGCTTCTTCCATAAAATGCGCTTCATCGGCTGCTGTGAACTTCCCACCCCCATTCTCCCCAGTATTTGGAGGCATCGAGGAACATTTGAACAAGCTGGCTGTGGTTGACGCACTTGGCTCACACACCTATGGTCAGCTGCTTGGCTTTAGCCAGCAGATTCGGGAACAAATATCTAAGGCGACGAGGTCCCATGATCAAATGCGAGTTTCATATTTGTGCCCTAGTGACGTTCGTTATGTTGCAACGCAGTGGGCATGCTGGCTGGGTGGCAATGTGGCTGTACCTCTGTATCATCAGCACCCAGATTCAATGCTGGAATACTATATTAAAGATTCACAGTCATCTGTCCTGCTCACTACCCAAGAATATAGGGAACGAATTGGAAAGCTTGCAGAACGTCTCTCCCTGCCTGCCATTGTGATTGATGGACCGGCCAATGAAAATGCTGAAGAAGTTGAAAACAAAGATTGGGTAAGTACTACAGTGAACGTATACTCGAAGGTTATACTCGAACGTATATTCGAACATATACTCGAACGTATACTCGAAGGGTTGACTGCCCCCCCCCCCCCCCCTTTTCTGAGTCCCTATGTGTGTATATATACTTCTTAGCTTTCTGAAGACTTGCATGGGAGCAAGTGTGTGATGTATATACAAGTGTGTCAGTTGTTTTAGAGCTGGTCAAGAAGGTGTCTGGTTTGCTAACATGGATGGACTGATAACATGGATGCAAAGCTATCTTTCTCACTATTGGCACGCTTTCCTACTGCATCTTTTCTTTGCGAAACATAGTTCAGGCTCAACTTTTCGATTTTATTTGTCAGTACTGTTTTGAAGCCCACTATTACACTTGCAAAAAATGAAGGCCCTGCTAGTTTGATGTGGGCGAGCTGTTTGATATAAACTAATAATGGCTGTGTTGGCAGATATTTCTGATTATTCAACATGCAGAACTCTTTGCGTCATTATTTGATAGTTACCTTTCACTGTACAGTCAGGTCAGAGTGAATTGAAAACAGCATCTGTGAAGAAAACAGATATTTTACCTGTGTACTTTCAGCTGCAGTATACAACTAGCATGATTCGTGTTTGTAGGTAAAGGCTCTACCAAAGTGTATATTTATGAACCGGTTGTAAAGGAATATTTCACTGTGAAGTACAAAAGTATGGCGTATGCATGTTCACGTTTCAATCCGTCTTGACTGTATGTTATGGTACACTCCTGCACTAAAGTGGAGAGACCACATGAACTGACATAACTGCGTGCCAGCGCTTTCTCGAGGTGCAGCGCCTGTTTTCAAGATATGCATGGGATGCCTGACCAAATATATTAGCCTGTTTGCACATTTACCTCTTTCAGGCACGTCTTTATACACAAAAAAATTGCAATCACCGCCATTGGCATGGTCTCGCCACTTTTGCTCACAACTGTACATTGTAGACTGTGTGTGAGGACAAAAATGCATACATTAAAGAAATAAGGTGCACATCGTTGGATCTTTCACCAACACTGCTTGTGCAGCACACAGAGTTTTTGGAGGGTTTTGAGTGTAGTGCTGAATGAGATTAACTGGTACATAGTCAGGGTGCTGCAGAACAAAGACATCAGGG
The DNA here is from genome assembly GCF_055824585.1 of Amblyomma mixtum. NCBI lineage: Eukaryota > Metazoa > Arthropoda > Arachnida > Ixodida > Ixodidae > Amblyomma > Amblyomma mixtum. Next base: position 64,353,707 of record NC_143014.1, read on the forward strand.
ATCAAGACATTAGGACTTGTGTATACACATGAAAGTAAGCACAAGCCAGAGTCATATTATACTGTTGCATACATATGCCTCAGTGCTGGCATGCATCAGATGTGTAATCTGCTTGCACTGCATCGTACTACCTTTTCATTGTGACCTGCTCCAGGAAAGCTTCAAAGAAGAAGATGCTCTGATGATGTATACCAGTGGAACAACAGGACCCCCGAAGGGAGTGGTCCTTTCATTTCGCAATGTGCATTTCCAAGTGGCACAGATCAGGAGAGCATGGCAGTGGACAGCTGCTGATGTGATGCTGCATGCACTGCCACTTCACCACACTCATGGAATTATAAGTGGTCTGCTTACTCCATTGTACTCTCGTGCTGCTTGCCTGATGCTACCCAAGTTCAGCCCTGCAGAGGTATGTCTTCCAGTTTATTACATAGCAAGAAACCATTTTCGTCTGAAATTAACTTTTGTACTTCATTCATTAGATAGCAGCATGTGGAATGACAGAGTGCACTTGCTTTCCATACCTTAGCACGGGTATTTTTGTTGGCATTATGGTAGTTTTGTCTGTGGGTAACCCTTGCAAAAATTTTAATACAAGTATACTACATTTTTGTATTTGCTGTATAGGTCTCCTATCAGTCGAGGAGGGAGAAACAGGTACATGAGCGGTTGTAAGTAAATGGAGCATAATATTCTGTTCTGAGTTCAATCACACCTTACCTATCGGAAATGAAGGAACTTTGTTTGTCCATACAAAAGCACACTAGCATCCACTACTGGCAGGCACATACCATAGCTGGCAATTTCATTTAGGCAATGCCTGAAAAATGTTAGAAGCCATTAGCATGCTCCGTTTACTTTTGTCCGTGCCTGTACAATTTTAAAAAAGAGCTGCACTAGCTTGGTTGACAGCAGAAATTATTGCAATCTTTGATTAACAGAATGTTACAGGAAAACCGGCTCAGTGCCTGCTCAGTTTCACACGGAACATAAGTATCTAGTCATAATATTTATTTAGATAGCTTTGCTGATCAACAGCTCAGCACCAGTCAGGGGTGCTATAAAGGGGTGCTATAAAATCCCAGTGAAGGTTGCTTATTCATATATGGTAAGTGTAAAGGATGTGTGCTCTGCATGCTGATATGGTGCCTCAGTGTTCCACATATGATGCCGCAGGACGTCAGTGCACAGTGGTAGCCCTGCAAATGCTACCCTCTATTGACAGATCTAAAAGCCTATCATATTTTCTGTTTGATGCATTCCTTATTAGACTAATTGACTATTGTTGATGGTCAAATAGGCTATCAGTTCTGCTATCAGAATTGCCCCTTAGTAGCAGCTTAAGAGGGAATGTGACTTTCAGAAAAAATTTTTATTTCTTGATGCACTTTCATGAAATTTTATGAGCATTTAGAAATAACTTTATGACTGCTGTCACAAAATTTCTCTATTATATTTCCAGAAAGTCGTTTTCTGGTATTTATTTTTCCTCTGAATCTTATAAAAAGGCTGCAGAGTTTAAAAAAATGTGGAAGAAGGCTGGTTCAACATTCATTGCGTTCCTGTACTGGCATGCTGCAGGTCAAGCCATTCTTATAATTTTTTTTTTTTCACAAAGCGCAAATTTTGGTTTTGAATTTTTGAGATGCAGTGTTTTTTGGCGTAATTAGAGTATGAAGCAAATCTCATACAAGAAATTTAAAATTTGTAAATTTGAAAAACAAAGAATGTCTTGACCTGCACAGTGGTCCGAGGAGTGCAACGAAACAAATGGGCTCAAAATAGACAAAAACAATCTTTAAGAAATCTGCTTTCCAATGTGATTATCTGGGTATAGTACCATAATGAAGAAAGACGTCCGTTGTTCGAGTGGTTCCCCACAATGCACAGCTGCCGTGGTTCACAAAACTTGTTTTGATTTCAGCAGGGAAACTTTGGGACAGCATAGAAAACAAGGCATTCAAGCAGATACAACAATTGTCAGAAAATCAATTTATTTCTACATTTTTTGCTATTTCAAAGTTGCGTTTCCCCGCAATGGATTATGGTACATGCAGTTTATTTTTAAGTAATTTAATAGATTTCCAGAAATGAACTGTGTAAGCTCTGATCATGGCTGCTTTCTTGGCTGGTGCCCACTGCAGCTCTACAGGGTCCTGTGTGCTTTCCTTTTGCTAGATGAAATCATCTAACTGACACCTTGAGAGAAATACTTGTGGCCGTGTTACTTTCAGGAGAGTAGAACTTTTTTTCATAATGCACGGTGCAGTTTTTTCCCACATTTTATAATTCCAAAGAATCTTCGTTGTGCTACTACTGTGCTTGATCACTTTTTTTTTTTTGTGAACTTTCATGTAATAGGTTTGGAAACACCTGTTGCACCTGGATAAAAGCAAGCCAGCAGTGTCAGTTTTTATGGCTGTTCCTACCATGTATGTGAAGCTGATTGAGCACTATGAACAGCACCTGAAACACTGCAAAGAGACAGCACCGGAGGTGGTCCAAGAAACATTTGCGAAAAACATCAGGTAGGCATTTGGCACTGGCAGGTTAGGCCAGTGACAACACTGAAATAAATTCTTCCTCTTTTAAACTTGCTGCAGGTTCGTCATAAGTGGCTCAGCATCTCTACCACAACCTATATTTGAAAAGTTCCAGGAGATTACTGGCATGACCATATTGGAAAGATATGGAATGACTGAAGTTGGCGTACCACTGTCAAATCCCCTGCATGGAAAAAGGCATCCTGGTAATTGGGTTTCGCTCATAATTATTTGTTGATGTGTGGTGCTGCAACTTTCTTGTTTAAGGGGCATTGAGGGCAGACTGTAGTTGGCCTGTATTGATAGATTGGTGCATTCTAGTAATGCAGACAATGCTTTCACTGAAAACAGAGATTTATTAGCTAGAAAAGGACAAAAAATGAAACGCAGGTGTCGCCACTACTGGCCCTTCTCGCAAGCGAATTGTGGTGAGTTTGTTTCAAGTGGCAGGAAAAAACAGTCGTGTTTTTAGTTCCAGTTTTCTCAGCAATAAATTCGTCTTTTGCTGCCAGACAAACGTCAATGTAGCCAGAAGGAACCGTAAAATCAATTTTTACTAGGAAGAAAAACTGAATATAAAAGTCAATCTCTCTTAACTTTGTGCTTTCGTTATGTGAAGGATTTTGATGCTTTGGTGAATTTCATGACACCCTTTGACATCGGGATAGGCTTGATGGATTCAGAGGTACTTGTTAGAGAACCTGTTGTCATTCCAGAAAATGCGTATTGATCCGACCTTTTAACCTGATCATGCCATCAGTGCAATGCATGCATGGGGAAGGTTATGGAGGCTAAAATTGCTGCATATTTTGGCCCTAATGAGTAATCTACTAAAGAAAAAGAAGGGATAGCATTACATCTGCATATATCCCTTCGCATGTGATGTTCCAGCTTGGCACTGCACAATAATTGCAGGAGCCAAGATCATCTGCTGAGAGCTTCTCCATGGGCTTAAAAAAATGTACACAAAGCACCAGTAACTAATTTGCTTGTCCTTTGTTGTAGAGTTGTTTAATTATAAACTAAACAGTTTACACTAACACAACTACTAGTTACTGTCTTGCCAAACTCCAAAGTTTGACTATTTTAATGAATTTTGTGTTATATCATTTGGTAAAATTTCTTTGAACTCCAATATGGTGAGGCTTGGAACTATTTTACACACATGCACACACGCACGTGCACACACGCACACACAAAAAAATTGCAGCCTTTTATAGCTTATGAAGGAATGCTGATACTATAAAGCTTTATAAAAAATCCCACCTGTTGCAGTGAAGTCCTGTTTCTTAATGTCTGCTATGCAGTGAAAACTGCTGTTATGTAAAGACTCCAGAGACCTCTGACTACTTGTCTCTATTGTGTTGTAGGAAGCCTCCTAGCATCGCTCATTCTTTGAAGCTGTGGATACTTTCAGGAATTGTGAATCACTGAAACTTGCTGTGGCACCTACCACTATAGTTCAGGCTTAAATGAAAGTGGTACTTCAAAATGTCTGGACAGCCATTGGAATGCCTTGTGTGTTTCATTGAATATTGCATTGTTAATATGGTGCTGTTGGTGTTTGTCTACTTAAGTTTCACATTCTTTCTAGTGTTGCTACCTTAACCTTTCCACTGCTATGAGAAATTACCAAAATTGTACCAATATTACCAGAAATTTTGTTATTTATGAGTTTGTAGAAAATGTTTTTCTATGCAGAGCAGCAGTATATATGTTTAAATTTTTGGGCTTTTCTGACTGGTTAAAATTACAAAAAGTAAACAATGGCTTGTATGCTTTCACGTACAACAGCTCACTGACTATGAATGATACTGAGTAGTATCACAGAGGTTCATACTCCGTCTTATGAGTGTCTGTGTACGTACAGCCATAAGAATGGTCTACAGTGCCCATGGGCCAGATAAGCTTACCCTCTTCCAGGTAGCCATCTTAGATTTCGTTGCACATCTTAGCACCTGCGGGCATGAACATTGCGAATACAGCTTTATCAGAAACTTCACAGGTGAAGAAAAATTCCTCCTGGCTTGGGGCTCAAACCTGAGACCACCACCAATCTACGGCAGCTGCTCTACCAACTAAGCTAACCAGGACGGCTAGCAGTTGGCAGGGCGAGGCCGAATTGATCAACTCAAAGCGAGGACAGTGTTGGCCCAACGTATTTAGGGAATTCACCAAGGTGGAGAAGATTTGGTTGGTTGGTTGGCTGGTTGGTTGGTTGGTTGGTTTATTGGGATTGCGTGCATATTGCCAGCACTAAGAAATTACATACAGGACGTAGTAAGGAATAAGGACACAGTAAGGAAGACAAACACTGCATTTCAGCTGATCTCAGCTGAAGTCCAGCATTACTCCTATGCATATGTTTTTTACTGTGTTTAAAAACCAATTTGTCCTAGCGGGCAAGGCATCAAGCAGAACGAGCGATGGCATCTTATGGACTCCCTGGCAGCGCTGCAATACGCTGTCGAGTTCCACTCTTAAAGGCGAAGCTTAAGCGTCCTCCAAATTTTTTTGGTTGAGCTGACAGGCTGATGCTGACGGTGTTCACTCATATCTCAAGGTGGAATTCAGTGCAAAGCTCTCCTGTGTGTAATTTTTAATGTTCTGACTGTATGTACACAGGCTACAATGACCAACTATACCGGTTTTTCACTCTTGACAAGTGCATCAGGGCCTTCTTAAAAGTGGCTTAAATCACGACAGTGCCAGTTCAGGTGCAAGTCAAAAAACAGCTACCAATAGTGTATTATGTTGGTGGCAGATGGAATGGAATGAGTTATAGTAGGATACAACTTTAAAATAACAGTAGTTGGTAAAACTGAGCCACAGTCCGCGATGTCCTCCGCTGGTCAATCACTACGGTAAACGAAATCAGCTTTTTAATGTTTGACTGTATTAAGCAAGCCAGGCATCAAAATTCTAGAGCTTATTTTTTTTTTTGTGATTAGCTTCTTGTTTTGCCAACAAGAAAGGTTTTACCAATGGACTAATTTTTTGTCGTGGAGGAATTCTGTGTCCTGAATGTGGGCGGAGCTTCCTTGCAGACGTAAGTTGTATCCAACTATAGTACTATGATTTGTATCACATTGTAGTTTGCACATATTTTCTGCTGTAGTTGCTTTGCAGAGTAATCAAAAATAGCCACTAGTCAAAACATTAACACATATCTGTGCTCTCAAGAATTCTTGAGGAAAGCTGCACATTTCATCATGTACATCATGTAAATAGGAGAAGAATGTGAAAGTAGATTTTTGAGTGTTACATGAAAAAATTCTAGCATTTTCATTTGTGTTACTTTATAACAAGTGGGAGCATTTTTCTTGCCCCGCCGTGGTGGTTCAGTGGTTATGGTGCTCGGCTGCTGACCCGGAAGACACGGGTTCGATCCTGGCCGCGGCGGCTGAATTTCGATGGAGGCGAAATGCTAGAGGCCCGTGTACTGTGCGATGTCAGTGGATGTTAAAGAACCCCAGGTGATCGAAATTTCCAGAGTCCTTCTCTATGGCGTCCCTCATAGCCTGAGTCGCTTTGGGACGTTAAGTGCCAATAAACAAACATTTTTCTTTTACTTAATTAGTTTGTATTAATTAATAACTTTTTAGCCACAGGTGGTAGATGAGAGTTTCAAGCTGCAGTGCTTTAACCGAGCTTTTGATTTAAGGCTTAGCAATTTCTGAAGATATTCTTTTCTTACAAAACTTAACAGTGACACACTGCAGGTATCTCACATTTCATGTTGCATTGTCAGCCATTGTCCCCTTGTGTTACAGCAACTAGTTGTGTACAATCAGTTGTTGCCTTGTGGTATGGCAACATTCCATGTGCTTTACTCTAAATCACGAAAACTGCCAATTTTCTGTTACTGATTCCTTGTTCGTCCCTAAATTGGCTTTAACATTGCATTTTTATGGTGAAAAAAATGAACCTTTTCAGGTGAGCTAATTTATTTGCGCAGTATTTGTGGTACTCTTCTTGTGCTGCACTTATGCCATTTTCAAACATGAAGGGGCAAGAATATGTATACTGTATTGAATTTTTACATCCCAACGCTACTCCTGGTCTTCAAGGGATGCAGTACTTGGCGAGGGCCTGGCTGAATTTTGTCTGCCATGGGTTCTTAAATGTGCGCTGAAGTCTCAGCATGCAAGGATTTTTGCACTTTGCCTCCTTCCAAAACTGGCTGCCAGGAGTGACAGTCTTGTTTGTGGTAACGGCAGCATAGGTCCCCCAATGAAGTGACTCAGACAGATTCACATGACTGTTAGTGTTGTTTTTTCTGGCATTTTACTTGTGTATGTTGTATTAAAATGTGCACATTCGATGTCTTCTTTCATTTATAGGATGTGTGGGCTACCCTACAGCAGGTGTTGAAGTGTGCATTGCTGAGGCTGATAAGTCGCAATTAGGATACAAGCCTCTGGTTTTGGGCACAGAAGAAGAGACCAAGTTTCTTGAAGGACCAGATAACTGTAGTGGTGAACTGCTCATCAGGGGCTCTAATGTGTTCAAGTACTATTGGCAGAGACCAGAGGTAACAAAGGACTCCTTTACTCAGGATGGATGGTTTAAGACAGGTGAGTTTTTCATTGCACTTATTGCAACCAGAGTAAGCACAGTACTTATCAAAATGCGGCAACTTTCTCTGGATGCTTATATATTAACCATGTATATTCGCATCAAAGGCGAATTAAAGGCAACCCTGCATGACATTTATGAAGCTCTTAGGCTGTTGTTGACATGACAGCCTTAAAGGGACTCCGAAATGATATAGATGGCCATATTCTAGTGCTGCAGGTCTCTAGAGGTGGCCTTTGTGAGAATTTGAGTTGAATTTAAAAGCTCTGCTTGGAGTCTATAATTTGCAAATAATTTAAAAAAATTATTGCTCGCATCGGTCATCACCGGACGTGCACTTTTGTGGTAATGCAAATGACATTGGAGTGTTTTGTAATTTTGAGTAGGTGTGTGAGAGGTGGGGAGTGGAGGTGCACCTCATGTGTGGCTGTGTGTCTGTGTGTAACCTTGCATCATGCATGCTAGCTCATTCATCCATATAAGGTGGGTGTGTGACTGACAGGCAGCATGGCGCATTTCCACGATGGCACTGAATTCTGACGAACCATTGTGGCACGTTTAACTTGCTTTCTCCCGCTTTGCCCTATCCTCCTTGCACTCATTTGTGTTACGCCATCTGTGTCAAGAATTCGGTACCAATGCATGCAGTTTACTAGCAAAATCAGCTGGTGATGGCAACACCTGCATTTCATTTCTCTATCTTTCCTAGCTTATTTTATTTTCAGTGTGAGTGGTCTCTGTCATTAATATGCCATAACCTATCGATACAGGCCAACTTCATTTTATTCTTGGTGTCCCTTTAAGTGGATACCTGATCATGCTGGGATAACAGGCAATGAGCTGGTACATCAGCTCATAATTTGGCACCGAATAAAAATGCCTCCCTCAAAGCAAGCACTTTTGCCATGGTATTTATATTTTGCGCTTTGTTCAGAGTGCTCTGTCTGTTTCACCTCTCAATTTTTTCTTTCACTTCTGTTCACACAATAGAGCAGTGATAGTGGCCCAATTGGAGCCAGTTGACAGGCCCGCGCACTTTCCTTTTCATTCTTTGTTCACACACGGACAGAAAGCACTTCAGCAACAAAGCTGTCACTGTGAAAAATCTCACCATTTATGGTTTCTTTTGATGTTCCACAATTTCTTAAAATTTCATTTGTCTCCAGTGTTTTAGAGTTAATTATTTACCTTCAGCTAATTAATTTGTGTTAATTAAAAGATACACCTGCCTGCTCCAAAGCTTCTAGCAGTGATGATGGAGTTCAATTACATAACAAGCAGCCCTTTCTTAATTACGTACCTGGCTTACGTTATGTGGGACAACCAATATAGCCTTGCAGAAATAATTTTGTGGAAGGCTGTTATTCACAGGTAATAAAAAAAAAGTTCCTAATTGTCCGTTACATTGATTTACCTCAGTAAAAATGACTGCTTTTCAAACCACTCTGAGAAACTGAATCGGAGCAACTATGATTTTGTCAACTGATGTAAAAAAAATCACTGCAACAAGTTTTTTTGTAATAGCTCTAAGACCAATGTCTTGCCCTGAAAAAATGTACAGTGCCTCTTGGTGGCGGGTGCTGCACACAGGAGCATGACTGGCATTAAAAGGCTGTCTTGTATACAAATCCCAGGTGACAGTGCCACATGCATTGATGGTGTCTACAAGATCCTTGGCCGTACGTCAGCCGACATCATTAAGACGGGTGGCTACAAGGTCAGTGCACTTGATGTAGAGCGTCACTTGCTGGCCCACCCGTCCATCAAGGAATGCACAGTGGTGGGTGCTCCTGATGACACTTGGGGTGAGCGAGTTGCTGCTGTGGTTGTACTACATGATCCATCCACCACACTGGAACTTGAAGCCCTTCGAAACTGGTGTAAAGAACGTATGCCATCATATAATGTGCCCAGTATCCTACATTGCGTGCCTGCTCTGGAACGCAATTTTCTTGGTAAAGTTAACAAGAAGGAACTTGTCAAGAAAATGTGGCCTGCCCCAAAGCCCTAGTATGTCTGCTGATGTGACCTGAGAAACTGAAATAAAATAAACCTGAAATTGTGTACCTCTGATGAAGTGGCACTGTTTTTCTGTAATACTTTTGGTCAACACCTCTGACTCAAACTGACCTTGTCTAGACTAGTGAAAAATTGACTGCATAGGAAAAATACCTTATGCTGCCATTGAAACCAGCAGACTGGACGTTACAGAACTGAGAATACTATTAGTTTGTTTAACCTTTTCAAGTGTGATTTATCAGTTGGATTCAAACCAGTATTTTTCGGCCTAAATAGTATATCCAGGCCTCAATAAAGCCAATTCATAGTTAATTTTCTACATGCGCATACAAAGTTTCGTACAAAATCTCAGAATAGTTGGATACTAATATTAAAACACCAGGACTCATGAATCAGCACACAAAGGATCATTGAATCATTTTGTGTTTCAAAGATGCACTTGACTCGAGAAATTCAGGAAAAAAAGGAAAAAAAAGAGTTCAGCACTGGTGGCAAAATCTATCCAAGAAAATTGAGGAAGACATGCTACCAAGCTCAGTTTTTTATGAAATATTTTTTTACTAGTTGGCATGCTAGTTGTCATAGAAAAGCTCCCTATTTTCAAGGTGAAGGATACTAAATTTGCCTGAAACTAAGGAATTAACGCTAGCTAGAGCACTCGGGAGAAAAAGCTGTGAGTTTGCAACATACACATTTGCGTACAAAGCAACTGAAAGGGTTAAACTGAAACGATTTTGACCATGGGTTGAATCACTAGAGCTGCTAATACATTATTCAAGAACACTACCAAGAAAGCAACTATTTGTTGATAAGCATTTCAACTGCTGCTCATATTTAGCAGTAACTTGAAGTTCCTTGGATGCCAAATCAACAAGCCAAGTGTTTTAACTGCCAGTTTCTCTTTCTCTCTACTTCTTCGAACATGTAATCACACCCAAAAGGGTCACACTGCTTGTTTTCGACAACTGGAATATGGTTTCTTGAAGGGAAGCATAGTACATCTGGAACCTACAGCAAAATTCTTTTTTCAAGCTTGCTTAATATGAACTTCTGGTTTATGTGAGTCAGTGTTTTGGTGTTGTTAACAAGTGTATTAAAAAGGCTCCCTTTGATTGAGCTTCACTTAACTATAGTAGGCTACAAATTAAAAAAAAAAAAAAGTTGCTAACACTGGACCGTGCTCCATGGCATCCTGTATTACTCCGCTGGCCAATCGCAACAGTAAACGAAATCAGCTTTTTAATGTTTGACTATATCAAACAATCCACATATCAGAATTCTGGGGCTCATAATTTTTTTTCTTGTGACAAGCTTCTTGTTTAGGTAACAAAAAACGTTTAAGCAGCGGACTACTTTTTCGTTGTGGAGGAATTCTGTGCGTGAAGGCTGAATGTGGGCAGAGCTTCACTGTAGACTTAAGTTGTATCCGACTATAGAATAAATTTCCTGTCCCCTTTGCGAGTTTGTAATATTGAGAAACAAATGCAATGCAAGTTGCACAACTATAGATACTTTAGATAGATAGTGTTTATCAAGCTGCAGGATAGGAGAGGTTGGAAACTTTATATTAATAATAAATAAGCACTGTTCTACCACAGAACTAACTCAGCACATTGTGTCCACAAACGAGTGTAAGAGAATTATCTAAAGAAGGTACATTTTCTATGAAAATGCTGTAGAGCCATACTGTAGAATCCTGTGTGCTTAAAATTTCTATCTGTTTAGCTGATGTGCATGATGAACGCAATTATCTGTCTTAGGAAATGTGCTGATGTTGCCAACTGAACCTGACAATAAACTGTATAATGGTAGTGGATTTTTTAAATGTCACAAGACAAGCATGCAGTTTGATGTATCTGCGTGGTAATGTGTGCTAATTTGTGAAGTTTATTGGCCATTGTGCATCATGATAACAGAGCCAGTTTTACACGAGTGCCTGCCAAGGAAAATACTGTTGTCTGTATTGCATGATAGGCCTAATGCACAGCCAGCTTGCCAACAGCCACTTCTCATTTTTGCCAAAAGAGTAACTGCCACCAGCTTTGGACAACTTGCATTCAGATAACTTCTCATTTTTGCCAAGAGCAGCAACTGCCACCAGCCTTTTTGTCAGAACCGCAATGAAGCAAGCACAGTAAGAGGAAGGCAGGGTAGTGCTGTGCACTTCATGCCTTGGATGCATAATTACACTAAACCTGAAGCTGATTACCTGGCAAGCTTGTTGTGAGAAATTTAAAATATGCACTAGCATTACATTTACACTCTGCCCATGATCATACATTTCAAGTATTGCAATTATAGGTATCAGTTTGTTTTACTATGATAGCAGCACCAGTGGCATTTGGCGAATATGCCATCGTCGTCTGTGTGAAGCCTCGGCAAGTGAAGCCTCCACTCATCACCAATCTTACCTCTTCCACAAGGCCTGCATCCACTAGAAGCCCATGCACAAGTTGGGGCAAAAAAGTGACAGCAAAATCACATCCAAAGACACAGTGGCAAAGCCAGCTGCATTCCAGAAGCACCAACCCTCAGCCACCTCTCTAGCTGGAGAACTTCCACCTATCCATTGCCATCCTTGACCCACCTCTGTCCACCTTCACCCTCCTGAAAATTGTGCGTGCGAAACCTTGGCTTAGAGTAAAAGCATCCAAGTAATTATTATCAGGCCAAACCCGACTGCTGTTGCAGTTTTTTTGCACCAGGTTTAATGATTGTCATGCCAATTTATTTATTTGTGAATACACTGAATTAATCTTAAAAGACTAGTGCCTAGGTCTGCTACTAGAAAAAAAAAACAACTCTTATTTATACCTTCAAGAGCAGCAGTGGCGTAGAGTCGAAATTTTCGGTAATTCTGTAGCGCAAGCTTCAGAAAAAGCAGGGCATAATGCACTGTGTGGTGTGCATGTGTGTTGTTCAGTAACTGAACGCAAGTAGAAAGTTTGCTAGTGGAAGTTCATAAAACAACACTACTCAAATGTGTACATGCATGGTATGTGGGGTTTAATGTCCCAAAGCTCCACGTGACCTATGAGAGATGCCGTAATAGACTGCTCTGGATCAATTTTAGCCACCTGTGGTCCTTTAACGTGAACCGGCATCACAACAGTTTGGCATTTTTACAATTTGTCTATTGAAATGTAGTCGCTGCAGCCAGGATTAGATCCTGCTTCCTGGGGCTTGGTTGTTGAATGCAACTTCAGCGGGCAAACCATACTATATTAGCAATGACCAACATTTTGAGCCTAACTACATACTACATAAATTGCTACTTGAAACGAGAGAGGGATGGCCATCCAGAAAGTAGTTGAGGACGATTGCAGGAGGGCAGATATAGCTGCTTTGTACCCACAGAAGCAGTGCAGATCTGTCAAATTTCTAGACCACAAACTCCATAACTGTGTGAACGAATTCAGACAGACCTTTTCGCTAATAGGTCGAAAGGCTCTGCCATGTTTAAAGGGATACTGAAGCAAAATCTTAAAATTGGACAAAAACACTGAAAATAGTTTCTCGAAATGTGATTACATCGAAATCTAGTAGCTTCGCATATTTTTCAGTGGATGGTTTTATTTTGTTTTCCGACCACGCCAAGCCCTACTGGCCGGTGCGAGGTGAAGAGCGTGCAACGATATGGCAACAAATCGTTAAAAAAACATGCTGTCTGCCTTTTTTCGCTGAAATGCTTGTTGCATTTATCAGTTTTAGCAGTCAAGCTCTTGTTTACATGTAAAAGAGCAGCTCCAAAAGTTTGGTTTAGTATCCCTGTAACACTGGGCTGTGGGGAACACACAACACCTGCTTATAGAACAAGGAGTTCACATACAATGCTCCCCCACATGCTCCGAAAGCCAGCTGTCTTGGTCACGGAAAGGTCTATAGGCATTTCCAAGCAGATTGCTGCCATATGGCTGGCTGGACTGAGTTTTGTACCTGGCGCAATCAATCCACCACACCTAGGCAAGGGGCACGCAGCAGGTTAGTTAACAATAAGGCGATGCCCAGGAACGGCTGGTCACGCCAGGTATAGTCCAGAGAGCAATATGGCGGCAATCAGGTTGGAAAGGTATATAGGCTAAAACTGCAAGCCAGTCGCAGCCTTTGGGGAAAGTGGAACAAATGCATCTCTAGCTTGAAAAAGAGTGGAAGCAGTGGCACAACTGTGTGCAATTAGACACTGTGGAATTGGAATAAAATGAACACATGAGACATCTATCATGATGATGTTTTGTTTATTCTTTTGAAATATTTGTTGATGAGACCTCCCAGCAAAATGTAGTTACAGTGCATAGTTATGAATGCCTTTGCTGGGAGTTTTAAGTAACACAACTGACCTTTTTTTTTACACAGTGGCAACGTGTACTGTAAACTCATTTGTGTGACTAGGATGACTTGACATTAATGGAAACCACAAGATGCACTTTTACATACACATCAGAAGGTCTTGCAAAGCCACTAAAGCTGGTCTCTGTGCAGTTTTCTTGATCTTGAATGCAGACGACTACACCCAGGAGCCCACAGATGGGCATCATTACTTTCACACCAAGAGCACAAGCAGCAGTGCCCCTCTGGACACCAGAGCCGCAATCAGAATGTGAATTGCCTGGTGAAAGAAAACGTGCCACCACAGACAATTGTGAGGCAAACACAAACACACTGCACATGAGCAGCCTGGTAGGCAGTATCCTATTGGCACACCACAAAACATGGACTAGCTCCTTTTAACAACTGCCACCATCCACTTGCACTGGAGAAATGTCCCCACAGCCGAGAGAGCACAATGTGGCCCTGCCCAGAAATGGCACACTTCTCACACAAAACGCACAACATCGAATGAGAGTCCACTCAACAACTCATGATGAAACATGGTCATTAAAAAGGAAAGAAGAACAGCGTCCTCTTCTTGGAGACACATTGTGCAAGGCCTTCATGAAGCACCAGGTTTTGAGCACTTCACAACAAACTTGTAGAGAGCCATTAAACACAACACTAAATCAGTGACATTAAAAAGAAAAGTGTCTAACAAGGCTCTCAAGGGTACAAAAACACCTTAATGTCACAGCACTTCACTGACCCAATAAAAGACCCCACAAAAAAGCTGTAATTCAGGAACAAAATGTTCCCGTCATCACTGAACATTCATTACTTCTACTGCAGGCAGGTGCTCCAGCACTTAAAAAAAAATCCTGCAGTCCTAGTGCGAGAAATGATCCAAACAAAATCCCTCAAATCAATGAGTGATGTGCTTTCGTTTCAAAGGTTTCAATCCAACAGCACAGAAAGGTATGTTAAAAATGTGTAGACCATCTGCATCAGTGCAGAACATATTACACACAGTATTTACACATTCACGAACACAGTTTTCATGAAACTAAAAATATACATGGCAATATATTTGTAGATGTGTATAGCATCATCACTATATACAGACAAACAGTGCTTACATCCACAAATAATAGGAATAAATACAATTAATTGAAAACATCTGTATAATTGACCACCCATTCATTACGAATGAATGATTAAGGACATGTACAGACAAAAGAAAAAAAAAACACAATTTAGCACAGATGCTTACTTAGCCAAACTAAGAATAGCAGACCATCACTGGCCTGAACTTGCATAAATGCATATATTTTTTTTTGGTGCAATTTTACATCTCAACTTTCAAATTTTTACTTTTTTTTTTCAATTTTTTTTTGCATACATACAAGACAAACTCACTCGCTCCTTAAAAAAATTAATAAATAACTTCACTCAACTTGTAAAAATGAAAGTCCATAGCAAAGAAAAAAAAGGGGCGACAAACGGGCACAGGTGAAACCAATGGTGCACACACGGCACAAGGTCCCAGCGAGTGGTGGCTGCCTCAGCCACACAGTCTAGGCAGTCCCTGGCACTACCTGAAGGAGGCCACTGTGTACACGTCCCGGTGCACAAGGCCCTGTGTCACCAGCACCGTCTCACGGGTGGGCCGGCTCAAGTTGCGCTGCCGCCGCCTAGCACTGCTGCTTGAGAAGCCCCGACAGCTGCTATGCTCGGCTGCTGCCTCGGGAGTGCCCGTCGAGAACTTGCGCTGCTTGGGAAAGAAGGTTCGACTGTTGGTGAGCTGGCAACCGTCAGCCAGCTGCTCGCTGGCTTCACAGGTGCCCTCAGAGTCCTGGGCCCACACAGCAGCCACGCCGTTGGTGCACGCCCCCTGACTCCGGACCCCACTCACGCCATCACTGCCCGTTGCAGAGGTGTGCTGTGGACTGCCCCCAAATGAAGGCCCACTTGGTGGTGTCGAGCTGCTGCCATCGGCCTCGTTGGTTGTCCTGTGCCAAATGACATCTCTCCCTCATGACCAAAGTAAGGTACACGGAACGAGTGTCACAAGACCAGGCCAGGCCAGAACGGCTGATGGGTAGTCACTTTCTATAATCAACACAACTGCTAACTATAAACAGGGGATTTAAAATGCTGCGAAATGCACGATGGGCGACAACACTGGAAATCTGCACAGCCAATTGTTACCATGTTATGCTTATCCCAGCTCAGGCTCATGAATGTCAAAGGACAACCATTTTTTTGTACTGCGTCGCAACAAATCAATTTAAAAAAAAAACGGACAGCACACTTTAGCTGCACCATGAACCACTTGGAAGAGGTGTCTGCTTCAATGGAACTGTGTCGTCTCAGCTGCATGTACGACTGGCAAGCACAACTGAATGTCGCCAAAGTTCTGTTGAAAAATATACCTTAGCTGCTCTGCTACTTGCAAGGCTTTCATAGAGATGAAACAGGATGAAATTCACTGACAGCCTGAATGTGGACTGTGTTGCTTGCAGCACTGAGCTTAGAGACTGATTTCTGTCCGAGAATCAAAATCTTAATTTGCGTTACACTGGGCGATGCTTTTGCTTTTATGAGTACAATGCGATCACCTTGAACACCACCAAGGTCAGCTGATCAAGGGTCAGCAAGGTGAAAAGGCCTCCATAAAAAGTTAAAGAAAAGAAACCTAGTGCACAGGCTTAGCAACTTGCAAACATTCTGCTTCTTATTCTGCGTCAAGGGCTAAGGAAAAGTTACACTGCTCTCAACAGGATCAGCTACTGGAAAAAAAACGCTTTTCCAGTATTTTGGCTCCACAATAGCGCCTTTGTCCCACTGCATCCTGAACAGATGACTCAAGATCAGTAACTATTTCTGATCTTCAAGAACCATGACATCAAAACTTTTTCAGAGTGTGACACAAGACCACAGTGAATGTCCCAGCATTCTTATCTGTCTGCTACACAAGAGCCTTTATTGACAATGGCACCCATTTTACTGTGAATCACCACAAAAGCCACAATACTGTTCTTTTGCTTTTTTTTTGTAAAGCAGTGTGCCCCTTGCAATAATACTTGATAGGTGCTGAGGGTGTGCTGTGAATAAAAGGAAATGGAAAGCGCATGACCACAGTTCTCTGCTCCTGTTTGCATCATATATGTCAGCAAATGCTAGTTTCTTCTTCCCTGTCTCCATCTACTGACAAAAAAAAGTTGTTAAACAGAGGCAGTCGCTACGAACAAAACAGAACAAGTGAAATCTGAGAGCCAGCATAATAGTTAATATTGGTTCAGTTGAGACACCCTCTGTAAAATGCGAGAACCACCAATAAAAGATCTTGCTTAATAAACAGCCTGAAATGACCCAGCTGACTTCAACAACCTGTACCGAACAGTGCGAGCACAGACAAGCACAAGACACGAGGAAACAGCTTGTCTGTGCTCGCACTGTTCAATACAGGACGCTTAGCCAACTAGACCGCCAAAACGCTCTAGCGCAGTTGACTTCAACAAGCAATGCCACAGCAGCAGGACAAAGTTCCCATCACTTCCACTTTTCGGACTTCACAAGTTTACAAACCCAACACTGCTCTTAAGCTCTGCCACTACCGGCACTGGTACACAACTACAGAAACTTATCAATTTCCATCAGAACACATACTACCTTCGCATATCATTACAGACCTGTACTTTACAAAAGTGCAGGCAGCTTTTCAGCAAAACGACGTTGACTGACTTGCATCAACAGACTCACCTCTTTCCATGGGACCTATTGCTGGCTTCCTGCTTTGTGCATTCAGAATCAGGAGGTGGAAGCGTAGAAAGCTCCTCATTGTTGTCTACAGGGAACTTTTCTTGAATCCACTGGCGGTATTGGATGACCTCATCAGTCACTCGAATGATCCTCCCGAGTATGCTGCAAACAGTGACGACAGGTTCATTAATGCTAAGAGCGAGTAATAAATATGAAATCACTCTTGCCTTTAAAGGATCTTTAGAGGGCTCCTAAACAACCTTTCAGATCATCTAAAACAACATGTAGGCCTCAGGAACATGGTCACCTTGACCAAATAATTCTACTCAATATCTTCTAGCAAGCCCAAATTTTCAAACCGAAGCAGTGAACACTCTGGTAGTGGTGGTTGCATCACTTGATGCCGGTGCTTGCATCGTACGGCTGGCAGCAACAGCAACATTGTAGCACACTGCTGCTCTTGCAAGAAACTTCACAGAAGCTGGCAGTGCTGGCAGACAAACAGTAGATGAAACTGTTATTGCCTATACTGAAGACTTGCCATGAAGCAAAAATGCAAAATATAATGTAAAGGACCACCACTGTGACGTAAGGCACAGGCTTGGACACGGGCTCACGCGGCCCCTACCAAAAACCTGTAGGAGTTTGCACGTAATGAGGTAAAAAGAAAGATCAAGGATGTACGGAAAACACTATCACCTCTACTGCTCGAAATGCAGCTATTACTTCGCTTTCTTCCAGGGGAATATTTTATGCACAGTGCCCTGAACACCAGTTAACTGCAAACTTTGAGAAAACATGGTATAGGGAGCCTAACTTTTCTAGCAATTAAGAGTAAAAAGATAACCTTAAAATTACGTGCATAACTCAGTTTCACAACTAAGTGCAAACTGCTTTTTATCAGACATTGACAATTTATTTCCCCAGCCTACAACTTCTCGAACTACCTTCCAAAGCGACTAAGATATGAAGCTTCAAAATGGATCCCTACCTTTGTTTTGGGTCACTCATGGCAGGATGAAAGGAGTGCACTGCTTGATTGAGTACCATGAAAGCATACTCAAATGCTTTTTTCACTGTCAATGCTCCATACGAGCTACGTCCAATATCATTACCTGGGGGGGGGGGGGTAAAGGCCAATAACAAGAAAAGTCAATACCAAGGTGAGAGATTGAGATTTTGTTTCAAGCAGACTACATTTGTCTAGAAGCTGAACAACACCATGTGCACTTGTTATTACAAACAGACGCTCACAACACAGCACAAAAATGAACGGCTGCTGTTAATAGGATCGCCTATAACCAAGTGTCTTGAGAGCCTTGTTGCACAAGGGCTAGAAGACAAACCCCAAGACAAGGACACTACCATGAAGGGAGCAGGGAGCAAAATACAATAGGACCCCGCTGTTCGGTTTCTAAAAAAAAAAGTTAACTGGGAAATGCAGTAGCCAAATACAGCATGCGAGAAAAACTGCGGATCATTGTCTGCAGCATTTTTCTTATTTTCTGCAAGTAAAACATACTCCTCTGGAGTATGCAAGGTTTTGCGACTCTCGTAGTCATTCTGTATGCTCAGAAGGTCCCAAGCACCCTGCGATGGTTCTCCGCCTGCCCGAGCAGCTGTCAGTGGAAGGAAGGCAGCAGCAAAGAGGGAGTGGGCCAAGTTTCGGCACGTGTGTGCGCTTCTGCACCGTTTTCATGGTAGTCACTTTAATCCTACACATTTCTAGTCTATTGGCACCTACGATGAGTCTCTCAAGCCTGAGGGGAGAATAAAGCTTGTGACAAAAACAAAAGCCTTGGACTCAACCCATTCAACCGCATCTTGTGCAGCGCTGCCCGCGCGCCATCCCTCATGGCATAGTTTCTTTTGCACCTTCACTCATCCTTGCTCGCTACAAAGTCGGGTCAATGCATGCCAAATACCCAGACATTGCCATTCGATCTTAGGTTCCAAGAAAAAAAAATTATGGTGCGTAGTGTTACTGTGGTGAACACTCTCCCAACTGGTTTTCGGAAAACATTTCTTCCTGCCGCGGCTGCCACCTTAAGTTTGCACTAAAAGCAAAACCTAGCTAGCCTGTGAAAAAAAATTTCTAGAACAAAATTTTCAAGCACGACTTCGAATTTTTTGAAGGCGAATATAAGACATTGTGCTTTAATATATGATGACTTGAAATGAATTAGCTTTATTTTTCCTCAAATATGAAGCACTGAAAAAAGTATGAAACCAAAGTGCTTAGAATTTTTTTTATTGGTTTTTATGTTCTCACAGAAGTCATTCCAACTTCTCACATTCTGCACGCTCAAAGAAGCCTTCAAAAATGCTTCGGTGCGCAAGGAATACAAAGCACGTCAGAAAAAAAAAATCTAAACTTGGGAAAAAAAAAATCCAGCTTTTGAAGGCGTGCTGTCGCCATACAGTGCGCACAAAACACAGGCTGTCAAAATGCTGGCACTGGCTAAAGCAGTATAGCACGAGGGGACACTCAAGACTTGCCACGCAGGAATGCTGCCACAGTTGTGATGTTACAGCCCAGTTTGTACTACAAGGGGTAATATGGGAGCAACAGCTGGACTGGTCCAAACATGCAGCAACGGGCCTGTACTGAATGGCTTGAAATGACACATTCAACTACATTAAAATAATTCTAGCAGGAGAATGACCCTAGCAAATAGCTTTAGAGATCAACCAATTCTGAAGTTATATCCACACGAACTTTTGACTAACAACTTCTGCTTAACACTATTAACTTTCTTTATACCCCCCCAACGGATTAAAACATAACGCTCGACGATATGCACACCTGAGGTTTCAGCCATTTTCTTACCCAAAAAGGCACCTTTTTAGATGCAAACAGCATATTATATTATCTTTGAAAGAGCATCAGTCCAGATGAACTTAATGCATGTCCATAGCCACTTCAAAGGTTGACATTTTCAATGCCTACGCTAACTGAGAAAATGAGTGGACTAGAAACATGCTTTCATTAAATAGCGAATAATATGTCATTCAAGAGCTATCGCACGTACTTCATGCTTGAACATTTCCCATGCGGCAAACAAGGGTAGGCTGCCAGAAAAACAGTTTCGCAGCTGCGATCGCACATGAATAATAAACTCTTGGTCATTCACAAGCGACAAGTTTAACTTTCAAAGCAACCACTACGGCCTAAATTGTGAACTGTCCTTGCCTCCAAGCCGAGCAACCACCATACAATGATCAGAAAATGAAACCCGTAGTATAGTTCCACAAACAAGCCCGCTTGAAACTACAGCGCAAGGTGCGTAAATCGATATGAACACTACACAAACCCAGACATGACTAGTTAAAGCCAAATATAAATCACTCCACTCCACACTCCTCTCTAGGACAATAATAGTACATGAGGTGACCAGCTGTGGCATTTGTGATGTCTCAACATAGAAACCTGCACAGGCCATGTGAATTGAACTCTCTCTGAAGTCAGATGTGTGTATTGTGTGCACAATTAAGAATGTGCAAGCTCACCTGGAGTGAGAGGATCCTCGATGCAAAGAATAGATGGACGGTAGGAGTCCCCTGCATCACGTAGCATCTCTTCTTTTCGTATATAAGCACCACCATCTTTGATACGAATTCCTGTCACAAAATAGTTGAAGTGCTTGCCGTAGAGGTCAAAAAATTCGAGCAACAATGTGCCAAGGTTTGGAGATGGAGCATCCCCGCCCCGCGGGTGCAGCTGCAGAAAGCTCACAGTCATCAATATCAAGGAGTAGGAGCTGATGCCACCAGTGAACACTTCGTTCAAGTCCCGCTGCAGAAGAAACTGCTTCAGCACTAGCACCAGCTTGGGAAGCGCAGGGAACTTCTCCTTGAATGACTGCAGAGGAGGAAAAAATATTACTGCAACTCGCATATGAGAAGCAAATGGCAAACAGCAACAACACCACTCAACTAGTACACTTTTGCGTCTCTCCCTCTCCAAGCACTACATCAACAAAACAGAGGTTATCAAAAGACTTGGTTGTGACACCATCAGAGACCCCTATGCCAAATGTACCACATTGTATTAGTAGGCGAAGTAATTAAAGTGACTGGAAAAACTCTGATGTCCACCAAAGGCCGAGGGTAGCTTCATAAATCTTGGCTAAGGCCCCTAGCTTCCAGAGATTCCACAATTCCGCACAAAATTGTGGGTTTAAGCATTTTCAGTGGAATTGCGTTTTGGCAGCTACATTCTCATTTTTGACACTACTGTTATAGACATCAGTAAGGACGACAGTATGATGGAACAATGATTATTTTACCTTAACTGCACAAATATAATGTGAGAGGAGTCTGAGAGTTCAGGAGAACTTTAAAAGAAATAGTATAAGAATTGTAATGCAATATCAAACTGTTCAGGCCTACCATAGCTGAGGGCTGCCACAAGAAATGCAGACTGCATGCTAAAATATGGACGCAGCATATACGTCAATGTAATTTAAGAAACACCGCTTCACAAGTGTTAGACAACCGAGCACAGCCGTGCCTCCGATACTTGCACGCAGCCCCGTCCCCACTGTGCCGCCACTACTTGGTGTTTAGAGCTGACCAGTCCTATGCTCACTTGTCCTCCTTTCCTTTCCCTACTCCACTCAACTCTTTCAGTGCCTTCTCTTTCCCGATGACAAACATTGCTTTCTCTCCATACCATAGCCACCATTTCCTTTCCACTTGTATGGTGCACGCTTCTAGCAGTTCTCAAGCCTGATGGCGAAGGTCACTTTAGCTACCTCGAAAAGTGAAAAAAAAAAAAAAAAAAACAACAGCAATTACAACAACAAAAAACAACTCTCACTATATTCATACCTCTGTTCAGGATATAACGCGAGTATTCTGAAGCATTATTTGATGTCTCCCATAGAATTTCATTGATTCTTTGTTTTGCAATTCACGGAACTTGACATTTTCCGCCCGCAGAAAGTTAGGAGCCTCAGTCTTGGTTAGTGCAGCTTGCCACAACTCTCCAAACTAAGTTTATAAACTGTGCCCATTGGTGAAGAGATTTGTTCAGAAAAACTGGGCTACAGTCATCTGCAACTGCAATAGGATTACCTGAATGAGGCAGGCACTTTTGACTCCATTGTTCATGTTGAAGCTGATGTCGACCTTGACCGTTGTTTTTGCATCGGTCAGCTTCACAATCGGAACCTGAAATATTTGAAGAACAGAGTTCAAACTTCTGCACTATTTTCAACAATTAAGGCTAAGCAGTATGTGCTGGTGTCAGAAAGCAAGGATAGAATTCTCTTCCGGTTAACTATGAAAATCACTATAGAAAGAAATAATATTGATTTTATTCAGCTGTCATAAATAAACTTGCAGAATCTTAGTTTCCCCAAAAACTGTCACGACTGCCATAAAATTTGGGGTGAAAAAACCTGCCTACTGTTTTTCACAGGGTGTGATTATGTGGCCATATCCAAAAAAAAAATCAAGCTAAACTGCATTCAAGTTGTCCCAAAACATACTAAGTTTAAAAAGTAACAGCATTTGTACTGAAGATAAAGCTCTGGCTCACCTTTAGCATTACTACGTACTGCTGCTGTTACCACTACCACAGAGTGTCAACTCGTCACACGTTCACTTTCCTGAACAGTGTCCCCTGCCACCCGTCAGCTGACTGATTATCTTATTTTTAAATGGTGCAAGGGCAGCTTGGCCAAAGACTGCAGTTCTTCATATACCCCGAGTTCTTTAACGTGCACTGAAATCTAAATCAGCATCTCTGCACGTAGTCTCCAGTGAACTGTGGCCACCTCACTTCAATCTGATATGCAACACCATGCTCAGCAGCAGTATGCCACCTTACCACTGAGCTGCTGCAAAAGTCATCTGCACAGAAGTAACCACTAGCGGCTATCCAATGAGCATGTGTTTACACCAGCCGGGTATGGAAAACAACTTACAGAGGCCTTGTCAAGGACCTTGATGGACTGTGGCTCGGCTATTCCATGACTTAGCAAGGCCTTCTCTAGTGTCCACATAGGCAATGTTTCCCACTTGCCGAGGACGACGACATCAATGTCGCTACAGGGAAATACATATTGCAGCATGTCAGAGCACATAGTAAAAAAGAGGAGAATCGGATGAACATTTACTGTTTGCCCACACTGCTTTAAAGAGTTTTTCCAGAAACTTCTGCAAGGCGCTATGAAAACAGTTTACTCCCAGCGTTTGCCCACAAGCTCTTCAGAATAAAGTAAAAGATGATGTCACTAATTGCATTCAGAGAATGGCAGAGTTACATTGAAGCCATTTACAAAAAAAAAAAAAACCATCAAAAAACAGCTAGCCAAATGAAAGACATTTAGCAGCAATCTGCACAGTCAGTCCTTTGGCAGAAAGATCAACAATGAAATATGTACGAACAAGTTTCTTGCAACGTACACCAGACGAGCTTGGTAATTATTTTGTAGCCACTACTACACGTGGCTAGGCCCTAGTACAGACTGAATTTAAGTGCTAAGAGTAAACAAAAACAAATGCTGACACAAGGGTTTCCTGGAGCAATGCCTTCCGAAACAGTGAATAGCAAGAACACAAGACTCCATGCTCTCATAGACAGTGTTTTTACACTGAAATTTCACCTCAGCAGCAATTCTTTGATCACTGCTCTTGGTGCAGTCACTAGGACAGCGACATACAGCACTATGTGAGGCAGAACATAAAAATGGGTGCTACTGTCCCCAAGGCTGGAGCCAAATAATTTATTTGCTACCTTTTACAATGACCAATGCAATGTGGCATCCCTAAGAACAGCTACAACTCATATGCATACACAAGTAAAAGCAGTATAAAAAGAAACAATTAGCATGCAGTCAATGACGTCTCCTGAAGCATATCCGACACGCACCCCTTTTACATCTTTGAAGCAGTCTTCCTTAGAATGCATGATGCTCCTAGCATCTTTTCAAAGTTCAATACAGAAGTAAACACCAATTTTGTTCCTCAGTTCAAGCCAGGAGTTACAACTGCTCATACCTGCACCTCTGGGTTCCTGCACTAAAGTAAATGCAGGAGAAAGGCACATGGGCAAACTTGCCTCTTCTGGTTTAGATGCTCCAACATGCCTCATGAGGAGCAAAGGGCCATCTCTATTGATATGAGTGAATAAATGGTATGCTTCTCAATGTACTGCAAAATCATCACCAGCCACCTGTACTGATAAAACTTCATGATAAGCATTGATAAGGCTGTCATTACCCAACGGTTTGGTTTGGTTTGGTTTGGTTTGGTTTGGTTTGGTTTGGTTTAATGTCCCAAAGCAACACTGGCTATGAGGGATGCCATAGTGAAGGGCTCCAGAAATTTCAACCACCTGGGGTTCTTCAACATCCACTGACATCGCACAGTACACTGGCCTTTAGAATTTTGCCTCCATCGAAATTAGACCGCCGCGGCCCATAACCCAATGCCTAATTACCTAAATACAGTGAAAACAACAGTGATTCAATACAAAATGCAAAGCTACATAGAAAAGGAATGCCATGCTCATGCTTCACTCACCTGGTAGGAAGATAAAGGCCAGTCCGGAAGCTTCCAAAAATCTCCACCTGGAAGTATTTCCCACCAAGGAAAAAAAGGAATACAAATTATTCCCACAACTTTCAGTAAACAATATCACCATGCAAACTTGCAAATACAACCATTTGACATTTTTATTCCCTGTATAACAAAAACTATGGCCACAGAGAAAACTCCTATTTCGTCGGCTATATTTGGAACAAGCACTGCAAGCCAGGACCATAATTTCAATGCAGTCAATCATTAGCTGAAATGGCATTTTTCAATTACCATAAATTCTGGTGCATTTTTTTTAAACTGCTGCCAGTGCAAATCATCAGTGCATTTTCTTGAAGGATCTACATAAATTGTGAGAAAACTTTAGGTAATGCTGCGCTTTTGCCATATGCTTCACAAAGAATTTTGTGTTATGCATTAAGCTTGTCACATCAGGTCAAAGGCAAGAAGGGGCAACTGTTATTTTTTTTGGTAGCCAATACAAATGACTGAAGGAAAAGCAGAAATTTGTCAATGTAGCCACTACAACATTTGCCGCAACATTAGTGATTTTTATGATTCAACACTTCCTGAAGTAGTGTTTTTTTATGGATGCTGTGAGTTTTTTTGTGGATGAAGTGAGATTTCTGCAACACAACATGGTGGCACTCAACACAGGTTAAGACTAACAATTGTTCCGTGGCAAAAGGAGTGAAGAAATATGGCAATCGCTCATAGATATTTAATGTACTGGTAATGGCAATACATATTCAGATTTATGAACACAGTTTCATCACACCTGTACTTGTACAACTTGTACCGAGGAGACAAAAGGCCAGTCTATGTAAAGGTGCAACTACAGACCTGAAAGTACGGTACTAACAAATCTAAACGCCAGTAACTAACTGTAACTAAGGCCTCAGTAAACAGATGAAGGTGAATTTTCTGTGGCCAAAGAATACCATGGCACAAGGTGCTTTCATCTACTCAGGCTGGGGTCAAGTCCAATTTTCCAAGCATTTAACCCTAAAGAAATTGGGCACCAGGCCAGGAGAAAGCTTCCATCCATTGTATCACCGGTGGGTACCTGGCAGTACTGGACTTCGAACCCTGCACCTTCCATATGCGAGGCAGATGCTCAAACCTCTAGGCCACCACTGTGGTCTGCCTCATAGTGAAAATAAGCTGCATTAAGAGGCCGAACCTGCAACCTCTGCGTTTCATTTACTGTGCTCTCATAGCTAAGCTACAATGGTAGCAATACACCACATTGCATTTCTCTTCATATATTGATGTGCAAAAATATGCAGCCTTGAAAAAAATGTTCACTATGACCCCTGATTAAGTTGCTAGTAAATGACTTGAGCACATTTTTATGTGACCAGCTTGTGATATGGTCACAATGAGCAGCTCTTACGAAATGCCCTTCTTTGACACTCAATGCCCCACTTACACAACAAAGGGTAACAAATAGCTCAGCATCAAATAGAGGGTGAAACACCCATGACGCATGAAATGGTATCAACACAGCAACACTGCTTTGCCCATAGCTTGATATCATAAACATCAAATGACCAAGTGTACATGCAGCACAGTAAGCGAACACCTCAAGGCACAAGCCTGACAGAAACATTTACTGCAATGGAGTATGTGAAAATGGTCAATACAGTTTATATGTTTCCCCTCATTAGCAACATGTTCGCAAACATTACCCTGGCACTAACTGCTCACCTCACCAAACTATCATTGCAAGGATTCAATTTACAACAGCCACAGCTGCTTTGCTTTTCAGAAAATCAAAACAGCTGAACACACCCCATATTTAAAACAAAAACATGAGACTGCAAAAGCACCTCCGCTTGTGGCCAAAGACCAAGGATGACATCTTTTATCCTCTGGATGACCCCCAACCGCATCTGATGCTCAGCTGGAGTTGGCTGCATGTATCTGTAGAACTCTTCGATCTCATCATGAAGCCTGCGATGAAAAAAAAACAAAGCAACAATGACAAAGTGCCACAACTGTAAGCACAGCAGACATCAAAACATCAGACCTGGATGAAAACTGAAAGCATGGCAGATTCTACCATGCCAAAGAAACACTTGGACCCACTGCAGTGGTGGGCTCAATCAATTTCGCCCACCTCATTCAATTTTCACCGAAATCTAGACACACCAACAAATTACCATTTCCCCTCCACTGAAATGCAGCTGCTGTGTCTGGGACTAAACTCGCAAGCTTAGAGTAGCCAACCACCACAGCCGCTGAGCCATCACAGCTGGTACCCGTAGACGAAAATAACAAAAAAGAAGTTACAGAAACCCCAGCTTGAACTCAGCCCTGCCCCTGGATTTGTTTTTCTCCCGTTACCCCTTTATTCTTTCTTCAATACATATAAATGAAATGACCAGCCAGCATTATACTAACACTGAAAGCATTTTAGAAGGACTTGTAGCCGGGCTTGCTGCTGCATACTTAGGAAGAATATTATGTCGAGAAAAGGTACACACAAGTCAGGCCTATGTCTTCTTTGCTCCTGGAAAAGGCTCCAGTTTCTTCCTTTTCCTGCCACAATAGTCTTCCATAACCAGACCCCTACAGCAGGATACAAGTCAAGAAGGCAGCAGCAGATGCCCCTCAAAGTAAGCCCTCAGCAGGCCAATGGTTAATCCCCTAGCTTCACATTGCAGGTGGCTGGCAGGTACCCCCATGAAATTGATCAAATGCGACGTCATGACAGTCAACTTCATTGGCTGTAGGGCGGGGCAGGGGTTCAGCCAGCCAGCAATGTCATTCCAAATCCCACCACCCAGCTTGCCCATGTGAATCTCGCTGCTCCAGCGGTTGCACAAGCACCCACTGACGATGGAGTTTCCTTTGAAGAGATAGATGAACATCTATGACGTGCAGTTAGTGAACGGTGACCGAATTGCGTGCGCAATCAACTTCAACAAAGTGGTGTGCATGAATCCTGCAGCACAGAGTGATCTCGCCGCTCAAGCAGCACCACATCGTCCACCATTATAAACGGATCGAATTCAAACACCATGGAAGTCCGCATGTGCACATTCTTGCATGGTTGCACAAGCGTGCAGCATCACAGTTTCGAGTAACACGCAGCCCAGTGTAAACTTTGTTTACATTGCTTCTTTAGAACTACTAACAGCCCACACATTACACCAACTTCCTATAGACTTGCACCCCTCTTTGGACAGCAGACTCACACCAGCAACAAAGCAACTCCGACAAGTCACCTAATCCAGCAGCTTATGCTGGGAGAGGGCGCTAGAAATAGATGTCTGGCTAGTTGGTTTGTCTTGTAAAGCCACGACGAATTGCACTAAACGACGACACACAGAAGACAGGATGTGGAATGGGCATTGTACATTTTTTTCACTCACTATGATCATATGAACCGTACTCGGTGGCCAAATGGGCCGTCGCCTCGCACCTACACTTCGACTTTCACGACTCCCTTTGCATTTATGGAGACAGCTGTTAAATTGCGAGGAAACCCAGCGGGTGCATGTGCTCACATGATAGCACATGGAACTTCGGAAGGCAGAAGCGCTTGTTATTTGTGATGGGGAGAGAAAACTGCAGTATTGGTCTCGTTCTTGCTGGACACAACTGCATCGTAGGAAAACGGATAAAGTCGCGACTGAAAACAGTAAGAGTGACGTGCCATAGCGGAGGATGCTAATAATTTCGCTCACTTGAGGTTCCTTAATAGTGCACTGGCATCGCACAGTACAAGGCACCTTTCACATTTTGCTTTCATAAAAATGCGGCCGTTGCGGTAGAGATTTCCTCAGTGTTCTTATGATAAGCTTCGAATGCTGCATAAGACAGAAGGCCGGAATTTCAACCCATGTCCTCGTGCTCAGCAGCCGAATGCCACAGAAGACGCTGTCACGGTGGTAGTAGGCATGAACTGCACATGTATAACGCTGACACAAAACCAAACCCACACAATTGCCCAGGGCTGGATTTGGTGTTTGGAAAAGACTAAGTATCGACTATCTAAATTTAGCAACACACTTCAGTTGCGATACGCTGATTAAATTCGAGGACAAAGTTCACATAGCGCCGGAGTACATGTTCTGGCAGTGCGAACAAGAATGGGGAGCATACAGTGTGAGCAGAGCTTATAGTACAGCATTCAGTGCAAGACACTGAAAGGAACCAGGAATTTTCCTCCTCACCCACTGCTACCAGAGGTATCCACCAATCAATTCTCAATGAAGCATGAACAGTAGACGCAACAGCAACCTGCATATCCTCGAGGGATGCATGCTGAAACCAACTGCACCAAAACCTATTTTGAGGAAAGGCACAGTAACTGCCTCAGTCTCTAGACACCTCAGCAGCGCCTTGAGAGAAGGGATGAAAGGGAGAATGAAAAAAGGGACAGAAAGAGGCACCTTAATGGGGTAGCGGAGCTTCAGATACATTTATACCACCTGGTAATCTTTTAATGTGCACTGACACTGCACAAAACACTGGCGTTCTTTGCATTCTGTCTCCACTGAAACGCAGCTGGGATTTGATCCCCCGTCCTCGCACTCAGCAGCCGAATGCACTAACCACTGAGCCACCCCAGCGGGTCCAACTGCACCCTCTACATGCTTGTAAGGAAGCACTCCTCGCATCAAGCCATGATGCAGCATCTAAAGCACCCACAGCGTTCAACAGGTCGTCAAACCCCTGCTCATTCATCACGCTAGAATAGGAAACAAAGAAGACAAAACCAAAACAACAAGAGAAAGCAGTTAAGAGGAAAGAATTAACTAGAGACAAATGCTGCAAAAGGCAGCAAGCGCTATTAGAGGTCTACAGATAGACTGGAAAAAGTTACAACAACCAAAGAAAGCGTTCATTTGCATGATTGCAGAGTATGCAAAAGAACCCCATACAGCCAAAATTAATCTGTAGCCCTCCACTACGATTTTACTATACCTTCTCGGCTTCAGCACGTAAATATCCACCAATATTCTGCGGTATGAACGTGCACAAGCCAGTGCAGTCTGGGCATGCAATTCTCTAACTGGTGAGCAAAAAATAAAAAAGCATGGAACACTTTTTGCACATTTTAAAATTTTCCACCAAGTACCAGTGCAAATCAACATGCTTTGTTTACAGCATATGGCCTTTAAATCCAAGCTCTTGACAGAAAGATACAGCCGCTTTGCTCTTATCCACTGTGGCTCGACATGCGTGCTTTAATGTACTCCAAATTCACAAGACAGGTGAAGGTGGTAAAGCTAAACTCAATTGTCTCATACTGTGGAAGCAGAAATGACAGCAAGATAATTTACTAAAATCCGGAGGGAAAAACAAGCGCGAACGATGTTTCTTTTTTTTTTTTTTTTTTTTTGCCGCGCACAACGCTGCCGGACCTGCTCACTCTGACGACGCCCCTGACTCCAGCGCCCCCCGCGCGGCAGGGGCGCCAACTTTCGGCGGCCGCTCCTCAAGTTTTTCCCTCATTTCGCGCAGTCGTCCACGGTGACGTCCACGGAGGTGTGTAGCTTTAGGAGGTGTCCCATCCACATGCGCCCCGATTTTTTTCCCTCTCTCGGGTGGGGAGTGAAAACAAACGGTGACTGGGAGCGGAAGGGGAAGGGGAAGGCGGACGCAGGAGAGAGAGGCGCCGAAGAGGAAGGTCACGTGGCGGCGCGCGGGGAGAGTGGTTGCGAGCGAATATTTTTGCTTCCGTGTTTTCTTTTTCGAAATGATGCGTTAGATATCAGTTACACGGGTCGCAGCGTGATATTCGTCTGCGAGCGCTAAATGAACAAATTGAATTTCTTCTTGAAGCTGTTTCGGTTTCATCACGCGAACGATGACTGACGTGAGTTCACGTTCAGGTTACGTGAGGCATGGAAGAAACGGCAATATAACTGCTGATACGTCGTTTGTTGTCACTCAAGCTCTTGAAGCAGGCTGGTTTTTATGTATAGCGCATCAGCGTTCCTATTGCAGGTGTTTTCGTGCCTCACGTGATCTAAAGGTCAACTACACGTCACGTCCATTGGTCGGTTGATGAAACCGAAGGTATGAGGCGATAGCGTAATGGGTTAACTCCTACATGCAGAAAGTCATTCTCTACACGCATAAATCCCTGCGAATCCTTATACCCCTCCCAGCGCAGTGGTTAATAAGCTATGCGCCACTGCCTTGCGATGACATGTTCTCCCAGCGGTGTAGCCCAGGTTGCTCTTCCCGAGCGACCAATCAACTGCCTCCTGCCACGGCGGGCAGTTTGCTCACTACCCGGTGGGATTGATTGATTGATTGATTGATAACTTTTATTTCCATCGATTTAGGAGGTCCCCTACTCCCCGTCCCTGGCACGCAGGCCTAGGGGACGGGGGACGGGACCTCCGCGACTAAAGACTGGCGAAGATACATTGTCTCTTCGCGGCTTCAGCCGCCAGGCGGACAGCTCGTTTCTGGTCGGCGGGGACCTCGCTTCGCAGAAGGGCCTCCCAGGCTTCTCTACTTTTAATGTTGTCCTCAGCACCCGGGGATCCAGGGCATTGCCAAATTATATGATCGAGGGTCCCTCTCGCTCCGCAGGTCTTACATTTGTCACCTTTTTTATCGTCTAACGTGGTTTGAAATAACCAGACAGGGTTAACGAAATTTCCGGCCTGTAATCGTCGCCAGGCGATGGCCTCTGTATTGGTTAAGTTTGGATCTGGTGGTGGCATTAGACGCCTGCCTAACCTGTAGTGCACGGCGATTTCCGCGTACGTTTGCAAACGTTCGTCCATCCCCTGGCGGTCGGGCGGCTCTACAGTTACCCGGAAGTAGAGATCTCGAGCTAACATGTGGGCCGCCTCGTTACCGGGGACGGATGTGTGTGCTGGGACCCAAATTAAGGTGATCTTGCGATCAATTTTAGCTGCGGACAGAATTCGAGCCGTTTCTGGCGAGACCCTGCCCTTTCCGATGTTGCAGATTGCTGTTTTGCTGTCACTAAGAATCAAACTAGCCTTGGTTCCGGCGCAAGCAAGCGCTATTGCGACCTCCTCGGCCGTATCTATGTTTCTACTCCTAATGGAGGCGGCAGCGACTGGTGCACCTCGGCTGTCGACTACTGAGGCGACCGCCGCCCCCGACCTGCCACTCGCTGCGTCCACGTAGGCAACCTCATTTGCCCTGATATTTCCGGCCCTTTTAACCAGCGCCTCCGCCCTCTTCTCCCGTCTTTCCCGGTGATGTTCTGGGTGCATGTTGCGGGGGAGGGGGGGAACGATGATATTCTCGCGACATTGTGGCGGTAGGGCGACCTTGTCGCATATGCCCCTATCTACTTTTCGGCCGACCCACTCTAAGATGGTCCGGCCCGTATTTGTTGTACTCAGTCTTTCGAGCTGGGCGATTCGCACCGCCTCGGCGAGTTCAATCCACGTATTATGCACCCCCATTTCCAACAGGCGGTCTGTAGAGGTGGAGATAGGTAGGCCCAGCGCCCTCTTGACGCAACGCCGAATAATTGCGTCGATCTTCTCTCTCTCGTTTACCCTAATATCGAGGAATGGCGTGGCATAGCATATTCGGCTAATAATATAGGCCTGCGTCAGTTTCAAGAGGCTGCTTTCTTTGAGGCCCCTGCCCTTCAGCGCGACCCTCCTGAAGATCCCTGTTACTTGCGCAGCGTAGTTGCTGAGCTTCTTGATCGTTCCTTCATTGTAACCGTCCCCTTGGATAAAAAGTCCGAGGATCCTGATGTGATTAACTTTCGGTACAGCTTTGCCCTCTACCTTAATTTCAAAATTCCAGTCGCGCTTGCACCGGAGCGCTTTCGGATTGTAAACAAAAAGTTCTGATTTCTGCGGCGAACACACAAGGCCCCTTTCGGCCGCGTAGGACACTACAGTGTCTGCCGCTGCCTGCAGCCGCTCTTCTATGCTACCGTCACTACCACTGTTCAACCATATGTTGATGTCATCTGCGTACAAGCTAAATTTTATGCCGTCTATGTTCCTGAGTGCGGCGGGAAGGCCCCTCATTGCCACGTTAAAAAGGAAGGGGGAGAGCACCGATCCCTGTGGCGTTCCCTTACTTCCCAGGTAAACCTTGGGGAATTCTAAGTCCTGAAATTTTAGTTTTATCGTCCTGTGCGACAGGAAATCCTTGATGTAATTATACGTCCTTTCGCCGACACCTATGTCCTGAAGCCCCGCAAGGACGGCCGCATGCTTAACATTGTCGAAGGCTTTGGTTAGATCTAAACCTAAAATCACCTTCGCGTCTTTGGATCTCGAATTTATAATGTCATGTTGCAAGCGAAGCATCACGTCCTGCGTACACAAGCCCGGCCGGAACCCGACCATCTCGTGCGGCCACAGGTCGTTCTGCTCCATGAAGCGTGTCAGTCTAGCCTGGATGACGCGTTCCATAAGCTTTCCTACGCACGAGGTTAGGGAAATTGGTCTGAGATTTTCTAATCCGGGCGGTTTACCCGGCTTAGGGATTAGCACCACGTTTGCAGTTTTCCATTGCTGAGGGAGACGGCCGCTACTCCATACCTCCTGCATGTATTTCGTGAGCGCCGTTATGGACATGTCGTCCAGATTCCTTAATAACTTGTTCGTAACCCCGTCTGGGCCGGGGGCCGATCGCGTCTTTAAAGTCAAAATTTCGGCCCTAACCTCCGCCTCTGTTATGGACGCATCGAGAGTCTCGTTAGGAGGGCCCTTGTACTGCGGGAGGGGGAGGGATTCTGTGTCGCCAATGTAGGTGTTTACTAATTTTGCCACGAGCTCCGCGTCCGTCCCCTCGAACGCGTGCCTGGCCTTCGCCAATCTAGTGCCCGATTGTGTTTTTGACCTATCAGGGTCAAGGAGATGTCGCAGCAGACCCCACGTCTTGGAAAGGCTCATATTGCCTTCCATTTCATCACATCTACTACACCAGTTTTGCTCAGAAAGTTTAATTGCGTATTCCTCAATTTCCTTATTATGCCTGGCTATACTTCGCCTCAAATTTCTGTTCCATCTCTGTGTGCGGAGACGCTTTTCCATGCCTCGTTTAGCTTCCCACATGTGCAAGAGTTTGCTGTCGGCAGTTGTCGGTGCGTCTTCCTCCTGTAGGGTCGTGGTAGCGGCCTTAACGTGGCGCATGAGGACTTCCACCCATTCGTCGATATCCTGGATGTTCTGCTCTACGTCGGAGCTTTCTCTGAGTTGTCTGAATTTATCTGGGCACGTTGTAGTGACGTCGCAAGGTCACGTGACCCAGGTGGCACAACTGCCTCCTCTGGGGACCACCTGCCAGAGCCAGGGCCGCGATTTTTCACTCACAACGACGACATCGGATTTTCTGATGAACCGGGCATTTAACGCTATCGTGTTAAAAATTCAATTAGAAATTATTCAGCAGCTGTAGGCGAATACCCTGCAGTGATACTTATCTAACGAATCATTTGAAAGACCGCGGCGGTTGAATTTCTTTGGAGGAGAAATTCTAGAGGCCCGTGTGCTGTGCGATGTCAGTGCACGTTAGAGAACCCCAGGTGGCCGAAATTTCCGGAGCCCTTCGCTACGGCGTCCCTCATAGCCTAAGCCGCTTTGGGACGTTAAACCCCAATAAACCATAAACCGAACCATCATTTGAAAGAAAAAAGCCGCGTTGCGTAAAAGCCATGCATGCAGCCGTGGCGGAGCGTCGTGCTCGGAAACCTGCACCCATGCGGGAGGCTGAGCCAGAAATGTGCGCCGGTTCAGAGGACGGACGCTCTCGGGACGCTGCCTGCGAACGCTGCCGAAGCGGACGGCTGAGCTCGGAACGCGGCACGTATGCGGTGGCCAGAACCACAAACGTGCGGCGTCTTGAATGGAGGATGAACGTTCTCGGGACGCAAACGCGCTTGCCGACAAGATCAAGACCTAGCCAAGTATTACACGAAACGCTGTACGACGAACGGTTGCATCACAATTTTGATACGAAGGATGGGAAGGCATACAATTGAAGGTGCATATGTCGTCATTACGAATCCCTATAGCAAGCTATAGCCTCCAACTTGCCCAGCACATGCAAGCTATGCATGCAAAGAAATCGTATGACACTATCCCGAACGCTGTACGACAAATGGCTGCGTCACAATTTTGGAACGAATGTCGGGAAAACTGGCGCCACATGGAGGTCGAACGACATGTATGGAATGTCTAAAGTGGCGGTGCTCGGCTTGCTGTGCGCGTTATACGGCCGCTTTATGACGTCACCCTATTGCCATCGCTGGGATTTTTTTAGAGCATCTGCGAGTATACACACACCGCCGGCTTTTCTCGTAATGGGAATAGCAATGCTTTCGCGTTAAATAATAAAAAAAACGCGCTGGTCAGTAGTTGCACCCTTTCGGTAAATAGGCTCTGTCCGCTGGGTAGGCCTGGGCGGCATACCCCGACAGTTACCTAACGCTAGTACCCAACCTAGGACTGTATTTTGTAATGTTTCGTTTTCCCCTCTTTTAGTCGTCTGTCATAGCCGAGGCTTGGCGGTGACATAGGCCGCGGCGGACGACGTTACACTTCCGTTTGCATAAACAGGCCCACGCCGCTATTTTAGTACGAGCGGTCATGATCATCAAAACGAGTTTTCCCAGTTGACTAGGGGGAACTTCATTTCAAAAGAACGGAAACTGTGGTGCCATTGAGGCTGCGTGCATCGCGGCCACGACAGCATTCTGCTTGTGGGTGCCGGCGCCGACACCCTCGCGTGAGCGAGCACGACGCATTTGACATGCGCCAAGAAAGAAAAAAAAAATCAAGCAAGCGAAAAATGAAGCAAGGCCCCTATGACTGGTTGTTTGCTTCCCTCACCTCATGTTGCCTTTATCATGACTGATGGAACAAATTTCAAGAAATGCTTCGGCGCGGCAGACAAGGACAAAACGTAGAATAACACCAGAGCGCCAACTAACAACTGATTTTATTGAAACCCGCGGCAACGAATATATGCTTTGCGCTCATCAACGACAAAAGAAAAAGATAACATGCAGTGAAGACAGCATTAGGCACAAAATGATCAGCACCGATGGCACGTGTGACGCACGCGAACATCGTCATGCCCCAAATCTAATCATTCTGATAGGAATTCTAATTCTCTCTTGAGAAGCGTCGCTGATGGATTGCTCACGCATGTGTTTGTCCCCGAACGAAGGATGACTGCTGCTTCAAAAATTTCTCTTTGAAGCTTGTCTTTGCCCGATGGTTGGCAGGGTGCAATCAAAGAATAGTCTGCGACAAAAAAAAAAAAAAAAACACCAAAATCTTTTCATCCCATGTGCAGTAGGCGTGATCTACAAAATTAAGTTCACCTGTGGTCAGTTTTATGTTGGACAAACCGGCAGGTGCATAAATGACAGACTAAGAGAACACCGCACTGGGGAGCACCTGCCGGCGCACTGCAAAGAATGTGGCTGTTTCCCGCTCTTCAGCGGTACAGTTATTTTAGGCCGCAGAAAAGACAAGCTTCAAAGAAATTTTTCAAGCAGCAGTCATCCTTCGTTCGGGGACAAACACATGCGTGAGCAATCCATCAGCGACGCTTCTCAAGAGAGAATTAGAATTCCTATCAGAATGATTAGACTTGGGGCATGACGATGTTCGCGTGCGTCACACGTGCCATGGGTGCTGATCATTTTGTGCCTAATGCTGTCTTCACTGCATGTTATCTTTTTCTTTTGTCGTTGATGAGCGCAAAGCATATATTCGTTGACGCGGGTTTCAATAAAATCAGTTGTTAGTTGGCGCTGTGGTGTTATTCTACGTTTTGTCCTTGTCTGCCGCGCCGAAGCATTTCTTGAAATATGTATGACCAACTGGCCTACAAAACAACCCTTCTCAGCTGATGGAACAACCAAACGAAATGGAAAACGAAGTTTTACAAAATACGGCCCCTAACCACATTGCGCCTTATATAACAGAATTTCGCCTGCTTTTTCCGGACGCAATCAGGGAGGTAACCTTTCAAGACAGAGAATTCGGAAATGAACTCTACAAATCTTGGATATAATTTGCGGCAATGAGATAAGAACGACACCGGACACAATTCAGTTGCAGTCGTTCCATCAGAAACGCCCAAATAAACGGACTTCCGTCGGGAAACATCGCACCTTGCATGCCTGCGTTTCGAAACAATTACATGCGCGGTGGGTCTAAAGTACAATTAGGTTGGCGAGCCCACGCACCCCTAGGCCATGCGATCTAGGACGCGCACTTTTCTCGCCCCTTTTCACTACCTTCCCTCACGGCGCGGTTCACACGTTCACCCATAGCGGGACAGTTACGTTATTTTCTTCATAGCCTCCACTTTCTCCAAACGTTGCCATGCAACACTACAGTAAGTGGAAACTTTTCCAAGCACTGTATTCCTCTTCACGCTACCAGACTTGGAAGGTTTGAGGCTGCCGCCAGCTGATGTTCCGTGGTGCAACAAACACCACCGCGGTACTGCCTCTGTTTGCAGCGCCGTTATTACCATGACAACCCTATAAACCAGCACATTTGGTAAATTTCAGCGATACCGTGCATCAACGTTCATAAAGAAATGAGAACAGAACTTCTGCAACCAGTGCGGACAGCGAGTTTTGCATCGGTGCCAATTCTACAAAACAGCACAGATGCAATGGAACGATTCAGCTACTGGAGGGTGGTGGGGGAGGTTGCACTGAATATAAACTAGTACCCTGCAAGAAAGACTCGACGCGGATCCAGTGCAAATCAGCTTCCGTTTCTTGCGCGCACCTTCAACCAGGAGAAAAGTGTTTTCTGTTACACGAGTCACCTGCATCATCCTCCGTAAAGCCAGGGCAGTTCAATGCTCGGCACGTACAGCCGGCCAAATCTTTAGCTGGCGTGCGCGATGGCCGCGTTTTCCGTGCTCCTGCCCCTTGTGACGGAGCAAACTTGCGAAAATATCAACTCTAAGCACAGGCTCACTAAGCCCGTGCTTAATAAGGAGCTTTCCGAAAGTTTGCTTCGTCGTAAAGAGCAGGAGCGCAGAAAAAGCGGCCGTCGCGCACGCCAGCCAAAGATTTGGCCGGCTGTACGCGCTAGAAACGCGCACAATCGCTGAAAGCGCCATAAATGCACCAGCGACCAACGTGTGGAAGGCGAGCGCCATCTCTCAAACTCTGAGGCCACCTTCATAGGCCAATGCGCGTGGACGAACAGTCCCGCCGATATTGTTGAGACCGCGCGAGTTTTCAAAGTCGTCGCGAATCTCAATGAGACCTGTTGGCATATCACTTTTATAAAAAATAATGCGCAATTTAAAATGTCACTCATTTCACCCTCGCATTAGAAGGACTCGAAAGAGCACAGCTGGTAATATCACGCACAACCTGCACCGACTCCGTGTTTACATTTCTCGTATCTATCGAAGCTCTTTCTGCATTTGTTTAGGTCATACGCTTGATCGCACTCGCAGTGCGCAGCGAGTGAAAGGATGAAGGTGAAAGTGAAAGAAGAAAAAGCGGCGTCTTGGCCGACGGCTCCGGAACTGTGCGCTTAAAGCCTGTTTCACATGACAGCGAAAATGCTAGCGAATCCTGTCGCCGCGACGGAAAAACCTGTTTTGAGTCGTCGCTGCGACGAGCGGCGAGGTTTCAACAAGTTGGAAATTTTCGCTGCGACGCGTCGCTCAATCGCTCAGTCGCTTGCATGTGAACCGGCCTTCACTGCCACAAATGTCAGTACGAACACACGCCTTACGGCACTTGGTAGCGTGCCGTCAGGAAATACACAACACATCGGTAAGGCCTGTCTTTTTCACGTCAGACCCTGAATTAGTATCCATACGAGAAAAATGTAAGGCTTCCATGAAATGTTCTCTTGCATAACCTCAGAGGTCCAGTAAACCCAAAAGTTAAGAATAACAATGAATCAAACGATGCAGGACCAGTACCGAAACTTGTCGAGCTGCTCTAGCAGCTCGAAACTTGAACGATCAGCAAGGTATATAATGATACAGGGTTGGTGCACTACTAAACGCATAAACTGCAGTCACTAAATTTAACTACTTCCGTTCGCTCGCTTGGTGTCCCGCATTTCAACAGTCTGGACATGACGAAATGAGCGCGAAGAGTACGCCCCTATGTGGAAGTCGTGATTACATTTCAGACAGCCCGGAAGCGGCTTTCTCGGCAACCAAGAATGAAACCTTCCCTTTCTACTGGAAAATTGTGCTTTGGAGATGTCGGCACACTGTACAAATCACTTTTGACACGCGATATCACTGCAGCAACAAGAACAAGAACAACAAAAACAGAGCGAAAGCCCACGGTACGAACAATGAACGGCTCAACTCGAGAGATGAGTCAGGTGCAGAGCGATGAAATAAGGCCCCAGAGAAATACTCCAAATGCGATCGGTACCACGGCTCACACGAGGATGGCGTACTCTCGACGTACAATAAACCCAGCGTTAGCTTGTTTCTAGCATACCGCAGACGTATTAGCGGAGACGTACACCTGTTTACCAGAAGGTTCCTGCGCGCGCGCCTGGCCGCACCTGTGTCACTGGGCGTGCGCAGGAGGAGTCAGGTGAACAGGTATACGTCTCTGCTAATACGTCTCAAGAAGCGCTGCACTACGCCGTTTTAGTAAGCAAGCATCTCTCTCTCTCTCTCTCACACTCACACACACACACACACACACACACACACACACACACACACACACACACACACACACACACACACACACACACACACACACACACACACACACACACAAAAGCAGCAAAATAAAATCAGAGCGCAAAGCCGCACTGCCCAAAAAAATGAAAATATAAAGAAAGAGGGAGGGGGGGAATTAAGAAGTGACAGCACTTTTTAAGGGACAGAACACTGAATTTTAAGCACCCAATGTTTTCGACGCAACGAAAAGCTCGCTGTATAAGGTGCTCGATTCCGCAACGGTTTTGTAAGAAACGCTGCAGATTTTTACCGAGAATTTTTCGATCAGTGCGCGCGCCCGTTTTTACGCATCCATATTCTGGAAACAATGTTGAAAACAAGCGAAAGCGATGGCGACTGCGTGCTGGTAGAAGTGATGCACCGTATAAAATAGACGCCACCTGGCGCCTTCAGGGCGATCTGGCGCATGCGCTGCGCCAACGCGCGCTATGCTAAAGGCACCCACCTAGTCGAGGCCACGGGTCGAGGCCAATCAGCGCGTGCGAACTGGAGACGTGGCGGTACGCGTCATGCTAAAAGTGTTTGCGGTTCCACGATGCCTCTGCACCAGCACGTCCGCGATTACGTGATCATCACAAATACGAAGCAGGTGACAAGGTACAGGGGAGGGGGAGACGGAAGAGAGCCAAGTGCGCACATGAGAGGAGGACCAACAAGGACCTGTCCCTTCCGCCGGCCGCAGCTCGAGCACTGAAGCCATAAGATAGCAAAATGCCGCGGCTGGCAACATTTTCTCCTTTTTTTGTATTTTTTTTTGCATTAATAAACCATTACTACTACCACTACACGTCGACGCGGCGAGTAGCGATGAAAGTAGCTCTATGAACGAGAAGAAACGGCGCCGTGCAAAAACCTGCACGGACTCGGCGCGTAAGTGGCACGCATAAGCTTGGAAACGCGGAGCGCCTAGAGCCCGGGGGATAAAGGGTCCGCTAGAAGCCCCAACTCCACTGCGCGCTTGCACGGCAGCGTTACAAGCGTGGAAGGCAAGAACGTGGAGGACCTCGAACTTCGCGCCCGCGAAGCGCTGCAAAGACGTGAGGTGAGCAAAGACCCCGAGGTCCGGCGTCCTTGGTGTAGACTTTTCCTCTGTCCGCGAGTTTCTAACGCCGGAAACTTGAGCTAGAGCACATCAATAATCGGTGAAGCATTTCGTACAACCAGCTAGCGCTGATACTCGCCGCAACAGGGTGATGAGCGCTGGGCGATTTTTTGCACTCAGCCAGCGTGCTGTGCGAAGTCAGTACGGTCGCTGTACCAGGCATCAAAACGGCAGTTACACAGTTATAGTTTAATACGGGCTTTCAGAATAGGTTTGGTTTTGGTTTATTAGGGTTTAACGTCCCAAAGCAACTCAGGCTATGAGAGACGCCGCAGTGAAGGGCTCCGGAAATACCGACCACCTGTTGTTCTTTAACGTGCACTGGCATCGCACAGTACACGGGCCTCTAGAATTTCGCCTCCATCGAAATTCGGCCGCCGCGGCCGGCATCGAACCCGCGTCTTTCGGGTCAGCAGCCGAGCGCCATGACCACTAAGCCACCGCGGCGGGGCGGGCTTTTAGAATAGGGGAACCCTATCGATTAGGGGGATAGGGGAATAAACGGGGAGCCAGTGCACAGGAGCAGGACATTAACGCCCCTCAACTAAATATCCTGCGCCCCCTAATCGAAAGGGAAGTTTCTAATGCTGCGCTGACATTCATGGTGGCGGTAAGAGCGTTCAATTAGCTGACACGCTGGTGGCATTACGGAGAACCCTGTCTGACTTGAAATTCACCGGCGCAGCAAGCTAACAGTAAGCAATGAGTTCCGAGGCGCACGATCATCCCACCCACCTCTACGATGTTCTACTGTCGACCGCGGATTCGAACCTGGCCGCGGCAACAGAACCTCGACGGAAGCGAAATGCCCATGTGCTGAGCGGAAGCATGATAAAGCTCCCCAGGAGGTCGATATAACCGACATTTTTCCTCAGGCTAAACACAATTACATAAGGCGTCAGCGATGACACAAATCAAACAGTTGTCAAAGGACGTTAAGAAGGTACCGCAACAAATCGAGGTCATTATAATAAAGGCAAGCTGCAGAAGAACTCTGGTATGTGGGCACGTTTATAAGCATTCCTGACTAGCACTTTATTCAGTCGAAGAATTAGCAGCACCATGCTACAAAGTTGACAAGTTCACAAAGCGTTACGCGTAAACGTTTCGGGTTCGTTCAGGTTAAGAAGCTTAAGCACAACAAGACTAATAAACAACGGCAGGGCGAGCGCGACCCGCTCAGGGAAACCCAAGACATGCGCAAACTGACACCTGTGCTGCAAAGCTAGACAGCAAGCAGCACACTGCGCCTACAGCTGACGCGAAAAGTGCACGAGTAGCAACACTCCTTACATCACATCAACAAACTAAAGATATCAGCCAAGGACCCCCCCCCCACCTTTTTTTTCGCGGTGGGTGGAATAGAACACGCGCTACTTGTCCCTGCTTGTCCGATAAGAAATGTGCGCAACAAAACTGTTGCGCACGCATAGGTTACGTTCTCGCCTCGACACAAACTGCGTCAAGTTCGACCGACGCATTCACGGTCGCAGTTGAGTTTTGAAATTTGGTCACATTGTTCTTCCAGCACGTGATACTTTTTTCATTTATTACAGCGCCCACTTAACTAAAGGGCGCCGAGAGAAGTAACAATTTCCAGCACTTGAAGACTGCGCGAAAATAGGTGGCTTGGTATGGAATGTGCACTTTTTGCGCTTAAGTTGTTTTTCCTGTTTGCGTTTATTTTTACGCAAGGCTTTCCACACGTTCGACACCATATCTGCGGATTACTCTGAATCTTGCAACAGCGGTACCGCGCGTCAAAGAAAACTGCAAGCAATTAGTCTACCATCCCGATTTTATGCATTAGTCCAAATTGCAGTAACCGAAAAAACGGAACCACCGATGCAATTTATATCGGAGGAGAACAAGCGCACAGGGAAGCCTTCTATCCTGCTATTTAGTTTGGTTTATTGGGGTTTAACGTCCCAAAGCGACTGAGGCTATGAGAGACGCCGTAGTGAAGGGCTCCGGAAATTTCGACCACCTGGGGTTCTTTAACGTGCACTGATATCGCACAGCACACGGGCCTCTAGAATTTCGCCTTCAAGAAATTCAGCCGCCGCGGCCGGGATCGAACCCGCGTCTTTTGGGTCTTTTGGGTATTTAGTTTCTGTTGATGCGGCATAACAGACGAGTTCGTTTAACTTTATCAGCTTTAACGACACTGCACAGCTTGCTCCCGAGTTCTGGTGTAGTACCTGTCAGTTTTGACAGCGCATATCATCGCAGGCTCCCGCTTCCGTCGCACAAATAAAGTGGCTTGCAGAAAAGCAAACGTAGACAGGCAGTTAAAGCCTGTCCAGTCGCTGTGTTTCCTGCTCTACCTCTGGCCAAGGTCATGTCGCCCAGATTCATTCCTTGCATCAGTAACTCTTTAGCTCAACCGTGTACCGCATTTATGCGCATCGATCTTCCGAGGACATCAACTCCACATCTCTGCTTGTCGGTACCTGCACATGTCTGCAAGCGCGAAGGCTGACTCGGTCACACGTTTCCCATCAGGTCATAGCACAGCCGCAAGTGCCGCTACCAGCGCAAAAGCAAGGGGCCCCGAGGTAAATCCTCTCGCGTGGTCCAGTTAAGACGTCCTCGCAAAGAAGCAGCCGTACAAGCGACGCTCTCTACCTCTGCAAGAGCTGACCTCAGGAGACTATCAACCAGCAAGGTACGCGTACGGATGCCAGAACCTGGCACCCCGGAAGCCACTCGGTGCAGTCAACAGACTGAAGACGCCCGAATTGACCAAAAAGACTGCGTGCTTTGTTCTACCGTTCGAACAGTAAGCGCAGCGACACCTTCCCTGACCACCGTTCATTGAAGAACAGTGAGAAAGTTGGTGAACTTGCAACTTGCTCTGCCTGCTTCGCCGAACGGTCCCCCGAGTTCGGGGGTTTGAACTAACGCTCTTTCAGAATTAACCCCGCGGCGCCAAGCGGGTAGCCGTGCGCGGTTAACCGCTCGCTGTGAAGGCAGCGCTGCGCAACAACTGACCCGCATTATCCGTCAAATATATTTCACACACGACAGCAGTCGCCCGTACACACAGACATATACATCATAAAACGCATCTGCCACGCGTTCCGCTAAAGACATCCAACTCGTAACGAGAGGGCCACAACGCGGCCACGAAGTAGCGTGTCTCGGAACTCCAATGGCACTTTTCCTCCCATTGCACGCCTGTTTCACTGCCGCTTTAGGTAGCGCGTCTCTGGATCCCGACCCAGCAGTATAGTTGAGATAGTGAGGTGGCGTGCAACTTTTTTTTTTTTTTCTGCGCCTCGGCTCGGTGTTCTGGCATGTTCTGGACCCAACGAACGGCACGAACTCAGCAGTGTGCCCCCTCACGCAGGTAAGGCTGCGAAAGGGCACGAAAGTTACACACTCAGTTCAAAAGCAGACAATGCAGTTCAGCGCGTTCGAGTAAAGGCTGGTGCAGTGCACGAAGCCTGCCAGCAGAAAAGCACAATGATCAGCCCGATGAACCAGTACCTAAGGCCGTGGATTTACGATTGACGATACGCCGAAGGTGCATACTGCGCAAGCTTTGCGCAGAGTTCGCACCGTCGGTTCTTTCACGGCTTCTAAATGAGAC
The DNA here is from genome assembly GCF_055824585.1 of Amblyomma mixtum. Classification (NCBI taxonomy): domain Eukaryota; kingdom Metazoa; phylum Arthropoda; class Arachnida; order Ixodida; family Ixodidae; genus Amblyomma; species Amblyomma mixtum. Next base: position 64,397,856 of record NC_143014.1, read on the forward strand.
GCCCGCCACAGCGAAACGAATTAACTGCCGGTGTCGATTTTCGGCTCGGTTCGAAACCGGCAATTTTATACCGGAACGAAGCGAGAACATCGAAGGTTCAGCCGCACATAAAGATGCACGAAACAAACGTCAGAGCATCCAGCACTGGGCGTCTACTGCCACCATGGCTAGTCAGCATACCAGCAAGAGTTTAAATTCGTGTCCCTTTCAGGGGAAGATAAACATTTTTGAACAGCGCACAAACTAGCCTAAGCTTCTAGAATGAAAAAAATGCAGCTCCCCAAAAATGCGTCAAGAGTGCGCGAAAGAGCGGTGGCGACGTGCGGCTCTTCAGTGCCAGTTACACCAAGTATGCGCCGCCGAATGGTTTGCACCGTCCCGTGTTTGAGAGAGCTACACCGACCACAGGCGACACCCCTGCCGCGCGCGGATACGGCCGGGCCACTGACCTCCATCGTTTTTACGCGTGGTTCAAACGCGGGTCGCTACGCTGACGCCCCGTCAATGGCACGGTGAAACCCGGAAATCACGACGGCGAGTAGCCACACGCGCTACTGCCTGTGCAAAGAAGACCGCATTTGGGCCAAAGATTAACGCATGCAAAGTGGCTGCGACCGAAGCCGGCAGGAGAAGGCGGAAAACAGCTTCATCGGCAGGAGGGTAGAATGAATCACCGGGAAACACAAATGTTGTCCGAACCAGCGAGAGCCGCTTTCGCCGCAGGGGCTGCGTATTTCCGTCAAGGGGGGAGGACGCTAAGCGGCGGCCGCGAATTATGCGAAATTATCGGCGGCCGCTCTTCGCCCAGCGCGGCGCGGCGGATGCGGACGAGGGAAGAAAAAACGCGCTTACCGCTGCAGACCCTGGCGCGGGTCTCCACACCAGAACAGAAGGCCGGGCGGCGTCAGGAAGCCGTTCCACGGCTGTCGACACCGCGGCAGCTGCAGCAGGCTCATCGCACTTTTCGCAGCGCTGGCGGCACTGTAAGCAAGTTGCGACCACCGCGCTATCGGGCCGCCTGGCCGGTGGCACACTGCGAGCCAGATTGCAACATCACGCCGCCCCCCTCTTTTCCCGCTGACTGCGGATAGGTGGTGTGCGCAGCGGCTCACGGAGGCCTTCCCTGGCGATGCGCCGATAAGGGACACCGAACCAAGCCTCGCCAATGCAGTCGCAGAAGGGTCACTCCAGAGAACATTCGTCGCTCACAACCGTCGTGCACCGGCAGAAGGCCACCCGGCCCTGCGCCGCTACTTGCGCACGGAACATCTCACAAGCTTCGATTTATGCCGGCCTGCACTCGGGATGGGCCAGCCAGGTGGGAGCTCGCAGCAGGTCGCCGTCCGTAGCAGACCGCGCAGCGGCCGGTGCTGTCTCCGGTTCCAGGACCGAGGCGTTCCGTCAGGTCGAAGCACCGACTACACCGGGTCACTCGCGGAAAGCGCGGCCACTGACGACGCTTGCGGACGACAGGGTGCGTACGCTTCGGTGGATTCACGAACTACGCAGCGAACAAATGACCAGCGTGCTAGACCCGATCATGTGGGGGGAAAACGCCCTCGCGGCAGCTGCCAGTGCGCAGCCAACTCGCGCAAAAGCGAACCGTCAAATAAAACCACCGCGTTTCGAGGCTGCCGCAAAACGCACCGTCCGCTCCTTCAAATCTTCGCAAAGAGAGCGCGGAATACTGGACGGACGCGCGCGCTGACCGACGAATGGCACCGTCACGTAACCAAAAATCTCGCTACGAGCAGCAGGAGGCGGCCGCTCAAGGGGACGCGGCGCAGCTTTTTTGATCAGACGCAGGGAACAGCACACCGCTCACCCGCCGGCAGCCGCCGCGCTACTAACGGAAGCGCGAAGATGGCTGCTGCGGCCGCACGATGATTCGGGCCGCGAACCGAGCACGACACAAACGCTATCACAAGACAAGCCTCTGAGCGCCAGTGGAGGGATGAACGCAGCAATAACGGGCATTACAAGGCGTCGATTTTGTACCACGCTATAGGGCCACAAAAACAAACACCCGGGTCTACCAAAGACGACGCATAAAAACGAGATTGCTTTCGTCACCGAGGTACAACGAAGAGGTTTATGCAAGGAAACTCGCGAGCTGTCGCGGGTTCGCACAGTCAGCACGAGCTGGCGATGGTCACAGGCAAAGATGCTCGATAGCACTCTTATCGGGAGTGCAGCGCGGTCTAACGCGGTAGCCAAATCCACCGAGCGTCGCTGGCGGACCCTCTCGAGACCGGCGCTTGTCGCCACCGAGAGAGAATGCCCCCAAAGTGAAGACCAACGGTGGTGTTGGTCGTCACTTACACGACACGAGCTGAGCGCTCCGTTATTTCGAGAAACGCGCCATTATTAATGCGAAAGCATTTCTAGGCTACGTCGGCGGGGTCGTGTCACCAAAACGTGTAAGCAAAACATGTCCGCAGCAGTTGCGACTTTCTCAGAAGTGGTAGCATCAAACGAGTGGTTGTAATCGAAGGATGATGATGTGAGGATGCTGCCCCCCCCCCCCCCCAAAAAAAAAAAGACTAAATGTCGATAGAATGATTAGCTAGTCAATCAGATCTAAACATGTAGAAAAAACGTCGAAATAGCACGGACGTCGATATAGTGAGTGCATGGGAAAACAGCCGTGGACGGCTAAGTAATGGAAAAATAAGCAAAGGAGTGAAAATAAAGTTGGAAATGAATTGAAACGTATTTGGTGAGCGATATCAGCCGTAGCCGTATGGCTGCGCTCGGGTGGATGCCAATGAGTAATTACTCACTTATTAGATATCAATCGAACAAAAAGTTTGCCAGATTAATTAGTTAATTATCAGCAAAAAACACTGGACGGTTGAATAGGCTGGATGCGAACAAAATGGTTGACCCAGTTGAAAGAAGGTATACTCAGAGTAAATAAATCTATATTTAATTAAAGCACAAGCTAATCACGCTAATTCAGTAGTTAATTTAATTAACAAACAAAACGAAAATGATAAAGAGTGGCGAGGAGGCGTCAATGCTTTCGCATTCTCCCGATGCGGGTCGCCGCAGCGATCTCTTAATTTTTTCACCTACATCAACCAAAAAATTCAGGGGGCACTTCGACTGTCGAAAGTGCGTAGAGGCGAAAGCGTTTTCCGCACCACTTTGCCTATGTGACACTGGTGACGTCACCACTGGATGACGTCACACATAATTGATGACAAAGTAATGACCAATTACTAATTAGTGGCTAATTACTGATTAATGACTAAATAATAATTAACGACGCTTAAGCTTCGCCTTTAGGAGTGGAACGCGACAGCGTGTTGTAGCGCTGCCAGGCAGTCCACGGAACGCCACCACCCGTTCGGCGCGATGCCTTGTGCTTTGAACGCAACGCTTTTTGAGGAAAGGAAATGGCGCAGATTGTCATTTCGGTGGACACCCGAACCCCACCTTACAGGAAGGGAGGAACGCCACCACCCGTTCGGCGCGATCCCTTGCTATTTGAACGCAACGCTTTTAGAGGAAAGGAAATGGCTCAGTAATTCTCTGTCATCTCGGTGGACACCCGAACCCCACCGTACAGGAAGGGAGGAACGCCACCACCCGTTCGGCGCAATGCCTTGCTATTTGAACGCAACGCTTTTTGAGGACAGGAAATGGCGCAGTAATTATCTGTCATCTCGGTGGACACCCGAACCGCACCGTACAGGAAGGGAGGAACGCCACCACCCGTTCGGCGCGATGCCTTGCCATTTGAACGCAATGCTTTTTGAGGAAAGGAAATGGCGCAGCTATTCTCTGTCCTCTCGGTGGACACCCGCACCGTACAGGAAGGGAGGAACGCCACCACCCGTTCGGCGCGATGCCTTGCCCTTTGAACGCAATGCTTTTTGAGGAAAGGAAATGGCGCAGCAATTCTCTGTCATCTCGGTGGACACCCGAACCGCACCGTAGGAAGAGAGGAACGCCACCACCCGTTCGGCGCGATGCCTTGCCATTTGAACGCAATGCTTTTTGAGGAAAGGAAATGGCGCAGCAATTCTCTGTCATCTCGGTGGACACCCCAACCGCACCGTAGGAAGAGAGGAACGCCACCACCCGTTCAGCGCGATGTCCTGCCCTTTGAACGCAATGCTTTTTGAGACAAGGAAATGGCGCAGCAATTCTTTCATCTCGGTGGACACCCGTACCGTAAAGGAAGGGAGGAACGCCACCACCCGTTTGGCGCGATGCCTTGCCCTTTGAATGCAACGCTTTTTGAGGAAAGGAAATGGCGCAGCAATTCTCTGTCATCTCGGTGGACACCCGCACCGTACAGGAAGGGAGGAACGCCACCACCCGTTCGGCGCGATGCCTTGCCCTTTGAACGCAACGCTTTTTGAGGAATGGAAATAGCGCAGCAATTCTCTTTCATATCGGTGGACACCCGAACCGCACCGTAGGAAGAGAGGAACGCCACCACCCGTTCGGCGCGATGCATTGCCCTTTGAACGCAATGCTTTTTGAGGAAAGGAAATGGCGCAGCAATTCTCTGTCATCTCGGTGGACACCCGGACCGCACCGTAGGAAGAGAGGAACGCCACCACCCGTTCGGCGCGATGCCTTGCCCTTTGAATGCGACGCTTTTTGAGGAAAGGAAATGGCGCAGCAATTCTCTTCCATCTCGGTGGACACCCGCACCGTAAAGGAAGGGAGGAACGCCACCACCCGTTCGGCGCGATGGCTTGCCCTTTGAATGCGACGCTTTTTGAGGAAAGGAAATGGCGCAGCAATTCTCTGTCATCGCGGTGGACACCCGCACCATACAGGAAGGGAGGAACGCCACCACCCGTTCGGCGCGATGCCTTGCCCTTTGAATGCGACGCTTTTTGAGGAAAGGAAATGGCGCAGCAATTCTCTGTCATCTCGGTGGACACCCGAACCGCACCGTAGGAAGAGAGGAACGCCACCACCCGTTCGGCGTGATGCCTTGCCCTTTCAACGCAACGCTTTTTGAGGAAAGGAAATGGCGCAGGAATTCTCATCTCGGTGGACACCCGAACCGCACCGTACAGGAAGGGAGGAAGTGGGAGTGAAAGAAGAAAGAGGGGCCGTAATTAAGAAACTGAAAATTGTATTTGAGGAAAGGAAATTACGCAGTAACTGTCTCATATCTCGGTGGACACCCGTCAAAACGCGGACACATCTGCCGACACGGCTGCTAACGACAGTATGAGGCATTAAAGGCTTTCGCCTTAAAATCTTCCATGTTGCGTTTCTTCATTTGTACCGTCCAGTTGGGGATTTCATTCGTCCACGACAGGTCGCACATCCCTTGCACTGAGCACGCCTGGAAAGTGTTCCCTTGATTTCGGGAAAAGTGAGAACGCATAACAACGGACGCCACGTGCGTGCGCGCTTTGCTGGAAGCATTGCGACACCTTTGCGATTCCAAGGGCTCAGCTTAGGCTTACTACGAGCAGGACGTAGTGTATACGAGAGCGTTACAACCATGTTGGGCCAGGACGACGCACCAGGCACCTCGCGACGACCTTGCCCTGTGGCTTTGGGTATTGAGATATTAATGTAAATTGTTCACAAGCTGTTCACCAAGTGGGGGCCTTGTGTCAGAGGGCCTTTCATGTCAAAGCCGCCGCGGTGGCCCAGTGGTTATGTCGCTCGGCTCCTGACCCGAAAGACGCGGGTTCTATCCCGGCCGCGGCAGTCGCATTTCGATGGAGGCGAAACGCAAGAGGCGCCCGTGTGCTGTGCGATGTCAGTGCACGTTAAAGAACCCCAGGTGGTCGAAATTTCCGGAGCCCTTCACTACGGCGTCCCTCATGGCCCCAGTGGCTTCGGGACGTTAAATCCCCATAAACCCAACCATTAATGTCAATGCTTTAATGTCAAAAAGTTGGCACATGCTGTACGATTGAATGTTTGTATGTATTCTCCCTGCAATTATGCCTTCATGGCGCTGCAGAAATGTAAATAAATAAATAAAATAAAACTGACGCACCGTCCCTCGACTGACAACTGCTCAGGGAAACGCGTCAAAGGAGGCAGGAAGCTGCCTGCCAACGCAAATCAGGACAAATGCCTTCCGTACATCAACGTCAGTATGAGTCGCCGTTCCATAGGTACACGATGCTGAATCCAAAACGCGATAGTAGCAGCGAGCGTCAAAAGGACCTCCTGACTATGTCTGTCCAAGGCCATTGATGGAAGCTGGCCATGGTTTGCGATCGCACACAGGGTCGCCTTCCATGGTAAAATTTGTACCAAGGGATCGAATTATTAACAAGCTGCGCCTCGACGCTTTGGCGTATGCGCGAGAAATCCAAGCCGCTGTAACCCTGCAGATGAGGTGGATATAGGGACACGTTCTTCGACAGATGTCGAAAGGCACTGCGCCCGGCACTGTACGCCCGGGCGGAGGTACGGTGCATTGTATGCAGTCGTTACTTACGCGCAACTCATCTCTATTTTCATATTCTTGCTCTTTATTTTCTGTCTGTTGTTGTACGCAGCAGTGATAGCGGCCCAATTGGTGCCAGCCAATAGGCTCCGTCCCCCTAACTCGATGGTTCGAGGCGCGGCCACTAGGAAGCACCGCGGTTTGGCATTCAGTTCATCAACTAGCCCGACTTCAACCGTGCTGCTCCGTGAGCTCAACTGGTATACCTCACGCTGGCGCAGCAAGTTGGGGAGACCCAGACGGCAGCCTCTGCGTGCCGGCACTGTCACCGAATCACACGAAAACGACAGTAATGAAAGTTCTACAATACCGTAAGCTTCCCGCGCAAGTTCAAAAATGAGTGGCGCCCTCTCGGGAACGCAAAAAAAAAGCTCGCGTGATCGCCGATTGGCTGCGGTTCCCCACCTCGTCCTCCCACGCCCCACTCGTGTTTACATCAAAATGACATAGCGGCAAAGCGAACTGTTTCGTGGATTCGGCCCCAGTATTTCGCACCTGAGCTTTCGAACTCTCGACATCGAAAACGCCACAACTGCCATGATCGGACCGGTCGCGCGTGACAATGCGGCTTCACTTTCTTCGTCTTTTTTTGTTTTTCATTTCTCTTTTCTTCGTTTAGGTGCTCCAATTTTTCTGTAGTCTTTTATTCCTAATTCTAAAAGCCTCTCGAACACCATTTAGTTAACAAGACGCAGATAAAAAGCTTGCTCACTCGTCTGACGACTAGTACAGAAAAGCGCATGCTGAGCGGGCACGGGCGGCTGAATTTTACAAACCTCAGAGCGCATGACAGAATTTCAGGAGAGGATGGGACTAATCTGGACGTTTGACGTCGTTGAAAGGCAACCTGGAGACCTCGACTTCCTCAAAATTAGGGTTCACACAGTTCCTTTAACGGGACCCCTGACCCTCACCACTCGCGAGGCGACGTAACGCACTCTCGGCATGTAGGGCCACGGCCGCTTGATGCAAAGCGTATCTAGCGGCCGTGGTAGGGCGATGCGCGTCTCAGCTAAGTCATGCCGTAACTGCAGGGCGCGTAACAAGGACCAACAAAGCATTCCCTCCTGTCCTATGACGGTGAAAGGCAAAAGACGGCCGTGTGCTGTGCTACTTATGTCCGTTAAAGAACACCTGGTGGTCGAAATTAATCCTCTAAGACGGCGACTCTTTCTGTGCGGGCCGGGCAATTTTCTTTTTAGTTTTTCGTGCCCATTCTTTTTTCTCCACTCGCTCCCTCCTTCACGGCGTGGTTAAGGCGTCGAACAAGGACGCGACTATTACTGCACCTGTCCTTCGCAAAACTTTGTCATTCCTTTCCTACAGCTTCCGCGTGACATTCATGGTGCGGTTTATGTACAAAGAGCCTTGGCTCCTACCATTCCTTCATCCATAATCGTTGGTTACGAGGTAAGGAAAGGTGCTGTAACTGTTCTACTTCGCGGTGGATACCTCAACCGCGCTGTGAGGGAGGTGTGGAAGGCGGCAGTGAAAGAGAGAAAGAGGTGCCGAAGCGGAGGTCTCCGGAATAATTTCGACCACCTGGGGATCTTTAACGTGCACTGACATCGCACAGCACACAGGCGACTTTTGCGTTTCGCCACCATCGAAACGCGTCCTCCGAGGTCACGGCGAATTTTAAATGCACCTCACGGAAAAAACATGACTAAAGACGATTCCTGACTAGTCTGTTTCAATCACCGCGCATTATCCGTTTTTCAACGCGGTCCCTAAAATGCATCAACAACAATCACGGTTAGAAGGTCCAAATAATCGACTTGTGAGCTGATTAAGTCCTACATACAGGCTAACGGTAGAAAAATTAAGAGATCGCTGCGGCGACCCGCATTGGGAGAATGCGAAAGCACTGACGCCTCCACGGCACTCGTCGCCTCTCTTTAACATTTTCTTTTTAACTACTGATTAACGTAATTATCTTATGCTTTAATTAAAGAACGATTAATTTACTCCGGTTAAGCCTTCTTTTATCTCAACCGCTCTGGTTTTTCAAATTTGGCGCCGTGGTTGCTTTCCCGTCCACTTACTATATCCCTTCACAGCTTATTCAAAGGTCTAATGGTTTCTAATGATAATTAATCTATGTCAATAAAACTTTTTGTTCAATTAATTATCACTCATCAAATACATTTCAAACTTTATTTTCACTCTTTTGCCTATTTTTCCACTATTCTGCCCTCCACTCACTATATCGACGTTTTTGGCTCTAATTAAGTAACTAATCATCTTATCAACATAATTTTTTTCCCGCAGAATCCTAACATCATCCTCTTTCGATTACAACCACTCGTTTGATGCTACCTCTTCAGAGAACGTCACAACTGCTGCGGACAAGTTTTGCGGACCCGTTTTGATGACACGACCCCGTCGACATAGCATAGAAATACTTTCACATTAAAAGTGCAAGAGTCCTGCCAGCGTCTGAGGCCAGTGCGCCGGCCTCCGTGGACTGCACGACATACCAGCTGCACTGCATGCATCCGCAACTGTGGAGCGCCAGTGCTACGTATCGCGCCAGAATGCTTCCGCACCCCAGACTGGCGTCTGTTCAAACGGCATGCCAAGAATTCACTGAACTTAACGCGTTGCCGAGAGGCTCCGCGTTCAAACCGCTAACGTCGACCTGAACGCAACTGTTTGACACTCACTCATTTACTTTTTTTAGAGGCGTGCGAATATTAGAAAACTCCGAAACAGAGAATCGAATATCCTCTCGCCGAAAGAATATGTTCTCCAGTTTTCGAATGCTATTCGAATAATTGACAGGTAGATCGAACAAGGCTCGCCAGTATTAAGGCGAAATCCTTTAATGCCTCATACTGTCGTTAGCACCGTGTCGGCAGCCGCGTCGGCAGATGTGTCGGCGTTTTGACGGGTGTCCACCGAGATATGCGAGACAGTTACTGCGTAATTTCCTTTCCTCAAATACAATTTCCAGTTTCTTCATTACGGCCCCACTTTCTCTTTCACTCCAACTTCCTCCCTTCCTGTATGGTGCGGTTCAGGTGTCCACCGAGATTACAGAGAATTTCCTTTCCTCAAAAAGCGTTGCGTTGAAAGGGCAAGGCATCACGCCGAACGGGTGGTGGCGTTCCTCTCTTCCTACGGTGCGGTTCGGGTGTCCACCGAGATGACAGAGAATTGCTGCGCCATTTCCTTTCCTCAAAAAGCATTGCGTTCAAAGGGCAAGGCATCGCGCCGAACGGGTGGTGGCGTTCCTCCCTTCCTGTACGGTGCGGGTGTCCACCGAGAGGACAGAGAATAGCTGCGCCATTTCCTTTCCTCAAAAAGCGTCGCATTCAAAGGGCAAGGCATCGCGCCGAACGGCTGGTGGCGTTCCTCCCTTCCTGTACGGTGCGGGTGTCCACCGCGATGACAGAGAATTGCTGCGCCATTTCCTTTCCTCAAAAAGCGTCGCATTCAAAGGGCAAGGCATCGCGCCGAACGGGTGGTGGCGTTCCTCCCTTCCTTTACGGTGCGGGTGTCCACCGAGATGGAAGAGAATTGCTGCGCCATTTCCTTTCCTCAAAAAGCGTCGCATTCAAAGGGCAAGGCATCGCGCCGAACGGGTGGTGGCGTTCCTCTCTTCCTACGGTGCGGTTCGGGTGTCCACCGAGATGACAGAGAATTGCTGCGCCATTTCCTTTCCTCAAAAAGCATTGCGTTCAAAGGGAAGGCATCGCGCCGAACGTGTGGTGGCGTTCCTCTCTTCCTACGGTGCGGTTCGGGTGTCCACCGATATGAAAGAGAATTGCTGCGCTATTTCCATTCCTCAAAAAGCGTTGCGTTCAAAGGGCAAGGCATCGCGCCGAACGGGTGGTGGCGTTCCTCCCTTCCTTTACGGTGCGGGTGTCCACCGAGATGAAAGAATTGCTGCGCCATTTCCTTGTCTCAAAAAGCATTGCGTTCAAAGGGCAAGGCATCGCGCCGAACGGGTGGTGGCGTTCCTCTCTTCCTACGGTGCGGTTCGGGTGTCCACCGAGATGACAGGGAATTTCTGCGCCATTTCCTTTCCTCAAAAAGCATTGCGTTCAAAGGGCAAGGCATCGCGCCGAACGGGTGGTGGCGTTCCTCTCTTCCTACGGTGTGGTTCGGGTGTCCACCGAGATGAAAGAGAATTGCTGCGCCATTTCCATTCCTCAAAAAGCATCGCGTTCAAAGGGCAAGGCATCGCGCCGAACGGGTGGTGGCGTTCCTCTCTTCCTATGGTGCGGTGTGGGTGTCCACCGAGATGACAGAGAATTGCTGCGCCATTTCCTTTCCTCAAAAAGCGTCGCATTCAAAGGGAAAGGCATCGCGCCGAACGGGTGGTGGCGTTCCTCCCTTCCTGTACGGTTCGGGTGTCCACCCAGATGAAAGAGAAATGCTGCGGCATTTCCTTTCCTCAAAAAAAGTCGCGTTCAAAGGGCAAGGCATCGCGCCGAATGGGTGGTGGCGTTCCTCTTTCCTGTACGGTGGGGGTGTCCGCCGAGAGGACAGAGAATTGCTGCGCCATTTCCTTTTCTCAAAAAGCGTCGCATTCAAAGGGCAAGGCATCGCGCCGAACGGCTGGTGGCGTTCCTCCCTTCCTGTACGGTGCGGGTGTCCACCGCGATGACAGAAAATTGCTGCGCCATTTCGTTTCCTCAAAAAGCGTCTTATTCAAAGGGGCAAGGCATCGCGCCGAACGGGTGGTGGCGTTCCTCCCTTCCTTTACGGTGCGGGTGTCCACCGAGATGGAAGAGAATTGCTGCGCCATTTCCTTTCCTAAAAAAGCGTCGCATTCAAAGGGCAAGGCATCACGCCGAACGGGTGGTGGCGTTCCTCTCTTCCTACGGTGCGGTTCGGGTGTCCACCGAGATGACAGAGAATTGCTGCGCCATTTCCTTTCCTCAAAAAGCATTGCGTTCAAATGGAAGGCATCGCGCCGAACGGGTGGTGGCGTTCCTCTTCCTATGGTGCGGTTCGGGTGTCCAGCGATATGAAAGAGAATTGCTGCGCTATTTCCATTCCTCAAAAAGCGTTGCGTTCAAAGGGCAAGGCATCGCGCCAAACGCGTGGTGGCCTTCCTCCCTTCCTGTGCGGTGTGGGTGTCCACCGAGATGACAGAGAATTGCTGCGCCATTTCCTTTCCGCAAAAAGCGTCGCATTCAAAGGGCAAGGCATCGCGCCGAACGGGTGGTGGCGTTCCTCCCTTCCTTTACGGTGCGGGTGTCCACCGAGATGAAAGAGAATTGCTGCGCCATTTCCTTTCCTCAAAAAGCGTCGCATTCAAAGGGCAAGGCATCGCGCCGAACGGGTGGTGGTGTTCCTCCCTTCCTGTACGGTGCGAGTGTCCACCGAGATGAGAGAGAATTGCTGCGCCATTTCCTTTCCTCGAAAAGCGTCGCATTCAAAGGGCAAGGCATCGCGCCGAACGGGTGGTGGCGTTCCTCCCTCCCTGTACGGTGCGGGTGTCCACCGCGATGAAAGAGAATTGCTGCGCCATTTCCTTTCCTCAAAAAGCAATGCGTTCAAAGGGCAAGGCATCGCGCCGAACGGGTGGTGGCGTTCCTCTGCGGTGCGGTTCGGGTGTCCACCGAGATGAAAGAGCATTGCTGCGCTATTTCCATTCCTCAAAAAGCGTTGCTTTCAAAGGGGAAGGCATCGCGCCGAACGGGTGGTGGCGTTCCTCTCTTCCTACGGTGCGGTTCGGGTGTCCACCGAGATGAAAGAGAATTGCTGCGCCATTTCCTTTCTTCAAAAAGCGTCGCATTCAAAGGGCAAATCATCGCGCCGAACGGGTGGTGGCGTTCCTCCCTTCCTGTACGGTGCGGGTGTTCACCGAGATGACAGAGAATTGCTGCACCATTTCCTTTCCTCAAAAAGCGTCGCATTCAAAGGGCAAGGCATCGCGCCGAACGGGTGGTGGCGTTCCTCCGTTCCTTTACGGTACGGGTGTCCACCGGGATGAAAGAGAATTGCTGCGCCATTAGTAGGAACTCCTCAGTGTCGGCAAGCATGCCACCCAAGCGACACTGGAGGTCGTTCTCGAGGGACAGAACATCCCGGAAATGCAGCCACACCATCAGCCTGCTGAGTAAGGCGGCAGAGCAGGTGGGCCGTATGATCAACAGAGTCTCCCAAAAGAGATACGGAATGAGAGAAGAAGACATTCTCAAGCTAGTTAACAGCCTAATTGTCAGCAGAGTCACGTACTCCCTGCCGTACCACGCGACGACCAAGGCGGAAAGAGAGCAAGCCGACATCATTCTCAGGAAGGCGTACAGGACTGCTCTGCACCTACCCACGCACACGTCGAACGAAAAGTTGCTCCAGCTAGGCATCAGCAACACCTTCAGCGAGCTCGCCGAAGCTCTGCTGGGAACGCAATCCACGAGACTCAGAGGCACCCCCACGGGACGAGCGCTCCTAAGAAAGTTGGGCCGGGACACGAGCGGACTGGTAGACAGATACGCGGACGTACCGGACCACCTTAGGAAAACCATTAACGTGGGACCATTGCCGAAAAACATGGACCCCAATCTTCACGAAAACAGACGAAAAGCGAGGGCCGAGTACGTGGAGAGAACGCTAGCCCAGTTAGACAACACCGTATACACGGACGCTGCCGTATATCCGCACGAGAGAGAACGCGTAGCCGCGACGGTAGTGGTAAACAAGGAAGTAAACATGATCACGTGTGCCACGGCAAAGGTCGCCGGCACAGCGGAGGGCGAAGAGATTGCCGTTGCGCTGGCGGCAGCAGAAGGCTACAGAACGGGCCGATCTCTCAGCATACTGACGGACTCGAAGGAGACGAGCAGGAACTACACGAGGGGCAGGATCAGCAGAACAGCCCTTAAAATACTCAGCGGGGTAACCTCCGCGGAGGAGAAACCCAGGAATAACCTAATCTGGATCCCGGGCCACGCGGACATAGGGGGGAACGAAAGGGCAGACAGCTTAGCTCGAGGTAACGCATTTCGAACAGGGCAGTCAAATGCTCTGGAGCTCCGCCTACAGGCTTGTGAGGGGGGATACGCAGAGACCTTGCACTTGCATAGGGGAGCTAGAATTAGATATCCACCACCACACAAAGCCCTAACAAAGGAGGAAGCGACTGGCTGGCGCAGATTACAGACCAACTCCTTTCCTAACCTACACATACTTAATAAGATGTTCCCGACACAATACAGAGCCACCTGCCCTTGGTGCGATGCCACACCTACACTTTATCATATCACGTGGGAATGCGAACGCAACAAAGCATTCCACCAACACGAACACCCGAGTGAGGAGCAATGGGAGAGTCGGCTCACCAGCGGCGAGCCTGCGACCCAAAGGGCCTTAGTGCAGCACACGACTGATGCAGCACGACTCAGTGGAGCCTTGGAATAGGGGCCCACCCTTGCTGACGAGAAGCCTCAAGTCGCCAGCGCCAGAGAAGACGACGGAGACTTCACAACCGCGAAACCCTTGAAAGATCCAATAAAGTTTTCACTCACTCACTCCTCAAAAAGCGTCGCATTCAAAGGGCAAGGCACCGCGCCGAACGGGTGGTGGCGTTTCGTGGACTGCCTGGCAGCGCTACAACACGCTGTCGCGTTCCACTCCGAAAGGCGAAGCTTAAGCGTCATTAATTAGGAGTTAATTAGTATTTAGTCCTTAATCAGTAATTAGCCACTAATTAGTAATTTGTCATTACTCCGTCATCAATTATGTGTGACGTCATCCAGTGGTGACGTCACCAGTGTCACATAAGCAAAGTGGTGCGGAAAACGCTTTTGCCTACAGTCAAAGTGCACCTGAATTTTTTTTTTCTTCAGGGCTCGCACCCACGTGGTGCACCGTGGTGCGGGATCGGTATACAAGGACTGAAGGGTTCAGCACCGCGACGCAGTCCATTCGTGCGGCGGCGTTCACAATCCTCATACACGACTTCCGAGACTGGACGACGCGGCAGGGCTCACGCAGACTCGGCAAACCCTGCCCTGATGCCCGATCTCGGAGGCAATGGCTCTCGCCCGCCCCGTACTGAGGCTAGTTAAGTTTGTTTCAAAAGTAAAAGGTAAACTTCATACGCAATGACTAGCCGGTGATCCGAGTTATTATACCGACTGCGTGTTCGACCCTCCTGTGGAGACTATTCTTTTGTGCCATTTAGCAGCTGTAGCTATATACCAAAGAGCCATACCGCAGCGCGCAGCTAGTCGCCGTTTCGCACGACAGCTCGTTTTGTACTTTTATTTGCAAAACTAGCGAATGTAAAATTATTCGATTCGTATTCTATTCGGTACTACAACTATCGCTTCGTATTCCTTTTGGAAAATGTACTATTCGCAAACACCTAATTTCATCAGGTCCGTGACGTCTTACGACGAATTAACCATCGAAACACACTTACGATCCGTAAAGAGCTCACTAAAAAAAAAAAAAAACGGCGGCCACCTTTGCCCTTCCCGAATACGGCTCATCTCTCTGGTGGCAGTCTTCGTCGCCAAGTCGCTCCTGCTGCGCGGCCCGATCAGCGCTGCAGTGCTGACGTTTCGCACGGGCATCCCGTGTTCCTTCAGAGCGACTTTGTTACTCCCGGCGCACACATTGTGCCTCGACCCATCTCCGTTTCCGCAGCCGTTCATCCTGCCCATTCAGTACTCGCTTCGGCTGCATTCCACGCGCACTACATCACATCCGCGCGCTCCGTTCTCGGTTCGCGTAACTTGGACCGAGCTACCGACACGGTCGAGCAAGACAGTTAATGGGGTAAAGGCACCAATATTTTCGCAGAGTATTTTTGCTTCCAAATAATGCGCAAGACATTAGTAAACACGAATCAGCACGTGAAATCCGCCTACCCTCAGCACCTAACTTGTAAATGAATTCATTCTTCCATGCAGTTTCGAGCTGTCAAAAGACGGTTGCCACGTCACAAGTTAGCACAAGATCACGTGAGGCATACAAAAACTGCAAAAGCTCTTTGTTCACTTGCTACCATTCGGCCTTCAGCAGCAGTTTAACACAAAACGTTTGACGGAATTACAAACGACAAAGCAGCGGTTATATAGGAATTTGCGTATGCCTCACATGATCTCATACTTGTGACGTCGCAACCATCGTTTGGCAACTGAAAGCGAAACCAACTACAGACGAAAAAAAAATTAAATTCGAAGTTAAGCGCTGACGAATTACACGTGGCGATCCATGCTTAATAATGCTGCACGCATCATTCCACAGCAAAAAACACATTGCTAGAAATTTGGCGTCTTCACTACTCTCAACGCGCCTTACCCTTTCTCAGAATCAATTTTCCTTACTGCTGGCTCACGTGGTTTTTGCGTGGTCGGCACGTGTCGCTCTTTTCCCACGCTTTCTCCCTGCTGCATTACACCCCACTCCTCGCACTACTTCGCGGCCTTTTCGCGCTGCGCCACCGGCGCAACTTGTAGTGCCCGATTGAAGGACGTTGAAATCATGCAACCGCAACCTGTACGGACGGGTATACGCGCTGAACTGATGTTATGCGCGGGGGCGAAAAAAATTATGGATATCGCCACCTCCTCGGCACTTGTCGACTCTATCATCTTTTTGCTAGTTTATAATTTATCTTATGCCTTCATTAAAGATCGATTTATTTGCTCCGATTATACCTTCTTTCATCTCAACCATTTTGGATTTTTCAAATTTGGCGCCGTGGTTGCTTTCCCGCCCACTTACTATATCCCCGTCCAGCCTATTTAACTGTCTAATGGTTACTGCTGATAATTAATCTGTCTAAAACTTTTTGTTCAGTTAATTATCACTCATCAAATACATTTCATTTCAAACTTTATTTTCACTCCTTTGTCTATTTTTCTACTATTTCGCCGTCCACGGCTGTTTTACCGTCCATTCACTATATCGACGTCTGCGCTATTTCGGCGTTTTTTCGACATTTTTGGCTCTTATTAACCAATCATCCTATCCACATAATTTTATTTTTTGCACAGCATCCTCACATCACCCTCTTTCGATTACGACCACTCATTTGATGCTATCTCTTTTGGTAGTATCACACCACCAATGGAACCACTCGTTTGATGCATCACACCTGCTTGATGGGGTGAAGGCACACGGATGGATGCGTGAAAGTAGATAGGGGGTGGGGAGTGTCCACTGCTACCCTAACACATCGTCAGGGAGTGCCAGGCTGATGTTCCCCCGCCGGGCTCGGGGCTTTCCACCTGGGAGGCCTCACTGCGCGCGATGGGCCCGCACTGGCAGAAGACCGCCACCACGCGGGCCGCAAGACATCTAGCGCAGTGGGACCATGCCTGGCCCGGGCTTGTAGCCCACACCAGTGGACAATAAAAGTTTCTTCTCTCACAACTGCTGCGGACACGTTTTGCAGACACGACCCCACAGACACAGCCTAGAAATGCTTTCGCATTTAAAAGAAAAAGTACAAGACAGCCGCGTGCTTACAGCACACAGCAATGAACTGGTTGCATGTGTGCGTAGCAAGTTCACTGCTGCACTCTGGAAGCACTCACCTCTGCTGTGCTATTTTTTTTCCCCGTAAGAAACACGTTCCCCTGCTTAAATGTGCATACCTCTCCGCATTACAACTTACTGGAAATCGCACAAAAACCATGCTCCCGTGACAAAAGATGACCAGCGCTCGGTTCACGCTTTGTCTCCAATTAGTAGCGCAGTATGAGTAAACTCGACTCTTTGCTGTACCTGCAAATGAGGCAGAGAATTTAAATCCCCCTCCCAACCCCCTTATTTTTTTGTTTTACTTTTTCTGAAGACGCCGAGGATGGTGGTGAATATTCAGCACTGCCATGAGCTCAAGTTCACAGAGCTTCTTGTATTTAACATAAACGAGGTACACTTAGCGTTCTAAGCTGAAGTGACGATGTCTAGCCAGAATCACATACGTGTCAGGCCCATTTCACATGCAGCGACTAGAACAGAAAAATTCGGCGCAACCGTCAATGGTGCGACGCGCACGAAAAAATAGTCAAATCGCATTGCCGTTGCGACGCCAATCACAGCCGCTATTCCACATGCTAACGATTTCAGTCGGGGCGACGTGAGTGGCTTTCCATTGGCAAAAACGGCTTTGGCGAGTGTAAATGCCAAACACTTAACTATGCGTTTATTTTATAATCGTGACTGATTTTATTTAACTGTCGTGCATTTTTTGTTCGATAAAACATTAGTTTTTTTTTGCGCTCATCAACAGACAGACTAAGAGCAACCTGCCATCCTTTAAATCCTATTGGCTGACGGCTGCGCCGTTCGCCACGATCGCGCAGACGGTGCGCAGCGCGACTAACTCGTTGGAAGTCTCGCAAAAGATTTGTGACGACACCGACACGCCGTTTTGTCCGAAATGTCCGAAATCGCGCAACGCTGCAGCTACAATCGCATCATGAGAAACAGCCTGTTGTCACTGCGATTTTCGACGAGTGCTTTCACATGCAATGCATGCCCGGCGAATACCGTCAAAGCAGCAAGCAGGTTTGCTGCCTATGGAGTCTACCACTTGGCTACTACCGCCGGCAACTCCTACGTGACCACACATGCCACAAAGCCACGGCGATGACATCGACGCCAAGATTCGCAAGCCATCTGTGGCTACATCGTTGCTTTCTCCCGCCGCAGATTAACGGAAATCATGGCATGTGAAATGGGCCCGACAAAAACGCCGCTCACATGCTCTTCCCCAGCCCGTCATGCAGCTAAATCCAAGTCGTAGCACCTAAAGCTTGACATTTGCTTTCTGCCCGGAAAGCGATGTGGTTACTCCTTGAGTGAATGCTGCAACAACCGCTCTCTGCAGCGACCGTCTGCCCGGATATTCTTGCAACCTCGCAAGCAGGCCACTGGACCCTCTGTAGGGAGTGCGCATTGCCGTCCATCCGGGCACATTCACTCCTTGTTTGGCATGCATTAGCCTTGACTCCATCATGGCTCATTCTGCCTCTGGACACTGGCAGCCAGCAGAATCCCCCTGGACTCCTTTCCAACATCCCCAATGACAAGTTTCTTCAAGGATCAATTTGCTCGGGCCACTCGTGTACTCGTTTTTTTCCACGTGGTTCTGACTTTAACCGGCGGCCCAGCCCATACAGAGGAGGCGCTGCTTCGAAGACCAACTCTGACATTTCAGCCATGCAGGAGTTGGCAGCCACATCTTTATGCCTCATTTTCGAACACTTGCCCCCCCCTTTTTTTTTTCATGACACCTACAAGCGACCACCTTTGACCACCTACAAGCGAAGCTGACCCCCAGCACTCCATCTGCGATTGCCCCAGTCTCCGTGTGCTCTGTGTTTGTCACCTTTGAGGCAAGGGCATCACTGCACTGGCCTCCTTCCTTGCCGCTAGATACGGGAACCGCACCACCTACCTATTGGCCCACATTTAGGATCATCTGTAGATTGCAACTCCTTCCCATTAGCCACAGGACATAACTACACGATAAAAAAAAAAGCATGTGGCCCCACCCACAGTCCGGTACTAGTGTTCGCAACGCTGAACTAGGCACTGTTTCTGAGTTGGTGTTGCCTCAAATCATGCAGCAACTGTTCATATTTGAGCTGTAGACGTAGTAGCTACAACTTATATATTTATACGCCCCGGAACACATTCACGATGCGTTGTACTAAATTAAACGCGCCCAGATCCCGACCCAGCAGCCATGAGTTCAATTCCCGGTGGGCATGCCTTTACTTGTCTTTTTTTTTTGTCATGGGCACTGTGCAAGGACCTATGAAACGAAAAACGTCATAACGCAGCCAATGATCCCTCATTCTGCTATAGTTGGAGCACAAAGATTTCCAGCTTAGAAAGTGACCAAGCAGCTTTTTCCAAGTCTTCTCGCTTTCACCAGTATCGCTCCAATGTGTTGTGGTTGCAGAGCCCTTGCAGTTTGATGATCCGTGCAAAGTTCATAGGAGCCACAGCCGTTCACTCACTGTGGTCTTGGGGACAAGAGCTTCTCGGCGTTATGCGCTATGCCACACCAAATCCATTCATGCAGCCACCAATAGGGCTTATTCCCAAGCAGTGCAGAGTCCCTAAAGGCTCAAGCATCCGGTTCATCGGTTTACCTGGCACTGAAGCCTGACATGCTCTAGATATGGGCGGAACTCAGGAGCCAACGTTTCAACAATGGAACTTGCTTGCTTATGTCGGGGCAGACGCTCTTGCCCAGGTTCTTTTAATCAGAACCTCGGTGCTTGTTTCAAAGACAACTCCCCCGAAATGCTGGCACCGGATTCAAGATCCCTCTCACATTCTCAGTCAGTATATCTCCCAGCTCCTCCAGTCCTTCATGCAGCAGCCTCAAATAAGCGATTTCCACCACTGAGCATGCACAGGGCAAATGGTAGACAACAGATTCGTGCAACTTCTACTCAAGTGTGACACCACACGCTAAATGAATGGCTCGTACAACAATGAGGCTGCAAGTCCAGAAATGCATATCAACCTAGGCACATGCTAGCCATGACCACTCGCTCCTGCTACCAGTCTGTGGTCCTGTCTTTCGAAGTGAAGTACCTTCTTGAAAATTTTGTGCGTTTCACATTGTGCATAGCCGTATGACTGCACAAACAATGCAAAAAACATTTATTTTTAGACAAAATCATAAAGACATCTGAGGAACCATGGTTGCCATATAAGGCCGCACTCAGGCTGCAGCTGCAATGGATGCATTGTACACGTGCCACAACGAATGTAGCAAGAAACTAGCCTGGGGGAGCTTCAGCTATGATATGATATGCCAGCCTGAGACAACAGTAGATCAGTGAAGCACTATATAGCTCTGATATGCATTACTTCCACTGAATAGTAAACGCTACTGTCATTACATTAACTAGCAGCTCAAAGCAGCCAAACCCATAAATCAACGACGAGAAAAGTGGCACGATTAAAGGCAGCAGTTCCTTCACAAGTTAATGAATGAGTTTCAAATGGAAGAAAGCCATCCAACCAAGAGGAGGCAGCACTGAGGATTCTGGCTATTATGGATTGAAAACTTCTGGCTAAAAAGTGAATTACTGAAGCTAGCAAAGGAACCTTTGCCTGCTTTGACAACACTTGCGGATAATTACAGTTTTTCAAAGAGCCACAAAACTAAAATACAAGTAAAACTGACAGCATAGACTAACCACCCCAATGGGTTAAAAGAAATTACATTTTGTCTCCTTCTGTTCTAAGATGTTCTGTGGAGGCTATAACATTGGCAACAAATGCATGATAGCTATCGCTGCATACGCTGTCCTTCTCCTAAGGCATAAGACACACGATGTCACTCCAAAAGCAGTGACAGCATGGTGCTTTCAGGGGCGATGACACCCAGATAGCCCATCTAGCTAGAAGCGTCCATGCTCCTTCAACGCTGCAAAATAGGCTTTGGAGAGAGCTCACACACACAGCTCTAGTTTCTGGCAGCGTCAAACTGACACCCAACGAGCTCTACACTGAAGAGTTAAATGTGTGCTTGTCATCAAAGTGTTCGACATGCAAAACTTCCAACAATTAGCGAGTTGGACGATTCTAATGACAAAAAGAAAGAAAAAAGATGGTATTGCAGGATGCCATTTGGACCACTTAGTACACTAAGTCCAACCACTAAAAACAGAACTTCCCACTGACCTAAGCGCAAGCAGTGCCAGGGCCAGTGCACACCGTTTCCACTAAGTTCCAGCTTAAAATGTTAATACAAGGTAAAATTTAATGAAAAAAATTCTTGCAACTTTTCAGCTACTTCAGCATATAGGAGCTCAGGTGACCCAGAATTGAAACTTTTCACAACACAGTTCTTCCTGTGATAGGAAAAACATTTTGGTAAAAACCTATAAGTACATAATATTGTCAAAAACTATGTTGAATCTAACAGCTTTGGAAGAAATGAAATATTTCAACTAGAAAGCATGTGAAACATCACACATTAAAAAAGTAGCAGCCATTAGGTAACTATGGCATATTCACGTAAATATGTAAAACCATTCACAAATTTGATGCCATTAGCCTCAAAAGACATTTCCCTATCTTAATATAATTTTCCTTATATGCCGCCACATAATAAAAACTAAGGTCATTTCCTAATGATGGTGTTTAAAAAACATAACCAGTGCCTTCTGAAACATATATGTTTCAGAATATAGTTACTCATTGCAAATATCATTAAGTTAAACGACATTTTACAGTATACAGTAAAAAGGCTATAACAATTACACACGAATTTACTGACGTTGCCAATAACCATGTAATCATGGCAAGTAAAGCCAAAAGTCAGTAGGACAAAAACTACCCATAGCAGCACTGCAGCTAATGCAAGCAACAAACTGCTGGTGGCTAATGCACAAAATCGTAGTGCTGCGTTATAATATCTCTTATGTGAGAAGAAAAGTGACATTCACTCTCCAAACAGTTATGTTCTTCATGATGAAGAGGCATTAATTCAGTGAACTCGCAGCAAACAGCAGCAATAGGCTGTGGCATGCAGGGAAGCCATGGTTACATGGCATTGAGAGCAAGCATGGGCAACAGGTCAATTGCTAGTTTTGTCACAAGGTATTTATTTTTAGTATTACAAAATCAGTGGTAATTAAATAAAAATGCTAGAGGCATATTACCATTGTTCCAATAATTTTCGTTACTAACATCACACTTCTGTCCAATTAGAATAAATTGCACAAAACTGTGTGAGTGCTAGGGCTCTGCTGTTGAGATAGCACTTCCAGAACCAAAAAGAATCCAAATGCAAATGTCATTTTCAACTAATGTAATTGAAAATGAGGGTATAAGGCCTCCTATCAAATAAAATTCACTCTATGAACTGCCAACATAACATCTCAGATGTCAGAGCCTCGGCAATCACTCCCAGTTCTGACAATGGATGCATGTTGTATGTCATGTTTTCCAGTGCACCGCAGCTCCTCACATGCACTAAAGGGAAAACAGTATTTTTGAGAGCCAAATGATATTTGCTGGCATGGACGTGTTCAGGCCACATGACAGTCTCTTGGTAGCCCCACAGCCGTCACCTGACCCTATGCCATGCAGCTCAATGTGCACATAGCCTCATTAAGGCTGTCATTCCAGCACGTGTACAGAGCATCTGACATGAAGAACACAATTTTCTAAGGGAGTACAGATGCATCACAGGAGGCAACTGAAGAAATTCTGTCGCCCTGCAGAAGAACAATAACAAGCATATGAAGTTTGAAAACAGGTACAGAAAGCTCTCAGTGGACACCACACAGAAACATGCGATCTGCTGCTGCAGTAGCCATGCAAAAGCAGGTATGGCAAGTCTTTCTCAGCCAAACCTTGCTTAAGCCTTTCCTTCACTTAGTGTCGACAGTACGTTAAAGAGCATGCAATTAGCAAAAAAAGGGTGATGCTGCTGCAAGCACCTGCAAACAAGCATGAAAGATGAAAAGATGAAAGCATAATTACAACTAAAAAAAAAACAGCAACAAAAACAGCATGTCAGAACAGACTAAAATCAGAAGCCAAACCACGCACGTAAAATACGCGACCCAGCTCCACCTGCTCTACCACTAAACTACCTACAGGTTTGCAAGATGCATGATGAAAAAAATCATTTGCCCAGCACACAATCTTTGTCAGAGCCAGTCTGAAATCACAGCAAAAATATGGCATATGGACATTTTCGAATTATTTCCCCATTCAGTGAACATTAACAAGTGTGTCAAGGCCAGTAATGAAATGTGTATTACAGACAAATGTAAATGGCAATATATACTCAATCTGTTGCTAAAAATTTTCACTAGGTCACAGATTCCTGGTCAGCCATTTGCTGCAGACATTGAGCACATGCTTCACTGTGCTCAATATCTGTTTTGCATTTCAACCCAAATTGATAACAACAATCAAACCAAAGTATTCTTTACTTCCCCTGATCAAAAAACTTTACTTCTGACATTATACCGCTAGCCTCACGAAATGAAAGGCGCGCAGGCCACGGGGCTGGTTCCGTAATATATGCCTCTCCCCCGCTTTTAGCTTTAGCAGAGCAATGCTTTGAACGTTAAAATGGGCTTGCACAAAATGCCATTTTAAGCACTTCCAATAACGTGAGATAAGTGATTTGAAGCGCCTGCTTTTTAAAAAACTCTACAGCGTTTATTTAACAGCACAAAAACTAAACGTGGATTCTCCGGCACCACGTGTACAAAGTACCAAAGTTTAGCACCCCTTGGAATACTCTCTGCACAAGCGCACTGCGCGCTGTTCTAGTCATTTTTTTTTTTTCCATGTTTTTAGCGCTCCGCGAATTAGGCCTTAATCAGCACGTCGCAACACAGCCGCGTGGCCAGCAGCAGACGAGACGACTGAGCGAAGTAAAAGCCTGGGAGGTCATCGAAGGTGTGGCTCGTAAAAAACAAGACGCTGATTCAAACAAGCAGTTAATCTTCCCTGCGTACCCCACACGCGCACATGCTATAGTGGGGGAAAAAAAAAAAACACGGGAAACTGACATGCTGCCTGTTTTGAGACGCGAGCTCCGCGCTGACAGGGCTAGCTGATGGCAATACTTGAGAGCACTTGGAGAATCGCACGTGTTTTTCCCGAGTTGCGGAGAACAGCGTGCGATCCACACACCATGCTCGAACGAAGACGTGGAGTACAATCTACCTGTCTGGCAAGCGTAGGAGACGGCAGTTTTGCCACCGATGGCAAAATCCCATCACCGGCAATCCTAAACTGTGCGTACACACACACTTTTCGACAAGCCTCACCATAGTTATCACGTGATTCACAGCGCGCGCCAGCAATGCGAGCAAATAAGAGCAGTCAATCCTCCACCTATGACCACTACGGGTTTAACAGGTAGACGGACTTATCTTCCATGTGGAGTTGTCACTTACCCGAGAATTCCCGGACGAAAGTGTTTCACCTCAGTTCTCCACGGCGTGCCGCCATATTGACTGATCAAGTGTTGGTTCCTATTGAGAGCATACGTGCTTGCACGGTTTTCTCTTTTCCGCTTCGTAGGATTGTAGAACTTGTCTGCGCCACTTGTCAGTTCGTTCTGTCCATTGACGGCTTTCTTCGGCTCTGTGACACTTGCTACAGTACTGTTTATGGGGATATACTCAGGAGCACGGAAATTCGAGTTGTTGAGATCCATCGTTTCTAAGCCTTGCTGCGTTTCCCAGATGGAGTTCCACAGTCGCAGAGCCGGCCCGTAATGTTCAGGCTGATACCAGCCAATACTAGGATCCATCCACTGGACCAAACACACAGTACGTACAGAAATGCCCACCCCGTGCTTCTCGAACACTGATTGCTACGAGAAGAGCGAGGGAGGGATTATTAAAAAAAAGGGGAACTCTCCTGCGGGTGTCCACCGAGGTGCACCAGATAGTCGACACGACCGATACACACGCCGTTTGGAAAGGCAAGAAAGGCAAGCGAGGCAAGCCCCCTCGAACGGCGCATGCGTGCGGGCGTACATACATGCACCCACAACCACCTTTCATTGCACTGGCAAATATTAATTGCAGGCTCAAAATACAACAGCGTTAATAAAAATATATATGATCTTAGTCACGGCTTATTATTTAAAAAGGTAAGTTCGTGGCCAGCCATGTTTTTGTCTAGACATGTCAACACTGAGCGTTGAGAAATGCATCCTCACCCTATCCGCCCTGTGGCTTCTCCGATCAAAAATATAGTGCCGCGTCAAGGGTCGTTTTTCGTTATTAATACAAAGTGCAAAACATCTTTGGCATAGTGACTGGTTTTGTCTACAACAAATTCACATTATGTTAACTTTTCTGTTTATTTTAATGTTGTTCTTGCCTTCATGTGGTGGATGGGCAGTGGAACTATGTATTCAAGCCCCTGAGGTGAGCGGTTGCAGCGATTGTGTTTTGTTTTCCGCCGACAACGTGGTTCAACGAGACAACGAGGCTTGAGCTCAGTGCGTACGGTAGACCCACGCTCTTGTTCAGTATGCCAAAAATCAAACGAGAACGAACTGAGGATACTTATGAAGAGGGAGGTTCCGTCATGAAGGTTTCGAAGAAAATCAAGAGAGAGAAAGTGGAAGATGATGCGTCTGCTAATGTGGAAGATGGCTTGGACGAATCTGCACGTGCCGTCGAAAACGGTGGGCAGGATTCTCTGACTTATGAGGAAAAATTGGCATTTGTCAACTCTATTGCGAAGCCCATGGCCACGAAGAAGTTCACGAAGAAGTTGTACAAGTTGATCAAAAAAGCTGCGAAACACAAGGGCTACCTCTTGACTGGCTTGAAAGAGGTGCAAAGCAAGCTCCGCAAAGGAGAACATGGCTTGGTGATATTGGCTGGTGACGTCCATCCAATCGACATATTCAGTCACATTCCTGGCATCTGCGAAGAGAAAGGCCTGCCCTACATCTTCACGCCTTCGCGACGTGACATGGCTACAGCGGTGGGAATGAAGCGAGCGCTGGTCATAACCATGATCAAAGAGCACGCCGATTACAAGGAGCTGATGGCGGAGTGTGCTCAGGTCATTCAGAACGAGTATGTTATGGTGTAGGGGCTACGTTCGTGCTCATTCGACACTCGCAAAAGGACGTGTTCATTGGCGCTGTGTATTATCCATATTGGCTTTCATCGTGCTTGCCGCACATCGCACTTTGATGACGTCGTATGCTGGCGTTGTCTAGTTGCTTTATATTTTTGTTGAATGTCATGATGAATTGATGCTACTAAGCTGCCTGTTGTAATGACAATGTTTTCAGAAATGTACAACGTGGCAGAGGTGTGCTGTGAATGTCATCATAATTGATGCTATTGTCCAGCTTATTGTAAAAAGCGCTACCAGAAATGTGCAGCGTTGTGGAGGTATGCTGTGAAAATGCTGTATTTTAGCAAAATTTGCAGCTCTAGGTCACTGTACATTGGTAGTGGTTAGAAGTGAGCGTCCAAAATTAGCCACTTGTTTCAACTGCTTTGTATCTGTATATAAGGCACCCAAAATAAATGACAGGAATGCTGCTATGCAGCTATGTTGCTCATGTTGTGTGCTCCCATTTCTGCTGCATGCCCCTGGCTAAGGAATATGGCTCCTGTGCCTTATTGCATCCAATACTTGACACCACATTTTTTATTACATTTGCAGCATGGCTTTTGTGAAAGGTTTTTCAGGTCTTAGCGCAGCCCAGTTATGAAATTTCATTTGACCAGGACCAACTCTGCAGTTGTCGGAAGGTAATAAGGCTGAGCTGCAATCCTGTTATGAATGACTTCAGCACAAATTGTGCTCTGCTCAATGAATTCCTATGTCTAGGGTTCAAAAACATCACTAAGGCAAGGTGTGCATCCCCCCACTGCTTATACACTGCACCGACATCTCAAGAGTGGCTGTCATCTTTGGGACCAGAAGCAGGACAGAAACTGCACATTCACCTAAACTGCTTATCACCACCTCCTCCAGCTAACACTGGAAGCTAGGCTCTGCGTCCACAGTTGGTGCCCACAGTGACACGCACTAACTATCTGTAGGCCTTTTCACAACCATTCAAGAAGACTTTTTCTGGGCTGCGCGGAGAACGTGGGGGAGCTTAATCCTGAACTCTCCTGTACTACGAGCATAGCGCAGTGCCAATATGGTGGTGCCCCTCCACCTCTTTTTGAAAAGGTCTGTACGATTTATATTTGGGAAAAATTTGTGCCCCCAGCTTGCTTGTTGCAGAAATCCAGAGCAGTGTTTGTGCTACACCTGTTCCACATGGTCTTCAAAACTACGTTTTAAGCTTGAAGGGACATGACAATATTGTACATCTGTTTAGTAGCGATGTGAGTTTAGTCTTTAACCAACTTTCACAGTGTATGTACATTTAAACATTATCTTAAAGTAATGATTAAAACGAAACTGCGCAGAGGACAGAACACAGAAGAGAAGTATACAGGATGAGCGTAGAACACTTGATTTATTGGAGCGGCGCCTCATTCCTTCAACAGCAAAATGCATACGCAACAAACACTCAAGCACTACACCCAATGAAGTCATGTTTTCAAGCCAAGAAAGTGAAGCTCTTTATGGTTTAAGGGGGTTTTGTGTCCCAAAGCGACTCGGGGTATGAGGGACGCCGTAGTAAAGGGCTCCAGAAATTCTGATCACCTGGGGTTCTTAACACGCATTGACATTGCACGGTACATGGCCCTCTAGAATTTTGCCTCCATCGAAATTCGACTGCCGCGGCTGGGATCGAACCCACGTCTTTAGGGTTAGCAGCAGAGCGCCATAACCACTGAGCCACCGTGGCGGCTTGAAGCTCTTTCTTGTACAGGTGTATCAATGCCTCACTAACGCACTTTTCAGGCCCATAACTTACGATGTGTAAGGCTTCAATGATTTTGCGTGCCTTTTTGTCCCTTGCGCTGCCTATAATCTTTGCATGCTTGAAAAGTGGCATACATTTTTCTTTTTTTTTTCTTTTCACACGACTGGCAATGTATAGGCAAGTGCTGCCCACAATGCGAACTCAGAGTTGCTGTGCTCTAGAAAACATTTAATGCAGCGTCTTGCCTGGCCTACATACATGGAACCGCAGCCGAATGGTATGTCAAACAAGTTCTGTTCTGCAGGGCACATACTTGGTTCTGTGTTTGACTCATCTTGCTTTCTTCAGACTACTTTTGTCTTTGTTCGCTAATAGGCAGATATAGGACAGCTTGCATGGAGCAGAAAAGATAACATTCGCATCACATTTACCTCCCACCCTATTCAGGTCATGCAAGATCTTGTGCACACACAGAAGAACTTTGAACTTTTTATAATCATGTCTTACCAACTAGCCCCTCATCGCTTAGTCCTGGATTTCATGCCTTCAAGCAAGCTGCAGTTATTACTCGACACACAGGCAACATCCTTGATGTCGTTACGGAACCTTTAAAATCAAGTTCTAGGTAATAATTATATCATAAGCAATCTCATTGGTTTGACATGGTCATGCTGGCTTAGCAAGTGGCATCTGTCAATGGTTAAGCCAGCATACTCAAGCATGTATTAATGCTAATGTGCGGTTTAGTGTTCTGTTAATCCTGCACCTGTCCCGTGCCCTAAAATTGGACAGTTCTAATACAGGAAGCAAGCACAATATGCCTGTCACAACACTTTATTTTTCTGTCACTACAGCAGAGAGTACAATCCACAAGCTAGTGATAAATTCACTGTTCACATCTGCTAACAGAAGAGAACAAATACACCAGACAAACTTGCACTGCGCTCTGCATAATTAAACTGTCCACACAAGCCATATTTTCCTACACCAGCTCTATTGAAAAAATTACGAGTATGACAAGTAAATGGTTAACAGGTTAAAGAAACAAAGGCTGAGCAATGGCTTTATTGATCTGGAACAGTACACCTAAACTCTGAAGAGTATCAGGCTGCACTTCCCAAGACATCTCAAGGCTTGATTTGCTCCACTAGTCATTTCCAAGAATAATAAACTTTCTCAATGAGACTTCACACAGCTTTCACTCATGCATTATAACAAAATGCATCTGAAGACTTTTCCTCTTTCACATTGCAGCAAGAAAGAATGCTATGGGCAGTGTGCAGACACTTATTTCCTCCATCACACTAAACAGGAAATTGTACATTTCCTCAAGCAGAACTGAAGTCCATCCATAAACCACTTTACAAAACTACACATTGCATTAGTTACTGACACAAGTTGGGTGCTGGTGAAAACAAAACAGAAAACTACTCGGTATATTCAACGTCAC
Source organism: Amblyomma mixtum (assembly GCF_055824585.1). Taxonomy (NCBI): domain Eukaryota; kingdom Metazoa; phylum Arthropoda; class Arachnida; order Ixodida; family Ixodidae; genus Amblyomma; species Amblyomma mixtum. The sequence goes on from NC_143014.1 coordinate 64,427,040, forward strand.
CGTGGCACCAGTAATAAGTTGCTAGTTGAATGACTTGATAAAGTTGATCAAGCCGTTTGTGGATGAGTCATGAGTGGATACTTGGTTCTTGCCCTTCAGCTCTGGTTGGATAGCTTTGGCCAGCTGTTTGCCCAGTTCAACACTGGAAAATAAAACAAGTATTAAACATAATACACTTCCAGTACATGGATAATGCATCACGTAAGGGAATAATGCAGCTCTCTATGCAAAACAAGACGTACCCCCACTGATCAAAGGAATTGACATCCCAAATGATGCCTTGAGTGAATATCTTGTGCTCGTACATCGCTGCAGAATGAAGTGGGTAATTAGTAGACAAAAATGATTAAAGCACAAGTTCTCATATTTTGCTGTACCTACCAACCAACATTCCTAGGCTGAATGGCGTTACCTTATCCACAAGAATTGAATTAGTTGGTCGGTTGCCTTCAAAAACCTGTGAAAGATTATGCGCAAATCAGAAAATCGCATACTGCAAACATGTCAAGCACAACAGAAATCAACAGAACATACAAGGTGTCTTGCTCCGAGCTGCCACGCAGCAAGTAAGACATTCCCAGTTTTACAAAGGTTTCAGGCGTAACACAAATATTATTGTGTAGCTTTTGCGAAGGCAACAGAAATTCAGTAATGTTCACAATTGGCAACCCCATGAAATGCCCTGTCTGAGGGAAATGCCACAGGGAGTGCACAAGACCAATTTCAACTGCGTGGGGTGCAATTGCAAGACATCAGAGATTGTAGCAGAGGAAGAAGGCGCAAACCTCACACCTCATTTCATGGCTCTGGCTTGTCTGCAAGTTTGCAAACGAAACATTGAACACCATTTTTGCTCCACTTTAAAGAAAATGCTACACAGTGCAGTTTAGCTACACAGTGCAACAATAAATTTGGAATGGTTTGAACTGTTTAATATTAATGTTTTTAAGAGTATAGCTAAGCAAGCAAAATCAGATGCACTTATCTCAACAATAAAACAGTTCCTCGCAAAAAAATGAATAACCTTTTTCATTTAAATAGAAAAACAATGAAATACACTGTGCTTCACATGGTGCGAGACATATCGCAACCCAGCCCATTATCAAGGATAAGGGAATGGGTAAATTTGGGCTTGCACTGAATTTTAATACTGCAAATTGCACACTGAGGGCTCAGAAAAAAAAAAAAAAATTAGAGGAAGCTGCTTACACAAGAAAAAAATGACATTAATTTCCTTCTTCGCAGCATATTCATGAGATGTACTACTTGAATCACTAACAATGAACCAAAATCATTGAGGCCACAAGCTATGTCTTAAAACTAAGGCTGAGAAATATACACATGACAGTTAATCTGGTCATTGTCTCTGAACAACGTTCAAGCTGGGTGCTTTTTCTTTTCTGCAGCCCCGGGTGAAAATTTTCTAATGGGAATGTGCTGCTTTGTACAAGTTTTCAGTGGGTTGAAGTGGTTCCAGTAGAGCAAAAACTGGCTTTGTGTTGGGGTCTACTGGTACCAGTTGACAGTTTACAGGTTCTGAGCTTGGATAAACTGGTTCCAGCTGATAATTTACTGCTACCCAACTTCGAACTTTCTTCTTGGTTCATAGCGTAATTATGCACTTCAACCACGAGAATTGTGAAGTTAAATCTATCAAATTGTGCTTGCCACACATTGCATAAATAGTGCCATAATTTAATCACAAAACTTTCCTTATTAACCATTCACCACTTATAAGTGAGGGACACCTTAATGGCAGGGCATATAAGCATGAAACCAAGGTACCAATTGCAAGGTGAGTGTGCATGAGTTCTATGCATTAGTTGTGTATACTGTAGTGCTCTCGTACAGTGCAGTTTGAAGTTGTGCTCTCAGAATTGGCAGATCAGGTCCAGCAAGGTGACTAACAATTTAAGAAAAGTTGCATGCATGTTGTAACTTTTTTGTGAGTGTTTAACATTTAAAAAATATTTAATGCTTATTTGTACAGTTTCAGGAAGGTTGAAAGAAAAAGATGTACAAGTATTTTGCCCGAACAAATAATGTTCTAACATTTAGGTGCTACCTGGGTAGCTGCTTTTTCCAGCAACTACTGCCACCAGTAGCAACTGGTTTCAGCAGTAACTAGATCCAGCAAGGACTTGTTTCAATAACTGCCAATAAACCAATCCTAATGCAGCCAGCAGGATCCCAACTGAAAACTTTCAGCTGGATTCCTGTTCAGGGCATACTTTGAACATCATAGTAACCAACTCACAACACTGCACACGTCAGAGCAAGGGATGAAACATGCCTGGCATCTGGCAAGTCGCATTTAGCCACGTCACAGTAAGCTGCATATGCAAGCTCACCTAGTAGCACAAATCGCTCAACTTTCATCCAGAAGGAAAAAAAAGAATATTGAAAAAGAAGGAGGTTGCACATAACACTTGAATGTAAGTTGTAATGATGGCACTAACAGAAATTACTAAGGTGGCATATGTGGTGATCTGCACACCAAGTAAAAAGTGTTGCGAAACAAAATGCAGCTTTACTTACAAAAACTGTTTTTGAAAGTAAATTGAGTGTCAGCAATGTTCCTGCAAATCCTTCACTGTGACTGTGCCATTTCTCAATGCTCTTTGTAGGTATAAAAAAAAATATTAAACAAGAGGAAAGCGCCTAACAATCGCGAGTTGAGACCAGAAGCAGACACAAGTACATCGGCTCACAAAGGCCTTCTAGGGCCTTTCAAAGGACAACAAACCGAATGCTTTGCTTACCGCATGAGTAACTTCCATTCGCCTAATTTTAATAAACACCATAAACAATTCTAATGTCTGCACCATTTATAATTCTTTCTCTTCAGCCACATTCTCTGCTCAGCGGCGACTGACTGTCAAGCTGCATGTGTGTCAACGCACAAAGAATGAGGAAGGCAGGCTGGGCAAGCTCTGCAGGCCAATACAGACACAGTACCACTGATGATTGTTCTATATGGCAAGTTCTCGCACGGCAAAAAGGAAAAAAAAATAAAAAGCACCACTGACTAAAGTTCGCATATAACATAGCTTTCCTTATTTGTTAATAAGAAACATTCAAATCACTTGAGAATATGAATGCTAGACATTCAAAAGCAGCATTGGAAAATTAGACATATTAGATTCCAATTTTAAACCAGAATATTTACATACCCCGACTAAAAAGTAATGGATCTTTACTAACCAAACCAACATTTGTTAGGCATGCAAGGTAAGGCTCTGGATTAATTTCAACCACCTGCATCAAAATACCGAGTACACAAGCACGCTTGCATTTCACTTCCAATAAACCTCCCCGGTGGGCGCTAACTCATCTAAATATTAGCCTGTCACTTGGCATGTCAAGACTCAAAATTTCTTCATGAACCTCTGGAGCTCTTGAAACCTCCGTAACTGCAGTGTGCATGCCTTAACCCATTTGCTACTGTGTCATAGGCCATTGGTCATATATGACTGACATTTCCAAGTCTGCGCTCCTGGACAAGCTGCGCCATCTAGTTTGCTTATAACACTAACTCTTTGGTTTCAGTTTTGTTTTCTCGTTTTCTAACTCAAGCTCAAAAAAGCTTTGACCTGATGTTGTCCACTGGTCGGCAATCATGGCATCTGTTTCACCGCACAACCCTCAAAGGCAAAAGGCTGCGGCGAGCGCTTTAGTCGGCTCTGATGCAGTCCTTTTCTTTTTAAAGCAGCAGCAGTGAGTTACACAACAATATGGAATGATTGGATTTCAGTTCTGATAGCGAGACTTCGTCTCAGAGGCGTGGGACATAGTGCGTCCACACAAGTGTTTCGTTCTACTGTTCACGTTGTATTTTATGTAGTGCACTTTGTTTGTAAATGAAGAGTAGTTTTATTGGTGCTTTAGGGTCTTCGCAACACACTGCCAAGATATTTTACCAAATGCGCCAGCAGATTTTCGATTACGATGTCAAGGAAGAATACGCCCCCTTTTCACCCACAGAACCCATTAGCTACCTACTGAAAAGAAATGGAGAAAAGGAGGAACTGCAAGCTCTGCAATCAAAAAACAAGAACAGAACTCAGAACAAGTGTAATATGCAGCATATTCCAGATCTATGTCTACTTCACGTTCTTACGCGACTGCTTTCTCTATTGGCTCAGCAGTCATATTCCCTACCTTGAAAGGCCACGGAAAGTGTGTTGTATTATATACAAAGCTGAAAATGACAAGAATGGTAGCTAAGAACATGTGCAATGTTTTGTATATTTCAATTTTTTGTAATCAACTTCTCGCTCAGTGCAGTGGCTTATTTTTGTATTGCTTGCGTTATCAGAATATTTAACCAATAATTTTTCTATACGTTTTGCACACACAACTCTGGCATTTTTTCAGTTTAGAAGTATAACCTATAAGCTACAGTCTGATGCATTACAATGCACAGTGCATTTTTCACTTCTTGAAGAAAGAATGCTTAATTTAGAACACTCAAAATTTGTTTTTTCGTGGTAGCAAAAGAGTTAGCTTCTGTGTAAAGGCTTAACTACACTGGGAAGCAACCCTTAGAAACAATTCCTCAAGCAAATAACAGTACAAAAGCACACGAAAAGGACCTTGTGTGGAAGAATCTTCTCCAGCATATCTTGGCTCATCCCAGCCTTCTCCAGTTCAGCTCTCGCTTCTTCTTTTGTTTTGCCTTTCATGAGAGCCTCTGGCTGAGCGAGGAAGTTAGCCAACAAAATCTGAAGAAAAATGGGCCCACAACCGTTAAAACTAAGGCACTTGCAATCGCATCAACGTACTTTCTAAAGAATGGCATGCAGAATTTAGACACCTGCCTCATGATGAATTCCATGACTGATTGGGTTATGGGTCTTGACTGGAGCAATGAAATCGCAAGGAATCAAGCGAGTCCCTACAAAAAAAAAAAAAAGAGTATAAGTATCCACCCACTGCAACAAACACTATAATCTTAACCAATGTGTCAAGAAATTTGGGCATGAATTGAGAGACTACTTAACAGATTCAAAAGCGTCAAAGAATAGACAGCCAAAGCATAATTATGTCTACCCTTAGTCTTCTTTGTGCAATGGCCATTATAGGAGAAAGCATGCTGGTCCCGTTTACCGGTTCAAACCAACAGTTAAGCATCGCAACACAGCCAGAAATTTTTTTTTGAGAGGGGGGGGGGGGGGGGGGGGGGCATTTTATTCTGCTGCTTTGATTAAACAAAAAGAGCAACACAACAATTAAAATTTTAGAGGAGTTCCAACTACAAACACCTTGTGCCATGGCTACGTCCATGGTAACAGAAGTAGGCCATTGTAAGAAAATGCTGCTTTGATGAAGACTTTTAGACTATTGGCACAGCTGTTACTTAGTGGCATGCTGATTAGAACTCTAATGCTATGAAAATCACACCCTCGCTTTTAAGTTCTCCACTAAAAGCCCCATACAAAAGCACCTCATATGTCACATTTGCAAATTCTAAACAAGAAATACAGTATTAATGACCTTTTAAGCAGCCCCTCTGTGATGCCAATACAACTTTTTGCTTTAAACACAGCAACTGCTGCTCATGCCAATGCCACAATCTGCCTCATGGCACACAGTATCAGTGAATTTTTCATGATATCCCCAGTGCACAATACAGGCAGGCATGCTTAGCATCCACTCATATTCCACTGATGTGTTGCAATGCAATGCAAACCACTCCTGTTACACCACATGAATGCAGACATGGATGGGCGACTGGTTTTGAGAGATTCAGGAGTCTTCACAAAATGTGTCCCGAAGAGCTCAACCCAGAACTTGCATGTAGGTACGGCAGTGCACGACGACTCCCTTTTAGCAAACAGCACCTAAAGCCATGCACGCACCCGAAGAGTCAAGCATTTCTCTGATCTCGTCAGCACTATCTAGTGAATATTTAAAAGTGACAAAAGCCCTGTCATCTGTTTGCTTCATGTAAATTGTCTCAGTTAATGCAGATTCGAAAAGAGTTCAGCCCACAAAAGGACAAGAATGTGACCTTCACCAAAAGGTACCTAAAAGATGTGAAGTAACAACACTCCTATTTTGTATTCTTGGCACTGCTGCTACGTTTGTATGGCTGCTACTTCTTTACACACGAAGCACACATATCTCTGATTGCACCAATACGGGTAAATTGACACGGTTAAATGATGAAAGCCTTTCACTCGGAGCCGTCCAGTTATAGTTGCAGTTCATTGGTGCTAATCATGTAATCAGTGCCCATGAGTCTTTACTCCAAAACATGATACGAGAAATATCTTTTGGGCTGCATCTTTTTTTTTTAAGAGACATTTACATACCTTGATGTATGAGCTGGTAAAAAGCATGCTGCCCATTGGTGCCAGGCTCACCCCACACAATGGGGCCAGTTGTGTATGCTACTCTTTTTCCACTTCTAGTGATGTACTTGCCATTAGACTCCATGTCGCCCTGCTGAAAGTAGGCTGCAAACCTGTGCAAATACTGACAAGAACAAGATGGCCAAAATTAACAGCTGGCATAACAGTTTCTTTCATAAATCCATAGTTAGCAAGAATATCTAGACATTCAGGCAACCGATCAAAAAAAGGGCAAAGTAGTTGCATTTGGTGCGTGCATCTGGAGCAGGACAGTTCACCTACCTTCGAACTGTTCTCAAGCTTAGCTTGTGAAGCATTCCACACAAAAATATTTTTCTTGGTTTCCTATATAACAATGGAATTTTTCAAGCTGAAGGTAGGTCTAATTGTAAGATCGATAATTTCCATGTTACGAGTAAATGCATGGTTCACATACCTAGCAGCAGCTTAAAAGATGATATTTATTACTCCAATAGGTTTGGGGAGTCATCCAAGGAGGAGTATAACTTTCATGACAAAATTCTAAATCGCTGGGTTGAAATCATTTCAACTTCAAATATCTACTGGCCGTCCTAATTAGCTTAGTTGGTAGCAGAACTGCGCCAGTGTGATGGTGAAACCAGGTTTTAGCTTAAGATCAATTTTTTTCCACAAAGTACAAAAATCGGAGAAAGCTGTGCAGCCTTTCTACAACTGCATGATAGGGTTCAGGAGTAATATCCTAATGATAATTATCGTGTTTAAATGACAACTACCAAAATGTCATATTTAAGATTCCCAACAGTACTCTTCAGCAACCCTCTTAGCACTTCCAACAAGGTAACAACAGTCACTGGTTTTCTTTCAAGAAATCAGCCGGTAATGCAGCCATGCTCTAGTCATAGATTTGCATTTATACAATAATTTCTGTAGTTCCCTAAGGTACTCTTGAATAACTAATAGTACCAACAATCTGCTTTCGTGTGCTAAAATTTAAAATGAAGGCCATTAAAAAATCTCAACTGGCCTTAGTACGAAGTCAACTACCATTCCATCACTGTTACATGGCAATGCTGCAGCCTTTGCCTGAATTCATTTTGCTTAAAAATTTTGCTTAAATTTCAGAGTGCATTCTAGCCAGTCAAATGCACACAAATATTGTTCTCAAATGCACTGTTAACTGGCAAAAAAAAGAAAAGAAATCTAAATAATGAACAGAAAGGCAAATAGCCAGGCACACTTCCTGCAATAGTTGCTGCTAACTGAAACAAATAGCACAAAGAAATTATAATACAACGAATGAGTACCTGATCATAAGGCAGAAGGGCGTGGCTCTCTGCTCCAAAAAAGTTGTGGTACCAGACCCCAAGCACAGCAAGAATAATTGGTACCTGCAAATGGTGGCAAGCAATCTTGTGCTGTATATGAATGCTCACAATTATGCACACAGGCACAAATCCACACAATTTTAAGAGCTCTGTGCGTTACTACTCAGTGACCTCAGTAGTAGCCATCAAACACATTTAAAACTGCTGCACTGAACACAGGACAGCTTGCTGGCAAAGCTGTCTGCTGTAAGCACAACACAGTAAAGAGGAAGGTTACTTCAAGTCCCCTCACTCGGCTCTGGTCTTTTTTTTTTTTTTATGTTTGCACTCAAGTCCATGCTAAGCATTTTGTGAAAATTTTTAGTTTAAGAGAGGGTCATATAACAGACTCAGTGCAGAGATTTTCCTGTTCTTACGATTTTCTCATGAAAGGGAAGTTCCAAGAACAAAAGAATTTTCAAGCAAGAGTCTGTGGGTTTAGTTTGAAACAAAAAAAAATGACATTCTTAAATGACATTTTCATGCTTTCAGAACAGTCGCACGAAACCTAGCAATATTCACTAACTAGAAATATTCGTGCAGCATGCCAGAGACAGACCAGCTTATGTACCTACATTTGCCTCCACTGGTGCCTTCAGGAAGTGTTGGTCCATAAAGTGAGCGCCACTAAGCAGCTGCTCAAAGTTGTCCATGCCTGCAATAAGATAATAAATATCAAAACATAACATGCATGATAAGGGTGCCAGTAAAATTAAGCGTGCTTTCAAGACAGCTGTCAATGCACAAACCATAAAACCCATTAAAGATGGTTCATGAAGTTAACAATGTATGGCACTAATTATGACTATGAAAAATTTCCCTGCCGCTGCTTAAGTTTATTTGCCTCCAAGTACTTATGCAGTTCTCTGGTGAAAACCGACATGAAAGAGAGCATAGCTCATTTCTTTTACACAGCACGCTAAATCCCAAAAAGCCAGTAACTTGATGCACAAATGGTTCGACAAACTTGTTCTGCAAAATCAGCAACATCGTTACAGACTGGTAAGTCTTCTGGTGAGTTCAATTCACACTCCATCAGGCCTAGATCAAAGCACTCAGAACTTAAGATCAGAACACAACACAATGTGCAAGTTGTATACGAGTTGTTAGCAGAACACAAAGCCCTGCATTCTGCATTTGATACTTCTAGAAGTTCGATTTTTCAGTTAAATTTAAAAAAAAAAATTATGATAAATGTATGTCACATTCATTTTTTGAAGTTTGGTTTTAACTGCAAAAGGCCAGTGCCCCCACATGCATGCCACAGCTAACTGGCTATCGCGTATAAGTTGCACTCAGTCATCACCCACTTCATTGCAGTTGTTTGGAGGTTTTTCCAATGCATGTACGAATGCTGACAAAATATACAACCATGAAAGGCTAACATCAATGCAAAACCAGCTATAAGCATCACAAACCAAGTAGTGAGTGGCCCTGTTGCCAAACCCAGACTCCAACCAGAATGTGACAACCAAGTTTTGAGAACCAAACCTCACTAAGAATTCTGCCTCATGGCCCTATCACTTAACTACCTCACCGTTGCTTTTTATTTAGGCAACAGCATTTCCTCCAGCAAACACAGCTCTAACACGGCCATTTCCAATTAATCACGCACCAACTGCTGCTCAAGCTCAAAAAACAAAAAAAAAGACGACAAACTCTAAGAGACTTTCTAGTGCACAGGAATACTGCATAGAACTTTTTGCTGGACTAGTTGGTGCATTTTTTGATAAGGAAAAAAGCACCAACACAGATGAACATAAGGAAGAGACATGGCCAAGCACTTGTCCGTGTCTTTCTTTTGTTTGTGTCTGGGCTTCTTTCCGTAACAAAGAATACTGCATAAATCAGAGAAAAAAAATCCTAGCTGAAAAAGCCCAAAATTCATCACTACAAAACAATACTCACACAAAAAAATAAAATAAACATTCCAAAATAAATTGTAAAAGTCCACCGAATGTTAAAAAAAAATAAGCACTGAAAAGTCAGGCTTCTAGATATACCTAACCACAACTATAAGACCAAATTACCCAGCATAACAACCCAGGGGCCTCGTTTATTCCAATCAATTTTCTTCAAAATATTACCTTGCATGTTTACACACACAAAATAAAGTGATACAATGTAGTGTAGCTGGACCTTGTAATATTACGGGGGTTAGCTCAGCAGCAAGCTCGACAGGCTGCAGTCAGAAGGCACACCAAAACCAATTCACTCAAGCACTAGCTGCAGCGTCCTCGTAGTCGTCAATGGCACAGCAACATAACAACGTCCTCTCCGCCACGCGACTGTGCAACGTAACAATATTGGGGCCCAGTGAGAGTAAGAGCAGCGAGCATTATAGGCCAGTTAATCTACCCCTTGAAGCTGTTCTGATCAAAAGTTCCGAATGCAACACAAAAAAATTCTGAAAGTTTTAAAATCAAAGACCACTTTGAATTATCATCAAAAGCCAATAACGGAGCATCACAATTATGTTACGCCAATAGCAAGCCAGGAACTGAACCTTTGCATACAGCATTTACAACATAGCCAATCCAGGATGTCAATAGAAAATGCGGCACGATATGGTGAACAAGAAGCGCCTTCCTATCTTCTTAGCAGGTGCTCTTTACACCAACTTTGTTGCCCTTCCAAGACAACAGAGCAGAAGATAAAACGTCCATACATGTTAACTTTCTACACGTGCAACTGCTACTCTAATATTAAAAAAAAAAAAAAAACATGGACTATAAGTGCAGTTGCTACAATGGCACTAATTAGCGAAGCACTAGTTTCTCACCACACTGACCTAACTGGATAGCTTGATATAGGAGATTATTTTCCGTATCGGTCCAGTACCACAAATATGCATAGCAGGTATGCATAGAAAATAGAGTGTAAGCATAATACCACGAACTTCCAAGGAGTGTTTCATTTTCAGTTCAGCATATGAGTGCCGCATCTACAGTTGCAACGTTTTGCAGGACAAAAAATTTCAACCTTTCCTGAGCAACAAATGAATTATCAAGTATATGTAATTTTTTACACTACTGGAACAATCCTTAGATATGAAATTCCACCCTCTATGGACCAAGGCTGTGACAGTTCAAAAATACAAAAATTAGCTGCACATTATTAACTGCTATGATGTATCCACTGCTTCCATGACAATGCATACTATACAAGAGAGAAAGAGACATTCTAACTGTGACAAAGTGTTCACACAGGACATCAATTTCTATACAATAACTTTAGCCCAACACTCTAGATGGTACCATAGGCAGGTGTTTGCCGAAACACATCACTCGAGATTCAGAAACAAATATAATTCAAGACTTTGTGGACTGGCTATAACATTATGAAACAGTTTAGTCGATGCAAGAATCTTGGTGGATGAAATGCCACCCAGCAAAAGCCTTGTATAGAAACAGTACACTGGGCCAGCCAACTGTACTAGAGCCAGAGATTACTGCCAGAAATCACCGCCAGAACACTTTGCTGAGCACTCTGAGCTATAGTACAGCCTATCAGTTAGAAACATCACACACTTCCAGCCTAGAAGCAGTGCTGCCAGCTTTAGAAACCCGTCCTTCGAATGTCCCAAGGATAAATTACAAAGAAAAGCACCTATTCTGAAACCTGAAAACCGCGGAACAGTGAGCATTAATGACATAGTTTCAAAGTGTTTCATGACGTCATAGTCAAAGCTCAGTCTCCAAATATTATAAATTATAGCAGTATTAATTATATTATAAAACTATAAAATCTAGACAGCATGAAATTAGGAAACATTCAAAAACATATCACATGCAAGAACCACGAACACACAATTACATGTTTGGTTATAGCACTTGTGCATCATCCTTTCACATGTTTTGTCTCTCTTTACGCTAATTTTACTTCAACCAGGTGCAAATTAGGTGCTCAGCAAATCCCTTTGAGGCAAAAGGTGTTTAACTTCTAATTAACCAGTTTGAAAGCAATGAATGATCTAAACTAAATTACCCTTGGTAGCAGCCACATGCATAAAGCCTGCACTTTTCCTCACATTTTGACTTTTCACCCCCCCCCCCCCTCTCTCCACCCCCACTGCAGTTGTGCCCTTGGTATAAGGGCATTAGAAACAAATCTGCACAGTGAGTGAGTGCAACTATATCATATTCAAATTGTATTTTTGCAGACTCATTCTGTGGAAGGACATTCCACAGTACAGTAGAACCCCGTTATAGTAAACTCGGTTATAGTAAAAACTCGGATATAGTAAGAAGCTGCAGTCCCATTTAAGCTTCCATAAACCACAAATTTTTTTTTTTTCAATGATAGTAACAATTTTTTTCCAAGAAACGGCTATAGTAAAGAGCGTCTGGCCATGGCGATGTACTGCCCACGGAATTATGACATCGCGGCACGCGCGAAGTCTAGGATTGCGAGGCAAATAGATACAGAATGCGCTCTTTGAGGTGGCTTCACCACCACGCTGATAGCCGCTAGGAGAAGCCAACTTTTGGAAGACATTGAGGCCGTGAGGGAAAGCGCGCGCCGCGCACAGAAAAGTAAAGCCGGATATGAACGTAGAAAGAAGTCGGCGTGGGTCGCTGAGAAAGAAAAGCCAGTAAAAGTGCAATGAGGAGTAGAAACGGGAGGTAAAGGGCGAGCGTTCGCAGCACGGCAGCGCGAAGCGTGGAGAAGCAGCGGCAAAAAACGGCGGCGCGGCGAAACTGCGTAGGCGGTTTTGTGTCGTGCGCGTTTCTTAACTACTGCCTCTCAAATGACGCTGAAGCTACAGAAGACGACGCCATGATCATGGAAAGCTTTGGTTTCAGATGGAATCAAACTCGCTTTATTTTTGCAGCCACGTTGCATTCGTGTAAATGTGGTACTTCCACAAGACGTAAACAATGTAGAAAACGTGATAACATGTGATAACTGATAATAATTATCACATAAAGGGACGATATGAGTAGGACGTGCGGTATTTCTGAGTCTGTTTTATAGACGCTTCGTGATCAGTAAGCAGCCAGAGCATAGTCAGAGTTTTAACATCACCAACAAGTGATATAGAAAATACCCTGATATAGTAAAGATTTTTACTGGTCCGAGCTACTTTACTATAGAGAGGTTTAAGTATAATTTCAAATTTCAATGCAGCTAGTTCAGTATGCCACATCTTTAAGTACAGTTACATTACTGTCTATCAGAATAATATCTTTTGTAGGCATATGTATTCAGTTGACCCAAGCATGCTTGGAAAAGGTTCAAGTGTTCTGCAAGAAATAAACTAAGCTAACAACAACCACCGGATGTACTGTTACACAAATAAGGGTACTTTTTTTTATGCTTTTTGCTAGACCGGATGAATCACTTCAAAAAGCTAACCACATTTTTTGACAGCTACATATTCTTACCAATAAAAAGAGCAACAGAGAGTCCAATAGCTGACCAAAGTGAGTACCGGCCACCAACCCACTGAAATAGAGAGAAGATCTGTAGCATTTATACATGGAAAAAAAAAAAAAAAAGATTACACAACATAAGCTAGCACTTACATCCCAGAACTCAAACATGTTTTTCTCATCGATTCCAAACTCCTTGACTTTTGGACCATTTGTTGAAAGAGCCACAAAGTGTTTAGCCACATCAGCTGGCTGGAATGACAGTACATGTTAAAAACAACCCACCATGCAAAGCAGCATACTATGGAACATCCAAACACAACTATAGATGCTACAATTCCTTACATTTTTTGTATGATTCATCAGCCACTCCTTTGCTGACTGAGCATTGGTAATAGTCTCTTGAGTGGTGAACGTCTACGGAGTGAAAAAAAAAACAACAACAACATGCAATTGCATTCTTACTGTTGTTGCCCCAATCAAGAATGAAAGCTTTGCGGAACTTGCCTTTGATGCAATGATAAACAAAGTGGTCTCTGCACTCAGCTTCTTCAGGGTCTTTGCAAGATGGGTACCATCAATGTTGGAGACAAAGTGCACATTTGGACCACACTGGTATGGCTGGAGTGCCTCGGTGATCATGAGTGGGCCCTGTAGCATTGTCCAGTAAGTTAATATAAGGCAAAATGAGTCCCCTTCAATGGCACACGGCCAACAATAATGCAAGCAGCAACCCACAGAATAAAGCACTACTGCAAGTTTGATACAAACATACATTAAATTCAGCCAAACAACAAGAAAGGGACACCAGCCTAGCTGCACACAGTGTGATGTGTCACCTACTGAACTATACCAAACACTCACAAGATCAGAGCCTCCAATTCCGATATTAACAACGTCAGTGATGGATTTCCCAGAATAGCCCTTCCATTGACCCTTGCGGACAGAGTCGGAGAATTCTCGCATGTGCTTCAGCACAGCATTGACACCGGGCATTACCTGCACAAAAATGTTCCACGTGCACATAAGGCATGAAGGCATCGATAACAAAAAATATACTTATCACTTCACAGAACTAAACAAAATATGATGCAGCAGTAGAAAATTATCAAGACCGCATCATACAAATCACTGTTGTTGGTCACCTAAATATCAGGCAAAAGACATCCTGATATTGTTCTACAAAACTAATAGCAGCATCTGAAGGATTGTCAAGCAAATTCACCATATTAAAAAAGCATAAAAAATCATCTGACACATCAACCAAATTTAATACACTGGTCATAAATATGCAGTGAATTCTTTTAGAGAAAAATAGTAACAAATGGAATCGATTTTCAGTAATCGAGAAGAATGAGCATTGGCCAGGCATGGGAAGGCAATGAGAGCAAACTTAACACTGCACTGGTTGTGCATTATACTACCACCAGCAATATAAAATTAATTATTTTTAAAAATACAATATTGGTAAATACTTCCAATACATGCACTATGGCTTGGTTTTATGAGATTTAACGTCTCAAAGCAACTCAGGCCTCCATAGTGGAGGGCTCCAGATAATTTCGACCACCTGGAGTTCCTCACAGAGCACTGACATCGCACGGTACACGGGCCGCTAGCTTTTCGCCTCCATCGAAATGTGACCGCTGCAGCCGGGATCGAACCCGCGTCTTTCGAGCCAGCAGCCAAGTAGTCAAGCACCATAACCACTAAGCCATTGCAGTGGCTTAATACACATACTGTAAGTCAGCAACTGCACTTCTGTTACTAGTGGTTTATTTTATGACAGGAATTATTCTACAACCTGACTCAAGACCAATTACAAAGCACTATAACAGACGCTTCTAAAAACTTCATCTTAGTTTTTTACTACGCATACATTTTTAACCCACAGACATATACAGTCAATTTTCAATTTCACTTATATTGATGACAAACAAAAAAAAAATGATAGGTTGGGTGCACTAGAAGTATGGAATTGCCTTTTTTGGCAAGTTCCTTCAGCTCTTGCATAACACTGATCACTAGGAGTTTTCTAATTCAGCTGGCTTCTCTGCAATGCACTTTGCCCAAATAATGGTGGAAGCAGCAGTTTTCTAAGCAGAAAATGGAAGTGCAGTTCATGCATTTTTAGACACGAGATATGTCAACATGGTTTATTACTTGGTGACCATGCCCATGTCAGAAAAACGCACAAACTGAGCTTATAGAAATTTCCAGTAAGGGCTAACTGGGTGTTGCCATATTGCTGGCTGGACTGCTATGTACACATGGTGCTAGTGTGATGGAAGTGGCAGCAGAACCAGTTTGCAACAGTCCAAGGAGGAGCTGTTTTGACATCTCCCTTGCGGATGGAGAAGTCTATATTTCCAGCTTGTAAAACTGCCCGTTCTGCCATTAGTTTAGCAAAGTGCATTAAGGAGAAGCCAACTTGAGAATTACGAAACTCCTATTCTCCCTTCAAAGTTTCACTCATGAGTGGAACAAAAGCTTTGGCTGTGGCCAAGAACAAACAAGAAAAAAAAAATAACTACAGACTGAGTAGCTGTACTAATAAAGGAAGACCTCGCAAGATTTAACAGCAACAACTTGGAACAACTCGCACATATAACTCTCATATGTCTGCCCAGTGGAAACAAGATGTAAGACCATTACGAGCATAGGGACACATCACCACTGGATGACTGCACCTGCTCTTAGTCCTTTGCCTTGTTTGCGCTGGTTTCTGTGGTTTCAGCCATGTAAAAAGAGGCCCAGCAGACTACTTTAACCACATCAATGACACATCCAAATATTTTCACCAGCAAGGTACAGCCAGGAACAATAGCTCACATTGACTACTTAACTGAAACCTATCCAAGTCACTACTTGGGCACATGAGGCTTAAAAGTGGTTTAAGCATGCGTAAGCACACACATAAAATATGGCCTAACATGCAATTTCAAAGACATTAACAAGCGCAATAGTGAGGACTAAATGCAATGGTTTCGGCAGCATGTAAGCAACTGAAACAAATGTACCAAGTCTTTTCTTGAAAACTCAAAGTCCAACCGTGGCTTTAACTATATTGATTGAAAAAAAAAAAAAAAATTCTGCACTATAACTTCACCTTGACTACTTTTCTGAAACACACAGTCAAAGCTGCAGTATGAGCAATGCACAACCACTACTTACATCCTTTCCATCGACAAGGATGGGAGTGTTGCTGCGGTTGCGCAATGCAACGTGAAGTACTGCCCTCCCTTCAGTGAAGTTGATCTTTTCCCCTCGAAACATTGCATCACGGGCCTGTGTGACCTTACGGGACTTGACGAGGTCAAACAGTTTTGCCAAGACTTCTTCATTGATGAGGTTTTTGGAGTAGTCAAACAAAAGTACTCCAGAGTCAGGGGTATCTAGTTTAATGCTGGAAAAAGCGAAAATATCGGGAAATTCAAATCTGACAGCACTCTCGAACACTCAAGGTGGAACATGAAAAAGCCCCATAGTTACAGGAAAACGAAATAATGCACGCCTGAGGTGTTGAAGTGCTCTCATTTACCTGCTACAGCGAAGAACTAATAAAGCCGCCTCTTTACTATAGGCTAACAGAAGGAAGCCTTAATATGGTGGAAGAAGCACGAGAAAAATGAACGCTGCTTTAGTTTAACAACCATTTTGTTCCGAAAGGCATATGCGCCGCTCTCAAGGCGAATCTACCGGCAGCAGTAAACCAAGAAAATTGCTCTCATTTGAATGTGCCTGAGCTGCGACAGCCGAGGGAAAGAGTGCACACGAACGAACAACGGGAAAAAGAGCAAAGAGAAAGAGAGAAGGTGATCCGCGCGATACAAGGCCGAAAGAAAAGCGGCGGTTTCGGTCGAGTTCCTGTTTCCTCGCGTCAAGGAAGTAGCATAAACCAGTCAAACACACGGGAAACCCCAAGGTCAGACAAGGACAAGATGAATGCGTCCAAAGCAGAGCCAGCCGGAGTTACATCAGGGATTTCTAAAGAACGCATGAGGAAATGAAAGTCTTAAATGTGGAGTCGACATTAACCACTGCAACTCAAAAAAGCAAAAACACGTCTAACCTGCATTTCTTGAACCGCTCCGGGTCCTTCTTAAATAGTTCTGGCATATTGAGCTTCTTTCCATTGCTGTTGTAATATTCTTGCAGCTTCTTGAACGCAGGATCTTCAACGAGAAAGTGGTCTTGAACGAATGTGGCCATGACTAGTAGTTCCCAGCAAAGAGAAAGGCCTTCGGACGAAAACGCCGTCTTCTGTATGCTGCTCAGCCCCAACGCCCGGCGCCTCCCAAGCAAGCCAACCAGCCAGCCAAGCCAACCAGCTGTCAAACAAGCGAAAACGAGAGCGCGGGAGTTTTTGGGCGCAAGGGGCGAGGGAGAAAGCGCTAACTCCGCCCACAACGGCTACAGTTGCGCCGTCTTTGGAGGGAGATTCAAACGTGTATTTTAGACGAGAACACGAATTAACACTGCGGCCAACGAGCCAACTACGACCACATCCTATGGGATTGCAAAATATAACCACCCCCGGGTGACCTAGTTATCGGCCCTTCTCTCGAGCGGTGGGAGGCCGTGTTGGCTAGCTCTGACCCCAGAACCGAAGTTCCGCCCGTATTCTCGACCACGAGATCGCGTTAGCGATCTCTTAGCACTAAGCTCTTTCCGACGAATAAAATGTTTTACAATAAAATCGAATTGAGTGAAAAATTAGCGGTCTAATCCGTGCTACGCCTAGATTGCCCCACTGCAGGAATGCATGCGTTCTGTTCGATGTTTTGACGTCATGCATACACAGGGAACAACACAAGGGAGGTTGTCACTAAAGGCGTTATGTGTCTCAGTTGCTTCGTTACGTCAGTTGTAAGCGCCCAGCGATGACGTAGCATGTACGACATGTCTACTTAGAATCATCGCCTGTTATCGCCGCCTCGGCGCATGCATTTTTTTTTTAAATTTCACTATAAAGTCACGCGTTCCAGGTGCGGTACTAGGATGCTAGCGCTGGCCAGGGACGGCGACAGGATGCAGTGGGGTGGCGGGGAGAAGAGAGAGAGAGAAAGAGAGCTCGTGTGTGTGTGTGTGTGTGTGTGTGTGCGTGCGTGCGCGCGCGCGCGCGCGTGTGTGTGTGTGTGTGTGTGTGTGTGTGTGTGTGTGTGTGTGTGTGTGTGTGTGTGTGTGTGTGTGTGTGTGTGTGTGTGTGTGTGTGTGTGTGTGTGTGTGTGTGTTCCTCTCCTCTGGGTTCCAGCGCACTGCGGAAAACACGGGTGGGCTGACCACGAGCAACATGAGCTCTCTCGTCAACCGAGCAGTTCATCTTCGCTTGTTCTTGGTCAAAACTGCTCGGGACTGGAACAGTCTGCCAATCGACTCTGTGCGCCACTCCAGTCCATCTCAGTTCAAAGCTGCCATCGAATAATTCTTCAAATGATCAATCAGCCCGTCACTCGAGAATCATAGGCCGACACATTCACGCATGAGTGCACTCATATCGCCTCACTCACACTCGTGCATGTGAGTGGATGTGAGTGGTTGTGGGTGAGTGCGAGTGAGCGGATGTGCATGTAGGCGGTCATGAGTGTGAGTGTGAGTGAGTGGATGTGAGCGTTAGTGGATATGAGTGTGAGTGCTCATGAGTGTGAGTGGACGTAAGTGGAGATGAGAGCGAGTGAGTGGATGTGAGTGTGAGTACAAAGGGGACACAAGTTATGAGTGGATGTGAGTCGACGTGAGTGGAAATGAATGGGTGTGAGTGGTTGTGAGTGGATGTGAATGGACGTGAGTGCAGAGTGGAAGTGAGTGGCGGGTGGATGCGACAGCGAAGTTTGTCGTGTGTGTTTCTCGACGACGGTATCCGCATAGCTATTTTCATGTTGTTTACAGCTGAGGGAAGAAAATCTTCACTGCCGAGGGCACTCGAGGCAACGCAAGCCATCATGCCGGTGTCTTTGGACAGCCGAAGAGGAGGACTCCGCTGCTGCAGGAGCGCAATCTTTCGTAGCTGTTCGCCTTAGTCGTTCACCGTTGGCATAAGCGCAGGCCCTTCGCGGGTGTAACGTGCCACCACGAGTTGGGTCAGATTCTTTGATCGAATTTCTAATTGCCACTGCTAGAAAGCCTCGTAATTGTCACGCCTTCTACACGGCTCGAGCTCATATACGCAAAGTTCCAATGCTTGCTTCTGAAGTGACGACTGTCTGCTTCTCGTCAATAACTAGCGTGAGGTGGGATATCGAGTACTGCAGCGGACGCTTACGTTTATTCTGTGCCCAGGTGTAGCTCTGCTCTGGCCTTAATCTTTTTATTGGGCCGGACTTATTTGAAGAACCTGACCTACTTGGCCCGGCTCCTGAACTGCACAAGCTTGGCTCTAGCAGGGAACAAGGCGAAAAAAAAAATGAAAACGAGTTTTGAGGTGAGGGGAATGGCGCAGTAACTGTCTCACATATCTCATTGGACCCGAACCGCGCCATTAGGAAGGGCGGAAGGTGGGAGTGAAAGAAGAGAGAGAGAGAGAGAAAGGGGTGCCGTAGTGGAGGGCTGGGAATAATTTCATCGCTTTGCGTCTCGCCGCCGCGAGCAGCAAGCGCGCTTTTCGGTAACGCTAGAGGTTCTTGATTCTACCAGAAACCCTGCATCGCTAATCAAGTATGTGATTTTTATTTTTTGTATGTATAGCATAAGACATGGTGATGCCTTGAAGCCAAGGAGATAGCCGAAGTAATAGTGTTTAATGATTAAATCTGCTCCAGAAATTGTTTCATGCCGATAGTGATGTAACGTTGCGGCGATTTCCGGCAATGGATTTGAGGTGGAAGCGAAATTTGCCGCACCCTTTTTGATTGTTTGGACGTACAGTTCGAACCTAATTCTCATATACTCGGGAAAAGGATATAAAATATGTCTCTTGAGTATTGTGAGTCACCTTTTTGCTCGAGAGAAACAGTACAAAAGAAAAGCTGTACAAGCTAATGAAAGCTAAGAAGAATCAAGTTGAGGGCGACAGTTTTCGTTTCGCTTTAGTATCGTGCCAACTGCCAATAATACCGAGATGGCAGCGAATAAAAAACCGCCCGACGGACGGCCAAAAATGTGACGAGAAGAGAACAGGAGACTTAGGACAGCGGGCGGGTAGGGGGGCAAGGAGCTTTTCATAAATAGGTTGAAGGGTGCCAGCATGTTGGACACTGAGCTGCGCTCGTAGTACAGGAAAGAGTTCAGGATTAAGGTCTCCCACCAGTGCCGTACCCAGAAATATTTTTCGGGGGGGGGGGTTGTACGCAACCGGTAAAAAAATAGAAAGAAGGAGAGCGTGTGCCCAAACAATGTCTCACGCATTTTTCGTTTTTTCTTTAATAAAGCCGAAGGGTTAATTTTTTCGTTCGCTGTAATATTTACACAAAAATACGAGTGCATACAGGACTTTGAGGACTTGATTCGCAAAGGACATTCATTCTCTCACACAAAAAAAAGACTCGTATGAAAAATCGCGGCTATTTGCAATATTTTTCACATAATATAAAACAACACAAAAGCTTCCGCTCTACAACAAAGTCAGCAACTGCGTACGAATGGCATTCGTCAAAACTTCTACCTCATGCTTGTGAACCTGCGCCCGGCCGCAGAGTCACTTAAAAAAAAAAAGCATTTTTCATTTTCGCGATAGTTTGTGATCATTTGAGGATGAAAAAGTCAAAGGATGAAAAAGTAGGCTGACATGACAAGGTATGTTTAATTGGGTGAACTGCGACTACAACTAAAAGGAGTGCCATACGTCGTGCAATGGCGAAAATAAGTGGCTTTTTTGCAATCGCTTCCGCTTCCTATTATAGAACCCCGACGTGTACATCAGTCTTTTCGAGAATAAACAACAGAGAACGCAAATGCATCAGAACATTTCTGAATAATTACTGCGACACAAAAATAAGGGACACTGTTTGAAATTCAACACGGAACTGTCAGCGAGGAAAAAGAGCGCTATTAAAATACGGTCGCGGCAATGCTTGAAACTTCTGTGAGTTCCTCTACGAGTTGAACATTACTTAAAATGGTCCATTCCGCTCCGCGACTGTAAAATCGTCAAGAGGAGGGGGGGGGGGGGTACGTAGCGCTCAGAAAATTTTGGGGGGTGTTCTGACACCGAACCCCCCCCCCCCCCCCCCCCCCCTGGCTACGTCCCTGTCTCCCACGGTCTCCCGGGAGGCAAAAAAAAAATTTTTTTTCAGGTCATGAAAATGCTCCTGTCAACATTATGTGATATATTGGTAAGTTGGTTCTTGAGAAAAGGAAATGGCGCAGTATCTGTCTCACATATCTCGGTGGACACCTGAACCGCGCCGTAAGGGAAGGGAGGAAGGTGGGAGCGAAAGAAGAAAGGGAGGAAGAGGTGCCGTAGTGGAGGGCTACGGATATTTAACGTGCACTGACATCGCGCAGCACACGGGCGCCTTTTGCGTTCGGCCTCCATCGAAACGCGGCCGCCGCGGTCGGGTTCGTACCCGGGTACTACAGCTCGGTTGAACCCGAACGCGGCGGCCGCGTTTCGATGGAGGCGGAACGCAAAAGGCGCCCGTGTGCTGTGCGATGTCAGTGCACGTTAAATATCCGTAGCCCTCCACTACGGCACCTCGTGTACACTGACTCCCAAGCCGCCATTAGCGCTTTTCAAGAGTGAGGCATACCCCCGTGCGTACACTGACCTAGATCTGGCGCTTCTGGATATGTAACCTCGTACAGTCACATGAAGTTGGATCCCTGGGAATTCAGTGATTACCGCAAATGAGCTGCGTAATCAGCTCGCCCGCAAATCTCTCAGGCGAGGGCCTTGTGATCAGGTAAGTCACTCCGCAGTCCTACCTCAAATTCAGGCAGGAGCTCGCCACTCTCACCCTTGAGGTAGCTCGCCCTAATCGAGGAAATCGACACCCTCGAGGGAACGAGGCTTGTGGTGGGTGGGCGGGCAGCCCACCCACCGCATCGCACCTTCGGGGGTGCGATGAAAAGGTGGCTGGTGTTTCAAAACGGTGGAGGCTTTATATATATATATATATATATATATATATATATATATATATATATATGACACAAGCCAACAGCCCCAGAAACCAAGGGGGCACAGGGGATTTTTTTTAATTTATAGATAATCAAAATAAATAAATTAATAAAAAAAATCCCCTGTGCCCCTTGGTTTCTGTGGCTGTTGGCTTGTGTCATATTTATGACGAGCTCCTCATTCCCCTTTCCTTGTTTGCTATATATATATATATATATATATATATATATATATATATATATAGGTTGCGAAAGCATGGAGTACTTGACTGCTTACAAGAGTATATAGCGAAATATACGCTTCGTTAAAGGAAACATATTTATTCTACTCGACGTTTCGATCGGAAGACCGATCTTCTTCAGGAGTGATTTTACATTGTTAAAGGGACTATGAAACAAATTAATTGAGATTACGTAAAGATAGGCAATCCATCACTCGTCACCCCAGCGAAAGAATTTTCGAGCTAGCATGAATAACAACGAAGATATAGACGATTAAAAATCACGCTCCTCCTCTCCCCCCTCAACTCATACGCGCGGAGCACGAAGAAAAAATAAAGAAAACAGCTCCGGGACTGGGCTCCGCCCATGAATACGTCATTCGCTGACGTTCGGTTTACGGCTTCCGGTTGTCGCACTCCCGAGGAGCAGCGTGCGTCGGCAGCGTCTCTCCGGTCTCGGCGCTTTCTTTGCTCCCGAACTCCTGGCAGAAAGAGGCGGCAGAGGTAAATTGGAAACATATGCGTGAAGGCAATGCCCTGGCCCGCGCTTGCCCGAGGGGGTCGCGCGGCGCCTCGAGCAGACGATTTTCACCGCTACCGGAAGTGTGCCCGTGACGTCGTAGCTGCCGCGGCTCGAGCGAATGACAGCGTGTGGTGGCCTACCGACGTCATGGGACTAGTGACGTCTGTTTTCCCGGTTTTGGTTTCAAAATCGCTCCCTACGAAGACACCAATCGGCCCGCGAATTTTAAAAAACGCGATTTTTAAAAAGCCATAATAAATTGCCGGCTCAGTTCCGAAGACTCATACTTGGTGTCAGTGCTTCTGAGCATAACTTCTAACATTTACAAGCGTCTTTTAATTCTTTTCATGGTCCCTTTAATGCATCCCCTTTTATAGGGGTGGGTACAGAACAGGTAAGTGGGAAACACAAAGCACATAGCAGAAAAATACACATAAAAAATTATTAGAGGCAGCGCGACCCACACCAAAAAAAAAAGGCAGCTTATTGATTAATATAAGATAAAGTCACCAGAAATTGAAAAACAAGATTTTTTTCGAGTGCATTACAGTATATACAGGGTGTTTCACCTAAGACTTTCTGCAATTTTTAAAAATAAGCTATTTGAAATAGATGTGCGCTTTTTCTGGCATAGCATTGTCAGTGGTGTAGTACATCAGAATGCAGCTAAGACGTGCTAACTAGCGGGCTTGTTAACCAATATTTAATAGTTAACTTTTAAACTATTACCGTTGGGCTCCTTAATTATTGAGAGGCATAGCCCACCGTAAGTAATACCCATATCAGTTTTTAGAATTTCGAAAACGCGGTTACCCTTGGCGCTGTGGCCCAACAAATTTCGCCTACATCGCGCCAAAATGCATGCGGTTTGAGAAGATTGCAGGCAAAGCAACCTCTCCAGTGAACCTAACTCGTCGAGATAGCCAAAATTTGTTGGGCCACAGCACCGAGGATAATCGCGTTCTCGAAATTCTAAAAACGGATATGGACATTACCTACGGTGGACTACATGCCTCTCAATAATTAAGGAGCCCAACGGTAATAGTTTCAAAGTTAACTATTAAATATTGGTTAAAAAGCCTGCTAGTTAGCACGTCTTAGCTGCATTATGATGTACTACACCACTGACAATGCTATGCCAGAAAAAGCGCGCATCTAATTCAAATAGCTTATTTTTAAAAATTGCAGAAAGTCTTACGTGAAACACCCTGTATACATACACATATATGAGAGAAGCCAAGAGCCACAGAAACCAAGGAACACAGCAGATTTTTTATTTTATTTATTTTATTTGTGCTGTTCGATTTAGAATATTACTGAATAAGTTATCGCTTAAAGCTAATTGATTAGAAAAGCAGAAGAAAAAACAACCACACGCCGCCGGTGGGATCCGAACCCACGACCTCCGAATTACGCGTCCGGTGCTCTACCGCTGAGCTACGGCGACGGCTGTCAAATCTGCTTTCGGGGGTGTTTATGTTTACAAATAACCTGTTCATCAGCGCCACCCACGTTCTTAAGCGGCGGACGTAGCACGTCCTGAGTTACCGCTTATGTGACGTAGAACGTCATCGAACGGTGAGGGTGGAAGCTGTGTGAGAACCCTCTTATGCTTCCTATGGCGTCAAGGGTGCCAGAACCGAGGCCCTCGCTAAGCAATTAAGCAAACAAGGGAAGGGGAATGAAGGGCTCGTTAGAAATATGAGAGAAGTCAACAGCCACAGAAACCAAGAAACACAGGAGATTTTTTATTGATATTTATTTATTTTGTGGTGTTGATCAATAAAGAATATTACTGAATATGCTATCGCTTAACGATAATTGATTAGAAAAGCAGAAGAAAAAACAACCATGTCCTGCCGGTGAAAACCGAACCCACGACCTCCGAATTACGCGTCCGGTGCTCTACCGCTGAGCTACGGCGACGGCTGTCAAATCTGCTTTCGGGGGTATTTATGTTTACAAGTAACCTAAACTCGAGAGTGTTCATCAGCGCCACCCACGTTCGTAAGCGGCGGACGTAGTACGTACTGAGTTACCACTGGTGCGACGTGGAACGTCATCTAACGGCGAGGGTGGAAGCTGTGTGAGAACACTCTTATGCTTCCTATGGCGTTAAGACTGCCAGAACCGAAGCCCTCGTTATACGCAAAAAATATATGAAGACGTTCGTAGCTTAGAACAATTTAATGACCTTTAGGCCGCGGGACCGACCTTCGTTGGAAAAAAGCGCGAATGCTTAAGAGCGTCATATATATACACTCTTAGAAAAAAGGGTGTGATAAAGGGGTAAAAAGGGCATAGCATGGACTTTTACACCCTTTAGAGGACCCTAGGAATAACTTTACACCCGTTAAAAACACGCTTCCATCACTTACCCCCTTTAAGAAAACTTGCATCCTACTTACACTCTCTACCAGTGTTGATAACTGCGCGTCCGTTCCTACCCCTAAAATAGCGGGAAGACTATAGTTTGCTCGTGTGCCACGACGGGGCGCTCGTGCAGCATTTTGTGAGGAGTGCCTTGATGCGCGCCGTCTTCATAGAGGGACGGTGAAGAACGTATATAATGGTCGATGTTAAGGCAGAAGCCTACGGCGCCCGTAGGCTAATTCCCCCCCTACCGTGTCCGTCTGAAGTCGGGAGGGGTTAGGAATGGCGACAGCGGGTCGCGCGCTTCGGATGCCGTCCAAGGCTGCGGGAAAGACCGCGACCGCCTTGTCGGGGACCAAGGGGCCGACGACCCCTTGAAAGGATCCCTTGACAAACATAGAAGTGGGGCTGGGGACAATAAGGTCGACGACTCCTTAAACCCCCGACTGTCTAGCTAAGCAGTGGCGCCTCCAGAGTCGGGCCCTGGCGTGCACTGGGCTCCGCCTACTTGTATGCGCAGTGCCACTGCAGCAGTATTGGTTGGAATTGGGCGAGAGCCGGTTTATTAAAGCTCCGCCCAATTATCGAGGGGATAAAAACCGCTGCAAACAAAGAGCGGGGAGGAGCGCGCCGAGTCTCAGTCTCGGCCGCTTTTCTACAGCCCTTTTTTTAAACAGCCTTTTTTTTGACAGCCTTTCTTTAAACCGCCTTTTTCTTAAGTTCGTTGTGTTTTGGTCTCGTCTTCATTAAATAAGTTTTGTTGTCAAGAAGTTTGGAGTGGCTGCCCCAACCGGCAACGTGTCGCCGGACGAG
This sequence comes from Amblyomma mixtum, assembly GCF_055824585.1. NCBI lineage: Eukaryota > Metazoa > Arthropoda > Arachnida > Ixodida > Ixodidae > Amblyomma > Amblyomma mixtum. The sequence goes on from NC_143014.1 coordinate 64,453,104, forward strand.
CGGACGAAGTACCGCTGACCAACGTACGATCGGACCAACCGGCCAAATCCGACCTCCTTTCTTTTAACTGGTGCCGTGACCAGGATAGTCCGAGCGGCTTTCTGCGAGCGGTTGGAGGCAGTACCTTCCGGAAGCCTGACGGGGCAACATCTTGGCGAGAAGCCCCGGGGACCAAGGTCCAATTGAGGTGATTTCTTTGGGAGAGGCCTCGGAGCCAAGACTCCACGACAGTGCCGAGGAGCGAGCGAAGCGAGACCGACGGAGCGAAGCGCCGCGACTTCGGCGGCACTGTGCAACTTCGTCTACCGGGAGGAAGTGATGGGCCTGCTGCGAGCTCGGGTATCCGGACTCACTTCTGAACCCTAGGACGAGATCTGCTGCTACCACGGATCAAGTGCCATGATGAGTGAGTTTCTCCATTCTCACTTTACTTGCCTCGGGAGTGCTTGAGCCGCAAGAGTTAATCAGGGCACAATGGATACGTTCAGTTGGCGAAGTGGGTATGGCTATCGCTGTGGACATGAGCGCGCACAACTGTCAGAGGCTAAGCGAGCCAAAGAAAAGGAGAGAAGCGACGCTTACATACTAGACCTGAAGCGCCAATTGGCAATAGCTGAAGATAATCTCCGGCAGGAGAGAAAGAGAATTCAGCAGGAGCAACGCTCACGGAGAGCGGCGAGTGTGCTGCCGGAGCCGGCACAGACAAAGGCATTCTCTAATAGCGCGACAGGCGCTGATCAATTGCTGATCGAGATAGCGAAGAAAGAGGATAGCGGCAGCGGCATTCGGTCGGTTCCTTTTGAGAACAGCAAGGAGGAACCTGTGGTTCCTGCAGAGAGTGAAGCGATCACTAGCGCCGAGGAGCCGCCCATTGTGCTGTCAGCCACGAGCGTTGACACAGGAAAGCAGGCTTTGGTTCCCGAGGTGGAGGCGAGCTCCACGGACATTGCAGGTAAAAATTCGTCTCGTGATGAAACTGTGCAAGCCAACTCTGGCGAGGCAGCCGAACATGTTAGTAGGGGTGCTAATGGCACTGATGAGCAAAACGGTATGAACGGCTCGGCTGGCCGGGTTGCCCAGTACGACCTTTCGTTGCCCACCGAAGCATCAGTATGCCAGGCAGGGTTTGATGAAAGTGACAGGTGTGTTCAGACACCATGCGCAGCACTCACAGCGGTGTCGGAGAAGCCAGCAGCACAGCTGGGTAGGCGAGGCTGTTCTGATTCGGAAAAATCAGACCCATGTAACACCGCGATAGCCTTCGGGGTAGATGAGTGGAATCTGAGTAGTGGCGACGGCGAATTCGCTCCAGGCCTTCAGAGGAGCGAAGTTACACTGCCGCTGATAGGGGCGTATCGCGATCCATGCTGCGATCTCGTTGCGGGTCGGCGCAACAGGTGGATCGCAAGCTTAGACGCCGCTTATGACGGCGTGTTCGATCCTGGTGGATGGCGACGAACGCCTAATGTCCACAGCCTTAGCCCACTCTGCCACTGCCAGGTTGCGATACGCGCAAAAATGCTCTGTGGCTCGAGCGCAATATGAGGCAGTGGGTGAGAGTGGGGAGACATGAACAGTGTACAGCTGAGACTGTGAAAATGACTTGACAGGATCATGCGGGTGTGATGATTGTGTCCTTTGTGAGCTGTTCTTGAGCTGAGGACATAATCCGAGTCTGAAGAGTGCCGTGTTATTTGTCTTGCCCCCGTTGGGATCGTGTTGCGGTGTATATGCAATTTAATGAAAACTCTGTAGCATAATGTTTTCTTCATCTTGTGTTTATTGACATGTTGTTCCATGTATGATTTTTGTCAGGAGTTTACCAGAGGGTTCTATTTGTGCTTCTCTGCTTGGAATTGAAATGTGTTAATTGAGCATTGTGTTTGCATCTGCATGCAGACAGCGTCCTGAGCAGGTTTTCTCTTGGAATTGTTAGTAGGACGCAGAAGCGCTCCTTTTTTATATTGTTCGTACAGTGCTCAGTTGAGATCCGTTTTTTTTTTGTGTGTGCTGTCGGGTTTTTTTTTTGCTGTTCACGGCCGGGTCTTTTGTACTTTTGAGCGCTTTGGTATGTTGTGTGTACGGCGAGCGTCCACCCAACATTCTTGGTGGGGAGGTGTTAAGGCAGAAGCCTACGGCGCCCGTAGGCTAATTCCCCCCCTACCGTGTCCGTCTGAAGTCGGGAGGGGTTAGGAATGGCGACAGCGGGTCGCGCGCTTCGGATGCCGTCCAAGGCTGCGGGAAAGACCGCGACCGCCTTGTCGGGGACCAAGGGGCCGACGACCCCTTGAAAGGATCCCTTGACAAACATAGAAGTGGGGCTGGGGACAATAAGGTCGACGACTCCTTAAACCCCCGACTGTCTAGCTAAGCAGTGGCGCCTCCAGAGTCGGGCCCTGGCGTGCACTGGGCTCCGCCTACTTGTATGCGCAGTGCCACTGCAGCAGTATTGGTTGGAATTGGGCGAGAGCCGGTTTATTAAAGCTCCGCCCAATTATCGAGGGGATAAAAACCGCTGCAAACAAAGAGCGGGGAGGAGCGCGCCGAGTCTCAGTCTCGGCCGCTTTTCTACAGCCCTTTTTTTAAACAGCCTTTTTTTTGACAGCCTTTCTTTAAACCGCCTTTTTCTTAAGTTCGTTGTGTTTTGGTCTCGTCTTCATTAAATAAGTTTTGTTGTCAAGAAGTTTGGAGTGGCTGCCCCAACCGGCAACGTGTCGCCGGACGAGCGGACGAAGTACCGCTGACCAACGTACGATCGGACCAACCGGCCAAATCCGACCTCCTTTCTTTTAACTGTCGATTTCTATTGTGTGGCAAATACATCAAGTAATTACGCTGAGCAGTCTGTGCTGAAAACGGAATGCAAATCCTTAGAGCTTTTTTTCTTATAGACTATTTCTAGTACGACAAAAAATATTCGATGCTTTAATTTGACATGATGCGACGATAAGCTCCAACGCTCACGTTCTATGCGCATTTTAATCTGTGTTCATTTTGAAGGAAATGTTATATTTCCTCCTCGCGCTCAGCTGCATGTAACAGCAAGATCGGCGGGCCTCGATTTAATGTGATAATTGCACTTAAACCATAAGCTCACGTTGTTCTATAGGACATTCGTGGTTTACGTATTGCGTCAGTCGATGTTACGAGTGCTTAAATAACCTAAATGCAATTTGCACTTGACAACCTTGCCGTTAGCAGGACGGGGGCGGGGATGAGCCTAGGGTAATCTTTTACAAAGGAAGAGAAGAAAAGCTACTGATTTTTGTGAAGCAAATTGGGTCCTCGGCCACTTTACCCTCCTCCCTGGCACTGCAATTTCTTGTTTATTTCTCCACTAAATTTGAAAAATACTTTTGAATACTATGCGCCAAGAGAAAAACAGAGAGCAGAATACTTCTTGTCGTAAATGATTATTGTGTGATCAATAAATGAATGCTCAAACTTTCTCACATCTCATATTTCTCATGGCACACTCGCAAAACAATTTCTGCAGAAAGGGCTGTGCAGGGAAGAGGGAAAGGAAGGCGCCTTCGGCCACGGTGACTGCAGCAATTAGTCAAAGTAGTTTTTTTTTTTTTTCGCGAGTCCACTACTCCGCATTTATAAACGACCAAAGGGGACAAGAGCGCTTCGCTTGGAAACCGTTGAAGCTCGCAGAAGGGCTCGCATTCGTCACTTAAACCTGGTTTCCGCGTCTGCTGAATATGTCATGATAAGAGCCTTCTGCGTGGGCGCGGCTCGCTGTCCAGTACATAGTTTCCTCGAAGTCTGTCTTGTGGTCACAAGCCTCCCTGTGTCCGCCACCGCGCTTCATTTCCTGTTCATTTGTTTCACATCCATTTTGTTCAGCGAAGTTTTTGGTCTCGCCATGACTGTGATCTCGCCGATGTACGATGCCGACCGCGTCCAAGGCTCTTATTTGAGTCATCAGTCAGACGCGGCGCAATGTAAACCGCTCCCTAGAAACTCTTCCCCCCTCTTACGTCCATGGTTTACGTTCAGTGACCCGGCGGATGACTAGCAGAAGGCTTAAAATGCAAGCTGTAACTCGCCCGTAGTCGCACGTGATGAAAGAACCAGTAGGTTACAAAACGTGTTTTTTTAGTAATTTTTTTGGTTGGCGTTCTCTCCAACTTAAATATGAACCAAGAGTCTCGACCACAAGCTCTTTTAAGATCACTTCGTCCATCTCCCATTGCCTAAACCACTATCGAAGAGGCTGCTTGCTTCTTTGGTCTCTTTTTTTTACTCATGGAGTGTCCTGGAGGTTTGAAATGCTGCATCCTGTCCACCCCCGCCCCCTACTCTTCCTCCCATCTCCAAGCCCCCTGGATATTCCCGTGAGGGTTCTCTTGCGTTCCCCGACGCGGAAGCGCTTGCACAAAAGATCAGTCAGGCACGGCCAGGTGTCGACCAGCGCTGCCGGCACCATGGCGTCCGCCACGCTTCCAAAGAAATGTGTCGGGAATAGAAAAAAAAAAGCATGAAATGAAGCGGGAAGCGAAAAGAAAAAAAGACCCCAGCAACGAAGAATATCTACCCTGAGCCGACGGCGTAGCTTTCTGCTGCCCCGGCCGAAAACTGCGACATCTTAATGACCTCAACTATCAAACATAGGATGAGCTCTTCCCAAAAACATGGAAACGAAGGCTTAGCGGCGCCACTGCAGAGGCCAATGCCTTGCCGAGCACCCAAACTTAAGACCGACCTTCAAATTCTCTGTGTACAGTTTTATTGGAATTTTTCTGTGACCCCAATGAGGAACGAACGAATATTGCAAAGCACGCTGTCGCTAGAGAATAATACAGGAGCGAAAGAGACGCGGACGCGCAGCTTACCAGAGCCTTTTAGATTCGCAGCCCTGATAACCGCTTGAAAGATAATAACCCCGTGCTGTCCAGTCTTGGCGCGATTACCTTGCTGTCTGTGCACAATGCTGACTCCCTGTTCGCACGAGTACAGTCAGTGGTTTGAAGTTATCCCGCATTACGAGCTTTCCGACTGACTTGGTACTGCAAGCGCAAGATAGTGTGAATGCTAGATACATGTGTAAATGCTGGAATAAATAAATGTTGTAAAACTTATTTTTTATTAACTCTGTTCTTAAAAAAAAATTCGTTCAAATAAGCGCACATATCCATGTTTGTCCCACATTTTGTGGACCATCCTGTGTACCATCTCTTCATGCACCTTTTTTTTCGAGTATGTATGTATGTTTACCTAAGGCTTCATAAACTAGTACCTACATGTTTAAAACACATTGGCTTCATCTGCTCTCCTGCTATAAATACAAGCTGACATTTGTATTGTTTTGATACCTGGGACATCCTCTTGAAAGAAGTACACCAATGAACATTTCAAATTCATGAAATTTGAATTTCAGATGTTGTATGAAATTTCAAACCATTAAATTTCCCCAGGAGTGCGCCGATGAGGACGACTGCACTGATACTGTTGTTTACATATCGCTGCGTACGAACATCTAGTGCTCGTTTTCATGAAATAAAACGCAATCTGCGCTTTAATTATATTAAACAATCTCTCCTCTTTTGTACCGGTTGTACCCGTGCTTGTTTACGCAGTGCGACAATCTGTGGGAAGCGCCGATGTGATCGCTCACCTGAGAAACACATGACAGCCGGGTTGTTGCCATCGCGTAGGAACGGCACTTCTCACTAATTGTCCCTGCTTCTTCCGACGTGAGCAGTACTCTATTTTAAACTACTTTATCCAGAAGTTTGTTTGGTGACCGTTCGCGTTAACTGAAATGGCCTTAACTTGTTATCCACAAACTAGCGTCGGCGACGACTGCTCCTGGCCGTAAAGCACTGCTCGGCGGTCTAGGTCACACCGGCGCTTCCCGTTCATCATATTGTTGACGTCGAGGGTTCAGGACAGGAGTGCCGCTGAGCGAAGAGGTAGATGGCGAAAGGAGAATAGGTTTATTTACATTTTACAATGGTGGTTAGAGACTGAAGTGAGGCTCCAAAAGAGGCTCTATGGGAGGCTTGAAGAGAGCTCTAGTGAGTTCTGAAGTGAGCTCAAAATGAGGCGAAGTGAGCTCAAAATGAGGCGAAGTGAGCTGATCTGCCGCATTCGTTCTCGACATTTATAGCCTTCTCGTTCCCCAAAGTCCCTAGGTTGAGGACGCCCACGCCGGGGTGGGAGGGGCCTAGAGCTTTCACCTGTGCGCACACACACGCCACTGCACTTAGGGCCACGCCCACGTCACATGTTGAGTCTGAGGGAGAGAAGGTTGTCGTCGAGGTAGCGTTGACTGTGGTAGGTGATGGCCTCCGGCCAGTCGAAGGTTTCTGCGGGTCACCAACATCTGCTGATAATCAGACACCCGCCGCTCGAGGCCGGACGCAAGGTCACGAAAACGCCGAAAGTGGTTCCTTGTCCCTTGTCGAAAGATGCCCGCCAGCTCGTCGCGGTGCTTGGCTCGCCTAAGAGCCACAGCAAACGAAGCCCTTTGTTCCCCCGGCACGCTCACAGCAATTGGGGAAGATAACGTCGGTCTCCCCGCGGCGGCGGCGGCGGCGACACTTGAAGAGACTTCGGAAAGGCGGTCTGTTTTTGCTAAAACTTCAATCCCTTCTTTATGGTTCTGTACTCCGACCAGGGAGGGCTCGGTAAATGGAATCAGCTGTCACCTGGGTCCCCTGTGTGGTCCATGACGGCAGGCTTGGGGCAATGGTCGCCGAGTAGAAAGCAGGTACTCTCAGCCACCCAGGAGACATATGTGTGCTGGCTGCTTCCGCCGCTGCATAGCCTTCGCCGTACCGTGCTTAACGACGACCCACGTCTGATAGTAATTCTTTCCAGGCCCGTGTACTACGATCTTTACAATATGTGCGCCCAGCGATGTAAACAAAAGTTGACTTCAGCTCACAGTTGTCGTAACTACACTCGCTGACCATTGGCATTTGGTTGTGAATTCGCTATTCGCAACCGCCGCAATCACAGACCTCACCCTGTGGACTCGCTAGGCCTAGTCGTCGCGAAAGGGAAGGGAGTCGACGACTAAAATTGATTTCGCAAGCCCTTGTCGTTGGTGAGTGTTCACCTGTGCACATTTGAAATAAAGCCGTTCATTTCGCTTATTTCTAACACAGATAATGTAGAAGCGCGAATATATTCACGCTCAGCCGCCGACCTGCCGAGAACACGAAGGCTGACTGTCCGCCGATCGAATTCGTCGGTGTCGTTGACCTAAAAAACTTTTCCCACTACAGTCACATTATAGTCCATTAGATAGTTCACTGTAATCACATGCTGCTGTTGACCGTGACAGTGTTATTGTCGGACTAATGTGACCGCAATGACTGCCGCCGTCGTCTTCATTCCAAGTCTCGAATGCCATTCGACTCAGATCCCATTCTAACGTATCCGTGTAGCACAGGTATAATTCTCCACGGTAATCAATTACATTTCAGATCGAGCCATATTAGTTGTAATCGGCTTGCTATTTTCTGTAAGGTGTACAAGACTGATGCCAAACCGAGCTGTGCCAGCTGCGTCCCCATTTTCTACCTGAGCAAGGAAGGCGGTTTGTACCACTGCTCATTGTAATGAGGTGGGGGGAAAAGGGGAAAAAAATATATTTTTTTTTGTATTCACTCCTCTTTCCTCGGCTGTTCTGGGGGAAGCGGAGACGGTAGAGGTGAAATACCAAGAAAGCAGACACGAAGGACAAGCGGAAACCGGTTCGGAGAAGGAAAAGAAGAGAAGAAGCAAGAATCTGCCTGCAGAAGGAGAAAAGGGTGAAAGACATGAAGAAAGGCTGCAAAGGACGCGTGGGTTCGCTCATTCGTCCTTCCGCGAATAGAGCGCGACCCGTCATTTCGCTGCGTGTAACTGGCAGCTGCTGCCGGGTGTAGTTTGCACTTCGCGCCTCTGGACGGTGCATCTCACGCTGTCTGCTATGCGACTCTGTGGTGTGCAGTCGCCGAGGGAATAACGCGTTTCGATAGCCTGCCAGCAGGCTTACTTCGCGACGACGTCATCAATCCTGGTAAGTACTGTCGAACGTTTATCTGCTTGTATTTTGTAGAAGGGTGAGGAATTACTTATGCTCATGTACACTTTCACTAAAATAATTCAATTTCGTCATCGTCTTTCCGTGCATCTTAGAATAAATATATGCAGACTAATTGTCATGGTGCAAATTGCGTTGCACCCTTATATCTCCAGCAATAAGTTTTGGGCGCGAAGCTTCTACATGTTTTCGACGCAGTCGCCTTTCATCAGCTCTTGACGGCGGGTGTACAGGGTCAATCGCACTTAGAGGGAACAAGGCTCCGCGTGGCTTGCGACCAACCACCATTGCGACAAAGCCGGTAACAAACCCGTGCAAAGGGGCGCATGACACGAAGCACCACTTCGAGGTCCCTCTTCTCGTGCGCCACTGTGCATTGATTCATGAACGGGTTCGATGCAATGGCACTCCGCAGGCACGCGGCAACGCGGAGCCGTGTTCCCTCTAAGTGTGATTGACCCTGTACGTTGCAAATTGCATGCAACCTCCAGCATGAGTGCAGCTAATAGGGCATTTAAGCTTCAGAGGTTGAGTCCTACTTTCATTTACGAACCTTGATGATTGCTCTGAATGGTTGAAATCTAAAAAATAATTCAACTGGAGACCAAAACTTTCTATGATCCGGCCCAATGCCATTTGGCAATCTTTGTTCCAGACGCACGTGGTGAGGCAGTTACTGCATCATTTCCTTTCCTCAAAACCAATTTTTAGTTCTTTCTCCAAGCCGCTATAGCCGTTCTCAAGCTTCACCCGCAAACATTTTTCTATCGCCATTTCACGCCAGTAAACCCTCACAGCAGTTAACAACTTGCAAAATTGCCGCTGACTTAGAAGGTGTTTTCCAAAAAAAGATTTTTTCCCCAGTCTGCGTTATGAATTCCTGCTCGGCCCACAAAAGGGGAGATGCGTCAGTCGATGCCGAAATAGATTAGGGGCTTCTCCCACCTTCCTTTTCTAGAAAGAATGCGAGACTGTTGACTGTAAATCGGAAACCATCCTTCTTGAGAATCTGGCGTATATAATTTTGCAAGTTGTTGCAGAAAGAAACGCATGATCTCAGTGCGCATGCGCCTTTGTTGCACGCAGGCGCTGCGATAAGGAGCTAAACTTTCTAAATTCAGCCGGAATTTTTCTAGCGCCAAAAGCATAACTGGACAACAACTTTCTCTTCAGTTTATTTTTGCTTGCGAAAAGTGTTCCAGGCTCATAATATTAGTGAATACTTGGTAGCACCACTGCATGCATGACAGGTGAATAAAGATACCCTGCCTCTTCTTTTAGAACCGTCAATTATACTGCGTTTCGGTTTCGTATATATTTCGTAAAAATTATACTGGTACAACATAAATGAGAACGTTATTAGGTGGATAAAGGAATATTTGAGCGTTAGGCGTCAATGTGTTGTTGTCAACGGGAAACAATCGCATGAGGTGGCTGTAACATCAGGGGTGCCTCAGGGATCCGTCTTGGGCCCATTACTGTTCATAATTTACATGAATGACATCTTTTCAGGTATTTCTTCATACATGCGTCTTTTTGCGGACGATTGTGTATTGTATAGAATTATTAACGATCAAAGTGACTGCGATGCATTACAACAGGATTTGTGTAAAGTGGCCCAGTGGTGTGAGAACTGGAGAATGCATATTAACTTACAAAAATCTGTACATATGTGTTTCACTAAAAAGAAGGTTCCCCATATTTTCACTTATAACATAAATAATAGCAGACTGCTTTCAGTGTTGGAATTTAAATATCTTGGTGTATATTTAACAAGTTCAATGTCTTGGCATCGTCACGTGCATTTCGTTACTGCCAAAGCCTGTCGTGTTTTAGGTTTCCTGCGACGTAACGCTAAACTTTTCCCTGTAAAGACTAAAGAACTGCTGTATAATACAAACGTTAGAAGCATACTTGAGTATGCTTGCACAGTCTGGGATCCGAAAACCTTGCTTGACGTTCAAAAGCTAGAAAGAGTTCAGAATTTGGCCGTTCGTTTTGTTTTCAATAACTATGGGCGATATTTTAGTGTAACGAGCGCGAAAAAATCTTTGGGTTGGGACTCACTTCAAAAACGTAGGAAAGTACTGCGTTTAAAATTATTTCATAATATATTTCATTCTAGAACTGGAATAGACAGAACCAAATATATAGCCAACCCTGATTACGTGTCTTTACGTAGAGATCATTCACTTAAAGTTAAAGAATACAGGTGCCGGACTGACCTTTTTAAAATGTCTTTTTTCCCCAAAACGGTTTCGGAATGGAACAAGCTGCCTGAGGAAGTAGTGTCCATATTATCAAATGATTCATTTTCTTCCATGCTGTGACATTTTTTTGTGTATAATAATTCCGTGTTCTTTCTATCTCATTGTTATCTTTTTTTTTTTTGTAACCACCTGCACGCGGTGGCTTGTGTACTTTTTCTTCTACCCCCCCACTGTAATGCCAGCCAATGGCGCTGTGGGTATGATGATAAATAAATAAATAAATAAATAAATAAATAAATAAATAAAGTATGTCTTGCTGATTTCAGCAGCATCATCGTGCCCCTTTGAATCAACGCCGGAAGAACGCTGCAAATAAAAAAAGAATAAAAAAACTAGGCCATTTTCGAAGTTGGAGCTGCGCGCTACTTCCCCTGCATGTTTGATATGTGCATCAAATGAGGAGCCTACAGTTTGGTCTACTTGTAGGGGCATGCATGTTCTTCTGTCAAGTAGCATGAACGATTCTACAGTGATTTAGTGTCCAGAGCTTGTGTTGTTCATTCTTCTATTTATTTTCTTGGCCTGTAATCTGTAAATCAGCTGCTCCGCAAGGTTTCTTTTCCAACCAAACGGTCTCGTTCCCAGACGACACTCTCGCATACATTGTGGAAACGAAGAGTCAAGTTCCCCCTTCTGAGGAAACTGGCTTGTAAAGATGGCCCCGAGAGGACAGTCAAAAGAGTACAGTGGTACAGTATAGAAAAGGGTATTGCAGTCAACCTTCTGTAGCACTGCAGTAGAGGCTATAGGCAGGAAGTGGAAGGAAATGGGCCTTTGTTCCTATGCCAGTAGTGAGCTAACTCATATATAGCATTCTAAAAATTTTTCTGCTGAACAACACCGTGCCTTCAACTTCCTCCCTTCCGAAACTCTCCTTCCCCCACACTCTTAGCCAGAACACGGAACCCACTCACCATAGCACTGTGACAAAGGACGATCTCCCTCCTTCTCCTGGCTAGGATGCTGCAGGCAGAGTGCGATCATCCGCAGTTTTCATAGGCTCGAAGACTGAGTGTACCCAATGGGTTCGATACCTTTTTTTTTTTTGGAAAACAAATTTGCGGAGAAGACGACTTACGGGTTTCCGCAAATGTTCGATTAAAATTTATGCATTAAATGTGTGTACCTCCCCGCATGCTTCAACGATCTTTTTTTTTCTCACACAGGTTCACTTGGACAATGGATGCCATCACGACGTTGACAGAAGACTACTGAGAGTTATGCTGCCATTTTAAACTCAATACGAAATAAACCCTGTCGTGCGTACTGGTGTACTGTCACTGGAGTGCAAAACTGCCTTCTGATGTGCTGCACGGCACGCCACAAACTTATCGCACTAACATAAACATAACCAGGATTGCGGAAGAAAAAAATGTCTTTGAACTGCACGCAAAATGAGGTACTTATCATGCCTTTTCAGCGAGTAGCTTTGTTCTGTAGGTGTATGGTAATGCTGCGTTTAGTTGCAATGTGAGTTATACATTACAGCTGATGCACCGTTACCACACACTTACATAGGGAATTAGTTTCCAGGCCCAAAAAGTATCACAGCGAACGCGCCTGTGCCTTACTTTCGAGAAGGTGTATCAATACACTACAATACGGGTTAGCCTACAGTCCTCTGGACGGTAACGTTACCCTACCAAAAGAGGCGAAAGGATGCACCTCAACGAGCAGAACATACACACTTGCAGAGCAATGTTACGCCCACTGATACGGTGCAAAGTTGCACTTCGGGAGCGCTGTTATAAACTGATTAGGTAGGTTTACCTATAGCCCTTGCGAGGGTAAGTTAACGCTTAACATTACCCTTTCTAACACGGTGTAAGGGTGCACCTGAAAAGATCAAAACCATATCCTCTTGCAGAACAACGTTACGCCCATTGATAAGGTGTAAAGTTGCACTTAAGGAGCGTTGTAGTAAGCTCATTTGAAAGGCTTAATTGTAGCCCTTGGGAGGATAAGTTTACGCTTTGAGATCGAGCATAAGCTTATTCCGAGTGGGTGCAAACATGCATCAGAAAGTAAAGCATATGTTTGCACTTTCAAGGCCTAAGCGTCAGTCTCTCTGAGGAAGGGTAACGTTAGTCATAAAGGGCTTATACTTACACCTGATCAAACGGAATAACATTACTCCTATTGAAGCCTAAACTTTACACCACACACACTTAGTCCCCCGACGAGGGTGCAAATTTGCACCAAAAGGGGCTCGCCACAGCGTCAGTGGATTTACCCCCTTAAAGGACTAAGATCACACCTTTTTTTCTTAGAGTGTAGGTTGGCGATATCAACATGACATGAAAACAACAAAAACAGAAATATGCAGTCTGAAAAATGCACGTGGCGAAGCATTAACATGAAACTGCAATGACATAAACAAGATGTGATTACATATCGTGATTTCAGGTCAGGGGTGCTTGAAAATATGATCAGCTTAGAGGAGGTCAAATGCATGTGGCGTAATGCAAACGTAGGACAGTGCGATACAGAGCATGCGGTGGTTATATAAAGGGCAAAAAATGCATGTGCGAGATGATGCACAATAATGAAAAAAATTATGATATTACTGGGAAATTAACCAATATAAATAAAAACGCGCGTATCACATATTTGAAAGTTTACGCGGTTTAAAAATAGGACACCAGTCAAGACCCCATTGGTATTTGCAAGGTCGTCGAACGGGACGAATTACGACAGGCAGGTTAATTTTCCAACGCTTTCATTAATGCCTGACGAGGCAGCTTTAAATTTGTGAATTAGGAAAGATTCCCTGGCTTCTCGATCGTGGTGTGACTAAATCCTGATTCCAAAGCTGCAGCCTTTAGTTTATCAAATGAGTGACCCTGAATGCTTACATGCTTGGATAATGGCAAATTAGGAATACTGGTGCTATTAGCTTTGTGGTTATTAAAACGCAACCGAAATGATGTCGCAGCTTACCCAACATACTGAAGCCGGCAGACAAAACATTCAAGCAGATATACTACATTTTCGGTGTCGCATGTGTAATTGCCTTTTATCTTTACTTTGTAATTAGAAGCGGTGCGGACGGCTACTTGTGACGTGGTCATTTGGAAACAAACTTTACATCGGGGTTTTTTGCAAGGCGAACAGCCGTTAAAACTGGAGTCGTTATTTTGTAGGAAGTTAAGAGGTCACGTAAGTTTTTAGCACGCGGGTAGACTACTCTCGTTGGTTCATGAAAGATACCCTTCAACCGCTCGCTTTGCATTAAGATACTGTGATGCCTTTTCAGAATGCGTGTTACATTGGGCACTGATGCTGAGTAAGCTAGCACAAGGTTAGTTCGTGGTTGTGGCGCAGGTTCTTTAGGTCTGCCAATAAGGGCCCTACGGTCAAATTCGTCTACTCGTTTAATGGCATCATTAATCATCTTTGGCGGATGTTTTTGTTTGGCAAGTTCTCGAAGTTTTTCACAGTTGCGGTTAGTCTGAGGGTTCGGAGCATATTCTATTGAAGCGGACTCGACTGTAAGGAATGTTCGTCTTGCTATGTTTTTTGTGGCTACTATCAAAGCAAAGGTACTGATGGCAGTCCGTAGGCTTCCTATAAAGGCTGGTAATTAGTTGACAGTTACGCACTGACACTGACGCGTCAAGAAAATTAATATTTGAAGTTAAGTAAGAGTGCGAAATCGAGATTTATCGATGGAAAGGGTTAAATTCTGCAATGATTGTGCCTAGTTCTGCTTCCCCGTGATCACAGAAATAAAGATGTCATCAATAAATCTTCTATAGAAGAATGGTTTTAAACTCTGGCTCTCTAGAAACGCGGTTTCAAGGCAACCCATAAAATATTAGCATAATTAGGGCCTATTTTCGTACCCATAGAAGTTCCACTAATCTGAACATAATGTACAGTCGCGAGCAAAAAATATTAGCACAGATCACTGGCGATCAGAATTCGTATATCTCACCACGCGGCGCTGCGGTACGCAGACCTGCTTATCGGGCCGTTTCCATGTTTTGCAGCCTAGGGGTGGACGGCAGGAGGTAAGCTTTATCAAGCGTGCACCGCCCGAGCGTTGAGGTGCTGACCCTACGTAACTGTGCATGCGGCATTTATTTTGGCTCGGTTATCAAGCAAAGATGGCTTCTTTCTATTACTATTTTTTTTATGTCCGCGATGGTTTGTCAAAAGGAACTCGCGGGAACAATAGCTGATAGCGCTGCTTTTAGCCAGTAATTTTGCTGGTCCGTGGCAGTCCACTGAACCCCCCTAATACTGTAGAATGGGAACGGCCCGGCACTCTCGTTATCAGCCTCTTCGCCACCCGCAGCGCCACGCGTTGTTATTCCGGCGCTCTGGTGTTCCGTCTCGTGTGCTAATCTTTTTTACCCGCGACTGTACATCGTTAAACTCAAAGTTGTTAAGCTCAAGTATCAGTCGTAGGAGAGTGCCTAAAGTGGAACTATCAACTGGCCTGCCTGGGCAGTGTTGGCTGTAAGCTTTAATTACGGACAGGATACCATCCTCATGTGGTATATTCGTCTAAAGCGAAGATACATCTAGAGTGACAAGCAGGGAATCGGTAGGGATTGTGAGGTCTTTTATATCACTGAGGAAGTGAGTAGTATCCTTTACAAATGAAGGAAACATGGCAGGAATATTATTGATGAGCGAGTTGACGAAACTTGAGAGCATTTCCGTAACAGTACCAACACCAGAGACAATGGGCCGGCCAGGGGTGTTTTTTTTATGTATCGGCAATAATAAAACCTACCAGCGACTGCGCTAACGGGTACAAGCGATTGGAATATTTTTTCGGTTATTTTGTCAGCTTTCATGAGGCTTGCCAGAATATTGCTGATTTCGGATTTGTATTCTATTGTCGGATCCTAATCGAGACGACTATAAAATGTTTTGTCATCGAGGTGCCTGAGGGCCTCGCGTACGTAATCGGACATGTCTAGAATAACAATGGCACCCCCTTTGTCTGCCGGCTTAATTATGATATTTGAGGACGTCGCTAGTTTTGTTATTGCCTCAGATTCTTCATTTGATATGTTACGCCTGAAACGCGCGTTTTTATTTGTATTGGTTGATTTCCCAGTAATATATATATTTTTTCACTTCTGTGCATCATTCTCGTACACGCATTTTTTGCCTTTTATATAACCACCGCGTTCTCTGTATCGCATTGTGCTATGTTTGCATTTCGCCACATGCATTTCACCTTCACTGATTACTTCTTTAAACGCCCCTGACCTGGAATCCCGATATGTAATCACACCTTGTTTACTCCATTGCCGTTTCATGTTACTGCTTCGCCACGTGCCTTTTTCGGACTACATATTTCTGTTTTCGTTATTTTCATGACATGTTGATATCGCCAACCTATATGCTATTTGACGCTGTTAAGCATTCGCGCTTTTTTCTGACGAAGGCCGGTCCCGCGGCTGAAACGTCATTAAATTGTTCTAAGCTACAAACGTCTTCATATATTTTTTGTGCGTGTATATATATATATATATATATATATATATATATATATATATATATATATATATATATATATATATATATATATATATATATATAAGCTGACTGGCTTAGCTCATTACTCAGCGAAAGCTGGTTGGCATTAACGGCCGAGAGGTCAGGAGTGGCTGTCCCATTTTGACATTTCACAGGTGACTCGGTTCCCGTTTTGGCGTCCGTATACACTTGCACGAAGCAAATAGTCTAGTTCCCAGTGCTGTCTTATTCGCGGTCTAAACCCTCCGCTGGTTTTGAGGAAAGGAAAGACGCATAACTGGGTCAATGGACACTTCAATACTGCTGTAAGGTGGCGGTGATGTGCACCTACAAGTTAAGGCAGTTATGCGCCTCTCAAAACCAACGGCGGGTTTAGCCTTGCGGGCGAGCTGATTACGCAGATCATTTCCAGTAATCCCTGAAAGCCTAGACTCCGTTCGCTTTGAGGAAAGGAAAGGTGCATAACTGGCTCCATGGGTCAGTGGAGTCCTCAATCGCGCTTTGAGGTACAAGGCGGTGGTGTCCACCTAATGCGTTACACGGCTGCCGTTATATCCTCAAAATTTCTAAATGGTTTGTACAGAGCTATTACAGCATTTGCTGTGAATATCAGATCACCCGAATCGTCTTGCGAATGACAACGGCAGCTATATTGCCTGATATTTGATTTCGAAGAGATGCGTTTGAAAGATGCTTTTCAGATGTGCTTTTGAAATATGGTTTTGAGAGACAGTTCTCGTGCCACTGCGTCACTGTGCGTCGCCAACTCCGTGCACTGCCCGTCCTCCGATGGCGCGCTTAACTTGGGCGGCCTACCGATAATTGGGTTCACTTAATGTCCTTAGATTTGTTTGACCTTGGGCTTTCTGGGCTTCCGCTGCGCCGCCTTTCCTGGAGAAAAACTCGTCTATTGCAGGGAGGGAGCGACAGCACGTCTCCTAGAGGAGCCTCCACAGTGGGGGGGCGAGGAGGCTTCCTTCCTCCTTCCCGGAAATCAAATTCACCTCCGCCCCCGCATCAGACCCACGGAGGAAAAAAAAAAAAAACTCGGGAGCGCGATTCCACGCGGCCAGCCTTCGCTAGCCAAGTGCCCATTAAGCCGCTCCCTCCCCGTCTTAGTGCGAAAAGCACTACTTCACTAGCAAAGCTGAAAACCCCGGGGTATGCGTGAAGCCTCAACCTAAACCGGCACCTCCACTCCCCGCGGGCGGCTGCCGATAGCGGCTGACGATAAAATGGAAATGAAGTTCTGAGAACCTGGATGGTGTACTCAGAGTGAACAAATTCTATTTACTGATTCTGCTGCAAATTATTCGGAGAGGGAAAAGCGTCACCTACCTGCTTTGTCGCGGGGTTCAACTCGTGGGGGAGGTTGAACCCTATAGACGCGGCGCACGAGTCATCAGTCACACATGCCTTGCTACGAGCGATGGAGGAGAATGGACGCCAGCCTCAAGCCAGACCAAACAACGGAGAAAGCCTTGAACCGAGAGAAGGAAGTGGAGGGAAAACGCTGGAGAGATATACTGCATCGCCTTCTGGACGTCGTCTTATTTCTAGCGAAAATGAACCTTCCTTTCCGTGGGCACAGAGAACACATGGAGTCGAACAACAGGGGTAATATTCTTGAACTGGAGGAGTTTCTTTCAAATTACGACACCACTATGAAGGAACATTTCTCTGAAGTTAAGACTACTATCCCTCCCGACGGAAGTCTTACCTCACATCTGTCGCCGCAAACGAAAAATGAGTTTATCCAACTCTTGCATAGATACACGAAGAGGAAAACTGGAAAAAAAATACAGGAGGCTCAATATTTTGGCATTTTGCACGACACAATTCCGCACTGTTTCGCACGTGGACCGTATACGTCAGGTAATTAGGTACGCGAGCATCTATGACGGCGAAGTCACAGAAGTGTCATTCTTAGGCTTTGTTGACAAAGAACGAAAAACTGCTGCTCAGATCACACAATATATTAACAAACAACTCAAAGACGACGGATTGGACATAAGCTTTTGTCGCAGCCGACTTTACGACAACGGATCAGTCCGGGGTTCACGGTGGCGTACAGGTCAGGATCAAGGAACGATGTAAGCTACTGAAGGATGCTGAAGTGCAAGTAAAAAATCTCAGCCATACGAGGTGAACGCTCACTACGACGCAGTGCATGAAGCAGGAATTAGCAGCAAGCAGCTAATCTCGACGCTGGAAGCGCTGCTAGATGCGAAGTACAACGTGGAAACGAGGAAGAGAGTATTGACTTTGGCCACTTCTGCATGCGAATTTTGTTGTTTTTCCGTCTTTCTGGTCGGAGGTCCTACAGGAAGTTAACCAGACACAGAAGTACTTGCAGTCTCAGCTTCCAGCACTGCACCCTGAAGCTCAAATCTAAAAGGATGCTCCTGAAAGAGCAGCGTGTTCAAGTGATGGAAAAGGCCATCGCCCAAGCCACGGCAAAATGTGAACAAATGGGACTGAAGTCCATTGTCAGTTTGGACTGACACTGTCAATGGACTGAAGTCCATTGAAGCAGTTGTCAGGAGAAACAGCAAGGGTCGCTGGCCTGAACTTAACAGAGAACGACACCTTGACCGTTTCCACAGAGAGAAGGATACCCGGTCAAAGGCTATCGAGGAGGTGACATCGGTTTTCAGCATCACTGAGCCTGTTTCCCTGATATTTGAGAACATGAAAACGCTTCAACGTTGACGTCTAGTCCTACTGAAATATATGGCGAGTTTTGAGGCCATGAAATCGTTACATAGATCCTAGCTGGGGTATCTCGTTTAACTGCACGAAATTTTATTTAAAAAAAAAAGGTGAATTGTGTGAGAGCAGTGATATCAGATTATGCGGCTTTGTGTCCACTAGAAACTCGGCATCGTGCAAAATTCCGCTGCTAATTAGCAACGACATGTTGAGTAAATGTTTGATAAGCAATTATAAACGGCACAATGCAAACCTGAAAATCAAGCCAGAAATTTCCAAAGGTAAAAACTTGCGCAAACAGTAGAAGAAGAAGGAGACGGTACAACAGGACAGAGCGCTCTGTCCTGTTGTACCGTCTCCTTCTTCTTCTACTGTTTGCGCAAGTTTTTACCTTTGGAAATTATGAACCAACTCGCCCAGAAGAAAGTACTTATCAAGCCAGAAAGTCATGTCTGCTAGCTAAACCGACAAAAACTTCGAAAAAAAAAATCGCCTTGGGTTTTAGAGCCTGCAATAGTTTGGCACAACGGGCGGCCCAGAGCCGAAACGAATATTAAGTATCGCACCATTGACGTTGATCTCACCACCCTCCGCTTTGCAAGTGCAGATAGCGGTAGCGCAAGACCTCGCTGGCATTGGCTTCATCGCGGTCTTCACTTTTTTGCATGGTAACACCAAGAACCGGAACGAGGCATGCTCTATTCCGTTCTCAGCTGTTAAATGTTTGTTTACCCATTGTTGTGATCGGGGGCCCAGCCAGCGGAGAACGGCGAGCCGGGCTGGCGCCATCGGGCTACGCTGACCTTTCGGAAAGCGCTGCTGTTTTTCGGAGAAGACGCAAGGAAAAGCTGGCCTGGGGGCGGCTTCTGGCGACGGCATCGGCGTGAACAAAGGCTCTAATCCCCTTCGCCGGCGATGCTGAATGCGGCACTGGTGCCGAACTGCGCTCTGCTGTGGACTAGCAGAGGAGACGGCGACGGCGGAGGCGACGGCGACGGCGGCGCCAACCCCATTGCCCGCGTGCGCCCTGAGCAGCCGACAAAGCGGGGGTGGTCACGGCGGATTTGTCCCTTCCACCGACCTGAAGAGGTCACCGGTGGGAGCCGTCAGCACTCACGTCTCCCACGATCAGGATCGTCACTCAGCAGCGAACGACCTTTGGGCCTGGTTGGCCTGCGTCAAACCAAACAGTTCGCGATGGCCAGGCGCCAAGTTCCTCCTTGCCAGTGTGTGTGTCTGTGCGGTGTGCGTGGTCACGTGGGGAGGGCGGAGCCTAAGAAGAAGCTAAAGGCCCATTGGACGCTCAACCAGAGATAAGATTCCCTAGCAGGGTGCCTGGGGAATGTGAACTGCATTTAAGCAGCAATCTGTGCTGTGTCAGAGGGCTTCTTCCCTGACCTCTTGTCGGGAGCTTCATCCCTTTTCTGACTTTTGGTCCCCTTGTTACTTGTAAATAATGTAAATACACCCCTCCAAGTTCTTGCTTCTCCTGAAGACTTCCCTCCGTAGTCTTCCTGCTTCGTCCTCATGCGGTGAAACCCACGGTCCCGATCCACCAAGCACATCAACTGGTGGCAGCGGTGGGATGCTGCTGCCCCAAGTACATCAACTCAGTTGATGTGCTCGGGGCAGCAGCATCCCACCGCTGCCACTAGTTGATGTGCTCGGTGGTCGGGAGCATCCCACCGCTGCCACCAGTTGATGTACTTGGGGCAGCAGCATCCCACCGCCGCCATCAGTTGATGTGCTCGGGGCAGCAGTATCCCTCCGTAGTCTGCCTGCTTCGTCCTCATGCGGTGAAGACCCTGGTCCCGACCACCGATCACATCAACTGGTGGCAGCGGTGGGATGCTGCTGCCCCGAGCACAAACTGGTGGCAGCGGTGGGATACTGCTGCCCCAAGTACATCGCCATGTATGTATTTACATATTTATCCCTGGCAATGGCATTACGCGCGCTTTCAGGCGAGAAATATAGAGCAAAACGATGCGCTAGGCACACCAGTCATAACCGAAGCAGGAGTGTCCTCACTGTTAAATGACGACAGAAAGTGCAGTGGTCCAGACAGAATTCCGAACTGCTTCCTGAAACGTTAGCTGAGCCTATAAGCAAATATTTATGCCCTGTGTACAATAAATCAATTTTCGAACAGTGTCTTCAGCAGGATGCAAAATTGCCAAAATTAGTGCCAGTTTACAAATCGGGTGATACTGCTTGCCATTCTAATTATATGCCTATTTCCCGCACATGTACTTGGTGTAAAATAAGGGAACATATAATTTTAAATACAGATTTCATCGAGGCAAATAATAATCTCCACCCCACCAACATGCCTTCAGGCACGGCCTGTCTCCCGTTACGGAACTTGTTGAGAACCTGCATGATTCCGCTAAAGCAATTAACAACCAAACACAAATAGATGTGATTTGCCTGGATTTTTTCAAAGTCCTTTGATCGTGTCAGACATTCCAGACTGTTACTAAAGCTTAACATATATTAGGAGACGGGCAAACTGTTCAATAGATCATCAGCTCTTATTTATTGGACCACCGCCAGTTTGTTCAGTACGGTACCAACACTTTCGAAATTGTGTGTCCTTTCTGGTGTATCCAGGGCTCCGTTTAGCCCTATCCTATTCCTTTTGTTGATAAACAACATAATTAATCAGGCAGGATCCAAGGTATTCACAGACGAATGCGTCCTGTACAGAGCAGTACAAAACTGGCAAGATCAAATAAGTCTTAACAGGGATTTTGGCTTGATAATCCAATGGTGTGTGCAACTGGCAAATGACCATCAACTGGATAAAACAGTTTCAATGTCAATAACAAAAAAAAAGCCAACTTATAGCTATTCGCACGGCTTTGACAGCGCCATGCTTAACACTGTCATTGTTTATAGTGTACTTGGGCGTCTATCATCAGATCTACGATGGTCGGCTCATGTGGAGCACGTGGCAAACAATGCGATGCGAAAGTTTGTTTCTAAAACAGGCGCTGCGGCACTCTACGAAAGAACTCATGTTTTTGGCTTATGTGACGATGATTGGTTCGATCTTCGAATACGCGAACGTGACGTGGTTTCTTTTATCCAGAATCAAATAACTAGACTCGAAGCTGTAAAGCGAAAAGTTGCGCGTTTTTATGTGTAACACATATATGCGCACCGACTCCCCGACGCAGATGCTTTCTGAGATCGATACACTAACCGGTCGTGCGATGCTTCACCGTCTGAAAATTTTCCATATCATCCTGCATAACAATTGAACTTGAAGTAAGTTATGACACCTACATTTCCTTTAACACTTCCAGAGAATCCCGTTGTAAGCATCAGTTCACACTTCAAGAATATTTTCCCGCTATGATTGTGGTTCCTCAGTGGGCACAGGCCGCTAACCGCCGCGGGTTCGGGCTACGCGCGCGCCAAAGGCCCCGATCAGCCGCCACTCCATGCATCCTGGGGCACCACTGCAGCGCACTCAACCTTCGCAGGGAGGAGAGCGACTCGCCGCAAAGAGGCAGGCCTCCAAGTTCACAAAGGAGACGTTTATTCACGCCGTCCTCCAGCGAAACACACACTTAACAGTCACCCGATCCCGGGGACACGCGAGAAGCAAGCTCCGCTGCGCACACGGAGCGGGGCAATGCGCGCCGCTAGGACGCAGCTTCAGAGGAAAAGGTCCCCGCGGCGGTGCTGGGACCTCTCTCGCGGCGAGTGTTGGGTCGTTTTGCGAAAGAGAGTTGGCAATAAACGCAACGTCCTGCCGTAGGTCGCTGGACCCCACTAGACAAGCTCCAGCCGCTGTAAGCAAGGGCGTCCGCAGAACTTTTTCCAGGGCGGTGCACCCGATGTCTGGGTATGGGTGAGACGGTAGGTTGGTAGTTGTTTTCTACTAGGGCATAAAGAATATCCGTAATTCCAGGGGGGGGGGCAACCGCCCCCCCTTGCCCCCCCTTCCGGACGCCCATGGCTGTAAGTCAAGGACCCTGAATTGGCGAGCTCGAGTATGCGCTGGTCTGAACGGGCAAAGGCCGGCGTACAAGAACAGTACAGCGTACGCATCTTGCGCTGTCTCGGCGGAACCTCTCTCTGGGCTCCGCTCGGAGAGCGCCGCGAGCCGCACGGCCGCCGAGTCGAGTCCAGAGTTTATTGGTTTGGTTTATTGGGGTTTAACGTCCCAAAGCAACTAAGGCTATGGGGACGCCGTAGTGAAGGGCTCCGGAAATTTCGACCACCTGGGGTTCTTTAACGTGCACTGACATCGCACAGTACACGGGCCTCTAGAATTTCGCCTCCATCGAAATTCGACCACCGGCGGCCGGGATCGAACCCACGTCTTTCGGGTCAGCAGCCGAGCGCCATAACCACTGAGCCACCGCGGCGGCTCGAGTACAGAGTAACAGGTTGTAGTTTGAGGCATTTTAAATGAGTAAGAAAAAGCAGCTCGTCTGCACCACTACTGTATCGCGAGTATATATAATCCCAATTGTAATATAAGAGATGATGGCCGAAAGCAATTGCGATTTTGGGGTTTTTCCACCCGAAGGTGGAAAGAAATCGCAGGGATGAGCTACTACAGCGACCTACAGCCGTGGGAACTGGCCCGGGGAGGCTCCCCTGATCCCCCCTGGGAAGTAGCAGGTGGGGGTGGGCAATGCGGAATGGGAAATCTGTTGTCAGGTGTTAGGTTATGGGCGTTGCGGTGGAACTGTGCACAGCGAGTTTTTGCCATGATCTTTTCTGACTCCTTTTTAGGCCTGTCTGGCCAATGGTGCGGCCCTGCTTGCGGGGTGCATGTTCACCCACCGGGCGCACCCGGGCTCCGACCACGGAGACAGGAGAACCATCACGGGGGTACACCGACCTGGGGCCGCTCCCCGACGTCTGGTTCCATAGCCAGTACCAATCACAGGCCAGTTCGTTGGTTCTTCCGAGTCGCAGAGGAGTTTTCGATCCTACTTGCTACTTGCCGCCGAGTGTTTTTCGTGGTGTTTAAGACACCGGAAGTATGTATGATGTGATCCAACCTGAGGAATCTCTGATCGCTGACCTACTGGCCCACCGGCCGTTCCCACGGAAGCCCATCCGTGCTTCCGCCAACCAACCACGCGTGCACGTCTTTTCTCCCCTTGCTTGTTCCACGCCTACAGAGGAGGCAGTGTTCGAGGCAGGGCTGACAGGGCTACATACCAAGAACCTTAGGGTGATGTATCGGTGACCGCTAAAACTGTACGGTGCACGCCAGCCAGTCTGGCAACGTAATAAACGTGAGTTGTTCCATGGCTACTGCACGTGTAGGTCTCTTGTATACATGGTGTCAGAAGTGACCAGTTCTCGCGCCAAAAAATGACGGAGCTTCCGCCTCCAGAACCGTTACGATTCGGGGATAATGTGGCGGACAACTGGACTCGATTCAAGCAGCGGGTAGAGCTCTGCTTCATCGCCACTGAGTACACAGAACCAGGAAGACAACGCAGCAACAAAAGCCGCCATTTTGCTTCACCTCGCCGGCCAAGAGGCAATCCACGTTTACAACACCTTCGATCTTACCGCTGAAGACAAGGACTACGACAAGCTAGTGCAAGCTTTTTAAACCTACTGCCTACCGCAGAGCAATGAAATGTTCGAGCGCTACGTGTTCCGGAACCGCACGCAAGCCGAAGGTGAGCCTTTCGAGCACTTCTATCGAGACCTGCAACTGTAATCGACGACCTGAAATTTTGACACCCTTCGGGAATCGATGCTGTGTGACCAAATAGTGTGCGGCACATCTAGTAGGACGCTGAGGAAAACGTTCTAGCCAAAAAGGACTTGTCACTCACCACAGCCGTCGAGTGGGCAAAGGCTGAGGAAATCGCTGCCGCAAAAAGCAAAGTATGGAGTGATGACAAGAGCGTCGACGCAGTGGTGGAAGATGAAAGCAAGCATCAGCAGCACAGGAACGACGCGCCAGGTTACGGCAAAGGGAGACACTAAGAAAAGAAATGCGGATACTGCAACCGCTCGCATAGGCCTCGCGAGTGTCCAGCATATAGGAAAAAATGTGCTAGGTGCGGAAGGCAATCACTTCGCAGTTTGCTGCTAAGCAAGAGCAGCGGATGTTAACGAGGTTGCCGAGCGACCGGACGACAACGACGACTTTACCGTGCTGCACGTATCTATAGCATGCAAGAAAGCGAGCGCTGCTGAGGCGCGCGACTGGGAGGTATACCGACTCGTATTTCGGGACGGGAAGTGCGGCTGAAAGTCGACACCGGTGCGCAGGCCAACCTGCTGCCGCGCGGCTTGTTTGAAGCCTTGGGAACCAAGCAGCAGCCATAGCCAGCCAGAGCCGTACTACGCAGCTACGGCGGGAATGAAATCGTGCGTATGGGAAAGGTATGCCTCCCGGTTCGGATTGGCGCCGACACTCGACTAGTGAAATTCTTTGTTGTGAAGAAGGGCCGTCAGGCGATCTTGGGGCTGCAGGCTTGTGAGCAGTTTGGTCTTATCAACAGAATCAGAGCAGTAAAAAAAGATGAGGCCTTGTCCGAGTGCGTTCGCCGGCAGTATCCCAAGTTGTTCACGGGCATCGGAAAACTGAAGCGGGAATACAGCATGACTCTTCAAGATGGCGCCCGTCCTGTCGCCGAGCCAGCGCGGCGGGTACCTCACGCAATTCGACCGCGGCTGAAAGAGGAGCTTGATCGCCTGGAGGCTGCAGGCATCATTGCCAAGGTTCGAGAGCCATCTGACTGGGTAAGCCCACTTGTTATTGCTCGGAAGAAGAACGGTCAACTTCGTGTTTGCATGGATCCCAAAAAAGTGAACGAGGCTTTGAAGAGGGAACGCTTTCAACTTCCGCGCAGGGATTCCAACACACACGCACACCCACAACACACACACCACACAACACACACACAACAGTGGATTCCATGAAATCCCGCTTGATGACATAACCTCGAGAATTTGCACAGTTAGCAGTCCATTTGGTCGTTACCGGTTCCTAAGGCTACCTTTTGCTATTTCATCAGCTCCAGATATATTTCAAAGGACAATGACAAGATTTTCGACGGGCTACGAGGGGTACGCATCTACATCGATGACATTTTGGTTTGGGGTGCCTCATGGGAAGCACCAGGAAAGACTGTACAGAGCCTTGGAAACGGCCAGTGCTGCTGGCCTCACTCTTAATTGGGACAAATGTAGGTTCGGAGTGAAACAGATCGACTTCCTTGGAGACAGAATAAGAGAGCAAGGCATCAAACCAAACTCCGAACTGGTAGAGTGCCTAGCCCATTGCCAGAAACCAGCTACGAAAAAGGAAGTCCAGAGGCTACTTGGAGCAGTCAACTATTTCAGCAAGTATTTGCCGAACTTAGCTAGTCAGACAGAATCATTCGTGGTCTGTTGCGTGAGGACTCTGTTTTTGAATGGACTAGAGCGCACGACATCGAGTGGGCCCGTCTAAACGAAATGCTCATTCAAGCTTCTGCACTTGCTATATTTGATCTATATTTACCTACAAAGCTGTCCACTGACGCATCCGCCTTTGCATTGGGTGCAGCCCTTTCCCAGCAGCATGATAGCGACTGGCGGCGTGTGGGCTACGCGTCAAGGGTCCTGGCAGAAACTGAGCGCAGATACGCAAAGATTGAAAAGGAAGCCCTTGGAATAGTGTTTGGCTCTGAGAAGTTTAATGAGTTTGTTTTGGGCCGAATAATCACTATAGAGACCGATCACAGTCCATTGATATCTATCTCGAGGAAAGGACTCGGAGACATCCCGCCTCGACTTCAAAGGCTGTTCCTGCGACTGCTGATATACTACTACCTGTTGCAATTTGTTCCTGGGAAGAAACTGGTTATTGCTGACACTCTTTCCAGGATGCAAGGAAAATGCTTGTCAGATAACTTCTCAGATGACTTGGAAGTACACGCCATAAGTGTCTCGGAGGACTGGGTGAGCAAGAGAACAATGTACCAATTGAAAGATGCCACAGCTAGGGACCCGGAGCTGCAGCAAATCATGGCAAAACTGCAGGCGTCACAGTCTTTGAACAGGGGGTGGAAAACGCACACCAGTGAACTGTCAGTGGTGGAAGGTGCGTTGTTGAAAGGTACCAAAGTTGTCATTCCTTCCGAGCTTCGAAATAAAATGCTTTGTCGGTTGCATCGAGGGAATCTGGGCATAGCGAAGTGCAAATCACGAGCACGCAGCCTCATGTACTGGCCCAGGATGGCAGCTGAAATAAGAGAAATGGCTGAGCGGTGTCCGACTTGCCAGATACATGTATACAAACAGCCTGCTGAACCTCTGCTGCTACGGGATACGCCCAGTCGCCCCTGGTACAGGGTGGGAGCTGACTAGTGCGAGCATGCTGGGAAGCATTACCTTGTTGTGTACGATGCCTACTCTAACTATCCTCGGTGGAGGAGTTGAGCGGAACCACAACTACTGAGGCCATAAACAAAGCAGGCCTGCACAGTCGGATTTCTCCCGTATGCCAGTGACCCAGCCAGCTCTCGGTCGCCTGAGGCAGGATAGAGGGAAAAAGGAGAACAACGCTGGACGCTGGCAGAGACCGCGCAAGACAACGGCGGGAAGGCTGCATTCCCACATGATACATAGTTTTTTTTTCCCTGCGAGCTGTGCGTGATTGGAACGCTTTAGAGAAGACTGTGGTCGCACAGTCCACCGCTGACCAATTTGTTGAATTTTAAGTCAAAACTGTGTTTTGATCAACGAGTAAGTGATGTTATCATTAATGCTTTTGTCATCCTTTTCTTGCCGTGTATAATGGCAATATGTGATGATGTGAATCTGTGAAGCTGTGAATGATGTTATCATTTTTATATTCATGTGCTTGTCTTTCTTCTTTGCTGCACCGCCGCCCGCACACTTAAAACGAATGTTCTAGCGCTTGGCGTGCTCTGAGGTCAAAGCCGCTGAGCATCGGTCACTGAGTCCGAGACCTTGCTGTATAGTGTGTTAGCGACGACTGATGATAGCGGGTGTCCTGCAGCCACCCTAGCAAGGCTTTAGACCCAGCGGCCGACGCTCAGCGGCTCTGATGTCAGTGCAAGCTAAGCGCGAGAGCGTTCGTGTTAAGTCTGAGGGCGGTGGTACACGATATGAAGCCGAGCTAAGTTGATTAAGTATTACTTTCTGTCCTATTCAATGCTGTTAACATAGGTCTAATATCGTTCTATACTTTTCAGTTACCCGTTGTACCTTTATGTGAATGCCTATGTGTCTGAACGTCTGCAGGCCCTTCTAACCCACTCCTGCAAAAATCCCTAAAGGGATTGACAGTATCACAAAATAAAAATGTGATGGCGTCCCAAAGTCACGTGCTTTCTCTCGATCAATCAAGAAATTTCACGAGGAATTTCAAATTTGGCGCTGCTCTCTGACTTGTCAATCGGGGTCACATGACCCTGATGACATCATCATTAATTGACTAATCAGGGAATGCCACTACAGAGAATAAGGAAACAGCATGACAACAGCCTAAATAATATCGCGTTAATAAACCCCCTGTATACCTGCTACATCCGCGGTCCCTGCACTGTTAGCAAAAAAACACCCAAAAGGGAGTAAATGGTTTGTCCTCTAACGCACACCCAAACGGAGATTTTTTTACTCCCTATGTATGGTGTTTTTTAATTACTCCCTTATATAAGGGAGTTATTTTGGAGTATAAGGGAGTAAATTTTTTACTGCCCACAGAAATGGAGCCCAAAAATGCCGTCATGTTTATTTACTCTCATTCAGGCTCATTCTTACAGCAGTGTCAGCGGCGGAAACAGGCAGTAGCTCTGCGGGCAGCCGGCAACCCAACTTGGGAAACTGCGCTGCCCTAATGTGACCCCGCGACACGCATTCTTTGGGCCGTCTGCAAGCCCAGCGGCGGTGTAGGCGGCGGGTATCGTCTGCTTGTCTTCTTTTGCTGTACGAGATCGTTTGGTTGGCCATGTTCGTAGATAAAGGGATGTAACATTATAATCAATAGTTGAAAACTGAAAAGGAGTCGCTGGGTAGTTTCACGGTCATGCACATGGGCGTCCGGAAGGGGGGGCAAGGGGGGGCGGTTGCCCCCCTTGGAATTACGGATATTATTTATGCACTAGTAGAAAACAACTACATAGCTGCCGCCTCCCCCATAACCGGCCATCGGGTGCACCCCCCTGGAAAAAGTTCTGCGGACGCCCTTGGTCATGCATCACGCTATTTTGGACCAAAAACCAGAGCAGAAAAGTTGGAAGCATCCCTTATGGAAGTTTGGAATGGTCATGTTTGCCTTCATATTCACTTCATTGGATTGGCTTTTCAATATGACTTGGAAAAAATGTAGCTTCAACAGCTCAGTCAAGAGCTCAGCGTTGACACTATGTTCTATCACAGTTCCATGTACATGCAACACATAATCTGTTGCAACACACTCGAGAAACACACTGAAAAAAGCCTGTAAGAATTAGGCCTATTCGGGGGCTGTAACAGGGTGGCGACACTAACAAAGGAAAGTCAGGTATGGTTAGAGCACTGGAGGCTTCACAGGAGCAATTAAATTATGTAGCGTACTGTAGCGGAAAACGGCGGCAAGCCAATATCTTGTACCGCGGCAGGCGGCCGTTAAAGAGCGGAAGAGAGCAGAGGTCCAGCGACGATGGTAACCAAGCGGTCTTCACTCACCGCCATTATCAGACTGACGACGGACCACAAGCAGGCGAGACGCTAGGGGGCGGGGGGATTTCACAAAATGGTGTTTTTCTTTACTCCATTTCGACACTGATGGAGTATTTGGCACAATTAACTCCCTTTCTAGACTGAAGTAAATGCAGGTAAATCCTCATTTTTTCCATTATCCCCTCATGGGAGTAAAATGAAGGACAGTCCACCTTTTTACTCCACACTCATGGAGTAAATGTTTTCACAAATGGAGTAAAAAGGGTGGCCTCCACCATTTATACTCTCTTTTGGGTTTATTTTTGTTTACAGTGCAGGGTGGTCACATAATAGCGGAGGACAGCTGCGCGTGGCCATCTGGGGTCCAGAACCATGCACTGCACATAGCTGCAGTGCGGACACGTCGAAGCTCGTAAATTTTTATCTTTCCTATTTATTTATTCCTTTGTACATACTATCGGTTCAATCTGGACCAAGATAAAAGTGGGTACAAGCATCAAACTGAAGTAAACACAGTCCGATACGATAAAACAATCAGCACAGTAATACAGTCAATAAAATATAGTTAGTAAAGTACAGTGAATAAAATATGCAATCTATATGCATTATTGCTTTAAATATTTCGAAGGAAGGGTAGCAAACTGCTCTTGGTATTGTGCGTCCCCAACCTAGTTTGAAAGGCTATTCCGGTCCGTTGCTGTGACAGGGAAAAAAGGCGTATTTTTTTCATGGTTTTATTTTATTGGTCCAAAAAAATATACAAAACATTATAAATGTACAGACGTGGGTCCCAAAGTCAAAGACTGCACCGGGACCCTCGATAAATCAATAATACAAGAAATATAATAAGGGAGTAATTACCAATTGACATCCACCCAAGCGCAGCCATATGGCTACAAAGGAAAGCTATACAGCTTTCTCAGAAACTTCGCAGTTAAAGAAAAATTCGCCCTGGTCCGGGGTTCGAACCCGGGACCACCGCTTCATCGGAGCAGTCGCTCTACCAATTGAGCTAACCGGGACGGCAAGCTTACGGTAGGGCGAGAGCGAATTGATCAATAACTCGAAGTGGGAACAGTGTTGGCCAAATATTTAGGGGAATCCCCCAAGGTGGAGTAGATTTGTACTTTATGGCTTGCAGACGCTGAGCGCACTCTCTCCTAGTTTTTTTTCCTCCATGGCTGCGCGCGCGCGGGGGAGACGGCCCTCTTCGGCTCGGGATTTTGGCCGCGTTCGAACGTGTCGCGCGACGCTTCGCTCTTCGCTGGCGGGCAGCCTCGTGGTGGGAACACGCTCCCGCCAGCTCGTCCCGTCCGGCCTCGGAGTTTCCCCCTTGCCCTGGCGGGGGCGAACGTTCGCTCGTAACCGTGCTGGTGAGACGGTTGTCCTCGATTCCTCAGCTCATTTTGTTGCTAGCTGGTGTTTTTGTTGTAGCAATAATTGCATTGTTTGTGTCAGCCAGTGTGTCATTCCTTTATCCCCTCAGAGCAAGGCCCGCGGTGGTCGGCATGCTCTCGGTAGCGCTCGCGACCACGGGGTGGGGACCAGCGGTTTGAACTGTGTCAGCCGCGATTAAACGGGGAAAAGTATTTATACCCCCAATTAAAACCGCACACACTCCAGTATTTGTTTCACCGTTGACCAGCCCTCCCGAAACCCATCACTAAAAATATTTGTTGCACGTTAAAACACGCATATACAAAACAGCTGTCCCCTGCAGCAATATCGCAGCACCATACAACTGCGCCAAGGGGAGCGAAATGGCGTCGTTGTCATATCACCCATCAGTATGGCGCATGGCGCACGTGCATCAAAAGGAACCCTAGCAGAAAAGAACCAGTATAGCTAAGAATCCGGACAAAATCCAGGAAAATATGGGCTGGATGCCATGAATATATTTATTCATTATAAAAGAGCTCCAAAATTTAAAAAGAACCAAGTGGCCACAGTTCGCATACCATGGGCAGTACGCCTTCAAACGTGCAGCTCATGATCGAAATATTCATCCGGCGGCGCAAGCACAGGTGGTGAAATTAATTCGGCGGTTCCTGAGTGCACTCGCGCTATACGATGCGCTGTCGTGAAAAGAACTGGCATTTTTACCATTTCTCCGCGGCGACGCTCACAAGAGAGGCCAAAGTACGAAAATGTTAGTGATATGTTAGTGATATATGTTAGTGATAAGAGCGCCACCTCACCTTACTGCTTGGCCTCCTCCAAGGAACCAGCCATGCCAGCAATGGAGTCGGTTGTTGCATGGTGCCTTTGGAAGCCCGCCTGCTGTTCGGAGCCACCGCCGTAGCTCAGGTGGTAGAGCACCGGACGCGAAATTCGGAGGTCATGGGTTCGGTTCCCACCGGTGGCATGTGGTTGTTTTTAGTGCGCTAGCACTTATAGTGGCCATTCCCCGTCTTTGGGAGTTGTGTGTTTGTCTGAAGTCGGTCATGTGGAAGGCTGCTCACCTGCCCACCGTGGCAGGTGGCAGCCCGTTTAATCGTGAGAGGCTGCCCAGGAACAACCTGGGTCGCCACCCAACACAGGCAACCCTAGTCCCACCGATGGCAACACTTGCCATAGCAACTGCATTGCGCCACTGCGCCAGTGCTCACCTGCCCGCCGGGTGGCTTACTTGCCAAGGTGTAGTCAGTGATAACCAGGCGAGAATCTGGGGCGCTAACTAGGCGGCACCACCCCTAAGGGCATTGAGCTAAGTGGAATGAGCAGCAGCAGTTAGCAGGAGAACTTGAGTTGGATGATGCTTTCACAGTAGCTAAACGGAAGAAGATGCTATGGTGGTAATTAGATGGTAGCCTGGTGCCACCTAGTATAGGCCGTGCTGCAACCGACAACTGCCGTCATGCAGCGCACATATCCGCATTGGCCTAATCGCCCAAATCAACTGACATTTTTCTTCTGCTTTCTAATCAATTATCTTTCAGCGATAAAATAATTACGCTATAATCCCCCTCTGATCAACACCACAAATAAAGAAAAATAGAAACGTTTCCCTATTCTCCTTGCAATTGGTTTCGTTGACTGTTGGCTTCCTTCATATATGTGTCAGAACGGACCCCTCATTTCCCTTTGTCTGCTGAATAGCGTAATGAGGACCTCGGTTCTGGCAGCCTTGACGCCTAGGCAGCATAAGAGGATTCAAGCACAGCTTCCGACCTCATCGTTCGAGCTCGTGCCACGTGGCACTCACGGTAATACAGGACGTACTACGTCCTCCGCTATGGACGAGGCCTTGTTTCACTGGATCAAAGCTGAACATTTCAGAATCCGTTGTCGAACAAACTGATGTCGTGGTGAGGCTTAGTTGTGCCGGAAGTCTTCACTGATTCCATTTCCGGCTTAAGCTACTCTGGGTGGGTGCACGCTTTTCTACTTAAAAAAAAAAAACGGAAGGTGACTGAACGACTATAGCAGCAGGAGAAAACATCGACAGTGACGATGATTGTGGGGGAATGCGCTAAACCAGAACGAACAAAGCGTATTAATTTGTACAGAGCCACTTGGAGCGGGTATAAAAAAGGGCAACACACATTAAGTCAGCCGCGGTCGGTAGAAAGTGAGTGGCTGGCGCGCGTGAAATTTCATTCCAATTCTCCCAAACGTGCCTGTGGCGGGTGCGTGCGACACGCACATCTGTTCACGGATTGCGATGACCCCGGAGGGTCGGATGCTACGTCTAGTTTGGGGTCTCTGCAGTTAGCATATGGCTGTGAGGTGCTCCTAACTTCAAGTATCTTTCGGGAAGTGTGCTAGCCACGCCTAAGAGCGCGCGGTTTCGATCTCGCCCGTGTGAAGCACCAAATTCCTTCCGCTACGTCGGCGACGAGAATGACATTTTCGAAAACATAAAAAACATAACAACTGGTATATTACATAAGGGGAGGAGGGGGGGGGGGGGGGGGGCTACAAACCTTTCAATGAATGCGGAACTTAACTGTAACAGTTAAAAAGCAAACAATTTAATATCAGATAACCTGCGTGCTAATTAACACGTCTTATCGGCATTCTGATGCACATCACCGCTGACAATGTTATGTAACAAAGAGTGGTGTTCCAACTCAAAAAGCCTAGCTATTCTAAAAACGGCAACCAGTCTTAGCTAAAACACCCAGTCTCTCGCGTGCGTGCGTCATAATCGTTGTTTAAAACTTGAGTTGTTGAAACTTTGCTTGTTAAACTGCTGGAATTGTCCGAATTGGAAACACAAAAGATAGCCGTAAAGATGCACAAAAGGCAGTCACTCACCTTCAGGCGTTCATTTGAGAGTGAATTGCACGTTATGAGACCTTAAATTGCTAAACGCAAGGCTGGCTGAAACGCAGCTACAATGCTTGGATGGGTAAAGTGAACAATCCCAAAAGTCAGCTAGGAACCATCGCGCGCGGTCAAGGTATTGCAATACCTCTATTATTGAACTTTAAAGAAAGTTGTGCTGTTACTGTGCGCCTCTTTACAGGCATAATATTGCATGAGATGCTACAGGTAAACGTCGGTGCGGTCTGTTGGGCTGGATTGTACAGCAAGGCGCACATTATGTACCTGATATTAATCGTTAATCATATAATTATTTAGCTGAAGTTAATCGCTAACTTTTTTATTTTTGATATTAGGGAGCAGCGTTATATTGCGAAACTCATGGCAGTAAACGTCTAAGGTGAGCTGCGTTTTCATGCCTTTTCCATCGGTATTGTGGTGCGAAATATCGACCACCAAAAATACGCTTGTGAAAGCTCACTGAGTTGGCTCTCCCGCATTCCATATTTATTAAATGGCTTCTCTCGCACTTCTCATGCATCAGATACAGGCCCAGTAGGTGTATTTGTTTTTGTAGATGAAGTTGACTTGACTTCGGCGGCGATAACACACGAAGAGACGCTATTTTATAATTAGGTAATATGGGAAAGCCGACTCAACAAGCTTTCAAATGCATATCATTGACGTTCGATATTTTCAACCTCATCGCCGATTGAGAAAATTTAAAAACAGGGCTCACCTTCGATGCTGACAGCCACTAATTTCGCAGTACAGCCTGGTCCCTAAAATAAAAATTTAAAAAATCATTAGTTAATGTAAGTTAATTGATCATCTAATTATTGATCCATATGGTGTAGTACATAACGTCCGTCTTGCTGTACAATCCCGCTCAACAGACCGCACCGATCTATTTCTCAAAGTTTTTAAAACAACCATGTGTAAAGGTTAAAAATAATTACCCTGTATTATACATACAGGGTAAATTTAAAAAAAAAACAGATATTGCAAATAATTTATCGAAGAAGAATATACCAGTCACCGCAATTGTTTCGCTTCAACAAAGAGAGTGGGAAAGGGCAGAGAAGAAGCTTCCTAGTAGCACAACGACAGGACCAGACAGTTTTCCGATTATGTTAACAAAGAAGCTAGGGCCAAAATATAAGTAAAATTTAAGAGAGGTAGTGAGAAAAATGATAATGGATAGGAAAACCCCCCATGGATGGCAACTAAGCAGGGTGAAATGATATATAAGGAAAAGAGGGGCAAAGCTCACGTAAACAACTACCATCCCATAATAGTGACGTATAATAGTGACGTCAGTGGTTTACAGGGTGGTGATGCAGATCATTAAGGACAGACTGCAGGCATCGGTGGAGAACGCGGGATGCTAGGGAAGCTACAAGATGGGTTCCGGAAACAAAGAATATTAGAGGACAATCTGTTTTCATTGACGCAGTGTATCCAGCTTGCTGAAAAGTAACACAGGCACCTATGGCTAGCGTTTCTGGATATCATTCACACCTCTTCTTGGGCTAGTTGGTGCATACTTGAATTAGAGAAAAACTAGCGCCAAACCATGCACACGTTTCGTCTTCGTGTTTTTCTTGTGGCGTGCATGGTTTGGCGCTAGTTTTCCTCTAATTCTGGACATCAAGAGAGCGTACGACAGCGTTATTCAAGAGGATTTGTGGGACATACGGGGCACATCGAATGTGGAAGACAGAACAACCAATCTTTTAAATGATGTCTATAAAAGAAACAAAGTGCTTATGAGATGGGGAAAATGTATCAGAGCCTATAGAAATACAGCGGGGGCTTAGGCAAGGATGTGATCTGGTTTGGTTTATGGTTTATGGGGTTTAACGTCCCAAAGCGACTAAGGCTATGAGAGACGCCGTATTGGAGGGCTCCGGAAATTTCGACCACCTGGTGTTCTTTAACGTGCACTGACATCGCACAGTACACGGGCCTCTAGAATTTCTCCTCCAAAGAAATTCTAGCCGCCGCGGCCGGGATCGAACCCGCGTCTTTTGGGTCACCTTTGTTTTTCATGTTGTACCTACAAGGGTTAGAGACCCAACTAGAGAAGAGCAGACTAGGCTTCAACTTTTCTTTTCTCAAGCAAGGAGAATGGATTGCATAGTCATTACCAGGACTAATGTACGCGAATGATTTAGTGTTAATGGCTGACAACAAGGAAGATTTGGAGAGGTTGATGGACATCTGCGGTACAGAGGGAGGTAGATTAGGTTTCAAGTTTAGTATGAAAAAGTTTGTAGTCATGACATATAATGATGAGGACAGCGAGCATAGGATGCAGGAGATCACTCTAGAGGTAGTGGATAAGTACAAGTATCTTAGGGTGTGGATAAATAACGGTGCTGAGTATCTGACGGAGTATGAAAAATATGTAATGACTAAAAGTAGTAGGAATGCAGCTGTCATGAAAGACAGGGCATCGTGGAATTACAATAGGTGACAAATGGTAAGAGGGATCTAGAAAGGGGTGACGGTTCCTGATCTACCTTTCGGCAGGGCAGTCCTGTGCATGAGACCAGAGGTTCAAGCAAGCTTAGAAACCAAACAACGCGGGGTAGGTAGGCCTGCTTTGGGAGCACATGGCAATACGCCAAATCAGGGGGTACAATGTGTTGTGGGATGGGCATCATTCGAGAGCAGAGAAGTTAGCAGAAAGATTTTGAGGAGCGGTCGAGAGAAATGGGGGAAAAGCGGTTGGCTAGGAAAGTTTGCAGTTAGTTGACCATGAGGAATGTCAACGCAAAATGGAGAAAGCGAACTAGAAAACTGACAAGCAAATATCTGGACAGCAGTTGGGGGGCAAATCATGAATTATCGGTAGAGAAAAAGGTTAAAAGAAGCAGAGAGGGCTCTGTGGAAAACAGGGATGCTGACTAAATCGGCGCTGTGAACATACAGAATGTTTAAGCAGGAAACTGCCAAAGAAAATATCTACGGTAATTCTAGGGGAAGCTCTTTGCTGTTCGAGGCCAGGACGGGAGTATCGCGGAGTAAGACATATCGACTCAGGTACCACGAGATAGATACGTTATGCGGCGCGCGTGGAGAGGAGGAGGAAAGGCTGAACACTTAATACTTTTCTGTAAAGGGCTGTAAAGGGACGACCCCACATAATGCGCAGGTCCACACGGGACGGAGAGGCAAGAAGACACCGTATGGCTCAGTTTAAACAAAAATGATGTAATCAATAATTATACATTGTACATCAGAGGCTGGGGTGTCCGAGCTTACGTGGTGACGCCGTCATGGGGGCGATGGAGGGGCTCCGGAGTTGCGATCCGTCGGTGGCTGGCAGAAACCGCGCGCCGTTAGCGCTTCGGCGCTCAAGGACCCTTTTTTGTGTCCGATCTCGTCCTTAGCGTGCCTTTCGTCCGCACTGGCCAGCTATCTCTGCTCCGCCGGCCACGCCCGATCTCCTGTCTCCCAGGCTGGATTGTTTCTTTCTTCCTCCTTTCCACGGTGGCGCCTGCGGCACCCCCGACCTCCCTCGTTGGAATGTCGTTTGTCTCCCGCCGGCAGCTTTCGTACCATTGTACCCCTTCAGTGGCTTGCCGCCGCTGGGGGCTCCGTCAACGCGGCGCCGCCGAACGCGGACCGTACCCCTTCAGTGGCTTTGCCGCCGCTGGGGGCTCCGTCTACGCGGCGCCGCCGAACGCGGACCGTTTAAGGGGAGACAAGGGAGTAGGACGGTTGAGCACAGAGAAGATTCCGCCGAAGATATGGGCCCTGGTAGCTCACGCACGGAACGTCACACTCGCTCACCCTCCAGAAGAATGTTCTCCGAACATTTGAGTCCAGGCAGCTCCCCTTCTTTTTCTGAATCGCCTCGCACATTCCGTCCGACAAAACACTTTTCGCTGCACACAACACCACTGCACTGCACCATATGCCGCAGCTGTCATAACTGGCGTCTCCAGGGGCAGCACTGATCTTCTTTCACAGACAAACATGAAACTCAGCACCCAAGCCTCTCCTTGCTAGTCCAAACTGGACGAAATAAATTTACCACAGTTACAAAGGAGCTCCCACTTCCAGCACAATCACGGCACAGACAAAAAAATATATAGATAACGAAAGGAAGTCGGGCATGTTCTGCATCCTGTGTAAAAGTGTTACTTAATGACAGAAAGGCTTAACTAGCAACTCCGATATTTTAACACATAAGCACATAGCAATGTTATGAGCTGCAGCATTACACAGTCTTAACCAGTCCCCAACTCCGCTCTGTTTACGCCATTAGTCCGACTTAGCTTTCCGATTTCGAAGCGGATATCGGCGTTCATGAGTCGTACCAAGTAATTCTGTGACCCCTTGTCTGCTTTGAGACTCGCGAGGGCTCGTGGCAGGAGCCTCTCTTGGCGTTATCTGCGCGGCAACCTCGCGCGCTCCTTCCTCCAGCAATGCATGAAGTAAATCCGGTGGCATTCCTGCCGTAACCTCTGGCGCTTGCCGAACAAATGCAGGAGAGGGCGTTTCTTGCGAACAATCTGCGCGCTCCGCTTCACTTCGGTCCCCATCAAAATCTGCGCTTTCCCCCTGCTCATTTCGTGAATACTGAACCGGTGCCGACTTGAGGCGATTTGCGTGTATCCTTATCAAGCGGCGGTTCACGTCTCGGACCCTGAAGTTTACCGGAGAAAGCTTCTCGACAACCTCGCACGGTCCTCTCCACCTCGTCTGGAACTTACGAGCCAACCCAATCTGTCTTTGGCAGTTTTCGATGTACACGCTGTCCCCCACATCAAACGGCGCGTCTCTAGCACCGCGATCGTGCACCTCCTTCCTGCGCTTCGCCGCTTTCTTTAAGGCCTCCTTTGCGATGTCCCTCGCCACTTGCAAGCGCGATTCTAGCTCAACCTTATAGTCGTCCAGTGAAGCGTATGGGACACGACGGGGGCCCTCTGGCACTTCACTAGGCTGGTCCGGGTCTCGGCCGTAGAGAAGAAAGAATGGCGATTCGCCCGTGCTCTCGTGTGCTGCGGAATTGTAGGCAAACATTGCATACGGGAGCCACAAGTCCCAGTCCCGCTGGTCGCGCGAAACAAAATGCGACAGGAACCCGGCCACGGTTTGGTTCAGTCGCTCCACCGCGCCGTTGCAAGCCGGATGGTACGGTGTTGTCTGCTTCTTAGTGATCTTAAGCAGCTCGCAAACTCTCCTCATTAGCTGCGACACGAAGTTCGTTCCCCGATCTGTCAAGAGTTGCCTCGGAGATCCATGTCGGAGCACGATCTGTTCGACAAATGCTCTTGCAACCGTGTCTGCTTTCTGATCTGGGAGTGCTACCGCTTCCGCGTATTTTGAAAGGTGATCGACAAATACTAAAATGTGCCTGTTTCCAGAAGTGGTCGTGGGCAATGGGCCCATTATATCCATACCTGTCCGCTCGAAAGGAGCCGAAACCTCAGGGAACGGCTGAATTGGTGCTGGCCTGCGTCCCTTGGGTGTTTTTCTTTCGAGACAGGAATGACACTTCGCACAGTAGTCTCTAACATCCTGTCGCATGCCACTCCAAAAGTACAAACGCTCGACGCGCCTGCGTGTCTTCGCTACTCCAAAATGACCGCCGCACGGCGCATCGTGGAACGCGCGAAGAACCCTTTCTGTCCACGACCGAGGTATGACGACTCTCTCCCAAGCGGTTTTCTCTGGTCTCCCTTTCCTGGTTGGCCTGGTGCGCCGACACAGGGTGCCGTCTTTGCCAATGAAATAACCTAGCTGTTCGGGGTGAGATGGTGCGCCCTCTAAGCTTTCGATTATTCGCTTGAGGTCAGGATCTTTGCACTGCTCTGTGCGTAATTCGGCGGGGTCGACTACGGGGACAAACTCATCTATAGCTGACACGGCAGCTGTACGGCTGAGCGCATCAGCATTCAGATGTGTCTTTCCTGACTTGTGCTCCACCTCAAAGCAGTATTCCTGCAGCTGTAGATTCCATCTAGCGAGTCGCGAGCTAGGGTCCCTGACACTCATCACCCATTTCAGAGGATGGCAGTCTGTGACTAGCTTGAATTGGCGGCCGTAAAGGTAGCATCTGAAGTGCTTTACTGCCCAGACAACGGCGAGGCACTCCCTTTCTGTAGCTCCGTACTTCTGCTCTGTGGGGCTCAGCTGTCGGCTAGCAAAAGCCACGGGATGTTCTTTGCCCTCGATAACCTGAGATAACACGGCACCAACTGCGAACTTTGACGCATCTGTGGCCAAAACGAAGGGCAAATTAAAATCCGGGTGGCGCAACAGCGGTGCACTCATTAGCTTCCTCTTCAGGGCCCCAAAAGCATCCTCCTCGTTTTTGCACCAGCGAAAGGCGACATTTTTGGCTGTTAAGGCAGTGAGCGGCTTAGCGAGCTTGGCGAACTCCTCTATGTGCCTTCGGTAGTAACCGATCAGGCCGAGAAACTGCCGGACCTGGCGGACACTAGTCGGGGATGGAAAATCCGAGACACACCTTAGTTTCTCAGGGTCCGGTCGCACGCCGTCAGCTGAAACAACGTGCCCGAGGTATTTCACCTCGTTTTTGAGGAATTGGCACTTAGAAGGCTTCAGCTGGAGACCAGCTCCTCTTGGTCGCACCAAAACCTGCTCAATATCGCGCAAGTGGTTCTCAAAACTGTCACTGTATATGATTATGTCATCCATATATACGAAGCACAGCTTCCCCAGAAGACCCGCCAGGATAACATCAGCGGTTCTCTGCCAGACAGCAGGGCTGTTGACCAGACCCATCGGCATTCTTTTCCATTCATAGTGCCCTGAGGGCGTGTTGAATGCCGTTTTCTCAGCATCTGCCGGATCCATTGCTATCTGCCAGAATCCCGCCGCCATGTCCACTACCGTGAAGTACCTGGCAGAGCCCAGCTGAGAAAGCGTCTCCTGTATATTGGGAATGGGGTATGGATCGATGCGAGTTACGGCATTTAGTTTGCGACGTAGTCCACCACCAATCGATACGAGCCATCTGGCTTTTCCACCAATAGTGCCGGTGCTCCCCATGGTGACTTGAGTGTTCGACAATGCCGCGATCAATAAGGTCCTGCACCTGCCGCTCCATCTCCTCACGTTGGGAGTAAGGAATCCTGTACGCACGTTGGTAAACGGACGATGAAGTGCCGGTTTCTATCCTGTGCTTTATAACGCCACAGCAGCCCAAATCCAGGTTGGACGCGGCGAATACCTCTGAGTAGTCGTTCAGCAAACCAGCCAGAGCCTCCCTCTCCCTGGATTTTACGTGGGAAAGATCGAACAACGCATTTGGAGGAGCCGACGGACTAGCATGCTCTACAGTTGCGAGTACCGTATCGGTGGGCTCATGTTTCTCTATCGCAGAGGTGAAGAAAGCCAATGTTTTGTTCTTGGGAAGGCTCATTGGCTGCTGGCTACAGTTAACCACCCGTAGAGGCACTCTGTGGGCGTCATTAACAGTCACGAGGCACGCGGCTGCCTTCAGGCCATTACTAAGAGAGTCGACCGGTTCAAGCACTCCCACGGCGCCGCTGTCTACATCTGCAGGCACATAAGCGTACAAAATGTGCTCCGACCACGGAAGGACGACCGCCTCATCGACCAGCTTTACGGCAACCCGCG
Source organism: Amblyomma mixtum (assembly GCF_055824585.1). Lineage (NCBI taxonomy): Eukaryota > Metazoa > Arthropoda > Arachnida > Ixodida > Ixodidae > Amblyomma > Amblyomma mixtum. Next base: position 64,494,189 of record NC_143014.1, read on the forward strand.
AATATACCTTCTCTAATGATCCCACTGTTTGACGGGTGTCAATATCGGTACTGCGAACCTCAGCCCTGCTCCTGTTCAAAAACGGAACTTTTGAGCCCCCCGCATTAACTTCTTCTTCAGAGAATGAGACTACTACCTTCCCTTTTCTCAAAAAATCCTGCCCTAATATACCTGACACTCCGTTTGGCAGAGACACCGTGTCCGGGCATACGTAGCAGGGGTGCTCCAATGCAATTCCGCCGTGAGTGAAGTGTAACCGGTAGAGCCCACTTATGCCAAGAGGATCCCCCGTTATGCCTACAAATTTGGTTGCCATACCACCAGACGCTTCCAACACCTCGCGGTCCCCTTTCCTTCGAAGCGTGTTAAAGCTGCTTTCCTTAAGCAAGGTCACCTTTGACCCCGTGTCTATCAACAATTCCATGCAACAACCATTTAACTTGCAACGCACAACAGGGCATGCCTCGTCGGCCACACAAACCACCACCTCATTACCCACTGCTCCCTCCCCACGCTCATCAGGATGGGGAGGACAACCTAGTTTTTTGTCCCTGTATCTGGAGCCTCGCTGTAGGCTTGCTTAGGGCGTGTCTCGCCTGCTTCTCTTTGTGGCTCCCCACGGCGCACGTTTGGGCAGAACCTTGCGATGTGTCCGCGTCCCTGGCACGCGAAGCACACGATTTCTTCAAAATCTCGCATACCGCGCCTGTAGCTTTGTGGCGGTCTCCGGTTTCCAGCGAATGGGCGCCGTTGAGCGCCCGCTTCAACCTGGCGTTCCACCTGCTGAGATAGCAGCTGCTCTAAGCGATCTAACCGCTCTGTCAAGAGAGCAACCTCAGGGTTGGGCACCGCTCTCTCTATGACGCGAACTCTCGCTGCGGCCGCCGTTAGCGCCTCATTTCGTTCCTCATCCAATGCGGCCGCCACGGCTTGGTCGAAATTGCTCGGCTTGCGCGAGAGCACGAACCGGCGCACGGGGTCTTGCAGACCAGCCACAAACAAAGCGGTCATTTCCTCTTTAAGTAGATCCTCCGCGTATTTCTTCTTTAGCTGGTCTCCTTCCTCCTCCCTACTCAGCGTATCGCGCGCTAGGCGCTGAAGCCGCGACGCAAACGTTCGCACGTCCTCCCCTACCATCTGTCCGGCGTCACGGAACCTCTGTACCCGCACATGACGTGGTTCAGTGTCGAAATGCTCGAACGCGAGCTTCTTAAATTCCGCAAATGATTTTGTGGATTTTACTTTTTCGTCTCGCCAAGCAAAATAATGAGCAGCTCCTGCCATCTTACACCTCGCCATTCCCAGCATTTGAGCATCGGACCATCCCCCCATTTTCCCAATCTCTTCTAGCATGGAAAAGAAATCGCAGATTGGAACCCCTGTCTTATCCCCCGTAAACGTCGGAATGACGCTTCCTAATGCCAGCATGCTTGCCCCGAGCGACGGCTGTGGAGTGGGAGCTCCGTCAGTTACAGACATTTTTTCCGCTCCAGCCCTCCGGTGCCTCAAGCCTCTCAAATGGGGGTCAAAGTCCCACAATCAGTCCCGTGATTCCCCTTTGATTACAATTTTGAAGTCATGAATGTCGCAGCATTCAGAGGACATTTGCTTTTGAGACCCCACTCCTGACACCAGTGTGACGACCCCACATAATGCGCAGGTCCACACGGGACGGAGAGGCAAGAAGACACCGTATGGCTCAGTTTAAACAAAAATGATGTAATCAATAATTATACATTGTACATCAGAGGCTGGGGTGTCCGAGCTTACGTGGTGACGCCGTCATGGGGGCGATGGAGGGGCTCCGGAGTTGCGATCCGTCGGTGGCTGGCAGAAACCGCGCGCCGTTAGCGCTTCGGCGCTCAAGGACCCTTTTTTGTGTCCGATCTCGTCCTTAGCGTGCCTTTCGTCCGCACTGGCCAGCTATCTCTGCTCCGCCGGCCACGCCCGATCTCCTGTCTCCCAGGCTGGATTGTTTCTTTCTTCCTCCTTTCCACGGTGGCGCCTGCGGCACCCCCGACCTCCCTCGTTGGAATGTCGTTTGTCTCCCGCCGGCAGCTTTCGTACCATTGTACCCCTTCAGTGGCTTGCCGCCGCTGGGGGCTCCGTCAACGCGGCCGGCGCCGCCGAACGCTTACCGTACCCCTTCAGTGGCTTTGCCGCCGCTGGGGGCTCCGTCTACGCGGCGCCGCCGAACGCGGACCGTTTAAGGGGAGACAAGGGAGTAGGACGGTTGAGCACAGAGAAGATTCCGCCGAAGATATGGGCCCTGGTAGCTCACGCACGGAACGTCACACTGCAGTTGAAAGGAGCGGGGCGGATTTATCCAAAATATTGGCGTTTAAGGACAGGGGAGGAAAAATAGATTTTAAGCGGGTAGAAATAACTAAGCGAAGGTTATCTGACTGGTGGCTAAAATCAAGACAAGAGTGAAATTTCATGAGTCAAGGCTGGGTGGCGTCAGCCACCGTCCGATTTAAAGGGCTCAGCCTTATCCATCCATCCATCCATCCATCCATCCATCCATCCATCCATCCATCCATCCATCCATCCATCCATCCATCCATCCATCCATCCATCCATCCATCCATCCATCCATCCATCCATCCATCCATCCATCCATCCATCCATCCATCCATCCATCCATCCATCCATCCATCCATCCATCCATCCATCCATCCATCCATCCATCCATCCATCCATCCATCCATCCATCCATCCATCCATCCATCCATCCACCCACCCGTCCGTCCGTCCGTCCGTCCGTCCGTCCGTCCGTCCGTCCAAAATTTTTCATGTAAATATGCATGCTGGAATTAAACTTATATTTGTATGAATAATAGGAATGTAAAAAACTACGAGCTTTATTGCAAGGAATAGAGCCTTATCGATATGCTGACATGTAAAAGTCAGCACTTCTTAATTATTTAACGCTCCGGGGATGACTTTGCGAGCATGCTAATTGTAGTTACTTAGCAATTATACCTGGTAGTCCCGGCCGTGGCGGCTGAATTTCGATGAAGGCGAAATTCTAGAGGCCCGTGTGCTGTGCGATGTCAGTGCACGTAAAAGATCCCCACGTGGTCGAAATTTCCGGAGCCCTTCACTACGGCGTCACTCATAGCTGAGTTGCTTTGGGGCGTTAAACCCAATAAACCCAAATACCTGGTAGCTTAAAATTAAATGGAGGTCTGAAATCAGCATAAAAGGTTAGATATTGGCGCACGATGTTTCACTTCATCAAAAATAACAAAAACAGGTTTAAATGCTGCGTCCGTCATTGCAAGAATTTCATTTTTCAGGGCTCAGGGCTCAGAAGGTCAAATGCACTGGCTTAGACTAGGGACAGCAACGAGTCGCGAGTCGAATGCAGCCAAACGACACCAAAGGAATTATGTTCACTAATCCGTCAGCTAGAGACTACCGTTCGCTATTTCGGTCTGCACCTCGTCTATTTCAGTGCCACAGTCATGTCGGTCGCTTTGCAGTGCGAATCTTCGGAAGCGTGTGTTCGTTAACTCATTGCTTTGTGGCGCCATTTACGATGAGGGGTGTCTTATACCCTACGGGGTGCATGTTTTACCAGTGTCATAGCGCGAGCTTCCCGTGTAGCTAGCGAATGCTATAGCGACGAATAAAGTTAGTTCGCCCCTTCTCCGCCCTCTGTCGCTAGTTAAATTCGGAGTTCTCCTCCACTCATTGCAGCTTTGGAGCTAGCACGAAGGCTTCTCAGCACAGATTTAGGATAGGGTTGAACACAGGGCGAGCAGAGGTACTGCTGTCGCGCAAAAAATCTAAATATGTGCTGGTACAGAGAGCCAGAACTGGGAACAGCTGGTTGAAAAAGACATCATCTAACGCACGGTACACAGTTCGGAGAAGGCGAGGACAAAGAGCGACACCGGCGTACAAAGCGCGAAGTAATGACCCAGCTCCGTCTGGGCTTGTGTGCCGGTGTCGTTCTCGGGGCTTGTTTCTGCCGCAAGTCGCACAACGCGTTAAAATAGGAATGGTTAGTGCGGCTGCGTGCGATCTGCTTGAAAAACGCAATAGAGGCTCCGGAAATGCTACTGGAGCATTGAAGGCCTTCAAGGTATGAGCCATTTCCTGCAGAGAGCTGTCACCTACAGGGAATACCCGTATCATGCACCGTGCCTCTTGTTCTGTCTGCGCCACGGTGTGAAACACCTCAAGGAGGATAAGTTAAAGATTACAAGCCATGTAACACGAACGGTCCGTATACCTGTGGGGTTCCCTTACTTGGATAGGTTTACAGTTTCATACGTTTTGATTGCTTTAAAAGACGCTGTACATTTTTTTTTTTTGCGTGAACTGTTGGAGGGAAGCTAACATTCCCTACAAAAGCTGCCGACGACCTGTCCAACTTTGAACTAGAGTTACGGCATTCCAAACTATAATTACGATACTCAGATATGTCTTTCACGGCGTGTCTGAACCTTTTTTCTGTGGAGTCACATCTGTGATGTCTCCATGATTATCATGGAGTGATTTTTCTTAACGTATTCAGCAAACCCGCTCGCATGCACGGTAACACATGCTAGCATGTGCCACGTTCTTTTGCCAAAAGAATATAAACAGGTATAAGAGTCCCTGGAATGAACCATACAAACGTACTGAGGTGACAGGGTTGAAAACAAAGAAATATAAAGAGTTATAAGAGTCCCTGGAATGGACCACACAAACCTACTGAGGTGACAGAGTTGAAAACAGAAGACATCACTGCTGCGCGCAATACTTACTTACCCATCACGCGCATACTTTTTCCAAGTTTATATACGCCATTTCAGCGAGCCCCTGTTTGGGGTCAGCGATGCGTAACACTTGAGCTAAAATAATTCGGTTCGCTTTCACATTAAATACGAGGTCGCAAATCGCAGTCATTGCTGGAAGAATCAAAGCTGCAGCTGTCATTTAATGGAAAGCTCCAGTAGCTCACATAATTTTTAACGCACGCTTGGTTGAACTACTGCAAAGCTGTTCAAAAAGTCAAACAGCACCTGTGAACCCGTATCATTACACACCAGCTATAGTAGTGCTGATGAAGGCGATAACAGGCTTTCAGGACGCCAACATGAGCGCTTTTCGGGCCATCGTGACGACGGGCGCAAACTTCGGAGCGGAGGTGGCGTGGGATGACAAGTAACCATTTTCTGCCGTCCGAGTTGTAGTTGCGGCGGTCAGGACCGTCCTGGAGGGAGAAATGGGAAGCTTGGCGATGGAGCGCCCGAGGATGTGGAGCCGTGGTAGGGGCGCAGATGATACTGAGTAGGGAAGAAATCCAAGGATCCCGCCGCTGCTCAGAAGGCATATCCGAGATGATGAGGGCCAGCGGTCAGTGGAGGGTCGGGCGTAAGGAAAGTATGTGCTGGCGAGGGCACCGGCGACCGGGCGAGAGCGTCGACGCCACAACACGACACTTGAAACCGACACGACTCTTGAAGTCTAAGACCCAAAGGCCGAGACGTCCCGACGGATCCTTGAGAGAAGCGAGCCAGCAGAGAAGATGATGGCCTATAACAACGTCGAAGGAGTAAGGGCAGAACTTTGTTATCGCCCACACTATTGCCAAACGCTCCTTTTTCAGTTACGGGGTATAGTTGGACTCAGCTTTCGTAAGAGTATGGCTGGCATAGGAGACCGCATGTTCGGAAAAGCCAAACTTACGCTGGGCGAAGACCGCACCGAGGCCGGCACCGCTGGCTTCGAAGTGGAGTTCCGTTCGGGCAGCGGGAGCGTAATGACGAAATATACATGGGCGGCGAAGTCAAAACGTAGCGGATCCGAGCGCGCGAACTCGTAGTCGCAGGCCGGCGTCCTAGAGAAGTTAGTGGGGCCACTCAAGAGCTGTTTAAGGGGGGTTATTTCGGACAAAACAACGAAAGAGGACCGCGAATCTGCGCAGTTCTTTGATAGAGGTCGGTTTCGGGAAGTCAGCAACGGCTCGCAGCTTGTTAGAATCAAGTAGAACTCCATCTTTACACACGACGTGGCCGAGGAATGTGAGCATGCGGGCTCCGAAGTGACATTTTTTTAGGTTGAGTCGAAGGCTGGCGCGTGTGAGGCAGGTCAAGTCCTGGAGGAGAAGACTGAGACGGGTTGCAAAATCAGGGGAGAAGACGACGACGTCCAGATAACATATAGAGATATGCCACCTTTTTGCTGTGGAGTCACATTTGTAATGTCTGCATGATTATCACGGCGTGATTTTTCTTTACGTATTCAGCAAACCCGCTCGTACGGTGCTACGCGCTAGAGAGGACGAAGAAGAGCACACCAATCTGGCAGTGACTCGCGTCGTTTGGTCCTGCTGCGGGGTAGCGGCTAAGTACCTGGCGGTGTTATGCTAGCTTGCCCAATTTCTCCCTGTTTTCTGCGCCTGCTCCTGTAAAAGGGTTATTGGGCGCGGGACGAAGGCTTAATGTCTATCTCTCCTCCCGGCCAGGGGTTTCCCCCTTGGTCGGCCTCTCTTCCTCAGGACCAGCTCCCAATTGATGTCTTTTTTCGCAGTGGAGTAATCAGCATTCATGAGGCTTTAGTTCCTCCAGATGGAGGCGCGATCCGTTTGAACAACCCGGAGGCAGTACAGGAGGCCCTTCAGACTACATCTCCTCACTACATGCGGATCTCAGATGTGCGGCAGTTCGGCAGGGGTGGGATATTGTGTAGGTCACCGGACAAAGATAGTGTCGCCGACCTCTTGAAGTGTACCTCCTTCGCCAACAACCCGGTGAGCGCATTCATACCGCCTCATAGCGTGTTCCAAGGGTTTAATCCGAGGTGTCGACTCTAGATTGACCCCTTTGGAAACGCTTGAGAGCCTCTTGTCTGCAGGCGTCATGCTGTCCATTGTTAAAGCAGAATGGTAGAGCGTGTAAAAATTCATACAGAGTCCGCCGTAGCCTCATTTGCAGGAACAGTGTGCCCTTCAGAGAACAAAGTGTGGCCACTGGTCTTTCGATTGGATGCATTTAACTCTACGCCCCTTCAATGTCAAAACTGCTGGAGATTTGGCCACAGCGGCAAAGCCTGCAAATCAGGCTTACGTTGCTGTGCATGTGGCGAAAGTCATGCTAGAGAGGAATGTCACGAACAGCAAGAAAAATGTTGTCTGTGTGGTGGTGCCCACTCTGCTACCTCGCCTGGCTGTCCTACACGAGCTCAAGAAGTTCAAGCTGATAGATAAACGCCGATGCACGCGACAGGAAGCCTTTGCTGCAGTCAGAGAGAGAGCCTCTGGTTATTCTAGTGTGGCTGCCAAATGTCCGCCCGTAATGGATGCCTCTCGGTCACAGGCAATCACAGTGGCAGTTGAAAAAGCAATGACAAATGCAATGGAACTCATTATGGAAACCGTATCCACGTGCATTTCCCAGGTCATATATAGCTACCCAGATGACCAATCTGCTACAGGTACCCACCGCTCCGCTCTTGTCCTCTGTGGTTTCGGAAGCTCCTCCACCATCTGTGGTCATCCATAGTGCTCCACAGGGCCGAAGTCAATCTGAGCGACAAACGACTGCAGAAGTATCTCTCCCTGACAACGTTATAGACGCGTCCTCTGTTGAATGTGTTGACATGGAACTTGATGTCCGCGCCCAAAAACGAAGTGGGTCTCCTTTGAGTATTGCAGGTCCATCTTGTCCCCTGTCCAATTCAAAGAAAAATCACGCTAGTCAAAATCCCAAGACCAGGATTCTAGAAGCGGCAGTTGCCGCTGCAGCACTCCCGGCAAGTTAGGGTCGTTAAGTGTACTCCAGTGGAATTGCCAATCTATATTCTCAGCTTCAACACATTTAATATGCCTATGCAATCAACTTCTACCGGATTTAATTGCGTTACAGGAAACATGGCTTACAACAGATTTTAATTATCATCTCAAACAGTACCGTTCTTTCCGGCTTGACCGGTCTTCACGAGGGGGAGGGTTGTTAGTGCTAATTTCTTCAAAGTTTTGTCACAGAGCATCCAATTCTTTTAAGTATGCGGACAATCAATGTGAAATCCTTGCGATTGGTTTCAAAATCCTAGGTCAACAGCCCTTTACTGTAGCTAATGCATATTTCCCTTCAGGTGCGCACGATACTCGGCCTCTTGACTTACTCATGTCTAGTAGCCGATCTCAGGTTTTATTAGTTGGGGATTTCAATTCGCACCATGTGACGTGGGGGTTTAAAACAGATTGCTTCGGCTCTAGACTTTTTGATTGAGTTTGCGACAACACCATTCTCTGCAACCATTCAGGAATCCGTACATTTGTACGTGGTCAATGCTGCTCTGCCTTAGACTTTTTCCTCCCCAGGAGTCTCTGTTACGTCTTGGGCGCCTGTTGACTGCGCAAAAAACAGTGATCATCTACCGATTAGTTTCAAGCTTGCGTGTAAATTAATTCTTTCCGAACGACAACAGCGCTCCTTCATAAACTACAGTCGCTTTAAAGACACCCTCAAATCAGCTCTCACAATTAATTCAGAAGCACTGAGACAACTTCCGAATGCAAAGCTACACATCTATGCTCAGTGTTGGAACGTGCAAGGCAAAAGTCTGAATTCATTGTCACTGGAACCACGGGTGCAATCGCCAATAATTGGTGGAATGCTGAGTGCACGCTTGCCTATAGACGACGGAAAGCAGCCTGGAAGCGACTTCTCATAAATCAATACCCAAAAAATTGGTTGGATTATAAGTATGTCGCAGCAACAATTAAGCCCACTGTCTCCCGTGCGAAGGAGGAGTATATTACAAGTCATTATGATTTTCTTTTTCAATCAGGAAATAAACGGGCTTTGTTTAATTTCATGAGGAGCAGGAAAGTGATTCCTCCGGCTGTCAACATTGAATTCCTCGTTCAGTCCCCTGCTGACATCGCCAAGGCCTGAGAGGGAATTGCGTGTGGCCTAGAACGTCGATTTACATCTGCACTTCGTTCTCCAGCTACATTCACATGCATCTCAAGTGATTTAATTGAGGTCACTGTGCCTGAGCTTTCGCAAATTGTTCCCCGCCTATCCCCAGCGCCTTCTAGCCCTGATAAGGTCCCTAAATCTATGATTAAAATTTTGTTTAACGAATCTCCTGAAGACCTATTGGCTCTAGTTAACCATTCCCCTAAAGGTCCTCGGATACCCCATGACTGACGTCTTGCGGAAATAGTTCCACTACCTAAAAAACAAGGGGAGGGTTTCACTTCAGACAACATACGCCCGATTTCATTAACATCGAATTAGGTGAAATTGGCGGAACGGGTCCTGCTTCGTCGGGTCATGTATTTCATTTCTGCAAATGATCTTTGAATCTTTGTCAAATTGGTTTCAGGCCGGGCTGTTCGATTTGGTGTGCTCATACTGACCTTGAGAGCCGTATTAAATTAGCTCGTAGCACTTAACAGTTTGCCGCACTTGTCACTCTGGATATCAGTAAAGCCTGACAGCGTCGAGCACTCGACGCTGTTACACAGATTAAAGGACCTGAATTTCCTCAACTATTTCGTAGCCTGGACCTCTGCTTTCTTGAAAAACAGACAATTTTATTGCTGCCAAAATGGTGTTTCTTTTAGAAAATTTCGACAGACAAGAGGTGTACCGCAAGGGTCAGTTCTTTCCCCTGTTCTTTTTAACATCTTTCTAAGCTCAATTCCATGCATCCATAATGTGAAAACTTACGTGTACGCCGATGCCATCGCATTTTTTGCATCTGCAAGTGATATTCACTCTCTCTATCAAATCTTGCAGGATTACCTCAATATTCTTGACAACTGGTTAGGAAGCATTCATCTGTTCCTCAATGTGAACAAATGCGCCTTGTTGGTCTTCCCTGTTTCTCATCCTGTAATATCTGCGTAGCTTATAGAAATCACATAATTCCTCAAGTTCTAACAGTGAAATATCTTGTAGTGATATACGACTCTATTCTTTCCTGGCGGGCACATATTGAGCAAGTTTCTACAAAAGAAGTTGGGGCAGTTGGCATCCTGCGTAGGCTTTGCAGCGCTAGGTCAGGCATGAGGAGGCACACACTCCTGCTGATATATAAAATGTATGTCCGCCCAATTTTGAGTTCGGCTGTGCTTTATGCTCAGGAGCTCGTGCCTATAAACTTCGCCCTCTCGGGCTTTTGGAGCGTGAGGCGTTGCGCCTCTGTTTGGGACTTCCAAAATATGTAGCCAATGTTGTCCTGCACCTTGAGGCTCTAATTCCATCTTTATTAGCTAGGCTTCGCCTTTTAACAGTCCAAGCCTTTTTAAACTTGTGCGACTCACCTCTTCACACCTCCAGTATAATATCTCTTAGTCAACCTGAAGTCTTCTTAAATTCCACCTGGTCTCGTTTGCATACTCCGCAGATATGTTTCCTGCAGTCTCTCCTTGATCCCTTAAACATTAATTTCACAGATCTCCATCCAATGTGTAACATCTCTCCTTCAGTCAAGATTGAATTTTATGACATTTTCCCACCGAATGCCAAGCAGCAGCCCTTTCCTCTCCTTCACGGTTTGTTACAGGACCACCGAAGGTTCTTTCCTTCTCATATTCTCATTGCTACTGATGCCTCGCAGGATCGTTAAAAGGCAGGTGTGGGCATTTTTTCACCTACATTGGGCAGGTCCTTTTCTCTCCGTCTTCCTGACGTCACTCCAGTTTATCTGGCCGAATTATTAGCAGTAATTTTAGCCTTACGTAAATTAGATCCTACCGTTTCCCAAGTCATGGTTATGACGGACTCTCTATCTATTTGCTCTACATTATCATCACCCACTAAGTCTCGGGTATTATGCCTTTTAAACAGCTGATCCCGCTTCATCTAAATTCGGTACGGTTGCTTTGGGTACCGCGGGGCTCATGGGCATTCAATTAAGTGAGGTTGCCGATTCCTTAGCAAGGGCCTCTCTCTGCGGCCCAATAATTGCTGTCCTGCCAACCTGCGCATATACAGCTGCGGTGAGGTTTCGCAGTTACTCATTATTTCAGGAATTTTCAGCCTCGGCGCTTACTTCATCTCCCGAATATCAGCATCTTCGGCATCCTTGGAGTAGCAAAGACTGGCGCTCGCGCAGTCTGGAGGACTCTTTCACGCGTTTCCGATGCCGAGTTTCTCTGCTAAATTTCTACCTTCACTGATCTGGTCTGGCGGTTTCTCCCCTGTGCCCATTTTGTGCCGAGCCTGAGACAGTGGATCACTACCTGCTGTTCTGCCGCCGCTTCTCTTCTTCGAGGAGGCGCCTATTAGAAATTCCGTTTCACCGGCTGGGTCTGCCTGTATCCACTGCGGTTGTTCTTTCCTTTGGCGCTTCTTCGCTTGGACGAAGCAACAGGAGTGCGCGCTGTGCTGTTCAAAATTTTCTTCTAGAAACGCAGCGACTCCCATGCTAATTTTAATTTTTTATTGCGAAACAATACTACTTTCACTTTCGTGGCGAGGCTGCGGTAGCTACCATTGACCTTGAGCGGCGCGCCTAGCGGTGTGACGTCACAGCTGCAAGAGCAGGGCTCCAACTCGTGCCGTCGCGAGGCGAGGCCGCGCGTGGTGGCTGCTGCCTAACTCCTGCGCCCGCCGCGCGCGGCGCGCCTAGCGGTGTGACGTCACAGCTGCAAGAGCAGGGCTCCAACTTGTATTAGATAAGATTAGATTAGATTGGATTGCATTGGATTGGATTGGATTGGATTGGATTGTATAACCGATGCATCACCACAAGTCTAACCACAAGCACCACCACCAGCTACACTACCAGCTGAACCATGGCGTAGCTACGGATATTGCTTTCGCAATTACCGGGCTTAACCAAGCTAAGCCACAGCCATTTTTTTTCTGATTTTCAAAATTTATTTTATTATTTCATTTTTCTCTTTCAGTCAGTGCAAAATTGAACTATTACATGCGTTGCATTCGAATTTGCACATAAAGCCATCATCCCGAATTCGATCTCCCAGCTAACACGTCCCCTGTCGTTGCGTTGTCCAATTTGTCAGCCTATAGCCTACTACTACTCCTTTTCCTCTATAAATGCTCCTCTTTCCAGCAGTTCACCGCCTGTGTCTCAGCCACTCCCCCGTAATGGGTATGTGCCATTTTATTCGAGGCCAACCAACCAACCAATATACGTTTGAGGCCGCCGCAGTGTCTCAGTGGTTATGGCGCTCGGCTGCTGACCCGAAAGACGTGGCATCGATCCCGGCCGCGGCGGTCCCATTTCGATGGAGGCGAAATGCTAGGGGCCTGTGTACTGTGCCATGTCAGTGCACACTGAAAAAGCCCAGCTGGTCGAAATTATCAGGAGCCCTGCACTAAGTAGCCTTACATAGCCTGAGTATATTTGGGACGTTAACCCCGTCTAAACCACAGATTCCGTACAATTTTCCCAAGCCTCGCGAAAGAGAAGCATATGACCAAATAGCGCGGGAGTTGCTACATCCCATGTCAACGAGAGAGAAAAAGCACAGGGCTGGGCAAGAGTGGGTGAAGGTCGACCGGTCTGAATCCGGTCTACTACTTTACTGCGCTCAAATAGAACTGCATTCATCTGAAACGCAATGATGTTCCTTTTCGCGGCAGGAAGTAGTTTCTTGGCAGTGCACAACGCAGATGAACTGCGGCTGCACCTTCAAAACACTAAAAAATATCCTCCATGTGAGCGGGTAAGTCCGCATGAGTTGATTGAGTGAGTCCTACCCAACCGCATTCTCGTGCACAATGTTTTCTGATACGCATGACGCCTGGGTCGCTACGCAGATAGCTGTAGCGCAGTTGTTCGCCTTCGCGCCGTTAGAAACGGTCTGTCATCGTAGTAAGACTTGCGGAACAATTGCGGTAGCGCTGTGGTGTTCTTGTCGCCACAGCACATTCACGAGTTGGCACTCTCATCTAAGTGTTGGAGGTATGCGCAGATACTAATACTGGAGAATAATTTCTACGGGCAGCAGAAAATATTAATGTTCATCTGCCTATTTATCAGTTCGGGTTAATATGCCCAAATGCTTGGGAAAACTAAGCTTCAAAGTAGTTTGCCGATGACAAAGTCCTAATAATTGGTCCTCAGATATGAGGGGACATTATTTCTTCACATTTTTTTTTTTTTTACGTACAGCCAAGCTTCCTCTGCCATCGCTTGCCATTCAGATCAGGAAGTGGCAGGCTTAGCAGAAGACTCCGGTGGCCAGGCTAAGAATGCCGATGGCAAGACGGACGAAGACGGCTCCTTGCACACGGGGACCACTGTGCTGCCGCTCACTCCTTCATCCGCTCGCCAGTTGCCGTCGTCTTGCAGCCACAACGAAGGTGACGCAAACTTCTTGCCGACCACGTCCTGCTGGCAGCCATCATGTTGTAGCCTCCCTGTGGCCTCGATCTCCCGCTGGCCCCCAACTGTGGTGCACTTGATGTTCTCCTGCTGCGCGGCTTCGTGCTCGAGCGCCTCCGGTTCTTCATGGAGCACACGGAAGCCAGGTGAACAAGGCGCAGCAGGGGCACCACCAGCGGGGTTCTGTCAGAAGGTGAGGGAGACCAGCGGCAGTCCAGCAGAGAGCCTGCAGCTGGTGCACAAGTTCTTCCTCGTCTTCTCTGACGTCGGGGAGGGCAGACTGTGCAAGAGCACCAGCCATGTCATCAGAGTCGCCGTGGGACAGAAGACTCCAGCAGCATCCTGAGCTAGATCTTGGGGCAAGATGGCGAGTCCTTCTGCGCCTTCGGTGGTGTGGAGGCCTGGTGGCGTAGGCGCTGCTGGTATGCGCACAACATGTACTGCCGAGGGATGGACGACAGCAGCATTACCCTGGGCGAGAACTTCCAGCACGACTGTCGGTTGTTCCACGTCTTCGATGCTGTTCAAGGCAGATGATACAAGCCCACGAGGTACCTCCAGAAAGGGGTTTGTCGCAATTGTGGGGAGTCCACTGGCAGCTTGGTCGAGAATCAAGAGGACGATGCGGTCACCCTCGCCGCGACGACGGTGCAGGCCGTGCGCAACGGGCACAGTTGCGCGTCGGGTGTGGATGACGAATACGGGCTGCCCGGCATCGACTCCAATTTCGACCAGATGTTCATGCTGACCAGTGCACTCGTCTATGTCTTCAGGAATAGAGAATTCGGTTCGGTGGAGCGTAGCAACGGGCTGGGTCTGGGCAGAAACGCGGTGGCACTCCGCAGTCTGTAGGAAGAGTAGGACGCTCTTCGGAGCACCGTGTTGAAGAGGAAAGCTGGTTACCTCTGCATGGAATCCCCGCATCTCGTCGTAGGCGTCCATCCACTGACCATCTAGCCAGCGTGCACCGAACGCAAGCAAGCATCTCGAAAGAGACCGCGGTCGATGCCCCTCGTCCTCGTTAGGCTGGTGCGCCGTCGAAGGGCGCGCGACAGTAGTCTCCAGAAGTGTAGGGACGCTTCCCATGCGGGCACAACCTCGGGCTCCAGGGCTGGGCCAAGGTCCTTTGAGAAGGCCTCCGTGGCTGTTCGAAGTGGCGGCGAAGCCCTCCCTGAAGGCCGCTGGCGCTGTCCGCTTCCGTTTTGCCGCGCGCTGAGGCATCATCTCGTTGTCCTTGACTCAGAGGCCACCCAGGCAGGCTTCGGTCACTGAAGGCAGCTTAGATTCAAGGCTTCGGGGTCTGCAGAGTCAGGTCCAAACGGACGTGGCACGTTCGTTCGGTGGCTTGCGCCAAAAGTGGCTCGAGGGCACGTAGTCGCTGTTGTTGTTGTTGTTGTTGTCCTCTAGAAAATGGCGCATACCCACTGCGGGGGATTGGCCAAGACACAGGCGGCAACTGATAGGTGTACAAAATGTTAAACAAGAAAATAATTGTGGGGAAAAATAAAATAATCATGATAATAATAGCAATTAGGAAATAAATGAGTCGCGTGGTGCGCGATAAACGAGCTTGTCCTTCTTTTCTTCGGTATTCGCTAAAAAGGGGCCAGAATTTGGTTTCTGTGTGCAGTGTGAACGGCTGTTTAACAGGTAAAATATACAGTGGCGAACCACCTGGATTTGGCTGCCATCGCGGAGGTATTGTTGTGACTTGTTCGCCCCGGTATAGGTGAAAGTCAGGAAGTGAATGCAGGCATGCCATTTAAGTTCTACATTCATGATTTGCGGCGTCCGTCTATGTGCGGTGTTATTCGCGAGCGCAGTTTTCGTAGGCCCAGGCTGCATAAGAATAAAGGGCACACAGAGTGAACTTATAAGCGAGCACTGTATTCATGGCCACGCATGTGTATGCTGCATACATGGCCGCTTGAATAGGCATATAGGGTCGGCATGCCATCCAGGAGGGCTTGCAAAAAGAAGGTAAAGAAACCAAAGAAGAGGCCTGGATAAAATACATGGGCTTTAACAACAAGAACAACAACATGGCCTTGTATTGAACCTCCGGTAAGACAAATTGTAATTAGAGCTTAGATAAATTAATAAGAAAAAGAGCCGCTCCCGCAAGAAGGACAGCAGAGGAAATTTGCAGTAACTATCGCTTGAAGCCCGCTGCCTCTCCTGGTTAGGTCGCACTTATCGTTACTACTTCGTTTGAACGCAAGAAACGATGAGGGCACTGCATGCATCTGCACTCAGCGATATGTAATAATGGAGTAATTACTCATTGGCATCCACCCGAGCGCAGCCATACGGCTACAAAGGAAAGCTATGGTAGAGCGACTGCTCCGGTGAAGCGGTGGTCCTGGGTTCGAACTCCGGACCAGGACGAATTTTTCTTTAACTGCGAAGTTTGTGAGAAAGCTGTATAGCGTTCCTTTGTAGCCGTATGGCTGCGTTTGATTGGATGCCAATGAGTACTCCCTTATTACAAATCTACTCCACCTTGGGGGATTCCCCTAAACATTTGACCAACACAGTTCCCACTTCGAGTTATTGATCAATTCGCTCTCGCCCTACCATAAGCTTGCCGTCCTGGTTAGCTCAACTGGTAGAGCGACTGCTCCGGTGAAGCGGTGGTCCTGGGTTCGAACCCCGGACCAGGACGAATTTTTCTTTAACTGTGAAGTTTCTGAGAAAGCTGTAGCTTTCCTTTGTAGCCGTATGGCTGCGTTCGGGTGGATGCCAATGAGTAATTACTCCCTTATTACAAATCTACTCCACCTTGGGGGATTCCCCTAAACATTTGACCCACTCAGCGATATGCGTTTGAGTCCGCCGTGGTGACTCCGTGCTTATGGCGCTCGGCTGACCTGAAAGCCGCGGCTTCAGTCTCGGCCGCGACGATTGCATTTCGATGGAGGCGAAATCATAGAGGCCCGTCTGCTGTGCGATGTCAGTGCACGCTAAAGAAGTCCAGCTGGCGAAATTATCTGGAGCCCCGCACTACGGTGTCATACCTAGCCTGAGTCACTTTTGGACGTTAAATCCCATAAAACCAAAGCATTGCAAGAAGTCCTTTGGAATAAAGAAACAAGTAAATAAGTCAGTAAAAGGATGTAACAGGAGCTATTGACGAAAACGATCTGTTAATGGCTGTTTGAATTTTGTGGAATTTGGTTCAGTGCCAATACGGTCAGGAAGTTCTTTTCATTAAGCGACAGTAGTTTGTAGGAAGGATTAAAGGCGGCGTTATGTGAACAATGCATCCGCTGAGCACTTCTGCAATTGAACTGAAAATTCGAAAAGAATGCCGTATGAGCCCGCCGCGGTGGCTCCGTGGTTATGGTGCTCGGCTGCTGATACGAAAGACGCGGCTTCGATACCGGCCGCGGCGGTCGAAATTCGATGGAGGCGAAATTCTAGATGCTGTATCGTTATCACGCCAGATCATCGTGCGTCGGCTTCGTCGGCTGGGCACGTGCGCATGACAGAGCGTGCATCGCTCTCTCTCTCTCCTTTGGCTACCTTTTAAAAGCGCTGGCCGGTTACCAATGAGCGTCTTGTTATTCCAGCTCCCTCGGTGGACTGTCTGCCTCTTCGGATGCTGCGCCTCGGCTATGTAACACTAAGCGCATAGCGTCTCGGCCTGGCGTCTCGCCTAGCATCTCGCTGGTGGCATAGCGTCGCGGCAACGTATAGCACTGGCGACTAGGATGGGATTCCGTGCGCACCCAGACCTCAACTGAAGACCCGGAGGATGTCGTCGCGACCTCCTGTTTTCGACGAGACAGTGAGCACTTGGAGCACGTATCGGGTACGGCTTGAAGCCTGTCTTGTAGGAAGCGAGATTACGGATGCGAGCAAGCGCCGTGCTCTGTTGGTTTCGTCGTTCAGCGACAGCGGCGTCCGCGTCTTGCAAGGACGTCAGCCGGCAGTTTCCATCAACTTCTTGATGTATGCCGAAGTCGTGAAATGCTTAGAAGAGCCCTACAACCCGGAGACCAACGAAACAGCGGCAAGCTTTTCGTTCTTTATACGCAGGCAGCTAGACGGAGAAAATGTCCGAGATTATGTCGCCGAGCTCCGGCGCCTCGCTGAAAGCTGCAACTTTGACACAACATTGAACCGCATGCTGCGGGACCGCATCGTTTGCGGAATCCGGGATGAAGAGACACACCAGTGCTTACTGGCGCGCAAAAAGTTGACACGAGCAGAAGCTGAAGAATTCGCCCTGGCTGCGGAGAAAGCGAATGAAGAGGCATGTGGTATGAGGAGGCGGGCAGACCGAGCGGAAGCGTCAGCGTCGTGCGGCAAGGGCGCCCGTCGAGTAAACGCTATAAGATTCACGAGCGTCTAGTCCTCCGTGCGACCTATGAAAGGGGGGCTCATGGATCGGCTGCGTGCCGACATCGTACCACCATCTCCCACCAGTGCGGCAAAAGAGGGCACCTGTCCAGAGCTTGTAAGGCGGGCCATTCTCGCTTCTCGGGAACGTACGCTGTCAAGGAAATGGAGTGTAAAAGCGAAGAAAAGATCTTGCACGCGCTCGTCGCGCACAGTTCGGCAAACAAGGACACGGTGCAACCGACTGAGCGCGTGTTGACGTTGGAGGGTCGCAAACTGCGCATGATTGTCGATACGAGGTCCTCGATCAGCTTGATTCCCAAGAGTGTCTCCAAAAAGCATCGCAAATGGTGGCCGGCTTCACAGCCAACCTCTCTTCGCCTTTCATGCTTTCTGGTGCCGCTGCCGGTTGTTGCCAAGGTTTATATGGAGGTGCAGCTGGGTACAGCGACGGTGAGCAGTTCACTGGTTGCTGTGGATTGTCAAGGTCCTCTCCTTTGCGGACGAAACACGATGGACGCATTTTGCAATGCAAGCGTGTCCCTTTTGGAGGACAGAGTGTCTGCAAGCGCTAATGTTGTGCACGCCGGCACCGCGTTAAAGGAAGCTCTAGACGATTTTTCAGACCTCTTTGAAAAGAAGCCGGGGTGCTGCAAAGGACCACCCGTGCACCTATACTGCCACGTATCATTGTAGCGTCCGTTCGTTCGCGCAAGGCCGCAGAAAAGGGGTGTTATCATTTTCGTTCGTGACGCGAGAAGCGACCGGACTAATCTCGATTGTTCACAGCCATGAACAGCTGCATCTACGTGTTTCTAGATTAATCTAGATGATCTCGACCTGTTATCTCGAAGTTTCCTTGCCGGCTTTAAATTGAACGATGCCGCGAGCAGCGGGCATTCGTAGTTCGACGACTGACGAGAACGTTTGTTGCTTACGCCGCCGCCGAGTGATTCAGTTCTTTTGCGGGCGCAGGTCAGCCCAAATAAAGAGCTTCGTTTGCAAGGCTTGTTGCTGTTTTCCTGACTGCTGGATTGCCGTCACTACAACGTGACAATACCTTGAAGAAGGCGCTCAACCTCGATTTTGCAAGGCCCGGACAGTACCGTAAGCCACGCAAGCACAGGTATCCGCCGAGATCAATCGCCTGGTTGAAGACGAAGCGCTATCTCCGATCAACGTTGCAGAATGGGCAACAACAGTAGGGCCTGTGGCGAAGAACGGCGAAATCCGGCTGTGCGGGAATTTCAAGCTCACCGCCAATCTAGCGACACAACTTGAGCAGTTCCCCCTCCCGAAAATTGATGACATTTTTGCAGTTTTGTCCGCATGCGAGGTGTTCAGCACTCTCGACTTGCGTAGCGCGTATAACCAGCTTCCCCTGGATGAGGAAGCCAAAAGGTTAGAGGTGCTGAATACCCAACAAGGTCTTTATTGCTTTAACCGTTTAGCCTTCGGCATTGTGTTCGCCCCCCGCTCTGTTCCAACGTCGCATGAAAGCTGATTTTCAGGGTCTACCAGGTGTAAAGGTATACCTGGACGACATCATAGTCGCAGAAAAAGAGCACGACGTTTCTATTCTGCGGAAGGTGTTTCAGCGGCTACGAGACAATGGTCTGAAGCTAAACCGGGCTAAGTGTCGATTCCGCGAGAAAGAAGTGTCATTCTTGGGGCACCGAATCGATGCAAGAGGCCTTCACCCGCTCGAGGACAACTTGGAAGCAGTGCTGGAGGCGCCGACGCCTACATCGGCGAGCCAGCTGAAGTCGTTCTTAGGAGTGGTTACGTATTACTCTAAATTTCGGTCGCACCTATCCTGTACACTGGTTCCACTGCATCACGTGATGTGTAAAGGTGTCTCGTGGAATTGCGAGACCTGCTCAGGAAGCTGCGTTTAGGGAAACTAAGCGCGCTTTGTGCAGCGCGAACTTCCTCGTTCATCACGATCCGTTGAGGCCCCTAAGACATGAGTGCAGCGCATCAGCAGTAGGACTGGGCGCAGTTTTGTCGCATCGCATCAACGGCATAGATCATCCCATTGCATTTCACTAAAGAACTCTCACGAAAGCATGGCATTCACAGCCAGAGAAGGAAGCACTGGCATTAAACTTTGGAGTTACCAAGTTTCGGGATTATCTGTTCGGCAACAGATTTACACTCGTCACTGAGCATTTGCCCCTGACAGGTCTATTGCATCCCGACCAACCAGTCGCGTAAATGGCGGCAGCAAGAATTCGGCGTTGGGTGCTGCTAGGAGCCTAACACTACGACTTCGAATATCGGAAGGGGGAGCTAAATGGAAATGCGGACGCATTAAGCCGTTTGCCTCTGCCGAAACAGGAGACGGGCCATAAAAGCGAGCTGGCAGAATATGTGCTGCATGCGCAAGCACTGGACGATTTTGCGCTTTCCCCTCAGGAAATGGCAGGGCACACCAGAACAGTTGAAATGCTCCAAGTGAGGACGTGGGTCTTGCGAGGGTAGCCAAGGCTGTTGGGCAAAGAACAAAAACGTTTCCAGCCGTTTTTCATGCGCCGGTATGAATTAGCTGTTAGTAACGGAGTTATCTGCTGGGGGCCATCGCTATAGTTCTGCCGGAAGGAGCGCGGGAAGCTGTTGTGAAAAAAATTGGCAGTGGTTTAGCTCTGGTTAAACCTAGAGGATTGCGAAAGAAACTAGGAAAGAGAGAGAGAGAGGCGGTGGAGAGCGCGCGGCAGCGGCGGCGGCCCCGGGACGCTAGCTATGCGCCGCTACTGCGCATGCGCAACTGGCGAGCGCGGCGGCGGCACCTCTGAGTCACCCGCGCAGCGACGGCGGCGGCGCGCCACCTGTACGCCGTGTGACGTCACTGCTCCTCGCGCATGCGCAGTATGGCCTTTCGTCAGCTCCGCGAAATGGCTCGGCGACTCGCGTAGTGTTGCTTTCGCAACAAAAACTTTTTTTTTTTTTTTATGGGGTTTAACGTCTCAAAGCGACTGAGGCTATGAGAGACGCCGTAGTGGAGGGCTCCGGAAATTTCGACCACCTGGGGTTCTTTAACGTGCACTGACATCGCACAGTACACGGGTCTCTAGAATTTCTCCTCCAAAGAAATTCTAGCCGCCGCGGCCGGGATCGAACCCGCGTCTTTTGGGTCAGCAGCCGAGCACCATAACCACTCAGCCACCGCGGCGGCCAACAAAAACTGGCAGTGGCTTAGTTCTGCTTTGCCAGGATATACGCAGCGTGAGGTGAGGGCGAGGTGTCCACATCCCGGTGGACACTTGAACCAGAGGGAAGGCGCATAACTGTCCTCTTGGAACAGTGGGCACCTCAACCGTGCTTTAAGCTAAGTGGCGGTAGTGACAGGTGTGCGCTGCATCCGTTGGCACTGACAACGTTGTGCCAGAAACGTGGCGCTGAAGCCATAGGCCGTCTGCTACCCTCTGGAACGCGCGCCGGCGCGTCTGCCAGGCCTATGACGTCACAGTTCTGGAATGCGCAGCTTGCGGGGCTCCCCCGCGCAGCGGCGGCGGCTCCGGCGCACCAGCTGTGACGTCACTCGCTCCTCGCGCATGCGCAGTTTGGCTCATCCACGCTCACGCGAAACTGCTCATGACAGTGGCTGCGCAGCTGTGACGTCACTCCTCGCGCATGCGCAGCTTGGCTCATCCACGCTCACGCGAAACTGCTCATCCGCGGCCAGTGTAGTTCACGCTACAAAAGCTGCATGACACGCATTCCGGCATAACTGGAATGAAGAGCCTTGTCCGCTCTATCTTTTGGTATCCTAGTGTAGATAAGGATATCGAGAAACTGGCAAAAGGTTGCCCGCAGTGTGTACAGTGCTTGCACATGCCCGCGACACAGGTTCTGGCACATTGGCCGAAATCAAACCGACCCTGGTGGCTTCTACACATGGATTTCGCGGGTCCCATCGAAGGCACATGGTACTTGTCTTGTTTGACGCCGGGATGAACTGGATCGAGGCGGTGCCACTAAGAAATGCGACGGCGGCAACTACAGTGTATGTGCTTCGGTGCAGCTTCGCGCGTTTTAGCCTCCCTCGGACTATCGTATCCGCTAACGGCCCGCAGTTTACGAGCGCCGTGACATCGCGGTTCCTCCGGGAAAATGATGTGCGTCACGTAAGAACTGCTCCATACTATTCAGAATCGAATGGCGTGGCAGAACGCGCGGTGCGCACCGTGAAAGAGGGCTTAAAAAAAAACAGAAAGGAACTTTACGAAGTAGACTTGCCAAACGTTTATTACGACGCAGGTCCACACCATCCCGGGATCGGAAGTCACCGCAGAACAACTGCTGGGGTTTCAGCCACGAACCCGTCTGAGTGTGTGTTTTCCAGGGAAGAACCGAGAGGCGGTACTATCACAAGCAGGCAGTGATCTTGCAAAGAGCAGCATCTCGCGCCTGGAACGTACAGTCGGGGACGAAAGTCTCCGGACCTCGTGTTCCTCAAACGAAGCTTATAACTCTACTATCAGGCAGCGGCTGGAGACCGCACTTATGGAGATGAAAGAACAAAAAATTAACTTTTACCTCCACAAGTGTGGTCTCCAGCCGCCGACTGATAGCAGAGCTGTCGGCTTCGTTAGAGGAACACGTGGTCCGGAGACTTTTGTCCCCGACTGTACCTACGTGTGGGCTCGACAATCTAATCACCCAAACGAAAGGTGGCTACCTGGAACGATCACGGAAGTACAGGGCCAACGCTTGGTCATGGTTGATACACCAACGGGAATGCAGCGGCGGCATGTGGATCAAGTGCGACCACGGGGATCCCCAAACGCGGTCGAGGAGGAAGTCGGCAAAACGCAGCTTGAGCCTGAGCAAGCCTCCGAGGTTGGTGTCTTCCCACCCTTCGAAACTCCGTCTACACTACCAAGATCCTCCAGCCCGTCAGTCCTCGGGTAGTGATGCAGTGGCCAGCGACTCCGGGGAACCAATTCTACCCCGACGCTCTGGCCGCACCCGGAAGCCCCCCGACAGGTTGTCGCTTTAGGGGGGAGGAAGTGCTGTATCGTTATCACGCCAGATGATCGTGCGTCGGCTCGGTACGTGCGCATAACAGCGCGTGCATCCCCCCTCTCTCTCCCTCCCCCCTCCCTCCTTCTGCTACCGTTTAAAAGCGCTGGCCGGTTACCAAAAAATTTAGGGGGGGGGCACTTTGTTGACCTAAAGTGCGGCGAGGCGAAAGCGTTTAGCGCGGTGTTGCTGCTTGTGTCACTGATGTGTACTTAAGAGGTTAAGTAAAGTACACAATTATTTGTGAATCTCAAATGCTGGAGACACTGGAGGGCGTTTGGGAGGCATCCGTCTTATTCGACGTCTTTCTGCAAACACTCTCCAGCGTCCTAGACAAGGAGAACTACATATGCGTTGGCAGGAAGTAGCGTAGCCATTAGCACGCTGGACTGCGAAACGGAAGGGTGGTGGTTCGAATCCCGTCATGCCCAGAGATTTTTTTTTTCTGGTCTGACTACAAAAGCGTGACACCTCTGCTGACAACCTTCTGTCGACAACGATGAGGCATTAAAGGCTTTATAAACGTCTTCGTATCCCAGCTCCCTCAGTGGACTGTCTGTCTCTTCGAGTGCTGCGTCTCGGCTGTGTAGAACTATGCGCATAGCGTCTCGGCCTGGCGTCTCGCATAGCGCCTCGCCGATAGCATAGCGTCGCGCCAACGTAGCACTAGAGGCCCATGTGCTGTGCGATGTCAGCGCACGTCATAGAAGCCCAGCTGGTCGAAATTATCCGGAGTTACTTTAGGGCGTTAAATCCCATAAAACCAAAGCATTGTGAGAAATCCTTTGGAATAATGAAAGAAACAATTACATATACCAGTAAAAGGATATGTAACAGGAGCTATTTGGCTGTTTGAATTTTGTGGAATTTTGTTCAGTGCCAATTCGGTCAAGAAGTCGGTTTCACTAAGCGACGGCAGATGGTAAGAATGACTAAAGGTGGCGTTAGGTGAACCATGTATCCGCTGAGCCCTTCTGCAATTGAACTTATAATTCCAAAAGAATGTTGTACGAACCCACCGCGGTGGCTCAGTGCTTATGGCGTTCGGCTGCTGACCTGAAAGACGCGGCTTCGATCCCGGCCGCGGCGGTCTAATTTAGATGGAGGTGAATTTCTAAAGGCCCGTGTGGTGTGCGATGTCAGTGCACGTTAAAGAATCCCAGGTGGTCGAAATTTCCGGAGCCCTTCACTACGGCGTCCCTCATAGCGCGAGTCACTTTGGGACGCTAACCCCACAAAAACTACACATTCCGTACAATTTTCCCAAGCCTGGCGAAAGAGAAGCATAAGCCCGAATAGCGCGGGAGTTACCACATCCCATGTCAGCGAGAGAGAAAAAGCAGAGCTGGGCAAGAGCGGGTGAAGGTCGACCGGACTGAATTCGGTCAACTACTTTACTGCGCTCAGATAGAACTGCGTTCATTTGAAACACAATGATGTTCATTTTCGCGGCAGGAAGTAGTTTCTTGGCAGTGGAAACGCAGATGAACTGCGACTGCACCTTCAAAACACCAAAAAATGTCCTCCATGTGAGCGGGTAATTAAGTCCGCATGAGTCGACTGAGTCCTACCCAACCGCATGCACGTGCACAAAGTTTTCGGGTACGGATGACGCCTTGGACGCTACGCAGATATTAGGAGCGCAGTGGTTCGCCTTCCCGCCGATAGAAACGTTATTTCAATAGTATTCAGACTTCAGTAACAGATGCGGTAGGGCTGTGGGGTTCTTGTCGCCAGAGTACATTTTCGAGTTGGCAGTCCAGGCTGTGTCATGGAGGTGCGCGTAGTTATTAATACTGGAGAGTAATTGCTGCCAGCAGCGCGGATTTCGAAATATTAATTGTTCATCTCCGTATTTATCAGTTCGGGTTTATATGCCCAAGTGCTTGGGAAAATTAAAGTAGTTTGCCGATGACAAAGTCCTAATAATTGACCCTCAGATTTGAGGGGAAATTATTTCTTCACATTTTTTTTTCTACGTCCCACCAAGGTTCCTCTGCTATCGCTTGCCATTCAGAGCAGGAAGTGGCAGGCTTGGCAGAAGGCTCTTGTGGCCAGGCTAAGAATGCCGATGGCAAGACGGACGAAGACGGGGCCTTGCACATGGTGACCACTGTGCTGCCGCTCACTGCTTCATCCGCTCGCCAGTTGCCGTCGTCTTGCAGCCACAACGAAGGTGACGCAAACTTCTTGCCAACCACGTCCTGCTGGCAGCCATCCTTCTGCAGCCTCCCTGTGACGCCGATCTCCTGCTGACCTTCAACTGTGGTGCACTTGATGTTCTCCTGCTGCGCGGCTTCGTGCGCGAGTTCCTCCTGCTCTTCCTGAAGAACACAGAAGCGAGATGAACAATGCGCAGCAGATGCACCACGAGCGGGGTTTCGTCAGAAGGTCAGGGAGACCAGCAGCAGTCCAGCAGAGAGCCTGCAGCTGGTGCACAAGTTCTTCCTCGTCTTCTCTGACGTCGGGGAGGGCAGACGGCGCAAGGGCTCCAGCCATGTCACCAGAGTCGCCGTGGGACGGAAGACTCCAGCGGCATCCTGGGCTAGATCTTGGAGCAGGATGGCGAGTGCTTCTGCGCCTTCAGTGGCGTGCAGGCCTGGTGGCGTAAGCGCTGCTGGTATGCGCACAACATGTACTGCCGAGGGACAGATGGCAGCAGCATTACCCTGGGCGAGATCTTCCAGCAGGGCTGTCAGTTGTTCCACGTCTTCGATGGTGTTCAAGGCAGATGATATTAGCCCACCAGGTGCCTCCAGAACGGGGTTTGTCGCTATTGTGGGAAGTCGACTGGCAGCGTGGTCGAGAATCAAGAGGACGATGCGGTCACTCTCGCAACGACGACGGTGCAGACCGTGTGCAACAGGCACAGTTGCGCGTCGGATGTTTATGACGAATACGGGCTGCCCGGCATCGACTCCAGTTTCGACCAGATGTTCATGCTGACCAGTGCGCTGTTCTGTGCCGCCAGGAATAGAGAATTCGGTTCGGTGGAGCGTGGCAACGGGCTGGGGCTGGACAGAACCGCGGGGACGCTCCAGTGTCTGGAGAAGTGGGACGCTCTTCGGAGCACCGTGTTGAAGAGGAAAGCTGGTTACCTCTGCATGGAATCCCCGCATCTCGTCGTAGACGTCCATCCACTGGCCATCTAGCCAGCGTGCACCGAACGCGAGCATGTATCTCCAAAGCGACCGCGGTTGGTGCCCCTCCTCCGCGCCAGGCTGGTGCGCCGTCGAAGAGCGCGCGAGAGCAGTCTCCAGAAGTGTAGGGACGCTTCCCATGCGGGCACAACCTCGGGCTCCAGGGCTGGGCCAAGGTCCTTTGAGAAGGCCTCCGTGGCTGTTCGAAGTGGCGGCGCAGCCCTCCCTGAAGGCCGCTGGCGCTGTCCGCTTCCGTTTTGCCGCGCGCTGAGGCATCATCTCGTTGTCCTTGACTCAGAGGCCACCCAGGCAGGCTTCGGTCACTGAAGGCAGCTTAGATTCAAGGCTTCGGGGTCTGCAGAGTCTGTTCCAAACGGCCGTGGCACGTTCGTTCGGTGGCTTGCGCCACAAGTGGCTCGAGGACACGTAGTCGCGTGGTGCTGGATAGTTAAACGAGCTCGTCCTTCTTTTCTCCGGTATTCGCTAAAAAGGGGCCAGAATTTGGTTTCTGTGTGCAGTGTGAACGGCCGTTTAACAGGTAAAATATATAGTGGCGAACCACCTAGATTTGGCTGCCATCGCGGAGGTATTGTTGTGACTTGTTCGCCCCGGTATAGGTGAAAGTCAGTAAGTGAATGCAGGCAAGCCATTTAAGTTCTACATTCATTATTTGCGGCGTCCGTCACATGTGCGATGTTCTTCGCGAGTGCAGTTTTCATAGGCCCAGGCTGCACTATAATAAAGGGCACACAGAGTGAACTTATAAGCGAGCACTGTATTCATGGCGACGCATGTGTGTTGTACACATGGCCGCTTGAATAGGCATGCCATCCAGGAGGGCTTGCAAAAAGAAGGTGAAGAAACCGAAGAAGAAGACAGCCTGGATAAAATACATGGGCTTTAACAACAACAACATGGACTTCTATTGGAGCATAAACCAAACCAATTGGAAAGTTTTCAATTGGAGCCATTGTTTTTTTTTTTTTTTTACGGGGATTGCATAAGAATACGAAAGAAAATTTACTGTTACTGCCGCGCTTTAATTTCAGCCAGGAAAAATGCTGATGCAGTTTCAACATTGGAGTGTGTTTCGTCTACCTCCCTCGCACCTGCATCGATGTCATGTGAACGCTTTATTTCTGACAGCTCAAAAAACGCACTCAAAACGTTCCGTTAGCCTTCCTGTCGCAC
Organism: Amblyomma mixtum; assembly: GCF_055824585.1. NCBI lineage: Eukaryota > Metazoa > Arthropoda > Arachnida > Ixodida > Ixodidae > Amblyomma > Amblyomma mixtum. The sequence continues at coordinate 64,521,200 of NC_143014.1, forward strand.
AGTGCGCCTCCAACCTGCAGCTCAGGCTAGAGTTTAATAGCGTGGAAAGTTGGTCCAATCTCTTTGACCTCTTCGTTGCGACAGTAATTTACAGAAGCGCCATGCATTTTTCTTTCAGAGAAGTTTACCACAGCCTTGCCAGATAATTTTTGAGACCTCAAAGGTGACATGCAGGATTCCGTCATATCGCAAGTGGAATCCCAAGTGCCTTCCTGATAGGCGATAACACCTTGAGTTCGTTCAAGAACTCACTCGGCACACTCAAGCAAACCTTTCCATCTCCCTATCTAAAAGTCCTTATAACTTCGGCCTTACCAGGGACACGACAACCTACATATGACGTTTATGACTATTTATTAGAATGGCTTTACTGCTTTCATGTATATCTGGTCTTTATTGAAGGAAAAACTTAATCACAGTAAGGAATGCTTGTAAGCTTTACAGTATATACATGGTGTCAACCCAGCATGCACCAAGATTTAAATTAACACGGTAATTCTTGAGAAATTAAGCCAATTGAATATTGTTTGATGATACGCATAGCAGTGATTAGCTTTTCTTTTTATTGTGCCTGCATCAATATAGGTAAGTTTAGTACAGCACAATAACTAACTAAGCCACGATAGTAATAATCCATGTAAGAGTCAGCTGTCTCAAAGAAAAAAAAAGCAGACAACGAACTCGTTATCATACAACGGCAACACTAAATAATGTCTGAGTGGCTACAGCACTCAGCTGGAGAGGTGTGCGCTAGCCGCCGAGGTCCTGATTTTTTTTTTTTTTCTAGTAAGGATGTGATCATGAAAGGTACAGTCTAAAGCCTTGCGGAAATTGACTGCGACAAGGACATGAATTTGAGAGCTCTGCAATCGGGTTTCTTTCCCACCCCCTCCCACACTGTTGGGACCTGGCTGATGATGAAGATGTCCTGACGTTTAATGGCACATACCCACGGCGGGGGATTGGCCAGGGTGCACAGTGGATAGAAACGCACTCAGAACTGGCTTGGAGCTGAAGATGAAGACAAACAGCGCTTGCTCGTCCAGCAGGCCATCGACGCCTAAGTGTTGTCTCCGAATGAAGTCTCGCACTACTACTACTACGACTAATAATAATAATAATAATAATAATAAATTTTAATAGTTAGCTTTTAACTATTACCGATAGGCGCCTGATTGCAATTAGACGTTTGTGGCAGACGATCAGTAATGACAACTGTTTTTTTTTCATTACTAGCTTTTTAAAATTTCGAAAACGCAATTACCCTTGCCGCTGTAGCTCAATCAATTTGGTCCACTTGTACAGTGTACCTCTCCCCCCCAATCCTTTTCTAACTGTCCCCTCACCTCTTTCATTTCATTTCTTCACGCTGCCTGCTATCCCTTTATTTCCGCTGCCCCAGCTCAGGTGCTTCCCGTAGCGATGGCAGATGCCGGGGCTAGCAAAAATCTTTTCCTTCCTTGTATTATTATTTTAAATAAAAACACTACTACTACGTACTGTCCGCAGACCGCGCGTCTGCGGACAGCTCAGAGCGACGTCCGTCAAACCGCGGCACTGCGGCGCACCTTCTACCCCACCCGCGCTGTAGAGGCGCGATGGGCGCGATTTGTCGGACGTATAGAGACGGACGTAGCTCTGTGCTGACTCCTCCCTGCTTGCGCTGAAAGTTCAAGTCAAGCGCTTGAGCATTCTGCTTGAGCAACGTCAGAGGAGAAGGCTGCGAGAGTGGAGTCGTCTGCATCCCACGGCGCCGAGGCCTGCTTCCAAGTCCAAGAATTCGCTCCAGTTTCTCTGGCGGTACGGCGAATGCGTTGCGAGCTTCGTACATGGCCAGCACTGCGCCTCGCCATATGACAGGCGTCGTGTCAACGGCATCTGAAGAATAAATTCTTGACATTTGTTGGATTTAAAGAACCAAGGAAACATTTAGACAGCATATGCACCATCTGGCGAGGCGTTTGTGGATCTTGAACGGGACCTCGCCTCCATCAACATATAACTTTCTGGACTGAGCAAGGTCCGTGCATGCCAGTTATCCATGCTGCATGTCTCTTGATGTATTGTTATTGCGTAGTCGAGTCAGCTTCTAAAGCACACGCTAAAATAAGGATACGGCGTGCACGCGAAAGACTTCTAGGTATATGGTGACTGAACCAAAGTTACTACCGCGATGCCCACCTGGGCTACTCGTACAATCAGGGCCGGATTAAGGAAAATGGCGGCCCTAGGCTAATGAGCATGTAGGATCCCTTTCCCTCTACTGACACCCCTGCCCCCTGCTACACTACTCGAATATATCCCATGTTTCATTGTAATTATACCAAATTAAAAGGCATGAAGTGCAGTCAATTGGATTTATGCAGCAGTAACGCATTAGCATTAGCTTTACAGCGCACAAAACCCAACGCGACGCATGGAACGCGCGAAATGTCCGTCTCCGTGGCCGAGCGCCGAACGCCACGGAGGAGCCACATGGGCCGACCGACAACTTGCTGGGCTTCATTGCAGCGCGCTGCGCTGGCTGCGCGCGCCGCCTCCTCTCCTCTTTCAATGACGGCGTACACAAGCCGACAGACGGGTTTTCGTTCGCAGCACTGTTTGAATGCTCACGCATTAAAGAAAAGCCGGCTGAGCTAGCTTCCTACAGTTGAGCAGGGTACTCCGGCAGCGACTGGGATATAGGAACACTCGTTAATAGTGCCCCGAGAGGGTATTAATAAAAGTTATTAATATTAATTTGATTACGCGATGAACGTTTATTACTGCCCTCGTGGGGAACATTTGAATAGCAGAATTTAAGTCCTGGTTTAGTGGTTAGCGTGCTCGGAGCTGAGCCGAGTAGCCCGGTTCAAACCCAGCCACACGGAGACCGCGTTTTGAGGGAGGCGAAATGCTAAAAGGCGCCCGTGTGCTGGGCAATTTCAGAGCCCGTTAAAGATCCCCAGGTGGTCGAAATTATTCCTGAGCTCTTCACAACGGCACCTCTTTCTCTCCCTTCATTCACACCTTCCTCCCTCCCCTCAAGACGCGGTTGAGGTGTTCATCTAGAAGTGAGGTAGTTACTGCGCCTTTTATTTCCTCAAAAATTAAAAGTCACCTGGCTCTACGAAACTAATCCCAAGAAAAAATAACGAACAAAATAAATTGCCCCGGACAGCCGGACTTAATTTAGGACGTTAAAGCCCATAAACCTAAGCATAAACCCATAAACGAGTGTTTCGCTTTCCTGGTGGCCGGCGGAGCAAAACGTGAAACTGTGGGACTTCGAAGAAGCTAGCACAGCCTGATTTGTTTTTCAATTTGGTAAAGCTAAATAAAAGAACCCGGTGTTGTATATAACAAATTCTGACGACCAAATGTGATCTCTGTGCGAAATTCGAACTCGAACAATCTACCCGTGTAGCTGAGAGAAGCATTCTACTGCACGCGTTTATTTTCGCGACATCCTGTATATGATACTCGCAAAAGTAGACGCCGCTTCAAACGCCGCAGCGCATTCTGGTTTCGTTTTTGCCTACCCTGCTCTAATCATACTTGTGACACTAAAGCGTTGCATTTCCTTACATTTTTAAGCCATGCAGAGGGCGCAATTAGCAAGTATTTTTTTACATCTAGCACCGCACTGCATATTAGCGGATATATTTGTGGTTTAAAAAATTAATTAGTGGATGTTTAGCGGATTATGAAAGCAGTTCTAACGGAATGCTTGGCGGCGAGGCGGGAGTCTCGCCTCGCCGCTCTGTAAAAGCGGATGCTATGCCGACGCCAGGATTTTCAAACACACTACATCTTCAGACGCCACTGGACGGGATGATTGACAGGAAACCACGAAAACCCTTAAGAAGCCCCTCCCCTCCCCCGGGGGTGGCGGGGGATTCCTGTTTGCGCAGCTCGACAAGCTCCGTCCAACTGATTCGTGTAAACGAAGTTAAATTGTGTGGGGGCCCGTCTCCTCGTTCTGGTTTTCTCGCTTCATACGTGTCGCTCGAAGTTCCATTGACCGTGGTTCCCTATACTAAGCAGGTTAGAATAAATGGGCCCCTTCTCCTGCTGTCGGAGGTGAGGCCCTGGGCTGCAGCCCTCCCCCCCCCCCCCCCCTCCCCTAATCCAGCGCTGCGTACAGTGTACCACACAAGCGATTATTTAGCGAAAGGACGCTACGTCCGCGCGGCTTGCTAGAGGGGAGCGGCGAAGTCTTCCCCTTCGCAAAGTAATGCAGACGAAAGCAAATCAAAACAAAACAAATGCGGGCGCCGAGGAGGGGAGGACTCTGCGAAGACCTTCGTCACAGCTGCTGCAAAGCCATCCATGAGAACGCTCACCACATATAAGTTAACGCCACCGTGGAAACAGATTACTCTCGCAGCCTTCTCCTCTGCGTTGCTCGAGTAGAGTGCTCAGGCAGCGTACGCTAGCATCGCGAACGGCTTTGGGGCCGCGGTCGCCGCGGTGGCCGCGGTGGCCGCGACGCCGTGAGATGCAAACGACGCGCGCCTCCGTCGCCATAGCAACACACCGTATGCGCAGAGAGCAGGGGTAGCAGGGGTTGAGATCACCTCCGAGTTTGCCCGAGGCCCGAGCTTACATGTACCCGAGTTACTCCGAGCTTCCCCCAGATGTAACGGCTTTTTCGCTAGCACATTAAAAAGGGGAAAAAAATACGAGAAAGTAATTAGTCCACCGAGGTCCAAGAAAAAAAATAAGCAAGTAGAGAGACAAAAATGACTCCAGAGACAAGAGCACGAGCTCCCCCTTGCGGTAGCTTTATCTGTGGAGCCAGGGTTTGAAACTTGTCTGGCGACGAAAATTTTAGGTTGGCTCCCTGGCTACTTCCTGGCTACTCTGAACTCTTAGTTTGGCGCATTTACTAGCCTGTTTTTTAAACTCGCAGGAACCTCGCCGGCAGGGTTGGTGCGCATCGAGGCACCCCTACGCACGGCTAGTGTAGCAATATATAATAGCTTACATGCGCGCGTGGCGCGACGCTAAAGAAGGTGGCATCTACAGGGAAAATATTTTATTAGGCCAAGGAGCCGTGATAAACCGGTGCTTCCAGCTTTTGAGGCAAGTGTTGATACAACTCCTGCAGCAGCTTCCAAATGCCTTGCACTCTTGCACTTCGGAGGCTGCATGCCATCAATCCTGATGACAAAGAAGACACGAATAGCCGTGGAGGCGTACTAAAGCTGTCGCTGCATTTTTTATAGATGTTCCCACATCGAGCTGGAGTCAGAAATGCGGCAACTGCAAACAATAGCTTGAACTTGATCAGACATCATGTCTGAGTTTATGGCAAGCAGTGGCTGGATCGTACAAAGGCACTTGCAGCGAATGGCCTTTTTCACACCTGGCTCAACTAGGCACAAAATTTTGTCACTGAGTTTCCAACTCTGATGATGAGCAAGTGTTCTCCTGCGATAACTTGCTAAAAAAAAGGTGCGCGACAAATGAAGCTGCACTGATTTACGGTGATTACACGAATCAAGTTCGATCTACGGCTTCGAGGCTAGAACAGCTTCAATGCCCTACTGGGCAACGTTACTAGAACAAACTCAGTTTCACAGCTCTGCCCAGAGAGCTGTCCCAAGTGGCGGTCGCGCGAACTAGTGGCGCTGCGATCGAGTCTTGCTCCCTCGTCGCCGCTCGCTGGCCCTGTTGCGCCCTTTTTAAAGAGAGCGCTCGCGACAGCCGTTTTGTGTCGTCTGCTTCTCGGTTAATTTTAAGGCGAAAGCCTTTAATGCCTCATACTGTCGTTAGCAGCCGTGCGGCAGATGTGCCCTCGTTTCGGCGTCACTACTTAAAAAAAATTCAGGGGGCACTTTGGCTCTCTAAAGTGCTGTAAGGCGAAAGCGTTTCCTGGCCAGTTGGTTATTTACTTTTTTAGTTTTTCACATTTTGTTTCTTATTTATTTTTTGCTACTTTCCTTAATTTTATTGTTTTTTACTTTTATTTTCACATCTTATTTCTATTTCCTTTTTATTTTTGTTTATTTTCTTATTTCTATTTTTATTTTCCTTTTCCTGACTTTACTCCTTTTATTGCGCCTTTTAGATGCGCATTTTAGGTGCGCCTTTATTCATGCTGGAACCTTGAACCTTTTAAGCAGTGACGCCGAAAGGCGGACGAATCTGCTGACGCGTCTCTCGACACGGCTGCCGACGCGTCTGTCGACACTCCTGCCGACGCGTCTGTCGACACTTAGCCGACGCGTCTGTCGACACTTCTGCCGACGCGTCTGTCGACACGGCTGCCGACGCGTCTGTCGACAGTTCTGCCGACGCGTCTGTCGACACTTATGCCGACGCGTCTGTCGACACGGCTGCCGACGCGTCTGTCGACACTCCTGCCGACGCGTCTGTCGACACGGCTGCCGACGCGTCTGCTAACGACAGTATGAGGCATTAAAGGCTTTCGCCTTAGAAACTGTCGAGGCTGAGAATCTAACCAGGGCCTTTGGCATTTGAAGTCACTACTCATTTGGCATTTCAACTAGCCATTAACTCATGACTAGTTAGTCATGATTGGTTAATGACACTATCCAGTCATGACTGGTCAGTCATTAATCACTCATGACCTGTTAATCATGATTGACTAGTTATTCATTAACCAGTCATTACTAGTCATGACTGGTTAGTCATTACTCATGACTGGTTAGCCACGGCTAACCATGACTAATGATGCATTGGTCATGACTGGTTAGCCATTAAGCAGTCGACTAGTTATGACTGGTTATTACGAACTAGTCATGTTAATTACAAAGTAGTCATGTCTGGTAAATGACTGGCTAGTCATGACTAACCAGTCAACTACTAATGACTGGTTAATGACTAACTTGTCATGACTGCTTAATAACTAACCAGTCATGACAATTAGTAATTGGTCATGGTTAGTCATGATTAATCTGTCATGACTAACCATGACTAATGGCTAACCAGTCATGACTAGCCATGACTGGTTAATTACTAACTAGTCATGACTAACCATTAATGACTATTTGGGTCATGACTTGACCCATGACTTACTAGTCATGATTGGTTATTGACTAACTAGTCATGATTGCTTATTCACTAACTAGTAATGTCTGGTTAATGACTAGCTATTCATGACTAACCAGCGATGACAAACCAGTCATGACTGGTTAGTCATGACCGTCTAGTCATGACCAACATTACTAGAACTCGGTTCTAGTAACGTTGGTCATGACAAGACAGTCATTAACCAGACATGACTAGTTAGTCAATAAGCAATCACGACTAGTTAGTCAATAACCAATCATGACTAGTAAGTCATGGGTCAACTCATGACCCAATTAATCATTAATGGTTAGTCATGCCTAGTTAGTAATTAACCAGTCATGGGTAGTCATGACTGGTTAGCCATTATTCACGACGGATTAATCATGACTAACCATGACCAATTACTAATTGTCATGACTGGTTAGTTATTAAGCAGCCATGACAAGTTAGTCATTAACCAGCCATTAGTAGTTGACCGGTTAGTCATGACTGGTTTGTCATGACTAGCCAGTCATTAAACGGACATAACTAGTTCGTTATTAATCAATCATGACTAGTTATTCATGGGTCATGACTAATTAGTCTCGACCCAATTTGTCATGGCTAGCCAAACCAAGTCGCCCCATAGCCGCCTCGTGTGTGCCAACGGCCGAGCGGCCAAAGTTGCGTGGAAAGGCTTTCGCCTCGCGCACTTTAGATCGTCAAAGTGGCCCCTGAATTTTTTTTTAGTATTTTGTGACATCGGGCCTCTTCATGCTGACCTGCTTTGCACCGGGATGCAATAGCGGGTATCCCAACGATGACTCCACGGACAGTCATTTCAGCGTTTTTGCAATTTTTTCATAATATTAACAGCCTAATTTCGCATCACACAAACGTGTTCTCCAAGATAACACGCAGCTTCGAAGCAAAAGCTGCCGTAATGGAAGTATTATTTTACTGCAGCCATGTAGAGCCCGAATGCAGCTCGCCAAAACCTCATATGTGCCGGCCGCTCCACGCTTCCGCGCTGCGTGTAGCAGACGACGCGCCCGGCAGGGAGCAAGACTAGGGTGCCTCGATGCCTGTACGGCGCAGCGCTGGGCATCGAGCATAGAGTTTCTTACTATTACCTAGAGGGAAAGCTGGCAAGCCGTCTATGGGAGTTTGCATGGAGACCCCACGTGACCACCTCAGCCACCATGGGCGCTCAAAGCATCATGGGGCGGTGAGCTACTTGTTGCGGAACTGTAACTTTTGGCCAAAAAATAATAAAAAAATAAAGCTGTTTGATAGCTACAAACGTCCTAACATTCAATATCTTGTCTAATGATTGCAACAAACGAGCAGAAAAGCATTTAAGTGCAAAGTTTGCCTAAAATAAGACATGACTAGCTTTCCTATTGGCCAAGTGATGAACACTAAAAATACTAATATTTCGTAATTAACAGGCGCACTTTTAAAAGTAAATATGTTTTAAAAAAAAATGTTGTTGTTTAGATACTTTAAGAGGTTTTTTAATGGCATTTCGGAAGAGTAAAACCTTTTATTGGCGTCGTGTGTCGTCGCGTCTTCACTACTATGGCTTTTGCACACTGCGTTCGCGCGAAAGTCGTCTGCGCACACACGAACTACGTTTTCGGAATGAAACGCCTTAGTACTGCCACTCTGTGTTCCCGAAAAACTACGACTGTGCCGCAACAAGTAGCTCACCGCCCCATGATGCTTTGAGCGTCCATGTTGGCTGAAGTGCAGCGCCGCCAGCTTTCCCTCTAGGTAGTAGTAAGAAACTCTATGGCATCGAGGCACCCTAAGCAAGACTCGACTGCAGCGCCGTTAGTTCTCGTGACCACCGCTTGGGACACTCTCCTCCGCTGGGCGGTATGGGGAGCTGCGAAACTGAGTAGGTTCTAGTAACGTTGCTACTGGGTTGTTGGCTAGAACGTGACATAATCACTCTCGCAAGATCACACTGTCTACACGCACAGAACATTTAATAATTCATCTATTTGCAACGTACAAGGGGCTAAAATGTTGTGTTCTTTATCTGTTTCTTGCGTTGATTTAAAAAAGCTTATAGTTATTGTTCTTTGATAATAGTCATATTCCCAACATCGCTTCCATTCCTATTCTATTCGGCTACAAATTTGGCGCCAAGATTGACTGGCATGGCTACCTTTGGCTACTTTCAGCTCAAGTTTTGGCTCCTTTTAAAATGTCCCCAATGGCGACCCCATGGGCGACCCTGTGTGGCGCTAACATGGCGGAGCGAGCACATGGCCATACACGCAACCGTCCATTCTTTCCTCCATGCAACCGTCCAACGCTCACGTGTTAGTACGTGAGCATGGTGCGGATTAGTATGAATAATAGTCTCTAAAGTATGAATGACCAAGGACTTTAAGCGTGGGTGTAAGCGTGCTGGCCATGTCATGAGGCAGTTCAGTTCGTCAGCGGCTCAGTTCACAAGCTACTGGATGCGTATTTTCGCTCGTGCCGGTATCGATGCTGGAGAGGCCGAAGCTTCCCTCAACCGCTTCCTCATCAGTGTGCTTGGGAGAAGACGAGCGTTGGAGGCGAGTTATCTGCGCTGCTTACGCGTATTTCACGCATGGAATTCTCCACAGCGCACACTTTCAAATGTGCAGTGCTGTTGGCAGACATTCATCTAGAAAAGAATAATGCTATGTGCACTACGGAGTGCGCCGACAACGGACTTGGCTATGTGCACTACGGACCTTGTGGCGGGTTGGGTTGGGTTGGGTCAGGTTGGATTAAGTTGGGTTGGGTTTCTTACTATTACGTAGAGGGAAAGCTGGCAGCCCGTCTATGGGAGTTTGCATGGCGACCCCTCGAGACCACTTCAGCCACCATGGGCGCTCAAAGCATCATGGGGCGGTGAGCTACTTGTTGCGGAACTGCAACTTTTGGCCAAAAAATAATAGACCCAACCTAACCCAACCCAACCCAACCCAACCCAACCCAAGCCAACCTAACCAACCCAACCCAACCCAACCCGCCACAAGGTCCGTAGTGCACATAGTTAAGCCCGTTGTCGGCGCACTCCGTAGTGCACATAGCATTACTCTCTAGGAATAACATGCCATTTTGTGTTTTAGCTGTCCGAGATTTGCGTATTAACTTCTCGGCAGCCACTTGTATTTTATTTTTAAAATGCGCTGTTAGTGCGGAACGGCGATGGGAAATGCGTAAATGCATGTGTAAATTTTTTGTGAGACTACAGCTCCGTGTCATTTTTAGCTTGAAAAATTGCAGATGCCAGACAGATAATGATGCTTTAAACCAACTCTTGCTGAGAGACACTAGTTTTCTTATTTGGCTTTGCTTCTCTACATCGAACAGATTCAGGTGCACCCTGACAGTGCAGTACCCATTCTGCCATCTCATTTGAATAAGCTGAATGACTACTGTCGGAGAAGAACGCAGAGGTAATTGAAGTTTTCTATAAACTTAAAAGCTAATTGGAGTCTTGTTGTAATGCACCACCCTTTGTTTGTGTAGGGTGCCTGTTCAGTACATCTTGGGAAAGTGGAGCTTTCATGGAATAGCTTTGAAGATGTGCCCGCCAGTGTTCATACCGAGACCGGAAACAGAAGGATTGGTGGACATTGTTCTCTCACATATTAACCATCGCGAGGATGAAGTTAGACATGTTTTAGACATCGGTTGCGGGACAGGTGCAATCTGCCTAAGCCTTGCTTCCAGTACTTCGAAGGTATGTGTAGCATTGTTTTCAGCACCTGCTGTCCACTCCTGTGGCAGGAGCTCTTACGAACAACGAATGTGCGTCAAAAACTTGTCGAGACGTTTTTGGTCCACTCTGGTGGCCCAGTGGCTCAATATTTTTTGGAATGAGTCTATGATACTGACATGTAAAAAACTGAATTATAATTTTGTCACAGATGACTAGCAAAATTAACCCATTTATTGAAACCAAAACTTCTAACTACTAGCTGATGAAGATAACAATACCAGGCAAAAAATAAAAGTAACCCAAAGCTGACTAGCCATTGGATGCAGGGTCAAATTACATTACAACATGCCGAATTTTGTTTTATGACTGGCGAAACAGTGCAAAGAAAAAAAGACTACAACATGAGCACTGTTTGTGTGTTTTCTCTGCTGTTTCATTGACCATGAATTACCAACAAGCCCTGTCATCTCACATCTGTCCTGTTCTATGAGCTGCCTGGGTGAAGCTTTTGTAGATTTGGCTTGAATGGAATTTAGTACAGAGAAATGTAGAAAGAATAAGATGATGATGGAATTATGGCCTTTAGTTAACTTGCGGTCATTGCACATCATTATCAGGAACTAGCCTTGTTATCATTTATCCTCCATCAAACACAGTGGTCCTATTTTTATGTTCTCCTTAGCATTGCTTCATTTAATTTGTCCATGAAAAAGCATACATTTGGAATATGATAATGTAAAGATCAATATTCTTGCAGACTGTGGCAAGGGTGCAGTCAAATATAGTTTGTGAAATTTTTCATACATACAGTGAGGAAAATAAGCCCATATCTTGAGCAGCAGTAGCTGCACATACTGTTTACATGCTTTCATATTGACGCATGGTATGCTCAGGCAGAAAGTTACATTTCTTTCATCTTATATTTAAAGCCTCATGTGCCTTTGCCATTGTGAAATGTTTGAATTATATCTGGAAAATATTCATTCCTGAACAGCGACTGTGTGAACCATTATATTTTCTACATTTCAACACCTCTATTACAAAGTGCTGCATGCGCATGCTATGGAAAAACTAACTGAATCTTCAAAGGGTCAAGATCTGGGTAAGTTGGTAGTACCCTTTGACGAAAGAACTATGCAGGAACCATTTAAATGTGCGAGGAACATAGGCTGCAAAAATCCTGTGAAGAGGGTTCATTAGACTAACACTTCATACGATTTAAAAAGGTTTGCATGCGTTGCCACGAGGTAAAAAAGTATGCTGTTTTGCATAGCAAAGAAGGGCAACACGTCAGGTCACATGCATACTCACTGGCGTAGTTACAACACTGTGTTACCTTTCTCAGAAATCAACATTGTAGGCTATGCTGGGCGCTTTGTGTGCTTATGGAACTCCCTCTATGGCAAGGACGGTTTTCAAGGGCAAGATGGCACTTATTCGCTGCTAGAGCCATTGTATAAGTGTAGGCTGACAACTTTGTGTTTGGCCTTTTTTTTTTACTTTAGGGAAGTTGTTTTCTTTGAAGACAAAAGGCTCGCCTTTTCTTTCCACTGTGACCCCCAGCAGAGGAACTTTGATAAGAGCAGTAGTTCACATAATGCGTTCCTCAAGGAAGAGAGATTAATACTGATGCCACATGGACAAATTTAATGCCAAGTGCTTGATGCCACATGCACAAATTTGATGGTATTAGCCTTATTGCCGTTTGCAACCTACTGAGTTCACCACAACTCATTTGCCTAAGGAATGCATACTCTCATACCCATTCCTCATGCAGAACAGCATTCAACTAGAAACAACCTCCTAACAAGCGAAAAGTGTTTTCATAATTTTCTGTCAGACGAGTCACCTGTACTACATTTTCATCGCGACTGGTGTCATTTTTGCTGACACTTCTGACTGACACACTCAGCTTCTGTGCTAGCATGCGAGTTTATGGCTACTTTTTTTACTTGTCCGCTGAGAACAGTATTTTTTTCAAGATAATTTTAACATTACATTTGGACAACGTTGACAAAAATTTGTGCTTTTGAGTACTGTTTATTATGAGGTATATTTTTCACTGGCTAGGTAACGCCTTAATTGTGATGTATGTGTAATGACATAAAGTCTAGATGTGCAGCACAAATTCCGAAAATAATGGCATGAACAAACTTAAGGCATTAAGCATTTACTGTCATTTCTTGTGCACGTGGCACAAGTATAAAAATAGAAACAGTTTTTGCTTTTATCATGCCGCATGCTGGTGTGGCAAGGTTTGCAAAAAATAGCAAGGGAGGAGGTAGTTGGGGAGAGGGATCAATATTTAGGGGGTGTTCTGACCTATGAACCAGTGAGCCAGAGATGGGTGGAAAGAGTGCAACAGTTTTCATCTGTTGCTAAGATTATTTGCCTTACTGATGGAAGCATTTCTTCTACGGTGCATACAACTGATGTGCTGGAACTAACTAGACCCATTTAGCTGCAGAAATTCCAAAAAAGGAGTTTTTCAGCACAGTAAAATCATGATATGGATCACATAAGTACAGAGAATCAACTTTTCTCATTTGTTAAATCATTTTATTGTGCTGAAAAATGCCCTCTTTGCTGAATTATGACCAACTAAGCTGTCTCCTCTGAATGCAGTTCGAGAAAGTAACAGCATTAAAAAAAAATAACATTTATAGCTTAGTTTATGATTTTGTGCCACATCAGGAGTATGCTATAAGTTGCTTTTAAGAGAGCAGATGCATTTGGTTTGCTCCAGAAGATCAACAATAGTGAAAAATAGCTAGGAAGAAAATATTGCAGGGACTGCTGGTTGTGAAATATTTCTTTGCTAGTGCATGATGCAGTATTAGATTTGAGTATACATACAACTCTGCAGTGTAAATGCCCAGCTCATCTTCCCATAATTATACAAGTATTTACCTTCTTTTATTCCTTTTAAAGGGGTACAGGCACAAAGTTTTTGGGTGTCCGTTTTCTTTTTTTTGCTTGAGAGAGGCACACAGGCCTAGTGATTATGCAAATGAGCTCAGAACACCAATTCGCACCGTTAGTCATTAATTACAAATGATTTTGCACCGGCAGTTTCGGTCTCTGTACGTGCCAGTGCTGAAGTGCACCTTGACATGTTGGTCGACCGGCCAGCCTGGACTACCAAATTCCTATGACGTAGGCATCGCTGGAAAGCACTGGTTGTTCCTAGGAACAACCTCTGGGCTTGGTGACATTACACTAAATGGGCAGGTGCACCTTGACGTCACTCGATGCAGGTGGAAATGCTGAGCTGCTCCTCTGACAACATTCAGAATCATATTAAATTATGTTCCACTAACACCTGCAACTAAAACTTGCTAGAGGGCACCTCCTTAGGCCCACTAAACAGATCATATCACTTCTTTGCGTTCAATATTTTGTGTCTGTACCCCTTTAAACAATAATGACGTTACACATAAAGGTTGCTTATTGTCGATCTAATTGCATGTCCACTGCCCCCCCCCCCCCCCCCCCCCAAAAAAAAAATCATTACTAGGATTGTTACTATGTGCCACTTACATTGCTGCTCAAGTTTTTCAACTATTTGCATTTCTAGGTACACTACACTGCCATAGATAGAAGCCCATTGTCTGTCAAGTTGACACAAGAGAATTCATCAGAACTTGGCTTGTCTGAAAGAGTCTCATGCTACCTGGCAGAAGCTACACCAGATGGCTTAAAATGTTCAGAACCTGATTTGAATATGTGTTTATATGACGTCGTCGTTAGTAACCCCCCCTACATTGCCACTGAAGACTCCAGCACAATTGCACCAGAAATATTGGAGTGAGTAATCTTTGGCTTACTTTGTGTGCACTGCTACATGTTTTTGACGCAGGTAGTGAGCTTGCATCAAAGATATGTAGAGTTTATTTTGTGCTTTTTATTAATGAGCAACAAAAGTGAAAGGTATCAATACGTGCTTAATTGAGAAGACGGTCAATGCATTTTATGCTGTTCGGTGGTATGGCACACTACTGCTGTCACGATGTAGTGCTTGTTCTTGTTTATTGTTTGAACCTACTGGCAACCTGTTTGGATGTTGTGATGATTACCAAAAGCAAGTTAAATTTTTATGCATCAGAGGGTTGCAGTGGAGTGTGCGGGGCTCAGTGCCTTGTTCCCATCAATAAATCTTTTTTTGTTTAGAAGGCAGGATTAGCAGATAGGCTAGCATTTGGTTTAATTAAAAAAAAAAACACTTTTGTCATACTTTTGTCATGCACACATCGTTTCTGTTTTCCTTCAAGGTAGTTCCCAGAAATGGGATGAGTTTACTTTTAAAGGCCTTTGTGCTATAGTGGGACATATATTCCCCACCATCCTATAGGCAGTGTTGTGTTGTATACTGAATCGAAGTTGAAATAACCATTGATTTGTTGGCTAGCTAGTCTGCAAACTAGTCTTCACAGGATTCAATGTTGTCCCCAGGCATGAAGACCACACTGCCCTCTTTGCGGGACCGGATGGTCTGGATGTTGTGCGAAGCATCCTGCGGCTCTCAAGGAGATTGCTCAGAGTTGGAGGGCACCTATTTTTGGAAGTGGGGCTCTCGCAGCCACCCCTCATTCGAGCCATGTTGGCAGCAGAAGAGCACTACCATCTGTTCGAGCTGGTGGCCGTGCACCCAGATTTCACTTCACGGCCACGGTTTGTTGAAATAAAAAGAATACAGTAAAGGTGGCCGTGCACCCAGATTTCACTTCACGGCCACGGTTTGTTGAAATAAAAAGAATACAGTAAAGCTGCTGTGAGGCTAGCAGTAACTGAAAATAAGTGCCAACTGCTGCCATGGAACATGCTTTGAGGTCACTGTTGCAAACTGGGTATGGAAGACCAGAAAATTGTTTGCAAACAACATTTTAATTGCATTCTGTACACACTATTTTTCAACACTCCCTAGCTATAGTGGCATTGTGCATGATTCAAATTATACTAGTCTACAGATGCCATTTTCTAGGTTGATGCACCAGTAGCACCAGACAAGTTCTGTTGAGGTTTCCCATGCGGCCCCTCTCTCTCTGAGGATGACTTGCTGTTCTTCTTGTCGGAAGAATCTGGGCCCAAGTCGAGGACTTCAATAAGTTGCTTCTTACCAAACGGAGGAGGTCCAATCAGAGCTTCAATATCAGCATAATTCAGCACTTCTCGCTTGAGTAACTCTCCAGCCAACTGCAACAAGGATGGGTGAGCTTATGAAACTGACACTGTAAAGCTAACTGCAAAATAGATATTCAAACTTATACAGTACCCTTCAATTTTAGCCTTGGGGGTTTAAAAGTTACTTCAAAGTCTACTTCATGATCATCATCATCAGCCCGACTATGTCCACTGCAGGACAAAGGCCTCTCCCATATCTCTCCAATTAACCCTGTCCTGGCTTTCGTAAAGGCTACTCGACACTAGACCATATTCACACTGTCAATCAGGTGACAGAGAAATGTGCAGAATATAACCACCCCCTATATGCAGCCTTCACTGATTACGAGAAAGCATTTGACTTAGTCGAAACCTCAGTAGTCATGCAGGCATTGCAGAATCACGGTGTAGAAGAGCCCCATGTAAAAATATCATAAGATATCACATATCTACAGCAGCTGCACAGCCATCATAGTCCTCAATAAAGTCTGCAATAAAATTCGGGCAAGGTGACACAATTTCACCAGTGCTATTTACCACTTGTTTACCGGAGGTATTCAGAGGCTTGGAGTGGCAACAGATGGGCATAAGAGTTAATGGAAAATACCTGGGTAATCTGTGATTTGCTGATGACACTGCCTTGCTAAGTCACTCGAGATGAATTGCAAAGCATGATCAATGAGTTAGGCAGACCAGAATGGTGGGTCTAAAAATTAATATTCAGAAAACCAAAGTAATGTTGAGCAGTCCTGGAAGGGAACAGCAGTTTACAATTGGCAGCGAGGTGCTGGAAGTGGTAAGGCAATGTATCTACTTAGGGCAGGTAGTGACTGCAGATCCAGATCGCGACAGTGAAATAACTAGAGTAAGAATGGGGTGGAGTGCATTTAGCAGGTTCTCTCAGATCGTGAATTGCAGTTTATCAATATCTCTCAAGAGAAAAGTAAATAACAGCTGTATCTTACCGGTGCTCACCTCGGGCAGAAACGTGGAGGCTAACAAGAAGGGTTCAACTTAAGGACAACGCAGCGAGCTACAGAAAGGAAAATTATAGGTGTAACATTAAAAGACAGGAAGAGGGCAGAGTGGGTCAGGGAACGCAGGTTAATGACATCCTAGTTGAAATCAAGAAGAAATGAGCTTGGGCAGGGCATGTAATCTGAAGCCAATATAAATGGTGGTCGTTAAGGGTAATGGACTGGATTCCAAAAGAAGGCAAGTGTAGCAGTGGGCGACAGAAAGTTAGGTGGATGGATAGGATTAAGAAGTTTGCAGTGGTAGCACAGGACAGGGTTAATTGGATAGAGATGGGAGAAGTCTTTGCCCTGTAGTGGACATAGTCAGGCTGCTGCTGCTGATGATATGCCTACAATTATTTAATGAAAAGGAAATGCCCCTTCTTTTTCTTTTCATAAGGAAACTATACACAATCGGTGCTCTGGCTTTGGAATAAACAATTCAGTTGTAGCACATAGTGTTATTTGTGCAAGTTCTTCGGCTGCTTCATAATAAATTTGCAGAAATCTGTAGCGATACTCACCAATTTCAGCTTGTCGCTGTTTTCCTGTAATACTCTTTCAGTCTCTTTATAGGCCCTAGCAACCACCAATCTTGCTTGCTAAACATCAAAAGAAAAAAAATAGTGATTAATTTTAAAACAGCTGAAGACTGCGGTATATACTACTATATTATGTACTACATATAGGAACACTTCTCTTTTTCTGCTTGCACTATTTACAGTAGAATCTCGATGATACGAATCTCGAGATGACAGGAATTCGTAAAATGCCCTGGCCAGAGTGTAGTGTGTACAAAGGGCAGAAATACGAATTTTTCGAACGACCTCCCACCCCACAGCCGACCACTCACCAAGTACTTGTTCCCCATACATCATCGACACCAGGATTACCAGTAACGCGTGCGCACTTCAAGTAGTGAGAAGCAGTGCACGGCCCGTACATCGCCGACGCCGGGATTACCAGTAGCGCGTGTGCACCGCAAGTAGTGAGAAGCAGCGCGGTACACGCCGCGAGCAATAAGCGGTGACAAGCGACCAGCAGAACGCCTATGTCGCGAGTCAGCAGTGGCGCATGGCCGTTAAGTAAACCCCGTCAACCGAAAACAGACCTGTGTAAACTGCATACGAATTTTGTTCGTTTTGGCTATGAATATTTTTCTTGGCCCTGTGAGATTTGCACGATCAAGATTCTAATGTATTTTATATATTCTGTGCTACAGCTATTATTTAAAGTCCTTCCAGGTTCACATCGCCACGGTTCCTAAGAACAAATAAAATTTGTACACAGTCTTCCCAGGTGGGCTCCAATGTGGTTATCTTTAGAGCTGCAAGCACACAAACGTGTATGCTTGTGCATATGCCCACACAGCTGGATGCCTTTGTATATGCTCAGACCCAGAACTGGCTGCAAATAATTATTGCTTGTAATTTCAATTCCCATGCCCTTCCGGTTTCTCCTTCCTGTTCTCCTTTCATGTGCCAGTTTGTTTGCAGATGACCTTGTAGCAACTAGCAATACCAAATTTTTAAGATACCTTGTGACCCGGGCTGGCTAGTTCAATTCGCAGTTAAGCTCATTTATTTGCAGGAACAAACCGGTAGGATAAGGCTGAGCACATTGTCACACCCTCAGCCACAAAACACAGCCTGAAGCTGTATGAAACATAGGCAACAATTATTACACAGAAAAAGTATGTTTTGTGTGTGTGTGTGCATGTATCTGGTGTTTTAGTGAACTTTCAAAAAGCCTGAAAAACGGGTGGTCAAGAAAGAAAATCTTTTCAGGAACAAACAGTCTGCCGCAGTGGATGCTGGGTAATTTTGAAAACCATGCTTATTAAATTAACTAGCATTTACTAGTACACTAATGAACATTTAACACAGCTTGCTGGTGAGTACCAATGGTGGGTTTGTAACCAAGGACAACACGATGTTGTATCAGTTTTTAAAATGAAGAAAAAGCAGAATTCAAACCGTATTCATTATTGTACTGTGGCATGCCCTTTCTTTTTCTCTGTTGCTCAGCACAATAAAGAGGATAGTTGTTCTCAAATACGTGGCCATCTGTTCTCAGAGCGATGCAAAAAAAAAGTGAAGAAAGTGAAAAAAATAAAGCAAAGACCAGTAGGCATTGCAACATGTCAACAGCGAACGCTGCGGCAGCATTGAACTTCCTTTGCATCTCATGTGCTGTGCTTCAGACTTTTTTTTTTTTTCATTTTAAAAACTTATATGACATCATCTTTTCTGTCGTTACGAATTCATCATTGGCTGTAACCACCAGACTACACTAATTTAAACTTCAATTAGTAAATAAAGTTGGTTAGTAAGCTAATAAACATGATTTTTAAAATTACCAACGCTTGCCACTGCTTAAAGTTTACGCTTGAGAGATTTCAAGATTTCTCTCAACCAATCTATTTTTAAAAATCTTGGAAGTGTTCTCTGAAACACCCATTTAATGCATACACGCATATACTTAATTCAATCATGGGTATAAAATCTGTACACCACTATTCCTGTTCGATTTGTTTTCTTTCTGCCATACAAACAAAACTGCTCCTGCTATTTTTAGAATTTGCTGAATCTACAGTACTCAAATTTTTAAAAGTAAGCAACACATCAAAATAATTAGAAAAAAAAAGCAATAAACAGGTCTGTTTCTGACTTCTGTGATACAGTACAAGCTCTTTAATTCGAAAATCCAGATTTAGAACCACGAGTGCTCCCGGCCAATGCCCATGTAAGTCTTTGGTGTCGCACGCTTGCTAATTCGGATGCTAGGGTTCTCGCATCAGTTAATTTGAACAGACTCCCAATCGAAGGCTGTGTCCAGGTGTGACCGGTGCAGCAAGCGATTGTCCAGATAGCCCTACTGAAACCTGAATTCCATGCTGCAGAATCGCTCGTGCACCTCTGACCTTTGTGCAATGCCAGGCGTGATGAACAGTGTGAGCACTGGTCACATCCCCCCTTTCAACCGACAGCTGCCCTTCTGCGCATACGCCTTAAGGGATGCGCCACTAACCTGACATATCTGACCTTGCCCGCAGCCCTCTGGCTCGCTGAGGACATCGGAAATGTGAAACGCCAGCGAATGGCGAAAGGCCTTCCCAGTAATTGAATAACACCGAAAGAAACGCATGATGAACGTCGAAACCGGCATGACCAAATTTCAGGTGACCAGCAGTGACCCAGTGACCCAATGACAGTGACAAGACCAAACTAGCTGTCGCTGTGGGAGGAATTAATTGTTAAACGTCGACCATAGCTTTGTTGAGAGCAATGGTAACGAATGTGCAATGGCAACGAATGTAAAGTGCTGCAAGCGGTTGAACATTTCGTGCTTGAACACTTCAGTTTGGACTGGAAGCACAACATAACACTTTGCTGAACAGCAGCAGTTATTTTTTGTACTTGTTCCCACGACAACACCACTATTCCCTGTTCTTTTTGCACCTGAACATTGACCACAATGCGCAGGAATGATGTGGGGCAATAGCATATCAAAAATAATAATAGCATATAGGAATTAAGGAAGCTCTGCCACTCATATTGCGTCTCATATTTACGGTCACTTGGAATCTGTTCATTTCTTTTTCCCCAATCAGCATGGCTTAAGGAAAGGCTTTTCCTGTGAATCACATTTATTCGAATTCACTACTGACCTTCATTCCAACATGAACAACTTACAATCTGATTGTGCATTCCTCGACTTCGCAAAAGCATTTGATCGTGTAGCTCACTGTCGCCTAATATCTAAGCTTTTGGCGCTCTAACTTTGTCATGGCTCCGTAATTTTCTTTCGAATCGGCAACAGTTCACAGTCATTAATAATCACTTTTCTCCTCTTTCTGATGTTACGTCAGGTGTGCCACAAGGGAGCGTCCTTGGTCCCTTACTCTCCTTAATTTACATAAATGACCTGCCGTGCAACATTTCATCCCGCATACGAATATTTGCTGACGATTGTATTGTATACCGATCCATAAAGAGTACTGACGACCACATTTCACTTCAAAGTGACCTGGATTTAATTCATGATTGGTGCAGAACATGGCTAATGACCCTAAATGTTTCCAAGTGTAAAATAATCTCTTTTTCTCGAAAGTCAGCAAACTCTTACTTCCCTTACCACATTAATAACAACATATTGGGTCGGGCTACTCAATACAAATACTTAGGTGTTCATTTCTCACCAAACCTTTCGTGGACTGCTCACATAACCACCATTGCTGCCAATGCCTCACGATCACTAGGTTTCCTGCGCCGCAACTTACAAAGCACTACTGCTAATGTGCGTAAACAAGCCTATTTAACTTTTGTTAGATCTCAGCTCGAGTACGCGTCGTCCATTTGGTCTCCTCACCAGAAGTACCTAATTGACATGCTAGAAGCAATCCAAAATAGGGCTAGTCGATTTATTTCATGAAATTATAGTTTTCAATCAAGTATTACCCAAATAAAGCTCGAACTTTCTCTCCTTCCATTAAGAACTCGTCGAGACATAGCCCTTTTATCTCTATTTCACAAATTAATCCATGCCACTCGGTCACCTTTATCGCACCTGCAACGACCCTCTTATTCATCAACCAGATCGCACAATAACCTCAGCTACACACGCATTTATGGCAGTACTCGCGCCTTTAACTTTTCTCCGCTCCCACGTGCTATATGTCTATGGAATGATCTTCCAAACTGCATCGCATCGCAGCGCAACCACGGCACGTTTCATAATCATCTGGTCAAACATTATATTGATAACACCTAGCACGCTTTCTTCTTTGCCCAAGTCATGCCTTTTTTTTTTTTTTTTGTCACACCCTGTTTGTTAGCCCATTTGCCTTCCTGTGTATTTGTTCATGTTCTTTTTCCACCGTTACTATTACGTCTTATTTATATTTTATTTTTTTTTTTGATCCAATGTTTTTCTGCATGTATTTTGTACAGTCGTGATAATTTGTAATAAGCTTTTAGAACGTAACAGTGTTTGTTTCTACGCATTTTTGGTTTTTTTGGTTTGGTTTGTTGGGGTTTAACGTCCCAAAGCGACTGAGGCTATGAGAGACGCCGTAGTGAAGGACTCCGGAAATTTCGACCACCTGGGGTTCTTTAACGTGCACTGACATCGCACAGCACACGGGCCTCTAGAATTTCTCCTCCAAAGAAATTCAACCGCCGCGGCCGGGATCGAACCCGCGTCTTTCGGGTCAGCAGCCGAGCGCCGTAGCCACTGAGCCACCGCGGCGGGGGCAGTTTGGTTTTTTTCTAGCTACTGTTGTATATATTTATTGCTCCCCCCTTACACAATGCCTCTCTGGAGGCCTGTAAGGTATCTGTAAATAAAAAAATTAATAAATATACGAATTAAGGAAGCTCTGCCACAGCTGGGCTCTAGCAAAACAAGAAATATAAAAACAGGGAACATGTCAGCAGGGTTCTATTGCATAAAGTATAGAACAATGTGGAAAAGTGCATGTTTTAATTAGCATATCTTTATAGATTAGCAAAAGAAAAATTCTTAGGGAAATAACGAAAGCACAACTAGCAATCAATAATAATGTCAACAAACAAAAGGCACCTCATCAATAGTGTTTGCTAGACGGCGGCTGTACGGCTTCCTGCCAACCACAGCCTGGCCCTCCTCTTCAGCAGGAAAAGAAAGTGGCCCAATCACAGAGTCCATGCCATACTGGTGAATCATGGCATAAGCCATTTTTCGCACTTTCTTCAGGTCATCTTCAGCACCTGCATGCACAAGTAAAAAACCCACAAAGCCAAAGTTGAAAAACATACATTTTCTTGTTAAACTCAAGACGGGTTAAATGCCTTTCCCAGGGTCCCCAGACACTACGTCCAACATCAAAGTAAAGTAGTAGTAAGCTATTCTGCAATACTGAAACTCAAGTGAAGCACGTGAATATGCTTTGTGATCAGCACCAGTGCAAAGGAGTCACAATGCTGAATTCGTTGTGATGGCAGACCATATTGTTTCTTTCCATCCGCTTACAGTTTGCTTTACCAGACCAAAGCCTCCAAAGGGGGTTGATTTTTGACAACAACCAGCCATAACCATAATCATGGTCTGGCTGCCTGCAGCATTCATGAACAGCTAGCGTGAGCTGACTGCGCAGTGTACACTAGTGTGAGATTTAACAAGCCAATGCTTAAACCTCGTCACTTATTTCAGAGAGGTCTGGATAAAATGTGGATACATCAGCTTTCATCTTTCAAATCATACGAGATAAGTTCCTGCTGCTACAGCCTTCAGACACACATCAACTAGCTTCTCTCATATCAACTAGCATAGCCATGCATAAACATGAAGGAAATGTTCTCAAATTGTGCACTAAAACAAGGTAAAGGTTTCATAGAGCAATAAAAAAAAAATGGACTTTGATAACTTGCAATGGCAATGAAATAAACACTGCTCTATTTAACATAACATCTAACAATGCGCCTGTATTAAAGATCACAAGCACAATCATACCTGTGCTGATGCGGTTGAATGTGAGAGACTCTGCAACCCTTCCTCCCAGCGCCATGCACATTTTCTGGAACAACTGCAAGTGATATGGCAAGTTTTTTGGTGTGTTCAATGATTCTACTACCAGGTGTACAAAGAGTGTTAAGAAGAAGGCAGGAATTAAATATTCAAAATATCCAACAAGAAATGAAAAGGCATCTCGGAAGAACTGTTACTCATCTACTAGAAGTACTAATTCCCCATGAAGTTTTGAAAAGGCAAATTACCTGTTCATAAGAATAGAGCTTCTGGTCAGTGGGCAAGTACTGTGCGAATCCCAAGGCATTTGATGTCCTTGGTACAATGGATACCTGCAAAAAGACCAACAACAAAATTAAAATTGATCAGAGCTCATGACACACCACATCACAAAAAATTTAGGGGTGATACATTGGATTCACGAGGAGGAAATACAACAGCATGCTTCTTTCATTCACCAATCTATTCCTGCTCTGAATCTATACCAATTCTGAGTTCACTGTTTTTCATTCCCCGATCTATTTTTCTGATTCTATTTCAATTCCGACTACGCAACTTCGCAAAATGTGTCACATTCATAGATTGCAGCGACTTCTCATAACACTACCAGCAAAGTGGTGCAGCAGTTAAGCGACGCACCACTGCATTGGCAGGCGGCTATTTCAAGCAAAGCTACCAGCGGGGCTTGGGAGACCCAGGTTGCTGCTCCCGAGTAATGCGCAAAGGAATAGCTCCTGCAAGCTTCATTTTTGCATGGGTAGTTCACAGGGATACTAAGTATTCTGCATGTAAGCCTGCTGTTGTCATTTTCCTCTTAGTAATTTCATTTTTGCTGAGTCATTCTTCATCCAATGTCTCCCTCCTCACCCCTACAAGTGGACAAAGGGAGTGGTAGGAGGAGAGGGGGATGGCTGACAGGCGGCAGGTGGAGTACTTCACTCTGGAGAGGCCAACAGTGATTAGTTTTGTCATTTAAAAGCCAATAATGAAAGTGTCTGAATGTTTTTTGGAAGGGATGTATTGCAATTGCCAATAATAGTCTGGGAAAATTGCGACAGAGCTTCAAGCTGAACATATAAAGAAATTCGCTAGTTATTTTTTGTAAAAGAAGCTTAAAACAGCATGAACATTAGGTTTACACATGAAGCAGCAACCAAGAGAATGTTGCCTTTCCTTCAGGATACTACCAACCCTAATGGGATTATTGCAAGGAGAGCAAAAAAAACTGAAAAAACAAACAAACAAATATGAAAGGAAACAAAGCAGCACAAAGTAAATAAAGCTAGTAACAATTCAGATTATCACGCCATGCACATTTTCTTCTTTTTTTTTTTTTTACCACAAAAATTGCATGCTTGTTAGATCAGCGTATATAAGGCACTGGTGGTTGAAGGCTTTACTTTGATGGACCAGTGAAACCACCAATATCGACATCGATATATAGGCATCAAGTGCTTTCACCTGCAGCAATGGAACACAAATGTGACAAGTGTGTTAAAAAAGGCGGAATAAGTGTGTCCCCCATTACCTGATATGCTAAAAAAGAAAGGAAGAGAGAAACACGAATTATAGCATTCCTTACCTGTAATGTAACTGTTTTATATCCTGTTACCTTCCGGCCACGAGTTTCTATTGTTTCTTTACAAAACAAGTAATCTTTTTCAGTGCTGCCAAACTTTGGCAATATTTTAAAGATTACTTAAGGCACCAAACAGCTTGCTTAAAGTTTGATGTTTCAGTTCAGTATATCAATCTTACATTCAATATTCGAAAGGTTCAAAGTTACCGCAAGAGCGTTAAGACTCCCCTTCTGCAGAGAATGCGGCGGCGGTGGTGTTATTGGTATTGTGAGCGAAAAATGCTATGGTGCCATAGTGCCACCGTGGCAGGTGACAGTTCAAATAATGACTGGTCGCAATAGGTTGCTCGGGGGAAGAGCAGCCTGGGTCTCACAAGCCCCACCAGTGGCTGTGTTTGGGATGGCCTCCTCCTGGGGCAGTGGCGCATCACTTAACAGTGAGATTCGTGCAGGATGTGGAGGTCCTCGGAAAGATGCGTTGTAGCGATCGCAGAATGGTAAGGTCTCGAATTATCCTAGACATGAAGAGGGAACGCAAGAAACTAGAGAGGCGGAAGCAAATTAACGAGCTGCACCACTGTGCAAGGAGTGGTATGAGGACTCGCCATGATCTATGACTGTAAAGTAGAGAATGAACGTGCCTGCAAAATAATGCACAAAGAGGACCCCAGGCCGCTGAAGGGACCCATTAACGCCATCATGTCCTATCCGTAAGGCGTAGCCTTAGGTGTCTGCTCAAGTTTTTAAGGCGAAAGCCTTTAATGGCTCATAATGTCGTGACCAAGACGTGCTAGCAAATTTGTCTGTGTTTCAGATTGGTCGAAATGGTCGTGACGTCACTTCGCGCGAATTTTGACGGGTGTGCACCGAAATATGTGAGACAGTTACTGCGCAATTTCCTTTCCTCAAATACAATTTTCATTTTCTTCATTACGGCCCCTCTTTCTCTTTCTTCTTTCACTCCACTTCCTCCCTTCCTTTACGGTGCGGTTCAGCTGTCCACCTAGATGATAGAGAATTACAGCGCCATTTCCTTTCCTCAAAAAGGTTTGCGTTCAAAGGGCAACGCATCGAGCCGAATGGGTAGTGGCGTTCCGTGGACTCCCTGGCAGCACTACAACACGCTGTCGCGTTCCACTCCTAAAGGCAAAGATTAAGCATCATTAATCGGCAGTTAATTAATGGACCAACAGAATGTCAAGTGAACAATTGCTTAGTAGAATGCAGCACTCAGGCTTTCGCCTTTCACCACTTTAGCCGCTAAAGTTCCTCGTAATTTTTTTGTGCAATTCCACAGCTAACAATATCTGTACCAACAAATGCATGCATTCAAGACAGAGAAGCTCTAAAAACAGTAATTTGCATGGCAACCTTCATGAGGGCATCCGTATGCTCCAGCAACCACCCAACGAGAGCGTGACCGCACTCGTGGAAAGCAACCACTTCTTTTTCTGTCAATGACATGACCTGGCTCCTCTTCTCCGTTCCTGGAAATCAATGCCAGAGAAATAAGTCACATTTCACACAGGGTTTTCTTACACTGAAAACAGCAACTACATCAAGGCTGCATTTTTTTACACAATAGGAAATTTCTGTAGCCATATCAAAGAAACATTTAAATTCTCGCAACAATGAGCCTCTCTGTAAAACAAACAAAAAGCTTCAGAGAAATAAGCCTGCATATCTTTTGGATCAATGATATCTCTGAAATACAGTTTTCTTTTCGATACATTTTCATTCAGTTAGTTGCACCTTTATGTTGAGGTTAGCACTGCTACTCCAGAAGAAAGAAAGCTTCTTTTTTTTCTATCTGTGGCACAGAATAATAGGCGCATACATGCTCTTAAAAGAAACCAACAATTTTGTGTTAATGCCTCGAATTTTTTTTTTTTTTGCACAAAGGAAAGCAAAGAGTCTAAGAAACTCAATTTGGCAACAGTTTAATCAGAAATGCCACAAAAAATTTTACCAAGAATTTTTTGTCACGGGATGCACTTGTTTTTATGTATCCTGATGCTTGAAACCATGACGAGCAAGCAAGAGACCCCTTTCAAAATTTTGTAGGTTGGCTTTATCATATTGCATATTTCCCTAAACATGGCGTGTCAGTGACCATAAGCAATGGGGATAAAGAACTTAACCTGGATGATACTGCTCAACAGGTGCACGTGATGTTGTCATGGGAACCATGCTGACATAATCTGCTACATGTTGCATAAAAATTATGGCCATATTATTCAGTATTAAAAGTTTGCTGTTCCATGATTACAGTAGGACACGACTTGAAAAAAAAAAACAGTAGTTGGTAACAGTGCCTCATGGTCCACGGCGTCCTGTATTACTCCGATGGCCAATCATAACAGAAAAAAAGAATTGCTTTTTAATGTTTGACTGTCAAACCAGCCAGAGGCATCAAAATTCTTGAGGTTACAATTTTTTTTCTTGTGATTAGTTACTTCTTTAGGTAACAAGAAAAGCTTTAACAACAGTAGAATTTTTGTCACAGAGAAATTCTGTTCAGCAAGCCTGAATGTGGGCAGAGCTTCACTGCAAGCTTGAGTTGCACCCCACTACAGTAGTGCATGCAGTATTGAGGTGAGGCCAACTTCATATTTGTGAAAGGGGTCCATTGCAATGCCGGCAAAAGTAAGGAGCTAAAAAGTGACATGGCCCTAGCAGGCTGTCCTCAGTTTAAAAGTGTTAATGTACGGTAGCGTCCACTGGCATTTCTACGTGCATTATTATGGAACTCTGGCAAATGTCTCTTGCTGACAACAGTTTTAGTGGACTGCAGTTACAGCTTTGGCCAAAAAATGCTTAACCCTTTGAGGGTCGAATTATTTTGAAGAAAACTTTCCCAGGTGGTCAAATTACTTTATTGCGGATCTTGAATCTACAAAATGTATATAATCGAGAATAAATAGTAAAAAAAAATTAGGAACAGTACTTTGTTGACAGCATCACTCACAACTGGAAAATGTTCAATAGAATTTCACGAGCGACGGTGATAAACAAGCTAAGAGCAGCACCAATAAAGATAGAAATCAACTTCTGCCGCCTCTGCAAGAGAGTGCCCAAAAAGAGAAAACACGTTTCGCGCGACTCCGTTGCGATCCCGAGGTGGAATCAAAACCGCGTAGGCGCTTTACCGCAGAGAGTGAGAATACCTCGCGAGCAACGGTGATAAGCAAGCTAAGAGCAGCGCCAATAAAGATAGAAATCAACTTCGGCAGCCCCTGCAAGATAGTGCTGACAAAAAGAGAACTCAAATTTCGCGCGACTTCGTTGCGATCACGCGGCGAAACCAAAACTACAAAAGGGGTGTTGCCGCAGTCTGGGCCGCCGCCTGCCGCCGCGCTAAAGCTAGACATAAGTTCTGCTTATCTCCGTATGAAGGCAGCACAAAATTCAAACACTTCTTGTAAGTCCTAAGAGGTGGCAGCACCCCCCAGTGAGCACGCATTGTTCTTTTGGCGCAATATTTCAAACGGAAGATCGAAACCGTACCCGTACGGCAAAGACCTTGCGGGACAGAAAACCGCCGCCGTACATATACGGCAAAAACCTTCAAAGGGTTAATACTGTGGCGCTATCTTATAGAAACAACTAAAAGCATTTCAACAGTGATGCTAACAGAGTGCAGTAAAAGCTTGCTAATTCGACCCCTGTTAATTCGAATTTTTTTTCTTTCTCACTGTTTCAGTGTCACTGAGCATTTCTGTCAGCATGGTTTTTTTCGTTGTTCCAGTGCGCTGGAACTGCACGCCCGTCCTGGGCCATTCACTGTTTGCACAGTGAAGCCTACTCACATGCAGCTCTGCTGCTTGTGAAGGGTGTGACGCAGTAGCGATGGAGTTCCACCGCTACCACGTCACACTGTGAGGGATGCCAGGGAGGCCCTTACTACTTTGAAGCTGTTCTGCTTTGACACTCCCGACAGTATTCACGAAATAAATCATTGATGGAAAAGTGACAAATAGCCACTGTCACACTACTCTCACCTCAAAAGCAAAGCAACCATTGTCAAGTCTTTCAACAAATCTACCATGATGCAAGCAGCTCTTGTTAGTTGTTTTTTGGTATCATTCGATAATTGTAACATTCATATAATTCAAACATTTCTTTAACCTCTTTTCTTTATTATATTAATGAGTGTAAACCTTAATAATACATAATGAACACTTTCAAAAGAAAAAATGCACTAAATAATAAATAACTTATTCTAAGTCATACTTTACTGAGATGCAGTATCAGTACTGCCACATACATTAAAGGTGCACTGAAGAGGAATCTGAACTTGTCTTTTTGCCGCGGGAACTCGATCTACACGTTCCGAGCATTCTTAGAAACTTCGATTTATTGCCCTGTGTGGCCGATTTCCCAAATGAAATCGAATTAACGGCCGGCTCCCGCCCTTTTTTTTTAATTCTGCCTCGTACGGTGGGCGGAGTCAACCAACGCGTGGAGTGCCTTTCACCCAGTCCCGTGGCGGCTTGCCGCTCTGCCATCGGCGGAGTAATACGTAGTAGTCCGTAGTAGCAAATAGTCCGCGCGTATTTTTATTTCTGCGGGCTTATTTTGCGGCTATATTATCTGCGAATGCAACTATTTATTCATGGAAACCTAAAAAACAAAATAAAGCGAAAGCAAAGCCTCCACGGAGCTGGCTGAAAGGAACTTCACGCGTTGGTCGACTCCGCCCATCGTACGAGGCAGAATTCAAAAGAAAGGGCGGGAGCCGGACATTAATTCGATTTAATTAGGGAAATCGGCCATACAGGGCAATAAGTTGCAGTTTCTAAGAATGCTAGGAACGTGTAGATCGAGTTCCCGCGGCAAAAAGACAAGTTCAGAATCCTCTTCAGTGCACCTTTAATAACACACACAGAGCAGACAGTTGCTTCGTGTTGTTTTATGCGAATGCCGCATAAAAACAACAAATCCTTTTTTCAGTAGTATTACAATGCTCGATTCTGCAACAAGAGGCATCTATTCATTTCCAACAAGACCTTGCAACACATTTTGGTCAGTTATTAGTCCCTTCGGAGACAAGTCTCTCAGATGAAAAGCAAGTAAAGCAATCCACGCACAGCTGTTCAACTCTGTGCACCATTGTGAAGGGTACGTAATGAGCACATAGCACTATAATTTCAAACCATTTACCTCCAACAACTCTCTCAACAGCATACTCCAGGTTTCCTGATGAGACGACTTTTTCTTTGTTGCGTGCAGCATGTAGTGCAGCTTCGTTGCATACGTTGGCAATGTCTGCCCCTACTCAGGACAATACAGATAAAAAAAAAAAAATTATATCTAGCACACTTGCGGTATTATGCAAAGCAAGGAGAGAACGGAGACTTGCCACTGAACCCTGGAGTGAGCTGAGCAAGACGTTGGGAGTAGTGTGAGGGAGGGTTGTCCAGGTTTATTGCTTTCAAGTGCTGCTCAAAGATTTCTTTTCGTTCAGCCAGAGTAGGCAGGTCAATCAGGATGTGCCTGTCAAATCGACCAGGCCTCAGAAGGGCCTGCAAGAGATGATGAAAGGTGGCTTTTATAAACACACTGACAATATTTCGGCAGTACAAAACAAGCAGCCTGGAGACTGTTTCAAAAATCTATTTTGAGATGACCTCACTCATATTACCAAGCAGTTTTCTACTGAGTGCAAACATGCAGGCATGGCACAACCTTGCAATAACAAAAGGCAAATCAAGTAAAAATAACATCCAATATAGAGCAGCCATTGCACTGCAGGGTGAGTAACAAACTCTTCGTAGGAGAGGAAAAATTCTTCCATGTCCAAGGATTGAAACCAGATCAACTGGACTAGGGAATTCACTCTACAAACTGAGTACAGATAGGTTGGCTGCACTCAGGAAGGTGTTAAAAAGATGCTATTAATTTGTTAAAAGCCTATTATAATTGAGGAATTCCCCAAGACACGTTAGATGCACAATGATTCAAAAGAACACTCGCCGAATATTGATGCGTTTTGAAATGTTAAAAAAGTGGCAAGGTGCAGGGGCACCATAACACGGGCGAGGCAGAGATTGTCATGCGCTATGTATGCAATTTGATAGATGTTGCTTCGTGCCCTCCCTCAGGTGCACGGTTTTCTAATGGTACAAGAAATGGCTCAAATCAGCTGAGCCACAGCGACGATGGGAATGAAAATTTTGAAATTCTAAATATTGACATGGCTATTACTAACGGCAGGCTACATATCTCTTAATTGCAAGCAGGCTCCTATCCGTAACAATTAAAAATATAACTGTTATAAGTTAGTTGATTACTTTACTAGTTAAAACGACGCACCTGTTTTTGATGCTCACCAACTATGCCGCGAAAACCTTCTCTTTACATAAAAAACCCTACTTTTAAAAATTACTGACAGGCTTCCCTGAAACACCTGGTACATCTTTCTTTATCCTGTTTTCAAAAACATAATTAGTTACAGCTTATCCAAATTAGTTCCCATACTATGGAAAAATAATGGAAGCCTAATTAGGTAATTTCTTACGTTTCTTTAAGACAATTTCCCTCAATATTTCTTCATTCCAATTAAAATGCAGCTGTAGCCAAAGACATGCCATGTGGAGCTATGCTATTTATATTGTCACTGAGGTACATCATTATATAAAAAAGCACAATTATGTCGAAGTACAATAATTATGAAACATTATTAGGTGACGTTACTATTCACGAAATTTGATATGTTTTACTCAGCAATAAAAACATAGCATAGCTCCGTAGTTAAGTTCTTTCAGAATTCAGCAGCATAAGATTAATCAAAACAGCACCATAAAAACATAATGAAAACATTCGTAAGGCCAGCCGTGTCGGCAAAAAAATAGGACGCTCGGAAAATCGCATTTGAAGTTCGTGCGCCAGCCATTTGGAAGCCGTTGCAGAGGCCTCAGTAAATGGCACAATGCAGATGTTATGAGAGGATTTCAAAATAGTTAGTAATACCAAAATGTAGGGAAGAGCGCCAGCTTTCAAACAAGACCAAGATGGCGGCCAATGGGGACGCGGTTGTAAGTGACGGGTGCAAAGATCTGCTGCATTTTGCTCTGAAATGACCATATGGGCACTTCAGAAACATTAAATTGATCAAATTTATTAGTAGTTGGAAGTAAATTTAGACCCTGAAACTTTGCAGGCCCTGAAACCCTGAAACTTAAAGGGACACTGAGGAGAGCTCTATTAATATTTTTTTATAGCAAAATCCGATAGTTCGGCATTTCATGGCTTTGTTGCCACTTGGCCGGCAGCGAAAGATGCATTTATTTCTAAGAAATTTGGATTCGAAGTTGAAATAGTTTTTCCCGCCGCTCTGATTCAAACTTGGGATTCTGCTATGACGACACAGAACTAAGTGACGTGAAACATGACATTCACATGACGTAACGCAGACTCCGTGATTTCTGGCGGCCAGCAGTGCGGCCCAGCAGCAGCCGAAAAGAAAGCTACCGCCGGCCGCACGTTGAAGGCATCTATCGGCTATTGCGGCCGTCGCTTCGTTTACATTTGCACCGGCGTTTTGCCAGCGTTACAATGGATCCCGTTCTCGAAGTCGTCAACGAAGTTCTCGCAAATAGACGCCTTTAGCATACCGTGTACCTTGTTGCCGTTAGCGGAATACCGGGAGCCCCCATACCGCTGAGAGCAAGCGCTGATTGGTCCCGGCGCTGCAGGAGCGCGCGTAGCTATCGGGTACGTGGCACCATCTGGCGACGTCAAGGAGATTTGGGCATGCATTTGCTGCGGTGATTCGTAGCTTCTCGTGTCCTAGTGTTGCTAGAACTATTGGTTCTAGCAACACTGTTTTGTCCTATGACGCCATGAAGCTTGTACTTGCGAGTTTGGCCTGTGGCGGCGATACCTGTATTTTGGTTCTTGCTCTTTTCTATGTTACAGGAGCTTTGTTGTCAGTATGAATGGCGTTTTTGTAATCAGGAGCTGGTATTCTGTCGATGCAAGTCAACTTCAATTTCTCCTCAGTGTCCCTTTAAAGTATACCGAACTCGAATATACCATTTTAAGAAAATCAAAATTTCCTCTTTTTTTTTTCCCACTTGAAGACCCGCATCTCCTTTTAAACAATGGACCCCAGCAATTACACTGGGTAATCTTTACCTTGTCTAACACCTCAGAACGATTGGTTGACGCAAGCAGAATGACACCTTCCTTTGTGGCCATTCCTGAAACAAGTGAATGAATACACAGATAACAGCGATAACTTCACTGAGACATGATCATTTATGAAAATATCCCATCCCATTTAAAAAAATAACACACATCAGAATTTACATTTTCCTTATGGTTTACAGGGGGTTAAAGTCCCAAAGTGACTCAGGCTATGAGAGCCGCCGCAGTGAAGGGCTCCAAAAATTTCAACTACCTGGAGTTCTATAACGTGCACTGAAATCGCACAACACACGAGCCCCTAGAATTTCGCTTCCACTGAAATTTGACCCTCGTGGCTGGAATTGAAGCCGCGTCTTTCGGGCCAGCAGCCGAGCACCATAACCACTGAGCCACCGTGGCGGTGCAAATTTTCAGCTTCGCACAGATTTTCAGCTTCGCTGACCTGTGCACAAGAGCGCTATGCTATTGCCGCAGCCGATAACGCCCTCTGTTAAACTGCAACACACTCTCTCGCTCCGCATTGCACGTCTTCGTCAAGTAATACTACTATCAAACTAACATCGTCGCCACACATGTCGACGACCAAGCAAAGTAAAACCATGAGCCAACCAGGTTAAAACACATGCTTTCGCACATCTACTCGATTTAATTATGTGAAACCCCAACCACTTTTTTCTCAGTTACAGTATTCTGCCTAGATGCTCACCTTATTCTTAATGACTGTTTTATCTATTTTGAACCAATTTGTTTTGTTGCATTTTAGGACCAGAGTGCAGATCAATACATCCTTTGTACGAGAATTCCTTCCCACTCTAGATACATCGACAGATGCTGCATCAAAAAAAATTCAGAACCTAATTTTCGCTTTGTGAAAACAAAGTTGTAAAAATGTTTTGACATGTAGCACACCAGTAGGAACACAATAAGTCTTGAACCAGCCTTCTGCCATATTTTTTAAAAGTCTGCAGCTTTTGCACACGACTCAGAGGCAAAATATATTAGAAAAAATTGTCTGGAAATATAACAGCGAAATTTTGGGAGCGTAGTGATAAAATTATTTCTAATATGCTCAAAAAATTTATGCAAATGCACGCAAGAAAAATTTTCTTTCTGAAAGCCGCATTCCCCCCTTAAACGGATACTGAATAAAAATCTCAAAATATTCAAAAGCACAACATTTTCATTCGTAAGACGCGATTACCTAAGTATACAGTCACCATTTTGGTTATTTTTGAGAGGATGGCTGTATTTTTTAAGCTTCGCAAGCGGCCACCGGGCAGCACTCAGCGCGCCCCTGGCCATGAGCTGGTTGACATGACATCAAGCCTATGCTCAGCAGCCCCGTATGCAAGATGGCTGGCAGTGAGCAGTTCAGGACTGCACTGCCTGTCTCACACTGTGCTTGCAAGCATTTATGCTAAACTTTGCATAAATGTGCGATGACTCCGAAAGCTCCAACAGTGTTTTGGGTGCAGCATCACACTTTGAAGCTAGATATGCAGTGTCTGCGAGTCAGGTGAAGCGTCAAAAGCTCGCTCCTGCCCAAAACAAGACAGCACTCATTCCTCTGGCGGACATGAGATGGCGCTACTGGCGCCATCTCGGCGAAATGCTGCTTTTTTTGTTTGCCATCGGTGCACACGGTGAGGATTTCAGATCAACTCTGACTGAATCAGGCAAGTAGTCATCCAAAGTATACAACCACGAGATAAAGGCAGAGAATCTTGAAGCATAGACATGAGGTAGCTAAACAAGATGAACAGTAGAATGAAGGGAAGGCATGTTAAACACATCCATTTTCATGCAGTCCGTGCTGGTGATAGCTTGCGAAAGGTAGGGTTAAAATCACATCCCATACTGTCAAAACTTTCACAAGTGGCCGCTAGGTGCGGTGGTTTGAGATGTTTTCATGAAAATAATTACTTTATGCTCTGTTTCAAATAAGTGTTATTTTGGTCACCCTCAGTGCCACAGCTGTAATTTTGGCCATAAATCTCGGCAAAAAATTTTTTGGTCACTGTCCCTTTAATAGAGGACATACATGGCTTTCAACACAAACTTTATTCTTTGATGGATTTTGATAAAACTTTTTTTTCTACAAATTTTTTGTCTTCTAAACCTTGTGGAAAGCCTGCATATTAAACAAAATGTGTTAAAAGACTGCTTTAACCTTCACTGGATTTCTGAATGTAATTTCTACATGTCATGTAAATCTATATTTTTCTCCCGAACACAAAAGTTTTTGTGGTAAATTTTTTTGCGGGGTAGTGGCCATAGACAAGTGTAGACTGTGATCAAAATATCATACAAAGAATTCATAATTCATCAACCTCAAAAAACAAAATTGTCATAGCATTCGACGTGGTTCAGGGAGTGCAACAAAAGAAACAGGGTCAAAATAGGCCAAACAGCAGTGACGAAATCAGGTCCACAAGGTGAGCAACAGCCCAGAAAATAAGTTTTGAGGAAAAGGCATTCAAAGTTGAGCACCATGTTTACTTCTTCACGAGGCACCAGGGCTATAGCTCCTAGTTCCCCAGTTTTGACTGCAGCATTGCCTGGCTATCTGGCCTCTTGCCTGAAACGCTTCTGGTGACTCCTTTCCCTGCATGGCATACTTTTCAGCTGCTTGTATGGCTCAACCCCCTTGTAAGAGACATGGATGTAACAAACAATTGAGAATAAGAGGTAGTATTCACTCACTTGGTTGGCCACCCTATCTTTCCCATTTAGCGGAAGGCTTTTGCAATAGACATCGGGTGAAGAAGACACTTGGTTTATCAATAAAGGACAAGTAATCTTTGAATCAAGAACCTCGCTTATAAGAGACATTTTAAATTAATCTGTGGGGCACCCATCGCTAGCAAACCAAGGTTGCATCCGTGTGCTATGGAGAAGGCAAACACCAACGTGACATTTATTATGAGTTAAACTAACATAGAATGGGCTGACTAAATGCAAAGCATTGACGACGGCACATTAACTGCGAGTGCTGCATGAAGAATGGCTTATGAAATACCCGGGGGGGGTACAGGTATGAGCGTGCGGGTGTCTGTCCCCATCGAGAATAGCGGAAGCGTGCAACTGTGTTGCTCACGCTACTCCCACAGTCAAGAAGCTCGAAACCTGAAAAAAAGGGGCCATCAGTCAGCGATTACACGGCCCACAGGTTATGCCGCAAACCAATGAGCAAGTCTGCATCAGCGCACTGCATTACATGACTCCCGCCGCCGCATTGATAGCATATGCATGCCACCTCTGCTCCTGGCTTTGAAACTGGGAACATTTACGGCGGAATCCTTGGAGAACCTACAGTGCGACTTGAGGACAGTCTGTTTCCCAAGACAATGACGAGCATGCCAACCTAAAAAAGGGACCAACGGGAAGAAGCGCACATCCAATCCATCCCTCCTCCTCCTCACACTGCGGTGGTCGTGGCCACCTATCTATGCGATCATGCGCTCAAACCAGGCATGTTATTTGTCGGCTGTGTTTTGTGCATGACAGTGCCACTAAGCAGGGCTCTATTTATTATTAAGCACCTGATTGGCCTAACGGAGTTAGGTCGGAGTTAGCAATGCAAGAGAACGCTGGGCAGAAAGCTTCAATGTTTACAGTTGACGATGCCATTCTTCTACTACTTCAAGCACCACCATGGCTGATAAAACGATTTTTTTTGGAGCACTTTCCGGTGGATTTCAGCAATGAAATGCTCAGGCAGCATAGAAACCGACGCAAAAGAGTGGATACTTTTCACAATTTGAAAGAGGTGTCCCTCCTTAAATATAACTCAAATATTAAGAGAAAGAGAGAGTGAGGAAAAAAAAAGCACACCCTTACCATCCATTTCAACCAACAGCTGGTTCAATGTCTGCTCCTCTTCGCCAGTTGATCCTTCTGCACCACTGAAAATAAACATCAAATAAAAAGTGACAATCATTACAATCTATGACAATCTATGACAATACAATCTATCACAACCATACTGAAAATGGTAATTCTGCTGCTACTCTGTGAAATTTAGACAGACTTTCACATTTTTAACCATGGCCCTCAAAAACTGAGAGAGACAGCTCATGCTGCCATATCTCAAGGGTACAAAAGCCTTTATAATTCATGTAATACTAACGGTTCTTCATTCCTAAAAATGCCATCATTATTGGTGCATCAAATAAAAGTTGCACAGTGATTTTGGTATTTGAAATGCCTGAAAGGCGATGGCACTTGTCTTCACTGCTACAAACCTCAAGGGCAACGACACTCATAATGTACTGACTGGTCATTTTTAACACCTTAAGAGGAAACAGGCCTGGTATTTCATTGTTCTCTCGCATTTATACTCTCACTTTCACTCTTGCTGTCAACCAGTCAACAATACTGTCAGGTGTGTGCGAAGCAGCACCTGTCAAAATTAGGCAACATGAAAAACAGATAAAAAGAACAACATGTGAATAACTTATCTGACTGCCCTCATTAACCCGCCAGCAGACTTTGACGAGCCAGGCTCGTCATAAGCCAACTGTCATTAATGGGTCCTGAAGAGCCCAGCTTGTGCGTTTTCTGGCACACCATGCCCAGCGTGCAGCATGGGTACTAAATGACCATTTTGGTACCATTTCCAAAAAAAGAAAAAGTGTCCGTGAGGAAGTTCCTTCTGAGAGGCTGTAAAACCACGATTAGCTTCTTGCCTAGGGTGGATAGCAAGCAATAATTATGTTCCAAAAGAACAAAAACATTTTCTTTTTAGTTAAGAGATTTGTGTACACACACCAAAGATGTATTTGTATATCTTATATGAATGGCCCAAATGGTATATGTTAAAGGGACCGAATACTGGATTTTAAGGACCCAATTTTTTTCAACACAACGGAACGCTTACTGTCCAAGGTGCTGGATTCCGCAATGGTTTTGTTGGAAATGCAGTAGAAAATTTTTACAAGAACTTTTAAATCAGAGCATGGCCCGTTTTTATGTATCCGATGCTGGAAACCATGACCAGCGAGCATAATGACGATTGCACGTTGGCAAAAGTGCTGTGCCAAAAACTAAAAGAAACCTAGAAATAACAATACAGTAATAAGCAAACAAGGGAAGGGGAATGAGGGGCTCGTTATAAATATGAAAGAAGCCAACAGCCACAGAAACCAAGGGGCACAGGGGATTTTTTTTTTATTTATTTATTTTGTGGTGTTGATCAATTTAGAATATTACTGAATATGTTATCGCTTAAAGCTAATTGATTAGAAAAGCAGAAGAAAAAACAACCACTGCCGCCGGTGGGATCCGAACCCACGACCTCCGAATTACGCGTCCAATGCTGTACCTCTGAGCTACGGCGACGGCTGTCCAATCTTCTGCTTTCGGGGGTATTTATGCTTACAAGTAACCTAACCTTGAGAGTGTTCATCAGCGCCACCCACGTTCATAAGCGGCGGACGTGGAACGTCCCGAGTTACCGCAGGTGTGACGTAGAACGTCATCGAACGGAGAGGGTGGAAGCTGCGTGAGAACCCTCTTATGCTTCCTATGGCGTCAAGGCTGCCAGAACCGAGGCCCTCGCTAAGCAATTAAGCAAACAAGGAAAGGGGAATGAGGGGCTCGTTATAAATACATCTCGCTCTCTCTTTCTCTTAATATTTGAGTTTTATTTAAGGAGGGACACCTCTTTCAAATTGTGAAAAGTATCCACTCTTTTGCGTCGGTTTCTATGCTGCCTGAGCATTTCATTGCAAAATCCCCTGTGCCCCTTGGTTTCTGTGGCTGTTGGCTTTCTTCAATACAGTTATAAGACATTTTTAGTATAGAGCAGCGTCCATTTTTGTTTCCATGCCGAAAGCTGTTATGGCAAAGTGATGTACACCTCGTCGATGAAAATTTTACTAGACCACGGTTACTGCTCCTTCCAAGAAATTCAAAACATTGTGGTGCCATCCAGCTACTAAAGATAAAACTGCACAGTCAACGAAGTGGAGAAAGTGTCGCTTTTCATCAGAGGGCGCACTGGAAGAGTGTAACTATATAATGAAACATCTGGAACACTCCTGCAGTCATAGGAGGTTTTTAGTTATTACTAAAGGCCAGTTGCAATGTCTTGAAAGACTGCATTCTGTACGAGCTGCTGTCACAATTTTGTACTGACACTGACATCGCTGACAATTTCGGTTTTTTTTGCGATGGAGAGCATAAAATTAATGCGCTTGAAACCAGACCAATACAATTTCTAAATTATTGTGCAGACTAACAGTTATCCAGTAAACTAACAGTTATATGGTAAAGTTAATAGCTATCCAGTAAAATATACACTATAAATTTTGGGACCGCAGAAATTCCTCAAATTACAGGTTTCGAATTACTGCAATTCGAATAATTGGTTTACTGTATCTAGCAACACTGGTGGCACGGGCAGGGGCATTTTATTTTTCAATCCTTTTGCCTGTCCCAGCATACTCTTTGTATCTGGCAACATTACTGGCATATGATTTGCTTTACCTGTTAAAAATCCCAGCAACAAGCAAGCTATTGGTTTGGTTTATTGGGGTTTGACGTCCCAAAGCGACTCAGGCTATGAGGGACGCCGTAGTGGAGGGCTCCGGAAATTTCGACCACCTGGGGTTCTCTAACATGCACTGACATCGCACAGTACACGGGCCTCTGGAATTTCGCCTCCATCGAAATTCAGCCGCTGTGGCCGGGCTGAATTTCGATGTCAGAGCACTCAAGGATAAAGATTTCACTAAGACACTGCAATGACACAAGTTCTTATAGAGGCTGTTTGCTTCAAGCCAAATTCTGATGGTCTCAACCGATAATGCATGGTGAAGGTGCAAGCTGTTGCAGAGAAGCCTTCTTAAAGGCCTGGCACATCTGTTCACTTTAATTAGAATGTGCACACCCACAAGCACACAAAATGCTTTTGAGGTACATTGTGACCCCAGAACTGTCCGCATTAAACATGCAGACTCTGTCACTCCAATTACAAAAGACAGCAACATCACTGACAAAATGTGAGCTTGACTGGCTGCCATTGCACTGCATCTGCAGTTAGCTTCCCAGGAAATAGATGCACTAGGAGCGGCACACTGAAATTCAGCAGTACATACTGCATGCATTGCGCAAAATGCCACTGGTTTCCGTACAAAAAAAAAAAGGCAGTCCAATAAATTCTTTATAAAGCAACTGTTCAGTGTTTTACTAGCTGTGTGAAACAACTAGTAAAGCTATTAACGCATGTCTAGCACAGCATGGCCTCCACGCTTAGCCGAAATGACAACAAAGCAACCGTTGGCGCGTGAGGAGCGCTCGGGCTAGACCTGGCTTGGCGATTAAAAACAGACCTCATTCTTGCATTCATCCCTATGCCTGCCTGCATGGCTCCTTAGGTAGTGACACTATTCATTCTGTTAAACCATGAGTTTATAAATAGATCCTTTAGTATGTGCTTTCAATCAGTTACAATGTAATTATTAAATACGCTACTTTACAATGGCCACTTCTGTTATAACAAGGTGCCATTGTGTTTAAATTCATAGCAACGCTAAAGGCTACCACACGTCACTGAAAGTGTTTTATCAAATGATTACATTAAACTAACCACACTCACTAACGTTACCACAGAAGTCCATCCTTGGGATCAATAGTAA
Organism: Amblyomma mixtum; assembly: GCF_055824585.1. Lineage (NCBI taxonomy): Eukaryota > Metazoa > Arthropoda > Arachnida > Ixodida > Ixodidae > Amblyomma > Amblyomma mixtum. The sequence continues at coordinate 64,561,967 of NC_143014.1, forward strand.
AATGCCCTAGTACGACAACTCTGCTGCATAAGCAAGAGCACTGTTTCTCACAAGATCCCACCATCTGTAGTTTTTCTTTATAATGCTGTCCTTCATCAAAACCTAAAGCATTAGAAATGGCAAATTCACAAGAAGAAGTCACTCACACATTGCTTCGTTTTCGGCCAATGGCATCAATTTCATCTATGTATACAATGCAAGGTGCTCGCTTTCTTGCTTCCTTGAAGAGGTCTCGGACACGGGCTGCCCCAAGGCCTGCATATCAGAAATCCAACAGAATAACGTCAGCACCTCAAAGGGCCATCCAAAACCCTCGGAGTACAGAAAAAAAATTCTAACGTCATGACTTGGAAGGGACTTGTTGCATCAGTGCTAATTTAAAACTCTTGACAGGTTCAAGAGGAACAAATTATTAGGCAATGAATGCCACAAGGCCTTGCAGGGCAACTGTGGGGTGGTTTTCTAAGGTTCACATACTTCAATTCAATTTTTTAAAGGGTTCTTCTCTCCATCTCGCTCATTTCCACAAACTTTGGCAGCTGTATAGCATTTCATTGCTGTGCCCATAAATTTTGAAGTCTCCTAATTTTGCGACTATGATTCACGTGATATCTACAGGCAATAACGTGTCAGTGGTGTCATAAACTTTACTCACACATTTACTCTTGCGTTACCGCACCACAGGCCATCGGACATATATGACCGATGTTTTGAACACGCCCCCAAAAATTCAAGTTAGTGCTCCTGGACAAGCTGCGCCATCTAGTTTGCTTCTATAACACCAACTCTTTGGCTTCAGTTTTGTTTTTCCATTTTCTAACATAAGAAGCTGACGTGAAAAATTAAACTTTGACCAGGCGTAGTCTGCCCGTCCATGACCATAGAATCCAATTCACTGATTTGCCATGTGCGCCAAAGGCGAAAGGCTACACCAAGCACTTTACCCAGTTCTGATGCCGTATTTTTTTTTAGAGCAGCAGTGGAAAGTTAGACAAAGCTACGGAATGGTCGAATTTCAGTTCCGATAGCGAGAATTCGTGTCAGAAGACCGGGAAATAGGTGTGTACTCGCACGTGTTTCGTTCTAATGTTCCCGTTGTATTTTATGTAGTGTGCTTTAATTGTAAATGATGAAACTGGTTTTATTTGGCGCTTTAGGGTCTTTGCAACATACCGCCAAGATATTTTACCAAATGCCCCAGCAGATTTTTTATTACGATGATGTCAAGGAAGGATACGTCCCCTCTTCACCCACAGAACCCGTTCACTACCAATAGAACAAAAAAAAAATGGCGAAACGAAGAAACAGCAAGCTCTGCAATCAAAAAACAAGAACAGATATTGGAACAAGTGTAATGTGCATCACATTCCCGATCTACCTCCACTTCATGTTCTCACGTGACTGCTTTCTCTAGTGGCATAGCAGTCATAACCTCTAACTTTAAAGGGCACGGAAAGTGCAGTGCATTACATACGCAGCTGAAAATGAAAAGAATGGTAGCTGAGAACGTGTTCAACATCTTATGTATTTAAATTTTTTGTAATCAACTTTTGGCTCAGTGCAGTGGCTTTTTGTTTTTCATGGATTCTTTTCTTTGTGTTACCAGCTGACTTAACCAATTAATTTTCGAAAAGTGTTGCACACACAACTCTCAATTTTTTTTGTTCAATAAGCTAGAGTTTGACGCATTATAATATGCAATGCATATGGCACTTCTTGAAGAAATAATTTTTATTTTAAAACAGTCAAAATCAGTCATTTTTTGCAGTAGTGAAAGAGTTCATAACCTCACTTTTCTTCTTGCAAAAAAAATTTTTAAGCTTGTATTCAAGCGTTCCACACATGTCGTGAACAGAGCTATTGTTTGCAGTTGCTAATTTATCAATTAAAATGCATGTACGAGAGTTTTTTCAATAATGCTTGCGACATCACCGCTAGATCAAATACAGTACAGTCAAACCCACTTATAACAATACCGGTTATAACAATATATCGGATATAACAATGGTCAGTTGCGGCACCGTCAGCTTTTGCATGTGTTCTATGGTATTTTCGGCACAACCCTGTTATAACAATTATTGGTTATAACAATGGTATTTCCATGGCACTTCAGTATTGTTATAAGTGGATTTGACTGTATTAATGAAGTACTGCCCACGGCCACACAGCAGTTTTGGTTTCAGCTTGGTGCTTTAGCTGTTTTAAAATTGTTTACTTGGTATACTGAAAAATGATTCATTATAATGAAAAGGGGGGCCTCTGAAGAACAAAGGTAATCATAGCCACAAAATGTTAAATTGCCCCCACCTCCACGTTAGTAGTCCTTTATTGTGACAACATGACTTGTAACCAAGCTGTGCAGCTGAGTACTCAGTATTATAATATGACTAAATGAAAATTCTCTACAACAGTTATCGCCCACTTAATGGCCTGTTCAGCATGAAGGCCAGCGCTTAAATTTTCAGACACACATGCAAAATGCTGGATAAAACCACAGCAGGAATGCTTTCTCATAGATGCCCATAGAGGCCCCTGTATTCTTTCAAGGCTATCCTTTCCTCCTTCACTGATTAGTACTTAGTTTAGGATTTCAAATACTGGGAAAGAACTTGTCAAGTTGATAAGAACAGACTGTTCTGAAAACACCACACTGCCCTGTTACAGGGAGCAAGTGATAGAGCTGCAAGCAGCGGTCAAATAGGTTTCTGACAAGGTTAAGATTTGATTTGAACAGTGCAAAAGCACCTCGGCCAAAGGATGCCAAGGCCAGAGTGTTTTCAGTCTGTACAACGTGGGGTCAAAGACCAATTTTCCAAGCACTTCGCCCCATGGAGCCGAATACCAGGCCAGGGGAAAGCTTGTACCCAACGGAAAACTGCTAGGCACCCGGCAGCACTCGGGATCGAACACAGCACCTCCTGTGAGGTTGGTGCTAACAACACTAGGTCACCACGGCAGACTGGGTTTGCAGTAGCACCAAACAGGTTTCTACTGCTACAAACCCAATATGCACCTTTGTCAAAGTAAGAAAAAAAACTGCTCGTATGATTTTCATCAAGGGTACAGCCCTAAGAATAAATCAAGTTGGTTACCCAAAATAAACTGAGTGCCTCAGGTTACATAACACCATTATAGTGATTTCAAAAATTATGAGGAACACTAACAAATGCGTAGGCTTACTTTTCAACACAGGTGCATTAGCTCGCGCACTATAGCAAAAATGATTTTGTGGCTCAAATTACTTTATTATTTGGCTGTTAAAGGGTTCAGAATATTTGCTGCCTCACTTGCAGGCTTAGTCGTCACCATGAAAAGGGACTTGTACGCTATCAAATGAGCCACATAACTGATGCACTGCAAAACTAAATGCTGTAGCTACAGTTTTCTCTATTTCATTTCGAGAAAAGCTACTGTGGGCATGTGGAACCGCACTGGATGATACTGGAAAGCACAGGACATTGGCAACAAAAACAAAGCTTGCCTCCAATCATTTCAATGAATTCAGATCCAGCCATGGCCAAGAATGGAACGCTGGCTTCAGTAGCAACTGCTTTGGCCAACATTGTCTTTCCACAACCAGGCGGTCCTAAGAGCAATACACCCTTGGGTATTTTGGCACCTAGAGACTGGAAAGACCAGAATAAACACCTCCTTTAATGAAGTACGAAGTAGAATCTAAAAAGCTCAAACAGGATATGGCTTTGCACTCTGGACAAGGATGCAAAGGAAGCACACACAGGCAAGACAAGCATGGTGCAGTGCTTGTCTGGCCTGCTCCTGTTTCTTCTGTGTCCTCAACCAGTTTGTGCAGCCATATCCAATCGAAGCTTTGTGCTAACAGCCCACCAGAAAGTGTTACTTCATGATTTACAAATGCTCCCAATTCTCAAGTAAACCATGGATTTTGAAAAAGAGCCAGTAATATCACGTGCCCTTTCAAGTGTTATGTTTACAGATTGAGCCAAGGGCTTGCGCGTCTTGCCCAGAGGTCTGAGCAGTCACTCTAAAGACTGCAGCTTGTTTTTCGGTTCGCAGTGATGCATCTGGACTTTGCCACTCGTTAAGGCACATGCCAAGGTGCTTCCACCATGATAAAACTAGCTAAAAACACCACAGAAACCTTGAGATCAATCACATTGTGGTTGTCGATCAGCATCACAGGCACACACTGCAAATACAACTTGCAATGCCCACAGGTCTCAGAGGCAATGAAATATTGAAATCTGACACTGGCATCAAACCAGTGGCTAGGACCTCCAAAGGAAAGCTCCTGCTTTCATGAAATGCTGTCAGTGTGGCCTGCCCTCCTATCCCTGATGATTTGGACAACTGAAGTGCAGCTCAACAGACAGATAGATTAATAGTACTGACATTTGAGCTAGTTGGTAAAGCATCTTGGAAAAAAAAAAAACGGCGCAAAAGACGCATGAAAGGGAGCCTTCATATCCAGACATGCCTCACTGATTTCTTCTCTTTGGTTGTTTTGTGAGTATGTACTACTACTGCATTTCGTGAATAAACGATCATTTGAGAGCCGGCGTTGGTGGTGTCTGTTCTTTCTACATCCGCTGCCTCTTGCGCTGTTTCTTCAAGACAGATAGTTGTTCGCCCCTTTTAAAGTGCCTGCGCTCACTCAAACACTTCTTCCAGTAAAGCAGGGACCTCCAGACTATTGCACCACCCTTTCATAAATATTGTTATGCTTAAAGCTAAAATGACCTGCTGTATTTATTGTCAGTCAACCTTCTTCTCAAAAGCATAGCCCAAAACTATGAAGGCTGACCTGCAATCATGCAAAATAGTGGCATGCTAGTGGTGACCTTGTTGCTGAACTGCTCTGTTCACACAACAAAGCCTCTGCTCCTCGTGAGAGCCAGCGTGGGTGGGTGTGTAGAAAAAGGTGTCACCAGAGGATGCCATCAATACATGTCCTCTGTGAACTGTGACTTTCTGCATTTCCCATGTGGTGTGACAACTCTCCTCCCAGCAGAGGTTGATTGGTTTTGGCTTTATGGGGTTTAATGCTCCTAGGCGACTCAGGCTATGAGGGACACCGTAATGAAAGCCTCCACATAATTTTAACCGCCTGGGGTTCTTCAATGTGCAGTGACATCGCATAGTACATGGGCCTCTAACATTTCGCCTCCACTGAAATGCTACCGCCGCAGCCGGGATTGAACCCACATCTTTTGGGTGTGCAGTCGATCACCATAACCAGTGAGCCACCGCGGCGGCTCCAGCAAAGGCTGAGTGCACGCCTGTAGTGTACGCATGGCAATGGTTGACCACTGCCCTTCAGCATGTGCTAAGGTTGAGTTGACAGAGGCCCATTATGCATCGGAAGGTAAAGTAAATGAGTAAAGTGTAATACATTGATACAAAGTCTGATAGTATGAGCTGCATAAATTGTCAGCGTGAAAAATGCACAAAAAGCCAGTTGGCAACAACTGGCTCCGATCAGAATAGAGCAAAGTAGCTTTGAGTGGACACTAACAACCAAGAAGCTTATGTTGTTTGCTTATTTGCACACTAGTATAAATATACTTATTTTAAGAGAGTACCTTCCATGGCGATGCATTGGCCTTCGTTGCCTTCCTTCTACTGAACCCAGAGTCACGGGATTGAATGGCAGCCGAATTTAAATGGAAGAAAAATACAAACTGCTTACATGCTGCGTGATGACAGCGCACATTAATGAACCCTCTCAAATCTCATGTGCGGCTTTGGAACACCCAACTCAACATATCATATTTTACGGATACACAGACTCAGATAACATTAAAATGACTTTCTTCAACTCTCTTTGGTACTTACAGTGTAACGTTCTGGTCTCTTAAGGTAGTCAACAAATTCCATTATCTCTTGTTTAGCTTCCTGCAGTCCTGCAACATCCTTGAAACGCACGCCTTTTCCAGATCCAGTCAATGGGTCAACAATCGTGAAACGAGCTCTTCCCATCTGAGACTAATAGAACACACAAACACAAAAAGAGAAACCACAAACTGATTAATACAACAGTTCTTCTCATGACCAGTCTCTATGGTTTTAAATGTAACAAACTGGTTAAGAAGTCATTATTACAATTAGCACTGAACTGTAGGCACATTCCAATGCCAACTAGGGCAAAAGATACACAGACACGTGTAGTGGGGGGGGGGGGGGGCAAGGACGTAGCTGCCCCCCTTAACAGACATGAGGAAGGGGGTGCAAATTTTGTACCATATTGTTGCCTGCTACCCAGAAGACACAAAAGGGCACTACTACCATGAACTTTGGCCCCCTCTTATATAGAGACCTGTGCATGCCTATGGCCATGTATACCACTTTGTTCACAAAGTGCGTGCAAAGTTTAAAGCATACCAGCTTTCCAGTTGTCTGGTTAAAAAAAAAAGTTAGCTAAAGGTAGGGTGAGACTGATGCAGATTTAAACACAGGCTCAACTTTTCAGGTTGTGCTTTCAATGCCTCTATCTATACATATTAAAAAGAGTGTCGTGTTGTATTAGGTTTAGTAGCACATAAGCATCCAAGGCTATCATGCACCAAACTCAAGGTGTAAAAAAATTGTTTTCTGCGAAATTTCACCAAAAAGAGAAAAACTTTGATGATACAAAGAGCCTAAAAGGTTAGTTGCTACTACACTGTAATGCTGGGAAAGAAATTTTAGAAATGCCTGGTATTAAAACCTTTAAAGAAAGTCAAATAACCTCAGAGGCTATTCTTGGCTAGACAAGGATCCCAAGGCTCCCAACCAATCAAGTAAAGACCTCAGCATTCTTCTCAGGCATGAGAAGATGGCCGAGTTGTATAAAAAAAAAGTGAAGCAAAGCAGTGGATCTGAATTTATAGTCTCTCGAGAAAGCCTGCTTCTCTTAAAAAGCTAAAAACACAAGATATGTCAACAATTGCATTGTCGCTTAAGACCAGTGTAGGGTGAAAAGAAAGGTGTTCATTGTAAAACTGAGTAATTTTTCCTTACTTTTTCAAGTTTCACACGTGAGAATAAAATGCTATACATTGTAAGTTCATATCCCCATTTTTCACAGACTGGTTTCTCGTTTTGTCAGTAGGAAGCCGTCTGTAAAGTGTGCGTGTCCAATGCGCAGACAACATAGTAGAGTATGGCTTGAGGTGCTGGACATGAACAGACTCGCATCTGTGGCAGTGCATATCTGGAGATGGTGTGAGGGGTTCGACAACATAGTTAATATGAGATGTACGCTCCAGGGCGTGGCAGGGACAGTGCCACTTGGCAAGAAATTTCAAGGACAGTGCTGGAGTGTACTTGACGGGATCCAGGGCCAGACAAGAGTGCCAGAAGAGAAGTGTGGTGTGGTGTGATCGTCGTTGTGGTGGGATTTCTGGCCAGCCGTGAGTGAGCGGGTGATTTGGTGACAGTCTTCTGTGTGTCGCACGGCTACAGAAACGGGTATATTCGGAAGAGTCAGGTTGGTAAGGATTAACAGTATCTACTGCAGCAGAGGGCTGATGGCTGTAATGAAAAAGGAAAGGAGAGAAGCCGGTAGTGAACTGCACAATGGTAATGTAAGTGTATACAGAAGGACGAGATGCCAATTTGAGCGGTTGGAAGTGACATACATAGAAAGCATGTCCCCCGAGGGTGCGGTTTATTGGTCGGTGAGGTCATTGGTCTGCAGATGATAGGTGGAGATGGTCCAATAAATTATACTGCACTTGGTGAGCAGAACTTTTACAACGTCGGACAGGAAGATGTGTCCCTTTCATTGAGCAGTTCACGAGGTGCACCATGACGAAGGACGAATTGTTGCACAATGAAGGAGGCGACGCCTGTCACTGTGGCAGCCAGAAGGGAGGTGGTTCCTGCCTGCCTCGTCAGATAATAAACCGCAGCAATAGCCCAAAGGTTGCAGGCTGCAGTGTACGGAGGTGAGCCATATATATCAGTGCTGACATGGTTGAAAGGGGCAGGGTAGGCAACGTATCAACTGCAACTCTCCAGCAGAATGATGAGGAGGTGTCTTGCGACGTTGATAGGCAACGCATGCACACAGTTACTTGAGGATGTATGTACATACATGCCACACTAGTAGTAACACAGCCAGATTCGGGTGTAGGTCTAGAAAACACCTGCATGGCCACGTCATGGGCCAGGGTGGGAATATGCGCAGATTTGCGAGCACAAGTATCAAGGAATATCTAGCAGCCATTTGTGAGTCTGAGCTGCAGTTGCGGCGATAAAAGAGACTGTCACGAATTGTAAAATGGGAAGTATGACAGCGGAGAGCCCATGAAGGAGAAGCAGCCGTTAGATTGGCAAGAAAGTCAAGAAGAGAAGCGATCCAGGTGTCTGTATGCTGTGCTGAAAGCATGTCACTGATGTGGAGCGACACCGGTGAGGTGTTAGAGGTGGAAAGGCCGACAATCTCAGATGGAAATGGGCAGCAAGACAGAGCATTGGCTTCTTGATGCGTGCAACCATTGCGACAGGCTTCGCGGGAATCATATTCCTGCAGATGAACAGCCCACCCAGCAAGGCGGCTGAATGGGTCTTTCAGGCTGGAAAGTCAACAAAGCGCATGACAAGCCTTCTAAATTTCAAAAGGATTGCCAGAGAGGTAAGGGTAGAATTTGACAATGTCCCAGACATTGGCCATTGTTGTGCTGAACCACACAACAATGGCAGAAGGGAAGAACAAACATGAAGTACAGCACTCCATGTCCAGTGTCAGTCCAACCCAAATATATCGAACTCAAAGGGGATTGCGGAACAGTTCGATATATCGATAATTCGGAATATAAAAAAATGGCAACAGATAGGCTTATCTGTAACATAGAAGAGAGAATACACTAGACCTATGCTAGTGATGCGCTTCTTGCAGTGACATGCCGCCCGCTGGCATGCTGGCAATGCACCGGTCGCTAGGCGTTGCTGGGTCTAACTGCTTCGCATCGAAGCAGCTGTGGATGGTGCTTCGGAATTAGCCACTGCATTTCATAAGATGTCTAATCCTGTTACCAGTAAATTGTAAAAGTTAGCGTACAGTTGGCTTCCGCAATGCCTTCGGCAGTGAAGCACACTAGGCAAGGGGCAATGCTAAGCTTTAGTTAAATTGGCTTCACCGCATGACAGCGATGTGGCGTGGAAAATGAGTACAAGTGACTGAAGGCCATCCTGAAGCACACTTCACATTCAGCTCATCACGTGGTTTCACAGTGCTAGCGTTGCCAGCAGGTGCTCAATGCTGCGCAGCCGACATGTCTCTGTTCACACAGAGATCGAAGACAGCTGTTAGGAGAAGCGAAATTTGCAAGGGCACAGAGCGCATTTCGACATAGGAAACGAATGGCGAAATTCCAGTTCAATATACAGCGCAGCCTTCTTGTACTTTTTCACAAGATTTTCAAGGGGATAATCTGTGTGTTCAATATAGTCAATAATTCAAAATATATGGGTTCAGTATATCTGGGCTAGGCTGTACAACAGTGCACGTTGCTGCCATAAACAGTTATACTAACACACCAACTCTATGAAAACTGGCAGTATGTGGCAGTGACTATGCAACTGCTTCATTGTTTGTGCTTCTTTTCTAAGTCATATGGTTGAACAAACAGTGTATGTAACTGCCATAATCAGTCGTAATATGCCAACTCGATGAAAATTAACAGTATGTGTCAGTGAGTATGCAATTGCTAAAACCAAGCCACTAAACAAATTAACCTCTAAAGCACTCACAAAGAAGTCCATTGCCTGGGGTGTCTTGATAGTGCCACTGCGAAACATGAGCAGGATCATCAGGGCCACTGCAATGAGGGAGGCCAGCAACAGCCACGTGCTCTCCTGGTTTCGCTCGTATACCAGTGGAACCCCAGCATCAGCATGGATGCCCAGGCTCTTTTCAGCCATTCGCAGCTTTTCCTCGAAGTGTTCGACATCAACTATGTTCATGTGAAATGTCTTGTGCTCGGCCTGCAGTACCAATCCCAACCGTTACTGGAATAGCAAGCACAAACCCTTGACAACCAAAAGTGCCTAAAAATTTGGATGAAAAGCTAGGAGAGCAGTAAGAAAGCAAAATAAGAGACACTACTTCCCACAGCAAAGCAAATTTCCAAAACGGCTCTAAAACTTATTATGCGCATAATGTTTTAAGAGATGATTCAGAAATAGCACAAGCCATTAATGGTTCAGTATGCACAACTGAAGGTGAAATATAACAAACAATTATAGTAACAGCATTTCAGGCTGAAGATCCAATCAGCAACGACCCTGGCAATCCATAAGGCTAAAGCCCTGTGTCACCTACACAAAGTATGCCTCCATAGACATAGTTAACAAAAACTGTGAACCACATGACAGATATGCCAGGGTAGGCAATCCTCTCGTCGAGCCAGCTTGCAGCATTGTCAATCGAGCACCTTTGCCTACGTGCTATTAGCACAATCTGCTATATTTCCCTTCCACCATCTACCGAGTACAAAGTAGTTCGTCTCGTAGATTAACCCCTAAAACATTTTACGTGTGATAATAACTGTTAAAATGGACACTGAGCATGGCAGAAAATGTGAGAATGCTCTCAGCTCTGGCCAGCCAAAAATATACACGCTTCATTTTACAGAATGATGCAGCATATAGTACTAGGCAGAGCCCTAGCCAAGAGGTAAATGAGTTGAAGAGGAAGGTTGCTGGGTAGAGTTTGAAACAGGACACTTGAGGCAAATTTGTGCAATAAAGGTTTGGTTTGGTTTATTGGGGTTTAATGTCCCAAAGCGACTCAAGCTATGAGGGACGCCGTAGTGAAGGGCTCCGTAAATTTCGGCCACCTGGGGTTCTTTAACGGGCACTGACATCGCACAGTACAAGGGCCTCTGGAATTTCGTCTCCATCGAAATTCGGCCGCCGCGGCCGGGATCGAGCCCGTGTCTTTCGGGTCAGCAGCTCAGCGCCATAACCACTGAGCCACCGCGGCAGGTCGTGCAATAAAGGGAAGCTCTAGTGGTGCCCTTTGTCCCTTCACCAGTCCTTAGGCCTGACAGAATTTGAGAGACCCTTTTTCTTATATCTCGTTACACAGGTACAGCAAAACCCATAAACAGCACCTCAGCTGCACATATCCACAATTCCAAGCTTTACAAAGTGCACATTCCACTAGACTTGTTTTCATGTGCATTAATATAAGCAGAAGCATAACACGCAAACTAAGGAACAACTGACCTTCCTCCCTTTAATAATGGCATTGTCATGCAAGTAGATGGTGACCAAATCCAACTCTGGCCTCACAATGATTTCTTCAACCTGCAGGAATAAAAATTCCATTTAGGCTACTTGATTATCAAATAAGTGCTCTCCTTGTTCATTTTTTCACAAAATACAAAAGAGAATCACAGAAGGTATTACACGAGGGGGGGGATGCAGTACACACAGTGATGAAAGTAGGAGGCTAATGGATGGCTGGATGGCAGCAATATGTATGCGTCAAAAAATGATACAACATGAAAGCAATAAAGAAATAAGCACAAATATTCAACATAGTACACATTGCATGGAACACAGTACACAATAACATGAGAACAGGCAACATGAGATATGTGGGGTCTAATGTCCCTAATAGTACACAGGCTATGAGGGACACTAGTGGAGGGCTCCGGACTAATTAATTGCAACCACTTGGAGGTTTTTAATGTGCACTGACACTGTACAGCACATGGAAATTTTTGCATTTGCCTCCATTAAAATGTGACTACTGCAGCCGGAGAGGTGAGAATTCCATACTGCAAGCTCAGGGCTTACCAGCCCAACACCAAAGGCACTAAGCCACTGCGACACACAGAAAAGCAATACAAAAGAAAAGTGAATGCACTCAAATGCTATGTATAGTGAACATCGGCCTTTTATTTTAAAACATAGTGAGATTAGACTAGTAGTTTGCAATGGGAGATTAGTCTATTTAACACAATGGTGGTGCCAGTCTGCAACCTCGAGTGACGGTATTAATCACAACAGCTGTAACAGATGCTGCATATTAATACCATTTCGTGTGCTTTGATTATAGCATCAAGATGTTATGCACTTTTGAATGCACAAACAATTATTTTTCATTTTTCGATGAGGTCAGGCCTCAGTGACCACTAAACTTTCCATCTTGTTGCAGGCATGTGTCTCCTTCTACTTCATTAAACAGCACGAAACGATGTAAATTTAACACTTATGCAAGCGTATTCTCAAGTACAGTGCAAGAAGAACCGTTTACAAACAGCTGATGCTTCCTGATTGATGTTTGCCTAGCATACAGTTGGCATCCTTTTCAGATGCTAGACTCTGGCTACGATCACTTTTGTGAAATCATGAAACAGACTATTTCAGCAAACCTTTCATAATTATTCTCCACTGCACCCCTGAAAAACTTGGCATTACACATACGTTGAAAATCAGCTCTTTTACCCTAAAGTTGACACTGCGAGCAGGCAAATGCATGCAAGTGTTGTAAACGATGATATAACAGCAATACATGCAGAATGAGTAATGCTAGCACAGCTGCTGATGTTGCTGTTGCATATCTTTTCAATGTCTTTAGATGTTGTATGGTGTTTACAGGGCTAGAGATAACCGAGCCAAATCCACCTTGACAGAAACAAAAAAAAACAAAAAACATGGAAGTTTTTTATCTGCAACAACATAATAGAAGCTGTCACATGATATGCTTTAAAATGCTAGCTGCACGGTTCGTTCCATTTTTATCGTTTTTCAAAGGAGAGATCTATGGGCGAACTTGCAGCTGCACTTCACTTAAACTGGATGTCTGGATTTGGCTCATTCTGAAAAAAAAAAAAAAGCCTCCTTAAATAAATCTAGATGAATCATCAAGACGATGACAGAGAGTGTGAAAGAATGCAGGAAATTGCGAAAACAAATGAAGAGAAGGCCATCATTCTCAGTATTAACTATTCAAAATACCTACGACGATACAAAATATGCAGGCTGGTGATGGAAGTAATAGGGAGGTCATTTTATGCTTTCCAATAAAAATTTAATTCCTTTCACAACAATAATTTGCCTTTGTTACTGTGACAGAACACATGGCACTTATAACAAATCAAGGAAGAAATGTACCAGCCAAAAAAAAGACGAACACACAAAGAGAGCATTCTGAACTGAATTCTTACTGAGTACAGAACTGAGTACAGACCGCCGGGTTATCTCTACGCATGCGCCAAGGCGAGACAGACACTCGAACATGGTCATTCAAATATTCAAATTCTTTTGTCGTCGGCGCTATCGATAGTGAGCTGACGCAAACATCACCGTGTTTAGCTATTTGAAAGGCTTCAAAGATTACACGAGCCTTCCGTGTTTTTCCATAGCCCAGAATGGTGACATCTGCGAAATGTGGGGAACATTTGCCGGGATATCTACTGCAATGCAAGGCAAGGTTACCATCTTCACCAGCATCAACTTTTGTTCTGTGCTTGCGCATCCTCTCGTTCACACAGTCGTCCGTCTGACCTAAGTAAATTTTCCACAGGTCAGTGGAATCTTGTAAATCACTTCGGTCCGGCACTTTGCGTACACAGTTCTATGTTTGGCCGTGCAACGCTTTTTATTTCCGCCAGGCATAATTCGTGCACAAAGACCTGAAAGCTTAACAGGAGTAGAAAAAACCAAATTGACCCCTTGACGCTCGGCGACTTTCTCAACATTGTGCGCCACTTTGCACAAATAAAGCATGACTTGAACTTTTTTTTCTTTTGTCAGTGGCATTATTGTTTCCCTTCTTGACCCCCCCCCATTCATCTCCGTTGATATGGATTCAGCGACCGCTCTCAACATTTCTGCTAGGCAACCTGCATCAAACAGGCATTTGGCTTGCGTTGTGATACTGGTTGGCACAGTGTGGCAGCAACTTTTTGAAGCAAAAGCTTCACTACGGGACCTTGTGCTTCGATCACCGTGTGCCCAGTCTTCACCTTCAAATGACCTTGAGCTTAGAAAGCAAAGGACAGGCGCATAACTGGCCCCCTGGGACCGTGGACACCTTAGTGCGCTTTAAGCTAGGAAACTAAAGGAGCGGGAGCTTTGAAAGCAAAGGAAAGGTGCATAACTGCCCCCTCAGAACAGTGGACACCTCAGTCGGAACAGTTGACACCTCAGTCAGGCTTTAACCTGCGTGGCGGTAGTGACAGATGTGCGCTGCATGCGTTAGCATGGACAACACTGTGCCAGAAACACGGCGCTGAAGCCATAGGCCGTCGGCGTTCATTGGCATTGGCGTTGACAACATTTTACACTCGATGATTTTAAGAAAAGGAAATACGCATAACTGGCTCCCTGGGTCAGTGGACGCCTGAATTGCACTTATAGGTACGTGGGGTGACGAGAGAGAGATGTGGGCTTCATGTGCTAGCGCTGACAACGTTGTGGCAGACACGCGGCACTGCTGCAATAGGCCGCAGTGTTCATTGGGTGAGCAAACTCTCGCGATCAACCATTAAATGCCACTTGGCAGGGTGGGTGTGCTCCCTATCCAGTGTCCGAAATGCACTGAACTTTAGAGACGCCAAGCCGCTTATAGTTGCCCGATAAGCCATAGCTTTTGCTCTCTAACAAGGTTCAGCAGTAGTTGAACCACAGCCAATTTTTTCGCAGCGTTGTGGAAATAAGCCTGAGCAATAACTCACTTGACTAGTTTAGAATGATTAGAGTCAAAGGGTATGAGCCCTTTTTTTTGTTCTTGGTGAGTACATCCAGCACACATGGCCTTCTCCAGATAAGGTTAGTAACAAGTCCCAAAAAACAGATGGAGTTGTTAGTGGCTAATTCATGAGTAAATTTCAATTGGGATGACCAACGTCTAAAGGCACCCAAAAGATGTTCAACTATCATCTGATAGGAGTCATTAGGACCGATGTTTAAAAGCACTTAAAAGTCATCAACATATCTGACAATTCGCAGAACACACCCATCATCCAAAAAACTTAGAAGCGAGAAGTCAAACTTTGCTCTGCAATATTTTCTTAGCAAAGTTTGACCGCTCGCTTCTACATTTTTTGGACGACGGGTGTGTTCTGTGAATTGCCAGATATACTGACGACTTTTTAGTGCTTTTAAACACCTGACCTAATGACTCCCATCAGATGATAGTTGAAAATGTTTTGGGTGCCTTTAGGCACTGGTCATCGCAATTGAAAATTACTCATAAATTAGCCACTCACAACTCTATCCGTTTTTCAGACTTGTTACTAATCTTATCTGGAGAAGGCCATGTGTGCTGGATGTACTCACCAAGAACAAAAAAAAAGGCTCCTACTCTGACTCCAATCATTCTAAACTAGTCAAGAGAGGTAATGCTAAGGCTTGCTTCCACAACACTGTGAAAAAAAAGTTGCTGCCACACTGTGCCAACCAGTATCACAACGCAAACCAAATGCCTGTTTGATGCAGGTTTCCCAGCAGAAATGTTGAGAGCGGTCGCTGAATCCGTATCAAAGGAGATGAACGGGGGGGGGGGGGGCGTCAAGAAGGGAAACAATAATGCCACTGACAAAAGAAAAAAAAGTTCAAGTTATGCTTTATTTGCACAAAGTGGCGCACAATGTTGAGAAAGTCGCCGAGCGCCAAGGGGTCAATTTGGTTTTTTCTGCTCCTGTTAAGCTTTCAGGTCTTTGTGCACGAATTATGCCTGGCAGAAATAATAAGCGTTACACGGCCAAACATAGAACTGTGTATGCAAAGTGCCGGACCGAAGTGATTTAAAAGATTCCACTGACCTGTGGAAAATTTTACTTAGGTCAGACGGACGACTGTGTAAACGAGAGGATGCGCAAGCACAGAACAAAAGTTGGCGCCGGTGAAGATGGTAACCTTGCCTTGCATTGCAGTAGATGTCCTCGCAAATGTTCCCCATGTTTCGCAGATGTCACCATTCTGGGCTATGGAAAAACACGGAAGGCTCGTGAAATCTTTGAAGCCTTTCAAATAGCTAAACATGGTGATGCTTGCGTCAGCTCACCATCGATAGCGCCGACGACAAAAGAATTTGATTATTTGCATGACCATGTTTGAGTCTCTGTATTGCATTGGCGCATGCGTAGAGATAACCCAGCGGTCTGTACTCAATAAAGAATTCAGCTGTTAGTCCAGCCTTTGTTGTTCTCTCCTTGTGTGTTCATCTTTTTTTGGCTTGTATATTTCTTCTTTGACATGCCATACCAGAAGGCCCACCTTTCTGCCCTGCTTATAACAAAACAGGACCATGGTATCAGCGTGTTCTTTTAATGCTTCTTCATTTGTATGAGACGTTATGAATAGCGCAAACTGATGCGACAAACAGACATGATAACAACGTCACATTTACCTCTCCTTTCGCCAGCATTTGGTGGTAAAACTCGTTCCAAGACACATAGCGCAATACATCTGGCTGGTTGCTTGTTGGAAACAGGAGGGACATCAGAGTGATGACTATATAGGCTGTCATCATCCAAATAGCAGCTTTGGCAAGCAGCGAAACCTTCGACTCTTCTGCAAAGAAAAGAGTACCGAAGTGAGGTCCGTTTTTCAATTCATCCTGAAAAAAGCATTAAAAAAGTCCCTACCATCGTCTTTATCCTTGTTGTTTTTGCCATTGTGATCTTGTCCACGAAAAGAAGTTGTATGCAGAGCTCTTGTCCAGCCTGGTAAACGAAATCACGAAATGAAGCTCCGAATTTCGTAAAATATCCGGGAGTTTCATTACTGGCTTACCTAGAAGACTCGAAAACGTGCGCTGTTTGCCGGCAAGAACACCAGATCTTTCCAACAGCCCTCTAACAGCTTTCAGTTCAGAATCAATCCGACTGTAGAGCTGAAAAGCAACAATGGAGTCGTCGAATTCATATGCTCTGCAGCGACGGTCACTATAAATTTCACGCACCCGTTTTGTAGCAGGAGGTCCCGACCAGCCGAAAAAAGGGCGAATCGTTCGTGCCCCTTGCAAGCCTGGTAAGCCCGAGGCGCGCAGGTGCGTGTTTATGAAGTTTACGGCGTACCTCATAACCTGGTATTGCTGATGGTAACTAACTTTACTAGCGCTGCCGATCATCATTACGCCAATACCATGCGGTATGAATGTCATACCTCACTGCTAAGTATCGCAGAAACCAAAAGCACAGCACATAGCAAAGTTTTTATAACAGCAACGAACTCGAACTTCGACACACATTCGCTGCAGGCACAGCTGCATGTTAAATTGCATGCTGCTCCATGCCCACTGCATTGGCTATGGATACAAACGTTATGGATAGGATGGATGCGGCTTCATCTCTTCCGTGATCTCTTTTCCGGCTAATTCTAGCAGATGTTTTTGATAACTAATTTAAAATAGCACAATTCAAAACAGCCTATTTTTTATATAAAAAAACATCTCGTGCAGTAACAATAAATGTACAATGATTTTTCACACTGCTGATTGTAGAGCCACATAGCCGCTCGTTTGCTTGACTTGTCTTCGTGTTTTGTTTCCATCTTTTACGCGGGATCTTGGCGGTCATATGGATGTATTTTGTTGTCGTTCTCAAAGTGTTCTGAGAATATTTAAACATTTTTGTTAATTTACACGTTATCTAGTGTTCTAGTTCGTCCAAAAGGTATTGGTAAACTGTATTATGAATGACAAGAGCAGAATGCAGCGAGATGCTAACCGGGCTGCAGTGAACGCCGTTAGCAGACGTTTTTGTGCGTGGCTGTGTGACTGAGTGCGAAACGCAACTTTCTTTTCTTTTTTTCAACATTACGTCTTGTGACAGCGCACCGTGCCTGCCGTGAGCGAACACATTTTTATTCTTGCTTCCGCATGACATAGTGCGGCAACGGCATGATGTGCATTCTTTGTACCGACTAGCACTGCTGTGTTGTTTGCGGCGTTGGTTGCTTCTACCCTGTGTTCATTTGCGCCTTACTTTCGCAAGTGTTCGTAATTATAAGGCCGGGGTGCAGCAGAAGTAAAGGACTTCCGATATATCAAACGCTTCACTGCTCGAAACACTTCCCTTGTGAGGGTCGTGTTCCAAGGCATACTTGCTGACCTAAGTGTGAAGGTTTGTTCCGCTAAGTTACCGCATCTTGGAAGTGTTAACCTTGTCCGACAAGCAATTGATGTCGCATTTCTGCGTAAAATTTTTCCTGAGTACTTCCGGACTGCCGTTTGGGCCCGGGCCCCAGTAGAACGCTGAAGGCCATAGCCGTACCGAATCATCGATGAGCAGCAAAAGTTTTGGGAGGCAAAACGGTTATTTTTTTCAGCGGACCGCTGCGTTTTCTGTGCTTATGTCAACGGGGACGCCACTGCGAAAGCGGCTTGAACGGTTATCCAGCCTTTCCAGTGTTCACAAGTTTCACCTAAAGGCGAACTTTCAACTGTTGTGTACTTGTTCGGATTTGTCTAAATTTTAGCACTACTGTGGAAGTAGCCCAGCATGCAACTCTGTGTGCTTGAAGAGGATACGCCTGTAGTATTGCAACTTTGTTAGGCATATTTATCCATGCTTCAGTTTTCCACCACTAAGAATGCTTGCTTAATTTTTGTTTCAGTTTTCTTAGCAGTCTAATTTGGTCATTGCTTTTTCAGTGAAAAATTATTTGTGGTTCCTTTTTTTTTGACCGGTAAGGAAGTAAGAATCGCTTGCTGAATAGAGGGAGGGTAAGGCGGGAAAAATTACTACGGAGTGCTGTGACACATAGCACCTGATGTTCCGATGTTGAGTACAGGAATTTTCATTGTTTTACCTCTCGAACCAACACCCCGGTAGCGTCAGCACGCAATATGCATATAAAATATGTGCGTTTCACTGTGTGGTGTCTAGCTAGTCTTGCTACTTTTCAAATGAATCCATATGCATTACCAACTTTTCCCATTTGCATACATCGTATTCCACAAAACTTTTACTTTTTATCAGGTCACGTTGATATTACATCAGACTGGGATGTCTTCTCAAATTTATTATACGATTCACTTATGGTTTCAGTCTACAGCAGCTAGCATTGCATTGTCAACTTTTACACCTACATTGTGCACGTCTTTGGTGTGATCCAACACCATAAACGAAGGCACACATGACTTAGATGCACCCTGTTTTGCAGCAGTGGCTATGTTCATGGGCTGGTCCTGTGATCACTGACATCGTATTTTAGTGCAGACTGTTGGGCCAGTTCAACAATCATTGCAAGAAAATTTTTGCACAAAACAGATGTGATGTGTTCTCCAGTCGGAGTCTGAGGCAAAACTGTTTATTGAGTGAAAGCGTACAAGCGGGGCAGACAGTCGGTATAGAGAGAGAGAGTGCAGAGTTCAGTGTCCGCGTGTAGCTTCGTACATGCATATGGTACGTGCCAGGACCGAAGAGCCGCGGAGACGCGGGGATGAGGTGTTGAGCGAAATACGAAGTGATGTGTTCTCCAGTCGGAGTCTGAGGCAAAACTGTTTATTGAGTGAAAGCGTACAAGCGGGGCAGACAGTCGGTATAGAGAGAGAGAGTGCAGAGTTCAGTGTCCGCGTGTAGCTTCGTACATGCATATGGTACGTGCCAGGACCGAAGAGCCGCGGAGACGCGGGGATGAGGTGTTGAGCGAAATACGATGCTCAGGCCAGACAGAAAGTACTATACGGGAAGCGGCGCTTGGAGCGGCAGTAGTGTGATACACAATTGGAGCGGCAGCACCACGATACACAACACTCCTCCCCCCTTAAGCTGGATTCACACGACGGACCAAATCGCGAAGTGCCCTCGCGGATGGGCATCACGTGACCCTTCGTCACTGATTCCTGCTGCTCCGCTTCACTCGCGAGCAGCGATTCGTGATATGGCCGAGAGACCTTTTCACACTTCGGATTGCTTGAGATCCTTGACCGTGACTGTCAAAGCAGTAGCGGTTAAACTGTTTAGTCTGGCAACGAGCAAGCTTACAAAATCCAATACAAGCCTCTGGTCGAACCAAAGTACATGAGAGCGCGAAAAACTACATAGTCCTGTTGACAGCTGCGAAGATGGAACCACTTGGCGAACTTTCTAACAGCCAAAGCGCGTCTTGTTCGTACGGTTCTAGGTTCACAGATGACGCAACCTTGTTTTTTCTTGCCCTTGTGGAAAGTTTTCCCGCTCTGTGGGATACGCATAGAGACGATTACGCCGACAATGCGACAATCCGACTGGCTCGTCCGCGCTGTCGTCTGCTGCTTCCTCCCGTCGTGTGAATGCTCGCCGCGGACGGGGGGACCGCGCGTCAGACATCACGTGACCGATTGGTCCGTGAAGCGGTCCGTCGTGTGAATCCACCTTTAGACGTAGTAGTCTCGGAGGTGAGAAGGAAACTTCCTCTCTCGGGCGGAGCGTCGAGGAACGGTGCCGGTCGCCGGAGGAATTCTGTCGGAGGTATCCGCGTTCTCTGAGTTGGAGCGGCTGTGCCCGGGTTCAGGTGAGTCGGCGTCTGGCTCGGTCGAAGTGCTAGCGGGTTGTTCGTCCTGGTCTTCTGACTCTGAATGCGGCTCAGGCAGTTCGAGTTCAGGTGCACGTTGAGGAAGATCGGGTAGGTTATAGTCCCTCTTTCTAAGATGGTCGACGTGCCTACGCCAGGACGTACCGTCCAGGAGTTCGACTTCATAGGACACAGGTCCTTTGCAGGAGCGGATGATCGCGGGAAGCCACCGAGACCCATGTGGCGAAAAATTCCTGGCAAAGACTGAGTCACCAGGCTCAAACTTGCGGGTTGGTGTAGCGCGGAGCTTCCGCGACAACTGGTCGCGTCGCAAGTTGCCTTCCTGAGAATCAGGGTGCAAGTAGTCTAGGGCGGACTTTAGCTGACGTGAGAAAAGTAGCTCCGCCGGGCTTCTTCCTGTAGTCGTGCAGGGCAGCAAGTGCTGCTGGAACAGGAAACGACTGAGCTGAAGTTCGATGTCGCCCCCTTTCAGTCGTTTAAGAGCTTTCTTTGTTTCCTGAACGAAGCGTTCGGCCTGTCCGTTAGAAGACGGATGGTAGGGTGCGACTAAAGCTTGACGAACGTTGTTCCTGGCGAGGAACTGCCGGAATTCAGCTGATGTGAATGCAGAACCGTTGTCAGATACGACGACGTCGGGAAGTCCGTGTGTGGCGAACAGCCGTCTGAGTTCTCGCACAACAACTGCAGCTGAAGTTGTCCTCACCACAACGACCTCTAGCCATTTTGAGAAGGAGTCCACGACGATAAGAAATGTCTTGCCTTGGACTGGTCCAGCGAAGTCCACGTGCAGCCTAGACCACGGTCTCGTAGTCTGTTCCCAGGGATGGACTGCAGCGCGGGGTGGAGCATTCCTGGATTCTTGGCAGGTCTTACACGCACGGACTTTGTTCTCCACATCGCTGTCGAGTTTCGGCCACCAGACGTAACCTCGCGCGAGTCCCTTCATGCGAACGATTCCCGGGTGTGATGAGTGAAGTAGCTCAAGCACTTCCATGCGGAGTTGCGGTGGAATCACGACTCGGGAGCCCCACAGAATGCAATCACGATAAGCGGAGAGTTCGTCGCGGCGCACGAAGTAAGGTTGGAACTGGTCCTCTACCTTTGCTGGCCATCCGGTACGAATCCACTTCAGTACTCGCGACAACACACGGTCCTTCCTTGTCAGCTGAGAAATCTTGGATGCATCTGCAAAGGCTTCTGGGGGGTTTTCTAGCAGCAGGACATCTGTCATAACAGGACTTTCGGCATTTGTGGAGGGCAGCGGCAGGCGGCTGAGTGAATCAGCATTGCCCATTTGACGTCCTGGTCGGTAGATCAGCTCATAGTCGTACTGTGCGAGGAGTAAATTCCATCGAAGCATCCTCGGTGAAAGTACGCTAGGTATTGGACGACTGTGATGCAGCAGACCCAGCAACGGCTTGTGGTCAGTGTAGACCTTGAAGTGTCTGCCATACAGATATTGGTGGAACTTCTTGACACCGGAAACGACAGCCAGAGCTTCTCGGTCTGTCTGAGAGTAGTTACTTTCGGTCGAGCTCAAAGTACGGGAACCGAATGCAATTGGAGATTCTTGTCCGGTAGAGTCTTCGTGACTAAGGACAAATCCTATCCCGTAGGCAGACGCGTCGCAGGCAAGCGTGAGCGGCTTGTGCACATCGTAGTGGACTAAGACATCGGATGTCTGTATAAGTTCCTTGGCGTGCTTGAAAGCGTCGGCTTCTTCTTTGTGCCATCTCCACGTCTGATCCTTTGCTAGCAGACGGTATAGAGGCTCGAGGGCGTGAGCTGCACCGTGCAAGAATCTGTTGTAGAAGTTGAGCAGTCCGAGAAAAGACTGAAGTTGCTGCTTGTTCCTTGGACTGGGAGCTTCTTTAAGGGCTTCGACCTTTTCTTCGGTCGGATGAATACCGGCAGCGTCAATGCGGTATCCAAGGAAGGTTACTTCCGGCATGCCGAAGGTGCATTTCTCTCGGCTCAGACGAATGTTGTCGTCACTTATGCGTTTCAGCACATCTCGCAGGTGTTTGTTGTGCTCGTAGGCATCTTGACCTCCCACTATAATATCGTCCAGGTACACGTGGACCCCAGGTAGTCCCGAGAGGAGCTCTTCCATGTAGCGCTGAAATATGGCTACGGCGGACGACACTCCGAATGGCAGGCGAGTAACTTTGAACAGTCCCCGGTGCGTATTGACTGTTAGCAGATCGGCTGTGTCACTGTCCACGGAAAGCTGCTGGTAGGCTTGATTGAGGTCTAGTTGTGAGAATACAGTGCACCCCGCAAGGTTTGAAAAAGCTGATCGATGGTTGGAAGAGGATATGTTTCCATCTTGATTGCTTGGTTAACGGTGCTTTTGTAATCACCACACAGCCTGATCTTGCCGTTCTTCTTAACGACGCAGACTACCGGTGTCGCCCATCGGGAGGATCGCACGGGCTGGTAGACGCCTTCCTGTACAAGAACGTCGATGGCTTCGTCTACCTTGGGCAGTAGAGCCACCGGAACTTGACGTGCTTTCCTGAAGATGGGAGCGATTTCAGCCTTGAGCTCGATACGAACGGATGGTCCCTTGCTCTTCCCTAGTCCTTCAGCGAAGACTTCTGGGTATTCAGAGACTGCGTTCAGCAAGGTTAGCGGAACTTCGATTTGAGATGCGTGGTTTATTCCGCAGAGCGATATTCCCAACGCAGAAAACCAGTCTCTCCCCAACAGGCTGGTGCCATTTCCTCGGACAACGAGAAGTTGAAGGCGAGTGCTCTTCGTTCTGTATGAGACGGCAACTTCCAATGATCCCAGAATCTCCAAGCTTTCCCTTGTGTAGGAGCGCAGCTGTAGAGAGGATGGCCTTAGGTCTTGCCTTGAGAGCCGAAGTTTCTCCATGGTCCTCTCGCTGATGATGGTGCAGGCGGCCCCGGAGTCAACCTCCATGGTTAGAGGCCTACTGTTTATCAGGACGTCCACGCAGAGTGCCGGAGAAGTGATGGTGTTGGCACCACTCGTAGACTTGCGGTCTTGAATTTCCCGATGAAAGCTGACTGAAGCCGTAGAGTTTACGTCTTGAGCTGGATCAGCTGATTGCAAAATCTGATGGTTGCGTCCACGAGAGTACTTGTTTTTGCGAGAAAACTCCTTTCGGTGTTGACCAGGCTTGGAAGTTTTTTCTTTTGCTGCTTTCTTCCTGCAGGCCTTCTCCAGGTGACCTTTGTTGCCGCAGTAGCGACAGATGGCGGAATGATAGGAGCAAGTACGAGCGTCATGCTCACCGGTGCAACGCCAACATTGATGACTCGGAGGATGGTTGGCGGGCTTGACGTCCGAGCGCTTGGGGTTTCGTTGCAATTGATGCGCTTCTGAGGGGACCCTTGAGCGGCGAACCTCTTCTGTCTTGGCTGCTGCTTCTTCCGCAGCACGTGCCAGTAGGATGGCCTTCGAGAGCTTGAGGTCCGGTTCAGCCAGGAGACTTCTTTGGATAGGCTCTTCACGCAAGCCACAGACTAGGCGGTCGCAAAGAAGTCGATCCAGCCAATCCCCGAACTCGCAGTGGCGAGCTAACAGTCGAAGAGCGGCGAGATATTCCGGCACCGATTCACCAGGTTGCTGGTCTCGCTTGAAGAAGCGGAATCGTTCCATGGTGACGGAGGGTTTCCCGATGAAGTGGGTGTCGAGCAAGGAAACGATTTCTGAGAAGGGAACCTCCGAAGGTGCCTTGGGTGCGCAAAGCGAGCGCAGCAGAGTATACGCGTCGACGCCGCATACGCTGCAGAGGAAAGCCCGTTTCTTCTCATCGGACTGGATGTCGTGGGCTTGAAAGTAGAACTCGAGGCGTTCTAAGTAGACTGGCCAGGAGGAAGGCTCGGCGGGCGAGAATTCTCCGATCGTGGCCGAAGGCAGAAGCGCTGCCATGTCGACGGACGTGCAGGGCTGGAGCGGATCCAGGAGCTTTGCCTGAGGCGGTCAGTATTGACTGCAATTGCGCGCTGGGGATCACGGCGATCCCGTGCTCGTCGCCAGTGATGTGTTCTCCAGTCGGAGTCTGAGGCAAAACTGTTTATTGAGTGAAAGCGTACAAGCGGGGCAGACAGTCGGTATAGAGAGAGAGAGTGCAGAGTTCAGTGTCCGCGTGTAGCTTCGTACATGCATATGGTACGTGCCAGGACCGAAGAGCCGCGGAGACGCGGGGATGAGGTGTTGAGCGAAATACGATGCTCAGGCCAGACAGAAAGTACTATACGGGAAGCGGCGCTTGGAGCGGCAGTAGTGTGATACACAATTGGAGCGGCAGCACCACGATACACAACAAGATGGGACTTGGGAAAGCAAAGCAACACAGACAAGCTCAAGTGCTTATCTGTTATCAAGTCTAGTCTGTTTTGCACAAAAATTTCCTTCCTATATGGTAACAGCAATGACTGCTACAACGGCTATTGCTGCTATGATTACTGCTATTATTACTGTTACTACAGCTACTTCTACTTCATAAGGTTTGAACCGTCGCTTTGACAGCTAGCATTTTAAAATACTAGTGTACCAAGATATTGGCGTGTGCCTTTTCAGATTGATTTTTAAACCTGTAATGCCCGCCGTGTACAATACAGAAGGTAGAAATGGCAATAATTTTCGTTTGTTTTTTAAAAAGATTATCAAATCCGCACAGTATTGCACAAACTGCATTTCGCAGCATACTTATGCAAAAGAAGTGAAAGTGTTGGTTGCCAGAAGTGAAGATGGCGGGGTAGTGTTTGAGGTTTAACATCCAAAAGATGCATGTAGACCATGAGGGGTGCTGTAGTGGAGGGCGCTGGATTAATTTAGACTACTTGCAATTCTTTATCATACACGCATTGGCAGCACAGGGGCATTTTTGCAGCCGCCATGGCTGGGATTCGGTCCCATGGCTTTGGGCTTAGCAGGCAATTACCAAACCACCATGGCAGGCAAAGATGAAGGCTTGTTGAAAGATCACTCACTGCAAAAACTAAGTCTACTGGCCAGACCATTTAAAATTTGTGCAGCCATATACTCTTACATCAGTACGTAATGGAACAATTTTGAATGTTGTTGATTTATTCTTTTTGCCCCACTATGTGTGCGGAGTGCTGTCCTTAAGCTTTGAGAAATTAGCCTACAATTAAGGAGCTGATACTCATCAACATATACCTGAGCTTTACCGCATGTTTCATTGAGCGCTTAAAAATTCCTAAATATAGGGAGTCAAAAAAGCAACTCTTTTCAGGACTAAACCATCAGCCATGAGAGACATCTGTTACTACGAAAATCATCATAAGGAGACAGCTAATTAATCAGAATTCACTAACACTGCCTGGTGGTTTGAATGTGAAAATCTTCAATGAAAGTTCGTCTGGTTGGGCTTGAAATATAAAAATTGAAGAATGCTGACACCAACCAATTCTTATTAGCAGCTCAATGTTTCACGACCCTAATAAATATTGGTTGGTGTCAGTATTCTTCTGTATTTTTGTCTGGTGGTTAGTGCCAGTGGTAAGTTCGAAGCTATGTTCTAAACAATGCCATAACACTTTGTGAAAGCAAACAAAAACTGTGCTGTAAAGCTCTGCAGTGCGAGAAAATCTTGGCCTTTTTTCTGCACAAAACTGAAACTGAGCACATGGGGCACACTAGGAGCTCTGTGCAAACACATCTGCTGATGTGTTGCAATGACTATGGCGCCAAATATGAACTGCCTACTTCACTGTACCATGGCATGCACTTTATTTTGCTTCATCACTCAGAAAAATACCATGTGCTTGGCGGTGACTATCCTTTGCATTGTAGCAAGCGGCGAAGCAGTAGAATATAGAATGTGCATGGTGGGGTTCAGTAGCGCCAGTAGTTGGAATTGGGCGCCTTAGGCACTGCAACGCATCAGCGGACATTGCGTTTGCACTGAGCTTTCTCTGCACCTGATGCGCTCAGTTTCTGTTCTGTGCAAAAAAAAAAAAGCGCCCAATTTCCTCGTGCTACAGAGCTTTAGAGAAAGGCTTTTTCTTAGTTTTAAAATTTGATATGGCATTGTCTTGGCCATGGCTTCGAACTCCTGATTGGCTCGACCCACCAGACTGTGTTAGTTACAGATTAGTGAATTTCAGGTAATTTGCTATGTAATTCGGACAATTTTCATAGTAAATGCTGTCTGCTGCTGCCGACAGTGTGTTCATGAAAAGATTGTTTTTCTATTTCGAACTCCCTATTTATAGGAATTTTTAGCATATTCACTAAAACATCAGGTATACCCGAGCCATAGAGCTTTCTCAAGCTTCTCAGGTAAAGAAAACTTAGCTCTGGTCTGGGGATTGAACCCAGGACCACCAGCTGTCCAAGGCATTTTCTAACAACAAAGCTAACCACGAGGCTAGTATATGGCAGGGCAAAGCTGAATTGATCAGCAGCTCGAAGTGGGAATGGTGTTTGCCCAATGTTTTTAAGGGAAACCCCCAAGGTGGAGTATATTTCAGGAAGGGAGTAATTACTCGTTAGCATTCATACAAGCACAGGCATATGGGGGAAAGGAGCCTGCACCTTCAAAGCCCATCACTCTAAGCTTGAACAGTCACTTCTACTCTGCAGTGGAGCTATGACTTATAAAATTTTATAAGTATACTTAAGCCGTGCATGATATCCGTCTTTACATTTCCTCACCTTTGAGATGCTCCGAGTTGCATAAAAAGAAGCATTTAGCCCTTCGTCCAGCTCTTGTGTGCATGGACAGTAGCCTAGGAGAGCTTCAGCTGATAAAAAATTTGCCTTTATAAGTTTTGAAAATCTGAAAAGAAGCATATGCACTGTCCCTCTGACTATAACATATTAGTGGTAATGAGCAAAGTGCTGAACATGCTTCCTTTGTTTCTTGCTGTCTATCACAGGACTCGAAAGTTTCTTAGTATTTTGTTTCTAAGATGGCCAGGATGAGGAAGCGATGGGTAAAAAGAGCCGAGAAAAATATCTCCACAAGCCACATCAGTGCCATGATGGTGAGCAAAGGCTTTGATTTTATTAAAGCAATGCGTTTTCCTTTTACTAGTGGAATACACTTGATTAGACCTTCTTTTAAGCACTGATTAATTCCATCATTCTGTGCACACTGATCAGCCGCTGGCATGTAGGCATTGATTAGAGCAGGCATTTTGCATCCTGCTGCATAATATGCGTGGGTGTTAATGTTCTCTGGGACACCATTTCTGTACTAGAAACATTGTACATGTTTCTTTATTTGCTGTAATGACCACTTAAGGCTTTAAGGTGTTTACTTTTGTTTTTATTGTTTATTGGCCCAGTGAAAATTGTGTTGAGAAATATGAAGTGCCTTTGTAATCATGTAGGTCATTTGCTTGTATGGTTGAGACCTAGTGAAAGGACAAGTACACTTGCATGGCCTCCGCCTGATGGCTCCACCAGTGGCTGGGCAAGCTTGGTGCAGCTGCATATGCCTGCAGTGCATGATTTACAGCTAATCGAGGACTGTGCTCACTTATAGTGACTGCATGATTATCTTATTTATCAATTATTTTTAGGACGCCATTTTGTTATCAGACTGATAATTTTGTTTGGGAGCAGTGTTTCCCCTTGGCTGTCAGTTGCTGATTGCTTTCTTAAGAAGTGCATGCCTGCCTGCTGCTTCTGGATACAGTGGGAAAAGCAGTAGCATGTGTGCAACAGATTGGTTGCTCTGTGGCTTGATGCACCTACTTGGAAGGAAACTTGCCCTACTCACTATCTGAAACAGGTTGAAAGGGTCCTGCTCATTGCTGGAGGCGAGATTTGATGGTAGGCAAGAACTGCCAGCCTCAGTAAAATTGTTCGGTGCAAGGCAATGTCACAGAATACAGAATATAAACATCTCTTTCACTGCAATAAACCCAATTCTGCATTGTATACCTGCTGCATTGCCTCTAAATTACAAGTCGTGCCCCACCAATGGTTAGTGCTGTGTGACCAGAATTAAATGCTGGCTTAGCTAACAGTTCTAAAATCTTGTTATACCTCACACAAGTGCCAGGGCTTCCATCTCAAGTTGGGAGTAGTTTTGGTTGGCTGAAATTAGTGTATGCGATTGAGATTTGGATCTGACATCTGCATTACTGTGGCATCAGTCCTTCTGCATTATAGTGAGTTGAGTTTCTTGGAGCATCCTAATGTAGTCTATCAGGCTGCATGCACACTACTGTTTGGGGAGAGATCTTGCATTAAAGACTAGTTGTGTGTGCTCATCTTGTGCACTTGTGTTTTTGTTGTCCTTCTCTTATGTACATTTCTGTCTTAACGCAACACCAACTAGCCCCACAAAGTATGCTTCAAAATCTGCTTGAACAATACAATATATCTGTACCTGCAATGTGATCTTAGGCAGCAGCAAATGTGGGAGGTTTTGGGTACTTCAGTTCAATTCATTTTTATTTGCCAGACATTTCTAAATGGTGTCTTGGATAAAAGCTGCTAACACTACTTGACTAGGTCCAGGAAACCAATTTCAAGGCATAGTGTACAGCATGCGATAACTAATTAGAAACCATTAGTGACTACAAAATATATTAAATACAGAAGGAGGCAATGATTAGGTATAAAAGTCAAGAAATCCCTAGTTATGCTGAAAGAAAGGTAAACAAGAAACTAAAGTTGGCATTGCATTCAAACAACAAAAGCATGTTTAAGAAGGATGCCGAGGTAAATAACAAAGTAAATAATGGTAATAGCAACGGTATTAACAGCACGTAACTATCCACAATTTCACAGAGCAGCTCCGTAGTTTGTTTTATTTTATAGCCAGTAGCGTTTCGAAATGCATTTAATGTACGAGGAAGGTTATGAGCTATAGACTAATTTATAGTAACTACGAAAAAATGGTATGGTCCATACGTCCTGATTTCATGTCTCCATCAAAGTCTGGCATAATTTTAAGGATGCCAAAGTTTATCATTTTTAATTTGGGCGGGTTAAAAATACATTAGTTGCAGAAGACTGAATTCATATAGGTTATCTACGCAGATGTTGGTATGTGCTTGGAAGGCGGTTGCTGTTGAACCCGATCTTTAAAGATTTGCAATATAACAATTCTTTTTTTTTTTGTAGTATGAACAATTTATTTATGTTAGTCCTTGTAGTTGTTGCCCGCACTAAACTGCAATATTTTAAATGTGTCACGGTCAAGCCCGAACGAGCATCCTACTACGGTGCATAAACAATACCTCATTGGGTTTTGCGACAAACTTTCACCGTCCCAACTGTCTCTTGCTGCATGCCACCATGCCGCACACCTTCTTGCACTGCAGTGCTGCACAACAGCCCAGCCCCTGTTTCCAGTCCCCCCACCTCCACCAACATGGGTTTACTGGCTCACCACGAACTCTCCATCAACACAACATTCCCCGTCCAACCACGTTGTTCATAGGAAGTGGTCCTTTGATCAAATGACTTGGTTTGTACCTCAGAAAAAGCCCTTTATGCGGCTGAAAAATATGCACAAAGTATGCTTGAAATTTTGCATAGTTTTTCACAACATTCATAGCTGTTTCACGTCATTTGCGTTCAAAGTTTAGCATTTCTTTTGCTGTATACCTGTGTGCAATGCATGCCTACTGTCTCTGATTACCAATCAGCTAGTCATTCGTTTTCACAGCCCAGCGGGCTTTGTACTATGCTGTCAGACACACAGCTTACTATTTTTTTTTCAGTTAATGGGCACTTTTATGGGCCTTTAATACTTGTTCTCTGGTGCATTGACTCTTGTGTAGATGAAAAGTGGGTTGTCCTGTCTTAATCTGCAGGTAAAGAAAGAGGAGAAGTTTAAAGGTGTCCTTATGTTACCTGACTGTAAGAAGCCCTTGAGGAGAAGGTTACTGAACTGTAAGTTTAGAGCTTACATTTCCTGACAGCGTGCTATTTATTGCTGGGGGGCATTTATTTCAAACATTTTTTGAACTATGAGATGCTGTCAGTACTTTGGCTTTTTTTGTGTTTTGCTTTTACTGCTTCGCAGATCTGCATTCTTCATGTCTGTTGTTATTAGTTTTTATTAAATGAACCTAGACCTAAGGGTTGAAAACACATTCACCGATTGTGTCAAGGTGAGCAGTAGTTGGATTTTCTATTAGAGGTGCAAGAATACCACGAGTCTTGAAATTTATTTACTGTATGTGTGTTTGA
The DNA here is from genome assembly GCF_055824585.1 of Amblyomma mixtum. Classification (NCBI taxonomy): domain Eukaryota; kingdom Metazoa; phylum Arthropoda; class Arachnida; order Ixodida; family Ixodidae; genus Amblyomma; species Amblyomma mixtum. Next base: position 64,592,567 of record NC_143014.1, read on the forward strand.
TGGAGCTTTGTTTTCATCCTTTTATCATGAACAATAATTTTTAAGCTTACACATATTTGTAGCGTGGAATTCTGGACATTAAATATGCAGCAGCTTATACAGGAATGTGGTTACACTGAAGATATGCAGTGAGTGATTAAGTTCATGCTTAAAATATAGTGTGTAGTGTTATAATGTATAACAATTTATTGTGGGTTGTTGTTATGGGCTGAAAAAACACAAAATCTGCATTGTTTGAACCAAAAGCCAAGACAGATGTACAGGCTTGTTGGTAGTTTATGATTGATGAAACAGCTCAGAAAAGACATTGTCCTTGTCTTTTCTGTGCTGTTTGGTTGACCATAATAAACAAAAAGCATTTACCTGAGAAGCCAATATTGGAATGAAGGCTGCTTGTTTTTCTGTGGAAGACTTTACCACATAGTAAGTGCCATTATATTTGTTTCATGGGTAGTTATCAGATACTGTAAATGGCTTAATTTTTGCAAAGACCTAATTTTCAGGAATCATTATGAAAAATTGGTCCCATGAACAATTATGGCAAAAGGAGCGCTAAGAGGCTTATCACTTCTGACTTGTGAAATTTAGTAGTTGTGAAATATTCTGATATTGCAACCTTACTCAGATTCCTGTAATATTGAGCTTGTGAAAGATATGTCGTTTACAGTATATGTCTGTTGGGAATAGCCGTCTTTCTCTGGATGCAGCATCTGAGCTGTATTGCCTTAGTTTTATGGTTTGTTTTAAGACATCTTGGCGAAGACGTAGATACACCTTTCTTGCTGGCACATTTATCTCCCACTGTAGCTTAGCTACTGCAAAAGTTGACAAAAACATGTCATCAAAGGTGGGCTAGCAAGGGTGAAATCTGAGCTGTGTATGATGTGAACAGTATCACCTCGACTTCCAATGAGTTAAACTGACAATCTTTCTGAAGAAAAACTGGTACCATAAAGAGTGTTTTTTTTTTGTGTGCTGTAACCTCATCGCTTGTCTATTTAACCTTTCCCCTGCTTCTGATGATTACAGAAATGAGCCTATTGAGCCTTGAAACATAAAAGCTATGATGTGTTTGTGATCACAGAAAACAGTAACCATGGCTTTCTGCATGGATTACTAGCACCTTCACTTGTAAAAGTGGTGTGCCAGTGTATCTATCAGTCCCTTGTTTCTGGGTGAAGGAATTTTACATGCCCACTTTTCTTCCAATAACATCATAATCAGTGTTTTCATTAGCTTGACATGTTCGTGAACTGACAGTGGGGCTAGTTGGTTACTATTGGTAACAAGTAGTACTGTTAAACCTAATGTTGTCTTTTCCTTCCTCTGTCCTTGTTATTTACTGTGTTATTTGTTATGCAGAAATCCTGTTCACAGATCAATGCTGACTTTCACATTTCTTTTTCTTTAAATTTTAATGTACGAAAAAAAAACATTTTTCTCACATCCTGATGCTCCCATTTAGGTGCAACTTAATTGTCAGTCAGCAAAGGTAATTTTGTCCTCATGCTGTGAGCAACTTCTGTTGCTTTCCACCTCCAGGGTTGTGTTCAATTCTGGCTTCTACCTTTTTTGCTCATTGCATCTTGGCGTCATCTCTATAAGAATTCTACAGCATTCTGTGAATGCAGGTTAAACTGCACCGTATTTTTATTACAACTTGAGAACACAGCACCGAGTACCCCTCAAACTAGACCCCGCAGCCAGTGGCATGGACCGATTGTCATGACATTGCGGCTAATCCGTTTAATCCGAGGCTTATCTCCTTGTACATGCCCCCTCTCTCCCACCCGCCCTTTTTTTCAATGTCACTAGTGACTTGAAGGTGTGTGACGTCATGGCAGTCGGCCGGCGCCATTGGTTGGAAAAAATCCTTTGAGGGGCATAGAGGGGCATATGCTGCTACGTTCTGTTGCCTTGTGTGCTTAATTTGCGGTGGTCATTGCTCGCGCTAGAGGCGGAGAAACTACTGCAGAAACGTGACAGAGACAGGCACACAAGACATACGTTTGTATTCGTTAACTAGCACCAAAGGACTCTGCTAGCACTAATAGGCGACTGGCTACCAGTCATATCGGTCGTAGCACTAAAAGCACAATTGCACGGCGTGCTGACAGGTATTGTCGTAAACACAGCATAAGCTTCGCCTAGGATCCTTGATCGCGCGGTTCAGCGAAAATGCTTCAACATTTCCACTGTCGTAACCATTAATATGCCCTGCGAGCCATGCCGACCGCTCCTGGTGCCTGCAAAATACTGAGTTGTCTGGTAGGCCAATTCTTGCAGAAGTGTTTTGGATGTAATGTATGCGTTCGTTCAATTTTCTGAACCGACATACCGACTGCAGTTGCTGCAGTCAACACGGCTAGCTTTCTCTGTGTGGCAAGCATGGCAGTTAGCTTCACCGGAAATAGTCGCAGCGTGAGCCTCTCTGGCTCGTCGTTTCGTTTGTCCGCGCGTGCCCATGTGCGTGCGTGCGCGCGTGTGAAACTTTTCAAGATTTGATTTGAGTTGTCCGCGTTCATAAAAAAAGAGTTTTGTTGTCATTGGGGCTATTTTCTGATGTTACCGGCTTCGCATCTAATTTTTGTCAATTTTGATCCCTGTCGCGCGAGGGCCGAGGAGTATTGTTTTTCTTTGTATATCTTTGCTGGCCTCTGGTTGAGAGTAAATTTTTTCGGCTGCATTCTTTGTGAGCACGCGTTTGGAGAGTACTTGCGAAACATCGGAATAAAAAGGAGAGCCTGTGAGGTAAACGTTGATCCTTTTTTTTAGATGTCGTCTGCCGATTCTGCGAGGCGTCGTGAATCGCGGTTTTGGTGACTGGCTTGTGGGACGTTAGAGAATGACTTTAGGCTTAGAGAAGCAGAAAAATAATGTGAGAGCGGCTCGCTTGTTGTTTTTTATTTTTTTCTTTGCTTCAGATAGGGCGAAGTGTGTCGGAAAGAGAAAGCAAATGTGAGTGGCAAGCCAAGCGTCGTGTCTGTGACACTGAACTGGGTTGTCGCAGAGGCTGTAACCCACGGCTTGTAGCGCGTGCAGTGCTGCTCGTTCTGCCTACGCTTTTTTGCGGACGCTTTTGCGGTTAACGCCTGCCGGAAAAGCCAGGAGGGTGCGCAGGGCTCGTTTTCCCATGATCTGCACGCACATTTTGAAAGAAAGTTACCGCAGGAACCTATCTCCGTCGTTTGCCGGCGTGCCTTTGTTTTACCTGTCGCACTGAACGTTTAGCTGTGGAGCCATGATGCGCCGAGGCGTGTTATCGCATCGCTCTTCTCGCCGCGGCACGCAGCCTTTGTTTGGGGATGTGTAAGAAAATCCTCGTGCTTGGCCATTGTGGCATCGTGTTTGTCAGTGCGGCCTGGGACTTGGTAGCCTGAGCGGCTCGTTTTTCTCATTTCATGTGCGTCATTAGAACCTGAAATTCGATGACGACATCGTCGTTATGCAATACCTGCCTTTTACTTTGGCGAGCTACCTAGAAACCTTGGACGCCGCAGGAATGTGTTAAACATGCCTCATCGCGATATCCGTGAATACTTTTTTCGGTGTTCATATTCAGAAGTGTAGGTATTTGCGAGTGTTCGCACATCGCGGAGGGTGCCATTATTTCCAACTGTCAAAGCAGTAGACGCTTCATGAAGACCCAGCGTTATTTGTTTCTGGAAGTTGTCGGGGTCGTACAGCTGGGATTACTTCAGATTCATCTGAAAATAGAAAACTAAATGACATATTGTTGCAAGGTGGCCACTGTGCTGTTTATCGTTCGGTAGAAACGTTTGCCATTAAACACTCGAAAAGTGGATTGACACCCCCAGAATGAAGATCTAAAATTATTCCTTAGTTTTTGCTTGGCACTGTCATTTGAACTTGCACAGAGCAGTAAGGGGTAATCACTGTGAAGAGACCGGCTGGGCAGTTATGAATGGATAGCTGTGAAAATGCAGGCCTGTTTGGCTCCTTTGTAGTTGCAGGCATTGGTGGCACAAATTTTATATTTATATTGGGTGACTTAAGAATCTACACAGTCATTAGATCGGGTAACCAATCTGTTTGCAGAGTAAGGCTTCATTAAAAGTAATTACAGAAATATGCCAAGAAGGTAGAGCCATGTCCAGCAGAAATGTCACCTGTATCTTTTAGTTCAAGAAATAACGAAGTAAATACTGGTCACTTCTCCCCTGTGAAGGAAGAAATGTGACATGAAAAAACTTTTGCTTTGAGGTTGCCATTAATTTTTTCTCTGCTGTGCGCTGGGAAAGCTAGAGCTATATCTAGTAGCGGAATGACTTTTTATCTCATACGCTTTCCTCTGCATGGTAACATCCAAATGTGACAACTTAAAATCGTGGTATTTGAATTCCTGCTCTGGTGCCATACTTTGCATCTTGAACGTCTCATTCTGCTTCTGTTGTCAATTGCTTTGGTGTGCATGGTGTATTCTCTGTTATGGAAGTCATTCAGGTTGTGCACTTAGTGTAATCTCGTGGTAGCTGTGTGTACCATTTCATGAAAGGTGCTGCAGGCAGTGATTTGGAGATTCCAGATAGCTGCCTACAAGGCCTGATAAAACTTTAATGAAATTTAAATTTTTGAAAGATAATTGGTTGTGGCGTAGTGATCGTTATGCAGTTTTTATTATTTTTTTTGTGAATACCGCCGGTGCAAATGTTTCCGACAAATTTGATACATGTTTCGGCTTATTCACTGGATTGTCCAGTGCATTCATGTTTGACTATGTTTTTTATGATTTATATGGTGAGTTAGGTTGAGTCAAATGGTGGTTCAAGATAAGCTGACCTTGCATCCTATTTTGACTACCAAAGCCGTGTGGTTTGTTTTTGACACCGCTTTTCCCCCATCCTTTATTTCGCCATAAAAAGTACTTCGTTTTGAAACATAGTGGGCATTATGTGCTTTCAAGCCATGAATCAGCCTGCCCAGAGTAGATGCTTTTTTTTTATTATTATTTCCAGTAGAGGTGCGTTTCTTTATGAGCACATTGTAAGTAGTTTTCTTGTTTTAGCACTGTGAAACATGCACTTTTTGTAGATTATTGAAATGCCCATTAGTTTTGTGTGGAAGCTGCTGTGCAGCAAGTCTTCTACTGAAAAAGCGTGCCGCCTGCTGGAGCATATGCCTGTGCAAAGCAGGAATCTATAGCAGGCACTTGAATCAAGCATATCTCTGTTCTGTAGTTGATGTTGAGGAGTTTGGGCACCAAATTTTCGGTTGCATGTTATGTACAGTTCTTTCGAATGGTGCACTAGACATTCATATATATGAATTACCACATAGAATTTAGCCTGCGGCAAGCAAATATTTTGTAAACTTTTTCGTGTTATTTTGGTGTCAACACCTAGACAAGGAGTGTGACACCGAAGTTCTCAGCAGTTCGTGTGAAGTATGGGAAAACTATGGTATAATCAGCCAATCACAAAATCTGAAATGACAATGCATGAAGAAGGGGTTAAATTATTGCGGTTTTTGGTGTCTCGTGTGACTTAACTAAAATTTACATTGTAGCTGTTAGACTGCTGAAACCGAAACATTGCAAGATAAAACGATGCAAGTTATTTACTGGGTGTAGGCAGGTTCACGCTATGTTATTTGTGTTTACCACTGTCTCGTGTATCATTACGAAGAAAAACCACATAACCGAAATATCGTGTCTATGCTCCTCTGAGTAACTTTTTTCTTTTAATGTTTTTGTTAATTTTGCTTGCATTTCTTTCTCTGTTACTTGTCATCAGGAGTGACGGATTATTTGCTATATGTTGCTTAGTTTGCTTGGTGCCACTGAGTTTTCTTGAGCCATTTGCCTGAATGTATTGGCTATTAACTCCTAGGTGCCCATGCACCAACTTGGGCTGCACCTTTTTTTCTGTTGGCTGGTCGTGATGTGCAAGCTGAATTTAATGCTTATTAAGTGTACTTTTATTGGTGCTGCGGTCATGACCCTGTGATTTCCAGTAAGTGGACATCAGCGTCATAGACTGCGTATAAATTAATATCGGGCTTTATAGTGAAAAGAGCATGCTAACTAAGCTTTTTGCTGGTTTTTATTATTGAAGTTCTGCTTGTTGGTTTCTGTGGGCACTGTAGTTTTTAAAAACTCTTTTAAGCGCTTTTATAATTAAAGGGACACTGAGGAGAAATTGAAGTTGGCTTGTATCGACAGAATATCAGCTCCTGATTACAAAAACGCCACTCATACTGACAACAAAGCTCTTGTAACGTAGAAAAGAGCAAGAACCAAAATACAGGTATCGCCGCCACAGGCCAAACTCGCAAGTACAAGCGTCATGACGTCATATAACAAAACAGTGTTGCTAGAACCAATGGTTCTAGCAACGCTAGGACACGAGAAGCACAAATCACTGAGGCGCAGCCAATGCATGCGCAAATCTCCTTGACGTCGCCAGATGGCGCCACGTGCCGGGCAGCTACGCGCTCGCCTGAAGCATCGGGACCAATCAGCGCCTGCTCGCCGGCGTTAGGCGGGCTCCCGGTATTCCGCTAGCGGTATCAAGGTACACGGTATGCTAAAGGTGTCTATTTGCGAGAACTTCGTTGACGACTTCGAGAACGAGATCCATCGTAACGCTCGCAAAACGCCGGTGCAAACGTAAGCGAAGCGACTGTAGCGACGGCCGCAATAGCCGATAGATGCCTTCAACGTGCGGCCGGCGGTAGCTTTCTTTTCGGCTGCTGCTAGGCCGCACTGCTGGCCGCCAGAAATCACGGAGTCTGCATCACGTCATGTCACGTCATGTTTCACGTCACTTAGTCCTCTGTCGTCATAGCCGAATCCCAAGTTTGAATCACAGCGGCGGGAAAAACCTTTTCAACTTCGAATCCAAATTTCTTAGAAATAAATGCATTTTTCGCTGCCGGCCAAGTGGCAACAAAGCCATGACATGCCGAACTATCGGATTTTGCTATAAAAAATATATTAATAGTGCTCTCTTCAGTGTCCCTTTAAACTCTGAAAGGTCTCCAACCAATGATTTGAAGCTGGCTCGGCTCCTTAATCAAGGGCGTTTGGGGGCTGTAGCTAGCGTCTTTAAGTATGCATGGGGGAGGACAAACAAAAGAAGGAAAACAGTAATGTGAATGGTGAGGGAAGGGGAGAGGACGTTGATGCTAGGTGTTACGGTGAGTCGCATTGCTGGGCTGTGCTGTGATGGTCGATGGTGCCTTTTCTTTGGGCTGCAGAGTGAAGTCCCTGGGCGTATACAGGGGGCAGGTTTCCCTTTGTGCGGATGACATTGTTTGGGATCGTTTGAATGTGCCAAGATTAGAGCAATAGCCTTTTTTGGTAATTTGTTGCCGTTTGTTTCCGTTCCTTGAATGGTGGCTTCATTGAAGTTGATTCTATGGTCTGAGTCTTCGGAATGTTCAGCTGCAGGATTGTGCTCTCTTGCGAAGTTCAGGATGTAATTTTTCTGTTTCCAAATTCTTTATTTTAGGTTTTTGGTTTCGCCGATGTAGCTTGCGTCACATTAGGTGCAAGGAATTTTGTAAACAATGCCTCGGGCTCTTTCTCTCTGTGGCCAATCTTTGGGAACAGGTAGGCAAAGTGCCACAGTGTTTGTAGGCTTGTGCGCTACCTGTAGGTGCTGTTTCCTCAGGATACGGGCAATGGTTTCGCTGGTTTCTCGGACATAAGGCAGAGTGACGTATTTGTGGTGGTTTTGATTGTTGGTTGATTTCTCGGCGCATGTTGTTATGTTTTTGGAGGTGAATGGTTTTTCAAATGAAATTTTTTTGGTAGCCATTCATGCTGAGTTCCTTAAATATCGTTGAATGGGACAAGCAGTCGGGCTAGTTGGTGTTGAATCATTTTCAGCAACGTGTAGCAGCACGAGTACAGAGTGAGAGAGGAGGCAAATGTGAAACATCGAGGCATAGAACAAATGATATAACCAAGATACTATACCTATATGCTGAGCAGGCAAGCCACGATCTTTAATGAAAAAAGCAACAAAAAGGGGGAAAATTACGTAGCAGTATGACGGCTCGTAGCTAACACAGCTAGAATATTTGAACAAAATTTTTTCACTTGCCATTTACATTTCTTTGTTGCCTTTTTCATTAAAGATTGGGGCTTGGCTGCTCACCATATTGGTCTAGAATCTTGACCATATCATTTGTTCCACTCCTCACTGTTTCGCTTCTGCCTGTGACGCCTCCCTTTTGCCACGTGTTGATATTTTTTGTAACCCTGGTGGGCGTTTTGTTTTCCTACGGGTATATATGCAGTGGTTTAATTCTCCAAATTAAAGTTGAAGTTCAGTGCTTGTTTGTCTTTGTGTCTTTTTATGCGATGTCGTCGCGCTGCTGCTTACTGCTGAAAACTTTGAATATTCTATGTTGTTCTTTTGTTCTGTCGAGTTCTGTGCGGCAATGTATTTCAACTTTTTGTAATGATGTCTTCACCACTGATGCCTTCTGGACTATTGGGTGGTTCGAAGCGAAGTGCAGATATCGGCTTGTGTGGATTGGTTTGCGGTATACAGAGAAGTGAAGGGAGCAGTGTTTTCGGGTTCTAGGTAGCGGCACAAGCCTACAAACACAGTGGCGTTTTGCCTACCTGTTTCCAATGATCGGCCACGGAGACAAAGAGCCCAAGGCATTGTCTACAAAATTTCTTGTACTGACACAAGCTACATGGGTAAAACCAAAAACCTAAACGAAAGAATTTGGCAACACGAAAATGACGACTGAAATTTCGCAAGAGAGCACAATCCTGTAGCTGAACATTCCGAAGACTCTGACCATAGAATCAGCTTCTACGAAACTGCCATCCTCGGAATCGAAACAAATTACCAAAAAAGGCTTTTGGCACACTCAAACGACCTCAGACAGTGTCAACCACAAAAAGGGAAACCTGCTCCCTGTATACATGCTTGGACTTCGCTCTGCAGTCCGCAGAAGAAAAGGCGCCATCAACCATCACAGCACAGCCCGGCAATGTCACTCACCTTAGCCCCTAGTGTCAATATCCTCTCCCCCTCCCGCACCCTTCATATCACCACTTGGCTTCTTTTGACCGTCTGCTCCCTTTGCCTATGCACACTTAAAGATGCTAGGCACAGTCCTCAGTCACCCCTGAAGAAGGAGCTGAGCTGGGTTTTCAAATTAAAGAAAGTTTTGGCTGGAGACGTGTCAGTTTATTTGTTTAGTTTTCAGCTTAAAGTGCTTTGTATGCGATTGTGTGTGTGTATATTGGGGACTGTCAGTTTTTTCTGTGTGTGCGCGCTCTAGCTAGGTCTAATTTCGTTTCGGGAGAGTTTATCATTCTTCACCTTGCAAATAGGGTGCTTTTTATGCCAGCTAGTGAACACAGCAAAAAATGCTACACAAAACTGTGAGTTTTGTATACGCATGTAAAGAATTGGCCATTGGTGTTTACCATTGGAAGACTCCTGAGTTGGCTTTTTTTGAGGCCTGGATATTCATCCGTTTGTTTGTTCATTAATTCATTTATATCAGTGGAAGTGTGAATCAATATACGCAGATGTTGGCAATAGCCAAGCTAGTTTAGGCCCATTTTACAGGCATATTTGGCAGTGAAAACACATCTAAGGGATACGGGATGAAAATCAGCAGGATGATTGCAGGCGCAGTAACTGACTTAAAAAATTCAAATTGGAAAATGCATAAAAAGGTAACAAAAAAAAGAAAAAAGATGCACAGGTACCTAAATGCTTGAATTGTGCAGTTCAAAGAAACAAAAAAAATTTTAGACAGTGTGAGTACAAGTCTGAATCAGAAAAGACAAACATCTTGGAACAGTACCGAGAATGTAAGCATTGTCATTGACTTTTACTCCATGTAATTATGAAGTAATTTTTCCAAAGTTGAATATAGAAAAAATGGCAATTTAAATTTAAAGAGGAACCATATTTAATATCTGTGCCAATGTACTGTACAATGCGTCAACCGTAAAAATTGCGATTGACAGGTAGATTAAAGTGCCTTGCTAGCATTTCTTGTGTTTCTGGTGGGTATAACAAACAGTCTAAACGAAAGGGGGTGCTTGTTAAGAATGATTGCATTTACAACAAGACACACTTTCATTTCTGACGCAAGAGTAAAAGGGAGTATCCGGAGTTCTGAGAATAATAGTGTTAGTGAGTGCCAGTGCAAGAAGGTCGTTATGTGTGCAGCTCTTTTTTACAGATAACTGTTGAGTTCTAGGTATGTTTTGAAAGTGAATGGCCATGACTTACTGCAGTAAATGAAATATTGTGAAGCACACCGTTTTTAAAATAAGGGTGCTAAAATATGTCCCTGTTTAGAAAAGTATGTAGCAAGCTAAATCAGGTTTGAAGCATGCATTTGTAATGGGTTTAAAATTTGCTGTTTCTCAGTTATAACATCTAAGAATTTTATCAATTCTACTTCCTCTAAAACTTTTCCTTCAACAGTTTTCAAGCTAGAAGGGTCAGCAAACGTATTTTTGGAACGAAACATAGGCTGAAAAATATGTTTTCAAACAAGGTGATAAATAGTGCCTGAAAGGGTTAAGCAAGGCATAATGTCCCCATAACTTTCGTATCAAGCTCGACCCTGGTAAAAAGTATGCTATTTTTAATTATAACTTTTGCTTTTGGTAGCAAGGTTACATTTTATTTTGGCTCTAAGTGTGTGTTTTCTCACAAGCCAACTGCTTATCTTAGTTTTGTGTATGCAAGTTTGCACATTTTTTGTGGTGTGGGGGTTTCATAGCTTAACACTTTTGTAACAACTTCTATACGTTTGATGCAGATGCTGCGCCATCAGGGAATGCCAGTGGCTTTGAGGACATGAAGGAGGATCTGGCTAGGCTGGAAGCTTCACTTGGAAAAGTACGCTGCTCTTCTCACTTGCATTTTGCAGCAATTGAAGGCAAAATCAGGACTGTGAAGCATCGTCTTCAAGGAGGTGCAGCCCCGAACTGGTCTGGGAACATCATTTAATATTTCTTGACAGTTTTTGTTCAAAAGCCTACTCTTTTTTTTATATATATATTGTTGTCCCTGCAGCTTGGCTGAATCCAACACACTGGCCATTTCATTAGCTCTGATTTTTGCACCTCCATGAGTTTGGATTTCATACATAAAGAGAGACCGAATTGTTTTATATATTTTCCATGTATTTCCAGAAAATACACACAGGCCACATTCTGTACATTTCATGTGCATTTTGAGGCACATTCTTGCAATAAAAACAGCTTTATTGAGCCAAAAGTCCTTACTGGTTGGAAGAACTCAGTTTACTGGTTTACTTTTGGGTGGTGTAGGCATCAGCTGAGTGTTTTTGTGTCTGGTGATTGTCAGCCATGACTCATCATTGCCATAGAAGCATGTTCGAGTCATCCACAATACAATTATCAGAACAGTAACAGTTTTAAGAGTAGTGCCGATAACTTTAAAAGCAGAGCATACCAATCAGCACTTCAGAATGTACTGCTGTACCACTTTTGGAAGTTGGTACAGCAGTACATTCTGAAGTGCTGATTTGGTATGCTCTGCTTTTAAAGTTATCGGCACTACTGGTAAAACTGTTACTGTTCTGAAAATTGTATTGTGGATGACTCTAGCATGTTTTTGTTACCACCCAGGGTAGCACACCAAATCACAAATGCAACGAGGTGAGCCTCCAGCTCTTAAAACAACCACATGTATGAGGTTGGTCCATGGTGGTATGGATCCGCAGGCTCACTCTCTTAATGCTTGCGTCCCTACATGTTGACCAATTACAAATTCTTGTTTTAGTTAAACAGCGGGTGGCGGGGAGGATTAGTGTGTTGGCATGCACCTTTATTACTTTTTTTTTTCTTTTGCATCCCTTCCCTCATTTATAGCTTGTTATTCTCCTGCTGCAACATGGTGCTGACCAACATGCCAAAGCTCTTCAAGGTAAAACCTCGTTGGATCTGGCTCCAAGTCCCACAGTCATCCAAGCACTGAATGTTCTCTCCAGGACCTACACCTGCTCTGGTAACTGACCTGTTTTTGTTTCTTTGGCAGGTTCAAACCATAAGATGTTTGCATGATTTGCCTACCTGTTCAGTGATAAGAGGGTGTGTGTGTGTGTGCGTTTTGTACTGCACGTTTATGTCCCTACACAAGAGAGTAGTAGTCGCGTGCGCTTTCATGCATGGCGCATTTGATGGTTAAAAGAGAGGAACTGTTGAGGGCATAGAATTGGGCCTCCCTGATGAAGCTGCCTTGCTAAATGATGACAGCGTCATGGGTGTCTGCCATGAAAAATTGCTTGCCCCGAAAGTCAGTTGCAGGAACATGGCCAGTCACGTTTCGCCATTCTCTGCTGGCCTTCCTCCCTCCCTCCGTTATCACTCTTATCTTGTGGAGCTTGACAGTTCCCTTTCAGTCCCATTTTCTCATGCTTACTAAGTGCTATGGTTTAAGCGTTATCATAGGGCAAGCAAACCTTAGCTTTCAGATTGTGTCAACCCCTCCTCTGACCCTTTTAGATAACCTTTCTTTCCATCCCTTCCTCTCTCTCTCTCTCTCTCTCCTTTTTTATTATTGCCACATAGTACACACCCATAATTTTGCATTGCTGTATCATTGAGCAGTTATACCAGCCTGACATATGTTTTTAATTCCTGGTTGTTCAACCATTGGCTTGGACAACCTGTGAATGTCTCCCTAATTTCAAATCTTTGTGTGGTTGAGTTTTTCAGATAAATTTAATTACGACTCTGCAAATATGTTGTGCACTTCAGTTTGCTATACTTTCCTGCAGCTCAAATGTCTAGTTTTGCTTTGGAAGAAGCTTTTAAGGGGGAAGCTGGTCTTAGAAAAAAAAAATTTTGTTAATGAAGTCACAATAATGGAATCTTCAACAAACATCTATTTTTGCGTGCTGATTCCAAATAAGTAATTTAATTTTATGTAAAACAAGTCCTTGTGCACTTATATAATATGTTATGTAACTTTTTGCTGAGAGCTTTCAATAAGTTTTGCTGCAGAAAACTTGCTAGGACGTATGCCATTGGCCTCTTTTGACATCAATAAGGGCAAAATTATTATCCTGCCTATCATAGAAGTTGATTTACGGGGTTTTGAATTTGCCACTTCACAAACAGGAAGGAACTGATGATTTCAAAGTAGAATAACTCGCCTTCAACAGGCAGGATGATAATTTTACCCTTATTGCATAGTTTGATGTCAAGAGAAACTAATGGCGTGCAGTCTGACAAGTTCCCTGCAGTAGAGTTTCTTTCAAACTCTTGGCAAAAGTTACCTAACATATTGCATAAGTGCACAAGGACTTGTTGTACATACAATTAAATTACACATTTGGAATCAGCACACAAAAATGCATGTTCTCAGAAGATTTCATAGTTGTGACTTCATTAATAAAAATTTATTTCTAAGACCCTCTTCCCCCCTTAAGCTTTTCCGGACTGCTTGCACATATCTGCTTACGTTCTTACGTTAAAAAGATTTTTGCACCAGTTTGTCTTCTGTGATGAAGAAATTGCCAAAACAGACGCTTGAGGGAGTTAGTAATCCATGATTGTAGACAGCGCAAACAAGCACTCGTCTTTGTGTTCTTCCCGCATACCCGTCTTGTTCATGCTGTCTACAATCATAGAAATTTCATATTACGCATTTTTGTTGCTTATATCAAGTTGATCACTTATTGAACATGACACAGACTAATTACAATGGTTCATAATACATTAAAATCGCAGTGGTATAAACCTCACAGGGGATGTAAAGATATTTGAACAGTAAAAGCTCATTAATTTGTACTGTACCACTTGGTCCATCTATGCTTCACTGAAGCCTATGTGTAAAGCAGCCCATTAATTCAAACACGAATTGCTTCCGCCATCAATAATTCCAACTATGTGCCACCCTGCCTGGGTGGCCTGGGCACATGACTGACCGAGCAAGGCACCCGTGAAGCTGCGCCGCCGTTTTGGAGACTATGGGGAGCAGTGCGTGAGGTCAGAGGAGGGATTGTCATCCGTCTGCATGGCCTGCAAGACTTGCAACTGACTTAATAATGTTGCTTGTCTGTGGTGATCTCAGTGACTTCATTAGCTTGCTGCATTAGCTTTTCTTGTTGAGCGGTGAATTGCTCCACCAGTGCCAGAACCCAGCGAATCGGGCATATCCCAGTGTTGCTGGCAGTAGTGAAATAAATGAATAGGAGCTTTTGATGATGCTTGCTATGCCAGACTGTTACTAGAACGAGATATTGCCAAAAAGCATACTGTTCCAAACAGCGTGTTTTTTTCCTTCATAAAAAATAACTGTGTTGCAATGATGGAAAATCGAGTAGCGTGCGATCGTCCTACGGGTAGCTTTTCAACAATAACAGCTGCGCACCCTTTGCGCTTGTAAATTGGGGGTGTCACAAGACTGCGTGACCATTTGGTCGAAAAGTGCCAGCCGCAGGATGGTCGAACACGAATCAATTTTCTACCCTTGCGACCCTAAGTTGCCCAGGTTGCCAACCTCTGAACCAATCAGCAGTACATTGGAAGTGTACGGAAGTTTGTCGAGGGCGGCAGCTCTTGTTCTGAGCGTGACCATTTGGGAAAGCTACCTGCAGGTCGTAACTCACGTGCACCAGCGTAAACATGGGCCCTGTTGACCGACTTCTTGATTAAAAATTATAGCCGTTCGCTCCGCGACTTCAGTGCGGACCTCCACTGCACAAGTTATGGATGCACTGAGTGCTACCCACCTCTTCTTCAGTTTTTAAGGTGAAGAGAAGGCCTTCTGCCATGTTCAGGCTTTAGAACAGAGGGCGTTTGCCGTTGCTTTCCAGGAAGCAAATGTAGAAAATGATCTCAGACTTATTTAAACAATAATAAGGGCCATTGGTGCGAGGCGGCTCTGGAGTTTTTCGCTCGCTTCTCTAATGAAGGCATAACAGAAATCAATTCCGCGTTATTCCGTGTGAAGCTATTGTGTTGGCGGAAACCGGCGAAAGCGTTAAACGTTTTATGATAAGCGGTGGCGAATTCTAAAGCACTTTCTTTGAGGCTTTATTGCGGAGCACGTCTGGCCTAGCAACAGCGAAGCGCAAGCGGCACGCAACGATCTGCTGTCGGCCGGCATGCCGGTGGGCGTCACGTCGTTGCAAGGTGACGCCGGCTACGGTGCACTCTAGTCTCGTTTTTGCACCGCAGGCAAACATTGTGATATATAACATTTCAATTTTTTCCCGGTCTCGTGAACCCGGGCACTACCTGAAGGCATTGGCTGCGTGAATGGCAGTGTGACAGTATTTTCGTACCGCGCGTCGCAAATAGTCTTCGAAGAATCAGAGCAGCTGCATTTCTGGCACATCGTCTCAAGAATCGATTTCAAGGTGCATGCGACCCCTAAATAACCCGCAGTGACATGAGCGCATAGTCCATGCCGAAATTCCTCAGGCAGAGCGTGGTCTCGATACGAATTCTCACGGGAAAAGCAGGGGCGCTTTTATAACACATGCGGAAAAATTTTAGTTTTGATAGCAAATGTAGCGGGTGTGTATACTATGTGAATACATTCATTGTCTGAGGTTTCCGGAATATCAAGAAAATCGCGCCACGATGCTGTTTCGAAACTGCCAAAGACCAAAGCTGACAGTTTTGGAAAATAAATGCTGTTCACTAACTATCCGGTCCAATCTATCAATGTTCTGGCCCGATTTGACGACAACAAAACTTCCACGTCAACAAAATTTTTTGCGTGTCCTGTGAATTTCGTTGTAGCGGGATTCGACTGTAAGTGGAACCCACACATCTCCAATGGTGCAACATCATATACACAGCATGCACCACATTCAGGTTGCAGCGAAAGCGGCGCTACTTCCACCACTCAGTGCGGGCAGGTGCATCCTAGTGATTGTTCATGATATTGTCACGTAGTGGTGACTGCAGTCCGGCGAACAGGAACACAGCGAGAATGTCTTCGAAACGAAACTCTTTATTTGGGCTGACTTGCGCCCGCAAAGAACTGAATCACTCGGCGGCGGCGTAGCAACGAGCGTGCTCGGCGGTCGTCGAACAGAATGCCCGCCGCTGTCGGCCGTGCTCTTTTTAAAGCTGATAGCGAACCTTCGAGATAAAGTGTGAAAGGTTCTAGAACTTTCTGGCACAAAGTAGAATCGGCTCCGCCTGGATGCGATCAATCGAGATAATTCTAGGCGCGTCTTGCGTCACAAACGAAGCGATAAAGCGGCGTGCCGGCAGCCTTGAAGCATGAACAAATAAACACAACAAACAAACGCTACAAAGATTCGAGGCATTACTCCCCTCTCAAAGAAGCATCGACTCGATGCTTTAGAACATAATGCGGCTATCAACAATCAAAAACAGATTGGGCAAAAATAAACACTGAATGTGGAAACACGGCGTCCTTTAGCGTGCATTATAGGGCTTTAGGCGTACGACATGGACTACTTCTGGTCGTACGCGGCGTCGCTGGGATGCAGTCATTTGGTCAGGGACGACTTCATAGTCCAATTCACCTAGCCGACGAAGAACCTTGTACGGGCCGAAATAGCGTCGCAAAAGTTTTCGCTCAATCCTCAGCGGCGAATGGGCGTCCAAACTCAGACTCGGTCTCCTGGCTTGTATTCCGCGTTGCGTCTTCGTAGGTTGTAGCGTGTGGCGTCGGTCCGCTGCTGGTCTTTTATCCTTAATCGGGCAAGTCTTCGGGCTTCTGCGCGTTGTAGGTAGGCGGCGACGTCGACGTTATCTTCTTCGGTAACGTTCGGCAGCATGCCGTCCAGCGTGGTCGTGGCCTCTCTGCCATGGACGAGCCTAAAAGGCGTCATCTGGGTGGTCTCCTGCACTGCGGTGCTGTAGGCGAAGACTACGTAAGGCAAGATGACGTCCCAGGTCTTGTGTTCGGCATCGACATACATTGCGAGCATATCGGCGACGGTTTTGTTGAGGCGCTCGGTCAGTCCGTTGGTCTGCAGGTGGTATGCAGTTGTTCTCCGGTGGTTGTGGTGTATGTAAACAGATAGGTAATTCAATTTAATGTCAGCATGTAATTTGTGAACCATGTGCATTTACACACTCATTGATGTTGTAAAGTGATCTATGTGGGTGCATGGAATATGGCTTCAGTTTCTTGTGTTCTGCTAAATTTCTCAATATGTTGGTAATGCTACCTCTAGGCAGCTGGATCTGATGCTTTGTTTATTTCCTTTGCAGCGGTAAGCAGTCCAGGCCCGGCCCGCATAACTTAGCGTTTCCACTCCGTTCAACCAAGTGATGACAAGAAGTTGCCACCAGATCGCACTGTTCCAGTGTACGATCCCTCTGTCACGTTCAGACAATTTCCCTATTTTGGCACCATGGAAGCCCGCACAGATGGGTACACCTATAATGGTAAAAAGGAAGAACCCTCAGCTCCGACGATTACGTCAACACCAGCTGACATAGTATCTTCCAGCAGTCCACTATCTGGCGGTGAACAGGGTCTGGCCTCAATGGCCGAACCTTCCACACTGAATGGCTCTGCTTCAGACAATCATGGTGAGGATGGCCTGTCTGAGGAGCCTATCCGCAAGCGTCGGCGTAGCAGCAATGACAGCACAAATGGTACTGCAACTCCGACCAGTAAAGGCCGCTCCTCACGAGGTGACAAGGTACGAGCCCCAGATAGCGATGCTGCCTGCCCTCGTAAGCGGGGTGGCAATTCAAGTTCGGACACAGAAAGTGGTCCCAGTGAACAGGAGATGGATGGGGACCCTGCAACCCAGGACTCTTATGGCAATGGACATTCGCCTAAGGTGCCACCACTCAAAATTGTGTTGCCTTCAAGTGGCGCAAATAGCCTTGAAGGCTCTGAGCCTGCAGGCAGCACCAACTCCAAGGAGCGCAAAGTTTCCTCGAGCAAGCCTGCCTTGCCTTATGTTGTGAATGCAGCAGAATCCTTGGGGGAGGGCTCTCCTGGTGAGCAGGCTGTAGAAGAGAAGGAGCGGCGGCGAGAGGAAGAGCGCTGCCAGCGGGTCACACGGAGCAGCCACCGAGCAGCCTTGAGCCACGAGGATGAAGTAGAGGATGCGCCTGAGGTGCACCCACGAAAGCGCAAACTGCGAGCCAGGGAAGAGCAGCAGCAGCAGCAGCCACTGCAGCAACAACAGCAGCAGCACCAACAACAGCAGCAGCAACAACAACAGCAACAACAGCAGCAGCAGCAACAACAGCAGCAACAGCAGCAACAACAGCAGCAGCAGCCACTGCTGCAACAGCAGCAGCAACAGCAGCAACAGCCACTGCTACAACAGCAGCAGCAGCAGCAACTGCAGCAGCAACAGCATTCAGGCCTGGCACCGTCGCTAGGGCCCCCACCACTTGTAGAGGAAGTGAGCCAACCTGTGACCAATGGTTTCCAGATGTTCTTGGACATCCGCAAACAAGTGGAGAAGCGGCGCCAGGCCATGTTGGTTGTGCACCCCAAGCCTCCCCAGGGCTTCAAGGACTATCTCCTCAATCGGGGCTCCTACGTGCTAGAAGGAAATCCGTCTTCACGCCTTTCTGTGCCGATGGTAAGGTTACCTCTGTGAAGTGTCTGTTGCAGAGCTGTTTACATTTATATGGTTGTCTGTGCAAGTGAAGAACCTGAAATCTTTGTTTGTGCTTCAGCTTTTCTGGGCAAGGCAAGCATCTCGCGTCTTCAATATTTTTTGTAAGATCATGGGCAGCAGCATTGTATTAGCCTTTTTCCTCTGATTTTGTACCTGTGTAGCACTATTCAAATCAAAGTAATAAATTAAAGAATGGTACTCGCAACACAGCGTTTTAGGATAGTGCTTATAAATAGCAAGGCCTGGAATAGTGTGAGAGCAAATGGTCACTGAAGTCACTGGTGGGCCTGATGGGACCACAACTGAACTCCTGCTCATTTAGTTTCTGTGCATTCAGGTAGCGGGACTGCTCACAGTCATCGCTACATTTGTTTGTCACCGAAAGCTGTTCTTCAGCTGAGAAGCTCGCAGTTAAGTGAAGGAATGTCTTTTACACTGTGTTTGGAATTCTGGCATTGATCGTCACAAATTTTAACACTTGATGTCACAAATTTAGCTTCTACAGTCGAGCCTACCTATAATGGCTGCTGTCAAATTGAGCACTCGCTTATTACGAACAAGGGCGGTGCTACTGTCCAGTAATGCATTAGGGCAGTTTGACTGCGTCTCGGATACAACGAATAACTGTGGCGGCTTAACTTGGTTAGAGCGAAGAGGCACTAATTTGCTCCCGCAGTCAAAAAACCCACACATCCAGTAAGGTTAGAATTTGAAGAGTGTCTCCGAGCCCAGTGACTCCCACCCTTCGGAAATAATGCGGTGGCCTAAAAATGCAATAGGAAAGGCAACAAAATGGCAAAGTTTTACCAAATGGTGCCATCAAAAAGAAATCCGTTGAAAGGTGACACCTGACCTGGTCGTTACCTTTTGCATGAACGTGCTTCTGTGTACGAGGATCAATGGCTGCAACTGTCGGCTGCCCTTTATCATTGGCAAGTCTAGCAAATATTCATACTTTTTGAGGTATTCTTTTGTGCTTTCCAGGCTGAACACGAAGCCCGGAATAATGTGTCACTTTTTGTTGTTATTGTAGGAGCGTGCAACCAAGCATAAGTTTCATGAGGGCAACACACGATTTCCTTGTCAAGCGGTTTGTTGTGTTCAACCATGACATTGCGAAAAAGCTCCTGCTACCCTCTGTGACTTTAGTGACAGTGCTCTTCTCGTCACTGAATGAAAAGTGCAAGATTGAGCCACTGGACATGGGCGGAATTCACGTGCTCGATGTCCTAGCATTGACACTATATACAGTGCGTGCTGATAGCAATTGACACACCAGGCAGTGACATTACAGTTCGGAGTGCATTAGAAATTGCCTCTGTAAAGCAATGGATAATGAGCCAAGAAACGACTGAAGACACTGTTGAACATCCGCTTAATTAGACACTTCTAGATTTGTAACGACGCGTTGTCGATGCACAGATGGCCGGACATGATTTCACTTGGGGTGACTTCATGAGGTGCTAATCAAGACACCGGCATTGCAAAGTGGTACGCTGATAAAGCCATGTGCGCGAAGTCTGAACACTCCATGTCTGCCAAGAATCTGATGATGTTGAGGCCGAGCAAACAACATACATGGACGCGCCACGGCAAAACGCAACCACATGCGTGGCTTGTGCAACCACGTCACAATCCACTCTCGTCGCCACTGCCACAGTGCGAGCCCACTCCCCTACCGCGGCCGAAGAAACCACCATCGGGCTGGCCATTGTTGACTCATGTACGCGCACAGTCCTAAGCGACTCCAAAACAGCGATACAAAATTACTTGGCAGGTTTTATCTGCCACCCCGCTATACGCATCCTTCGAGGCTGAAGTTCCAACCATATGATCAACCTAATCTGGGTACCTGTCCACACGGGAAACTCTGCAAACGAAGGGGTCGACCGACTAGCCCTAGGCCTAACCATCCAAAACACAAAAAACTGAACAATACAATAAGCATTTTCAAAATCAAGTATTTTTTTAACACACAAGGCCATTGCCTTTATCAAATTGTGTCAGGCTTTCTTGACTATATTAGAATCTTGATGATATGAACAGAGTTGATACGAATTTCGGGATGATACGAATTCGCAGAATTCCCTACTAGCACTGCACACATTGTGCAGAATTTTGGATGTTCCAAACTCTCTCCCGCTCCATGACGGATGATGCGAATGCATGAGCTGTGATCACGTCCTTGAGTACTGAACACTGCTTATGCATCACTGATGCCACGATCACTAGTTGTGCTGTACTCGCCATGAGCACTGAGTGGCGGCACGTGGCCTGCACATCACTGACTCCGCAAACGCTAGTCTCGCTGTACGCGCGGGACTAGCGAGTGGCGGCACGATCGCCAATCATGCTGCACGCACTATGAGTAGTGAGCTGTGGTCACGCGGCCGAAAATAAGTCCCATCAGCAATAAACAAATGCATGTGAATGCTTTTCCCATGCTTCTGCATACGGATTTTGTTCATTTTGGATGGTATGAATTTTTTTCGTGACCCCTAGAGGTTCATATCGAAATTCTACTGTATCTACAAAAATGGCCATCGAAAAATTTGAGGAATCGACCTACATGCGGTCCCAGCATATTTGTGGGGTGCGAGACCTATTCATTGGACCTCCGATTGGTGCTTTTAATTGCAGTTGCGTTATTGTGCAGCTGTTGCTTTTCAGCTGTGACTCCATAGACACCTGCTATAGGCATATGCACCCTGCATCAGGTTGCGGAAAGGGGCACCTATCTCCGTGTGTCTTGTGCTAGCTCCCCTTCGTACTTTTGCTATCTCACTTGACTAGTGAATTTCACGCGGAGAAGAGTGGTTGCGACAGCTGCACTCTGCTCAGACTCGTCCCTTGGAAATCAAGGGACCTGCATGCCCTCCAATCAATGCATGCTGCTGTGCCAGTTACTGGCGTGTGCACACCAAAAGTAATGTGGGCGCAGACACCTGGCAGATGCAAATGTATGACTGCCGTGCTCGTGCCTACTCGCGTCTGCCGTCGTGTGCATGCGCAGTCCGGCTCTGGCATACACGCGAGTGTGTTGCCATGTGGCGCATATGCCTGGAAGGTGTCCTTGGGGTTGGGGTTTTGGCTGTGCGCGTGCCGCTGTGTCATCCTGGGATAGGTATAGGGAACTGAAACCATACAAAGCAAGTGTTCCAAAACGTTATTTGCTCAAATACTTGGAGGTTTTGAATACCAAACATTTGGATCGAGTCAAATATTAAATACTTTACTATTCGACCGAATATTTGAAATTATCAAATATTTGCACACCCCTACTGATATCATAACTGTCACTGGGCCAGGTGTTACATGCCTTATGACTGGGTATTTCCAGGTGGTGTTGTTATAGCTTCTTTGCTACTAAAAGATTGCGTTTTAGAAGAGATTGTTTGTTAGATGGAGGCAGGCATATATGATTGGTGGCTTGCTTGCTGAGGAAATGCAATTGTGGAGACATACGTGTGCCTTTCTTTTTTTTTTTCCTCACCTTCCAGATTCCACTGCCACAGTCGCTGAGTGGCTCTCCAATGCGGGACCTATTCCTAGAGCAGGAACGAGAACGGTACAAGCTTAGGTTGCAGCATCTTATTGAACGGGTAAGCCTCCTAAAGTCACTTTAAAGTTATAGATACATGGGTTGTTTTCTCATTATTTTTTTGTTTACTTATTTCAGGAAAAGTTAGTTTTATCAGCTGAGCAGGAAATTTTACGTGTGCATGGGCGAGCCGCCCGTGCAATCCAAAATCAGGCCATACCTCTGTCTGCCTGCAGTATACTCAGGGATGAGGAGATTTACAATGTCCTAAAGCCAGAGCAGGTAAGTTAACATTTATTGTGGTGACCTTCATTGAGGTTGAAGTAACTCTAGGTTGGAAGTTGTGAGGTGTCCTAAAATATGCTGTTGGCTGTAAGAAAAAGGAGTGGTTCTCCTTTGATTACTTTTTTTTTATTGTTGCTACAGGAGCATAAGTGCATTTTACACTCGTGATATGTTTTAATAGTGTGCAACTCTGCATTCAGAGCAAATGTCAGATAATTGCTTTGGTACTCTTATTTAGAAAGGTTTTATTGATAGGCACCTTTGGATCCTAAAACTGGTGCCAAACCGAGAAATGTTCTAATTCCTGCTTGTAGTGGTTTAATGACAGCAGTAGTGCCCGCTTTGAAATTTTTAGATTGAAGAGAAACAGTTGATCGAATATTTGCAAAGGATTTGCCACCAAATATTAAGGCTCATGTAAACTTGACCGCAGCGGTGGCCCAGTCGTTTGAGCATCCACCTTGCATGCGGAAGGTGCGGGGTTCGATCCCCAGTGCCACCAGATACTCACCGATGATACAATGGGTACAAGCTTTCCCCCGGCCTGGTGCTCGGCTTATTCAGGGTGAAACGCTTGGGAAAATGGGTCTCTGACCCCACCTTGAGAAGACAAGAATACCTTGTGCCATGGCGCTCTTTGGCAACAGGTGCCGTTATGCCATAAAAATCTATCATCATCATCATCATGTGGACTTGCTGTTGCATGTTAGAATTTGCTCTCATATGTTCGATAGTGAAGAACTTTCGTCATCGGTGCTCTCTGTTGCGTCAGCATTGCAGAACTGCATAAAAATAAAGCTTTCACCTGAAAAATAAACCTGGTGATAATGAATGGATAGGTTTTTGAATGGGAACAGTGAAAAGGCTGTAGCCTTTCCTTACGACAAGCTTTTGTGAAAAGGCAAAGCTTACCTCTTATTCTACATTCTTGCTGGGAAAAATATGCCGCTTGTATATGTTGAACTGACCTTGCCAAAATAGTTGACCCTAAGGGTTGTGCATGAACAGACCTGTAAGTCACTGCATTTTTTTCTTTCCTTTTTGTGTGGGTTGTTTTAGCTTCTTTTTTTTTTATGGCATAGATGGATGCTCAGTCCGTGAGATGGCGCCCCCTATTCCATTGTTTCATTCTTGGCATGTCAAACCTCTCGCCTCCATCCTGGCATGCCTCAAACATGCCTTGAATAAAGCTCTCGATTGTGTTTAGCGTCCCTCAAAGAGCATGAGAAATTTCATCGTTTCTTTCTCTTTTGCTCTTTTTTTCCCCCTGTTTGCAGGTTTGTGTCAAAAGTCCCGAATCTATTGCAGACAAAAAGGCAAGTGTTAAACCCTGATGTTGTTTTTTAATAAATTGATATTGACTTCTTCAGCCCGGGGGCATTTAGAAAATGTTTCGTTCTTATGCTTTAGGATGATAAAGACAAGAACGTGCGCTCTAGATATAACGGACGTCTCTTCTTGTCGTGGCTGCAGGATGTCGAAGACAAGTGGGAAAAAACAAAGGTATGTCCTTTGTTTACAACCAGTGCCTATGTGTGTGACTGTTACCCCTGAACCTGAATTCTGATATAATGAAGTAGAATGCAGATCAATTATACCACAATCACATATTTTATGGTACATGGCATGGCACAAATTCGGGGGGGGGGGCAGCCTTCTGTCATAAAGCATTGGGTTTTTACATTACGCTAAAAGTGTGATTGGGTGGGAGAAAACACAGGTTACCATGTCCTTTTCGCAATAGCTTGCTGATGGTCTAGTATAGCTGGTGCTGTTCACTACATGACACTTCAGGCTCTGTCATGTGGAGATGAGTACAGAATGCGCAGTGAGAAAATGGAAAATTCAGCGTTTCATGCCTGTGCAAGGTACGAATTTTTTTTTTTGCTATTGGGCAACAGTTAAAGTAGGTGCTTGCAAATGGTGATACAATTGAATCTCGTTATAACGAAGTTGAAGGGGTCCGGCGATTACTTCGTTATAGCCACAGCTTCATTGTAGCCCTTATTGACCAAGCTTCGAAGGGGAATCGTCATTCTTTCGTTATATCTATTACTTCATTATAATCCATTTCGTTATAATGAGGTTCGACTGTATTTGAAGTCGGATTAAATAGTGTCGGAATGTAGCACAAAGGGAGGATTTTTTTTCGTACTTTCAAATTAATGTGTAGGCAAAAAAGCTGGGATAATGAGTTTTGACACCATGTTAAATGTGTATACTGTGTGTCGGACATAGCACTCATTAAGAACATAATTTGCTCTGCTGGGTGAGACAACTTGAGGAATGAAATACTTTGGTCATTCCATGCCAGACTCACCAGACTACGCTCGACCCTGCCAGACTTCATCCAGAGAATTTACGCCTCTTTGTCATACTGTTGAAAGTAATTTCCCTCAATACTTCAGTGGGAAAAATTTCCCATTGATGTGACACTCCTGAATTTTCCAGACAAGTGCAAATCTAGGTCTCAGTAAAATTTACAACAAATTAGTTTTTTTTTTTTGCATGCTCATATTCTTCCTGAACAATTTGGAAGTAGTATACTTTAGTATCGCTCGTGAACAGACTGCCAGCAGAAATGTTGTTTATAATTTTGGGTCTTTACTTTAGCCTGAAAATTACCCCCCCCCCCCCCCCCCCCCTTTTTTTTTTTAGAAAGTGTACTTGCCATTCGTGAGCAATTCAAGGACATGTACTACTTGTAAAAATGTTTAAACTCGAATATAATGGAATAGGTTAGTGAAAAAAGTTGCAAAAATATGCTTTTGCCTCGTATTCAGCCTTAAATTCCATACTGACATGTTCCAAGTAAAAATACAAAATACAGCTCAATGCGTAGGTAATATAATTATTTAGTTAAGCTTTAAAATGGATGTGCGGCTTCTTGAAGCAGGACACGTACATGACGTGAAGGAGCGGGTGTTGTCAGGCGCCTGTTAGATCACCATGAAATGCATGCTCATGACGATCGATGACCCATCGTACTTTCTTATAGTAAACGCTAGTATTTTGTGTGCCCGCAGTTCTAGCTTCTTTTAGAGTTAGCACAGCCACACAGCTAGTATGGGCAGTATGGCAGTGCATGGTTGTTGTGCCATTCTTGCCCACATTGCCATGCGGTAATAGTTACCATAGTTAGCGCGTATTTACCGTACAAAAGAGCTTAAACCTTCTACTGATGATGGCAAAATACGCCCGGCATCCTGCAGTTGTAGTGCCGGCAAGCAAAAAAGTGCGAGCACAGTGCATCTGTTGTGCTGTTTGTTTGAGACGCAAATTTTCGGTCACGAACAAGGTTGGGGCATTTCTGCAGGTAAAAAAACGGTATTCAAGGCAATCTGGAGTTGGCGGGCATAAACAAGACAGCAGCGAATGAAGGGAGTAATTATTAATTAACATCAAGCTCAGGTGAAAATAGTCTAAGTGGCCAGACAGTCAATTCTAGCTGTTATAAACTTCTTTAAACCAGTCTGACCACTTAAGGGGGTACAGACCCGTAGAAAAAAATATCCTGAAAGTTTGACTTTTCCTTTTGCATTTCTGAAAGTATGCTCTTTTCTGCATCTTTTCCATTGCTGCACTTGTTCCTGCATGATATATTTCCCTATAAAGATAAGCTTTGAAAAAGAGGAAGCGAGCGGCCAGGCCCCTTTTTTGGGGAGAGTTTGACCTGTCATTTGAAGCGCAGTTTCATGGCCCGAGCTGAATATTCCTTAGTTCAGTTGGAGTAAAAACATGTCTGGCATCATCTGGGAGCAGGCTCCAAATAATGCCTCTATAGTACCACGCGGATTAAGGATGTCAACAGCAGAATATTTGAAGGTGGCAACATAGCACGGGCAAGGGTTCTAGAGGCCTTTGGACTAATCTGAAGCCGTAACACTTCATTGGGGGAGAGAGGTTGACTGGCGTCAAGTTTGCTCTGCAGACCAAGCAGCACAGCAGGTCTCAAAACAAGCCTAAAACGCCAAACGACTGGTAAAGAAATGCAAAGATGCATTGAGTGATGTCTATGGAGGGTATGCCTTTAAATAATTTGGTCAGCAAATGTTGGGAAAGAGAAAGACGTGTGATGAACTTACTGTTTACTTTAAACTCATCTCAAAACGAGATTTTTTGTTACAATCTTCATTGTTGTTGCATGCAAGTTACATTCATTTTCAGGTAACTGACAAACGCTAGTGTGTGTGATGCAACGTTTGCCGCTGGACAAGCGCGATCAGGCAACGGGAGCTGTTAAACTGAGTTCCTGGGGAAATATCACACGTGCTTGCCTGTGCAGCAGGCAGTGCACATTTAGGGTTAAAATCGGCAGCCTTAGCAAAATGAGAATGCAGCAGCTTCTGCCGTCATGATTGGATCGTAGCTGGTGCACTTCTTGCGAAAGACCATCAGTGCCGTAGCTTTGTCCGCCTGCTGCCCATAGAAGCGCATATCATCGCTGCTCTGCTCTCTCTTCTCTCTGCCTTTGCTCTGCTCTGTCTTCTCTTGTTCCCTCCCACCTCTCGAGAGCCCAAAGTCGACACATTTGGCATGCTTCCTAAATATTTAATGGCAGTTATTTGCCTAATAGAGCACATGCATTGCACAGCCCTTATCTCATATGCACACAAAGGCATTTTGCCGTACCAGTGGAGCATCCAGCACAGTCGAGTTCTGAGGTGTGTTGTCCTAGTGAAGGTTAATACAGTAGACTCCCATCAAGACCACTTCTTGGATAAGATTGGCAATGTGAAAGCACTTGGTTGGTTTCCCATAGGGGTCAATGTAAAAAAATGCATTTAGCAGGAACTGCTTCGCGTGCACTTCGGTGACGGAATTTGCAGAACGGTGGTGGAAAAGGCAGGGCGATCTCGGTACCGCGCGCATCACTTGCCATGTGTTACCTCCAGCGGATGAATGGCACTTACGCGTGGAATACACCCACTCTTTGGCTTGGGGCTTCCGATGTAGGTGCCAAATTTTTAACTCATATGGCACCGCAACACGCATTCTCGCAGCACGGAGATGGTGAGATATGAGTACCACGAGGACATTACCTCTGGCAGATGGAAAGTCACATGGTGCACCTGCTCGTAGAATTGTTAGCAGCTATGCTGTGGAAGGTGTGTCTACCGACACATCTACTGAACTGGGCACTTATGGTGTACCTGGCGACTGAGGGAAAGCCATAAGTAAAAGTGACTCAAATATCTGTCTCTACAGAAGAGAGAGAAATGTAAACAGTGAAAAAATAAAACTAGACCAGTGCTGTTTTCAAGTAGGATTCTGTGAGCTTGTTCTGTGCCCTCACTCTTCAACTCACTTTGTGTACAGTGCAATAAATGACGCATTTGCAATGATCCTCTTGCTGAAAGCCCATTTTGTTCACAATTTTCATGTAGCTTATATTTGGATGGGCCTAGCATGCTCGCATATCTTTTTTGGGGGCACTTCTGTTTAGATGAACTTCTGATAAAACAAATGCATTTTCGTGGTTCCTTCAAGTTCGTCTACTGTGATCAAATTTGCTCTATGCCACACGTTTAGCGTAGTGCTCATTGACAATAGCAGGTAGCCACGATGGACCTGGATGGAGGCTTTTAGTGCAAAAGCACGTCTAGCTGCACCCCCTGGTTTCAGCAGTGTGTGTCTGTGCGAAGCCTCTGAGTAGCAGGTGTAACTGGCTCACCAGGTCAGTGGACACCTCAGTCGCTCTGTGAGTAGGCAGTGGCGTCCACCTACAAATTGAGGCAGTTATGCGCCTTCCTCTTCCCGAAACAAGCGGAAAGTTTAGACTCTGTTGGTTTTGAGGAAAGGAAGGGCACTTAACTGGCGTGCTGGGTCAGTGAAGACCTCAGTCATACTTTGTGGTACCATCGGGGACAAAAGTGGTATACTCTACGCAGCGGAGGCCAGAGCAACGGAAAACTAGCATTTTGGCGAGCTAAAGCACGAAACATTGAAACGAGCCAAATGACATGCCTGCTAATAATAAAGGTC